>NC_134572.1:144011604-144611604 GCF_050947875.1 Dermacentor variabilis
AAAACAAATGCTAATTAGTCTTCCAAATAATTTGGCCCGAACCACAACAGCCTCAGGAGGTGTTTGAAGTTCCAGAGCACGTCATGCAATGGACTTATCAGCTATTATTGCTACACCGCCCGACGAGGCGTTAGCATCATCATCGTCCTTGCGAAAAATGGCGAATTGCGACAGAAAGCCTGACTGTGTTGGTTTTAGATGTGTTTCCTGTAAACACAGCACTTTTGGATTGTATTTGTGTATGAGTTCTTGCACATCGCCTAGGTTTCTAAAAAGGCCTCTGACATTCCATTGAATGAATGATTTGACCATCCATATTTAAAGTAAATTAGAGCTCTGTGTGGAGGTATGGAAAGGGAGCAAATGGTAATGAGTTTGTTTAGGAGAACAACTCGAACCGCCACTGCTTCAAGGGGCGTTTGTAGCTGTAAGTGCTGACACAAAATGCTTTTATGGATAAAAATGACAACACCGCCTGATGATACAACAGCATCATCGCGATCTTTGCGAAACATGACATACGGTAGGAGAAACTTTGTGTGTTGTAGTTTTAGGTGCGTTTCCTGAAAACACAGCACTTTTGAATTATGTTTGTGGATAAGCTCTTGCACATCATCAAGGTTCCTAAGAAGACCTCTGAAATTCCATTGAATGATTTGTGTATCCATATATAAAGTAAATTAGTGCTGTGTGTACGGAAACAGAAGTGATGCCTTAGATTACAGAGCTCTTTCGAGGCCCTGTAATGGGGGTTTTGCCCTTTCCGGAGCGTTCGAGGGAACCTCGCCGCTCCTTAGGTGCTTGGAGCGCCTTGAGGGTAGGTGTAGTGTCCATTGCCTCTTGTGAGGCGCCGGACACGTGCTCTTGCGAGCGAGAAGTTTTCCGAGTGAGTCCTGCCTCGGAAGGAAAGGCCCTTGCGCCCACCAGCCCGGAGGTCGATGGGGATCCCTGAGGGATTTGGCTGCGCCGGCTGTTGCCAGCGCTGGAAGGGGCCGGGGAAGTCGGGGCAGCCTCGGCTGCGTCTACCTTCGCGGTCGCTATCGGTCCTGCGGGTTCACTGCGTGTAGCGCAAGTTGCCGCAGATAACTCTTGTGGGGCCGGCAACCCAAGGGCAGCCTGGCCTCTTTGGTGGTTGGATGGAGTAGGCTTACCTAGTTCCACCCTGGGGGCAGGAGCGAAAGGTACCTGCTCGCTGCACGCGGGCTGGGCACACGGCAATGGCCGCTGCAACGCTGCCCCCCGACGCTCCGCATCGGCGTAAGGTGTGTTGTGGAAAGGTGAGCACCTTTTACGGACTTCCATAAACGAAATATTTTCTTTGACCTTGAGGGTGATTATTTCTTTTTCTTTTTTCCAGTTCGGACCGGAACGTGAGTAAGCTGGATGATCACCACTGCAGTTCACACAGTGAGCTGTGCCACTGCAGTTGTCGGAGGGGTGGCCCTGGACTCCACACTTTGCACAAGTTGTTTGACCACGGAAACTCTGCGAGCCATGGCCGAACCTCTGACATTAGAAACACCGTCTAGGGTTGGGGATATATGGTCGGACAGTTAACCTGATATGTCCTGTTTCGATGGTTTCTGGCAGAACGCTGGACGCAAATGTTAGGACAAGATGCTTGGTGGGTATTTCCTTGTTGTCTCGTCTAAGTATAATTCGTTTTATATCAGTGACATTTTGTTCTTTCGACCCTTCCAGGAGTTCAGCTTCTGTCAAATCTTGGAGGTCTGCCTCTGACACGACTCCGCGTGAGCTATTCATTGATCTGTGTGGTGTAACAGAGACGGCTATATTGCCAAATATCACAAGCCTGCCTAGTTTCTCATACTAATTTTTCAGAGGGACCTCAAGAACAAGGTCCCCACTAGCCATTTTAGTCACTTTATAACCTGACCCTAAGGCTTCGGTCAAAGATTTTGCTACTGTGTATGGTGAAATGAATCTGGCTTGTTTTTCAGGGTTCTCACTGTGTACTACGTGGTATATTGGGTAGGTCTCTTTCGTGCGGGTGAAACATGTGCTTAAGTCGTCGGTGCGTACCCTCTTCTGAGGGTGGCGACCAAGTAGGTGAGCAATGCGGGTGTTCCCATAGTAATTTGGTTTGTTTTCAGCAGCGATGGCGGCCACCCACCATGGAGCCCAACTTGGGCACGCTGCAGGACTTAACGCGTAAGGCTGCAGGCGCCAACCATACATTGCCACTATAACCTAATATGTTATACCCAAGGGAGGACACATACACAAGGTTAACCCTAGCCGCCGTGGAGAAAGGAAGTAAATTGAAGAGAGAAGAAGACAGGAAAGATCAAAAAGTGACAGATAAAGACTAAGATTTGGGGAGAGAGAGACAGGAAAAGGCGACTGCCGATTTCCCCCAGGTGGGTCAGTCCGGGGATGCCGTCTGGGTGAAGCAGAGGCCAAAGAGGTGTGTTGCCTCCGCCGGGGGGCCTTAAAGGTCCAAACACCCAGTATCGGCTAAACCCCCAGGATCCCCCTTTCCCCAGACGCGGCTAAGCCGCGCACGGCTACACGCGGGAGGGGCCAACCCTCTTGTGCACGGGTACGTGGCGTCGCAACACACCAAACGCCTGCTGACGCAGACGCCCCTGCGGGGTTCTAAGCTTGTTAAGTATGTGTCTGCCAGTAGGTGTTTGTGTGAGTCTTTTCTATTGCGCTATCGTATGGGCTTCTATGAGTTCTTCGAGTGCGTTAACGCTAAGCTAGTGTGTTAAGGCTAAGGCTAGGAGCCTGTCATTCGATGTGTTTATCGGCAAACCTATGACTTGTTTCAATGACCGTCTAATGATGGCTTCGATTTTTGTCTTTTCGGCTGATTTAGGTAAGGGGTTACATATACTATGCAGCTAATGACAAAAGCCTGGACTAGGCATAGTTTATATATTTGCGGTTTTGACTGAGAAACAGAAACTTTGTTCGTACCTGGTGCACCATGACAATGACTGTAATAAAGTATTCAGCGAAATCCACCTCCTGATGACTGTCGACGGTGATGCGTTTAGTATTGAATCGAAAGAGCAACGTAACGTATTGCAGCCATCGAAACGAGTTATCTGTCAGGCGTGTACTACCACGGGATTCCGCTTTCGCGCTTCGTTAAGAACGCTCGGCGCCATCTAGCGCAGTTGTCGCGAACCCTGTGCAGAGCCTCCGAAATATAAGGCGTAGTGGTGCGTAAGAACGCTTAGAGAAGCGTCAAGCGGCAACCGGGATCCTCTCTCGGGATGCTTTCTGGACCCGCTGCGCCATCTAGTGCCACTGGTCGGATGTGCGCGCGTGGCCTCCGAGACGAGAAGCGTGGAGCGCAGGTGCCTGCAAACGCTGGGAATCGTTCCCTCGCTTGCCACGCACTCAGTGGCACATTATTTGCCTCAAGTTGCCGAGGTTTACTGAAAGGCGGCACGTACCCAGTACATTCATGGCGCAGCTTGCTGACGTTCCTTGAAAATCGACACATATCCCGCGCATTTATGCTGCAGTCTGCTCAAGCGTCAGGTTGCTGCCCTTGAGGAACCCCTCTGACGTGGGTTCGATTCCGCCGAGCATCGAAATCGAGGGACCTTTCTCGTCATTGTAGAGTAGAACATTCGCAATAGCACATACCTAGTTACCCATGTTGGTGTCAAAGGCGTTCTTTGAAGAGCGGCACACACCTACTGGCACATACCCATTGACCCAAGTTGGTACCGAAAATGCTTTACTGAACGCCTGCACAGACCGAGTGTCTCACACTCACTGTTTTAAGACGGCATCAAAGAGTTTCACTGAACAGCGGTACCTACCAAGTCCCACATATACAGCGACCCATGTCTACGTAAAACGGGTTCGTTGACCAGTGGCACGTTTGCACTTATTTGTCACATACTCCAAGACCCAAATCGGTCCAATGGTCGCTTTTGAACCCCATTCGCTCAGCACAGCACGGATGCACTACCCATTCGACTTGGGCGGGAAAACGCTGGCGGGATATACACTATACACAAACACAGCCCCTGGAAAGTGCATGAAGTACTCTAAGAATGTCAATGTATTAAAATAAGGAAGAGCTCGTCACCAGATCTAGATAGTAACGTTTACAGCTCGCAAATAAAGGCCAATGCGTTTCTATAGCATCGCAAGGCGTTTTAAAGGCGTCGAAGCGTGGTTCGATGGGCCATATAATAAATTGACTTGCACAAATTGAGAAAGCAAATTCGTAGGCTGCCAAAGTAAGCACGTGTTCATCTAGTGACTCGAAACTAGTGGACAGAAGTGATGATTTCCATGTGTTCCCTCTGTAACTGGTTTGGCTGCACAGCGACTGTGATGCTCACGCAGCGAAGTCAGTGGAAAGAGCTTGTTATACATGCGTCCAACTGTTGCCCTGTAGACTGTAAGAAATTTTCTACATGAAGTATTACCACTAAACACATATTAAACAACTTCGAGTAGCGAATTGTCAGAACGAATGCGAATGAAACCGCAGAATATTTGATTTGACTATTTGTCGTATGCCTTTTCCATGTCTAAGAACACGCAAAGAACTGCTTATGGATAAAGGCCTCGCGAAAGTTTGCCTCAATTCGGTAGTTAACCGACCCTTCGTGAAATTGCACTAAGGGTCCAGCATTTTGATCAATTCAAGATAATGTAAAACCGACGATTTGTCATTATTTCGAAAAGTTTGCTTATGCAGATTGGGAGATCTACTGGGCGGTAGCTTGATGCGTCGGACGGGTTCCTACCCTATTTCAATATTGTAATAAAGATAGCTTCGTTCCATGAGAACGCAAGATAGACCGCAGCCCGAATAGAGTTGACAATTTATCGACCAAGGGATACGGGTGGATTAGCTGCCCCCTTAGCCTTCTGAAACCATTCCATACTTTCACCTCTTGCCTATAATTTACGCTTGATAGAAACCTCTCCCGACTTGCCCTCCTACCCTCTCTCCGCGTCATCATTCCCTTTGACTTGATGTGTATATATATATATTCAACAAGACTTCTGCAGTCGGTGATCGGCGCAGTATGCGCTATGCTTTATTTGCCTAGAAACTAAGAAACTCTCAGACGTCTTGTGAAAACACGACCTCGAAAGTGCGGGAAATAAAACCGAAAACGCTATGCCGTTTTTTACCACCTTGGAATGTGCAGAGTGAAAATTTAAAATTGGTTTTTCTGACCTTGGGCAATACATCCAGCATACTAGCGTATCAGTTAGTTTGAGCCTCGTATCTAAAAATTGTAGTTCGTTCTTATCTGGCACTTCGTGTGTGAAACGTCTCAGACGTCTGAGGCGTGAGACGTCTGAGAGTTTCTTAAAACAACTGGAGCGTTTGAGAGCGGCAGGTTTTTGAGGGTGTTATCCGCATGACAGTACAGAAGCTTGTTAAGCGTGTAAAATTAGGAGCACCCACAGGAATGAACAATCCAGAGCCTGCCGACAAGAAGAAAAAACTGGTTGTAATTCCATATGTGCGTAAACTATCACACAGTCTAAGGAATGTAGCAGGCAGATTCGATATAAAGGTCGTTTTTTCTGCCCCTAACAAGTTGATCGAAATTTGTGGTAATATCGATAGGAAATTGGCCCAGGCTGCCTCCACTGCCATGCTGGGAAAGGCTCTACCGTTAAGCATACTACCCCGTTTGAGCACTGTAGAATGGGAGTTGTTTATGAGCTTCCTTTTTCCTGCGGTCACGTATACATCGGTCAAACAGGTCGTTGCCTCAATATTAGATGGTCTGAACTTAGGCGCGCACTAACGGGTAATGCCTACTCGCATGTCGCGCGGCATTGCTCTGAGCATGGGTGCACTCCAATATATAAAAACACCACAATACTTTCCGCGCATAAAAATCAGACTACGAGGGAGATTATTGAGGCCTTCTATATCAGGAAAAAAGGGTCGCGTTGTGTAAGCATGCCATCGCTAAATTTGCATGATAGTGAATTTGAATTTTTAAGCCGCTTCATAGCGTAGCATTAGATTAAATGGGTTTGCGTGTTTTTTGTTGTTGTTGTTTTTTGCCTGCGCACTGATAATGACGCCATGGATGGGAGAGCACGTGGCTGTGGGTTGTGTACATAAGTGTGTGTATGCCTTCGAATAAAGTTAGTTGTGAGTTCAGCGCTGTCCTGTGTGTTCCCACCTTCTGTCATCGTCTTTTCGCGCTGCCCCTTCAAGATGTTCAACCAGTACCAACTCGCCCAAATGTCGATCCTTCTATAATGTTTTCTATTAGCCGGCCTCTTATGTCGCACCGGGAGTCACCACAGTGAGTGGGATGGGCATTAAAACCGCAGTTGATTATGTATGGTTCTGGGAGCTGTCAATGAGGCCTTGAAATTCTGTTTTCGTGGGGTGATAATTAGCTGGTATATAAATGCTACAGGTGGTTATCCACTTATTGAAAATATTTGCTCACACAGACACTGCCTCGAGGAGTGTCTGGAAAGAAAGGGTCTGATAAGTAACAGACTAATCGACAATTATTGCTACACGTCCAGACGAAGCAACAGCGTCGTGACGGTGTCTACGGAAGATAACATCATGCTGAGGAAGTTTGCTTAAGTTTTAGGTGTGCTTCTTGAACACACAGCACCTTCATAGTACAATTGCAAAGCAACTCTTTAACGTCATCGAGGTTACAGAAAAGTCATCTAGCAGCACCCCATTGCAATATTTGCGAGTCGATGTCGAAAAAAAGTTCGTGCTGTGTGTTTACGGAATGTAAATCAGCTTACAGAGCCGTTTGCGAGCCCTGTGATGTGCTTTCTTTTTAGTCATCGGAATTGTGCCGCTGCTTAAGCGCTGGCAGCGCCGTCTGGCTGGTTCTTGTGGCCATTGCCCCTAGCGCGGCGCTGGACACAAGCTCTTGCGAGAGCTGTGTTCGGTCGTGAAGGCCTCGACCCCTGGGTCGAGACCTTTCAGGCCACCAGCAAAGAGGTCGATGGCCCCTGCTACTGGGGCGGCGGAGCAGCGCTAGTTGCAGCCGCCAAGGGGATGGATGGCGTCGCTGGCGCCTCGATGCGTGTGGGTTTAACATCCGCCGGAAGCCGTAGTGTCGCTGCCCCCTGACGCGCTTTATCAGCAAAGCTGTTCTTGGCCTCCTTTGTTTGTTTATTTGGCATACCCTCAGGGCCATTACGGCATTATAGAGGGGAGTGGTCAAGAGCATTTAACAAATGGCACCTTAGATATAGAGTGTTAGCTATGGTGTTTGTGAGTACAGGTTGAACAATGTGAAGAAAAAGGCTCCTAGTTATACAGTGCTAGCTACGGAATTCTTGAATACTTGATGATCTGCGATGGTGGCCATCGAAGCGGGAAGGTGATTCCACTCATTGGAAGCGCGTGGTACAAATGACTGCAAAAAAGCGTTGGATCTGCATAATGTAATGCCGACTTTATCATACGGGACGGAGAAATAAGTTTGTTGCGTAGCAACGGGTGATGAAATAATTTATGAAAAAGGCACAAACGGGATCTTTTCCGGCGTGATGACAAGGACGGTAAGTTAAGGCTAGGTTATATGGCACTGATACTCACTGTTCTATTATAGTTAGAAAGAATTAAACGAGTAGAGTTATTCTGAACCCTTTCCAGAGTGCTTTAGATTTATTTGAACTGGATCCCAGATTGAAGCAGCATATTCAAGTTTAGGTCGTATTAGAGTTTTATAGAGGATTCATTTTAAGGAAGAACGTGCTTTGGAAAAGTTGCGTCGTAAGTAACCTAGCATTCGGTTAGCGTTACTTATTATATGGGTGATGTGGTTATTCCAAGTGAGATCAGAGGTGATGTGAAGGCCAAGGTACTTGTAAGTTGTTACCGATTCTAATGGAGCGTTATTAAGGGAGTACACAGGTGGTTCACTGATAGTTCTGGATACACGGGTGAATTTACACTTGTTAACATTTAGTTCCATTAACCATGAATTGCACCATAGAGAAACGGCGTTAAGGTCAGCTTGAAGCCTGGTTACATCCTCGTCGCAAGTTATTTCGGTGCAAATTACACAGTCGCCAGCAAATAGGTGAATTTGCGATTAAACACAGGAAGGTAAGTTGTTAACATATATGAGAAATAAAAGGGGTCCAAGCACGGAGCCTTGTGGTACACTTGAATAAACAGGACTCAGATTAGAGGTTACTTCGTTAGCTGAAACAAACTGTGAACGGTTAGTGAGGAAAACCTCAAGCCAGCACAAAATTTTAGGATCAAGGTTTAGTTGTTGCAGTTTGTAGATTAATAAGATATGGCACACTTTATCGAGCGCTTTTGCAAAGTCTAAAAAAATTAGGTCTGCAACTGAAGAGTGGCCAAGCAATAGGTTCGTTTATGTGTGAATGATACTAGTTGGGTGTCCCATGAATATGTTTTGCGGAAGCCAAGTTGAAACTCAGAAAAAAAGGAGTTTTCTGCTAAAAAGTCGGCAATATGAGAAAACAGAGTATGTTCGATAATTTTGCATGGCATACTGGTTAAAGAAATAGGCCGATAGTTCAGTGGAGAATGTTAGTACCTGTTTTGTAGAGTGGAATCACCTTCCCCACTTTCCAATCAGCAGGCAGCAGGGGCGTAGCCAGGGGAGGGGGGCAGGCTTATGGGGCTTCAGCCCCCCCCCGAAATTTTTTCGCGCTCTTCACGCACCGCTGACCAAAGCAACCCCCCGCGCTGGAAATCAGTCTGGATTTTGTCTAGAATGTCTTTTTCACGCTCGTAAAGACATTTCACCGCGAACACTGCTAACTCGGGCTGGATTTCGCGGCAACGCCCATGCACCGGGACTCACATAACGCAAGCAGCCCCACCCGAGCACAAAGTTTCAAGGGCGTGTTGATGGCGAACGGGATCACCGCAGCATCTCGCGGAGCCGGCGGAATCTAGGGAGCGCATGGATGTCAATTCCGAAACTTTATGGGTATAAAGTTCTTATAAAGTTTTGATGTGAAAGGTGCATTGGCATTTCCAAAGTTGTGCTTTAGATCTTCAATTGCGGAACTTTGTGGGTTTAATATTGTTTTAAACATTGGATATCAAAGGTGCATTGACTTTTGTAACGTCGTACATCGAAACATATACAACGAGACAAGCCAAATCAACACACTATCAGACAAGTTGACAAAGCACGCAGCGAGGTCCGATGAGACAAAGCGTCGTGCTGGTTCATTTGTACCATCAAGTCACAAAAAATATCAACATTTTTTTTTCTCTAGCGCCGAAGCATCCATGTTAAGACAGTAAAGCCAGCAAAGGTAACTACGTTGTTATATGTTGTTTCTATTTGGACTTTTATGAGCGAGGACACATTCAGTCTCTTCAATTTTTTTGTTCTCACTACCCCACCCGCGCGCTGCCAGAGCCAATCGAGCGCATGCGTTTTAACGCGAAAGCGTTAAGGAGCTCGTGTCGCAGAAAAGCCGTTGTCGTCGGCGTCGGCGGCGTTGGCCGTGAGCGATAAATCCCAGCAGGCACTTCATGAATAAAAAACAACTTGCAAGATGGGCTGGGTGGGAATCGAACCACGGTCTCCGGAATGTGAGACGGAGACGTTACCACTGAGCCACGAGTTCGATGCTTCAAAGAAGTACAAGAGTGCCTCTAGTGAACGCGATGTTGCCTTAGAAACGAGCTGTTTCTAAGGCTCAGGCGTGCGTCGCTTGCTCAGGCGCACATTTCGTTGTCGCGCCGAACGCTGCGTTGCTCGACGCTCACCGCGTCCGATGCGGGGCGCGTAGTCGCTGCGCCGTAGCCCATTGTCATATACCCCCTGGCGGGTCGACGGGAACGCTGTCGCGCTACACTCTTGAAGGCGAAGCTTAAGCGTCCTCCAATTTTAACGCGATAGCGTTAAGGAGTTCGTGTCGCAGAAAAGCCGGTGTCGTCGGTGTCGGTCTTGGCGTCCGCGGCGTTGGCCGTGAGCGATAAATCACGGCAGGCTCTACATAAATAAAAAGCAACTTCCAAGGTGGGCGGGGTGGGAATCGAACCAGGGTCTCCGGAGTGTGAGACGGAGACGTTACCACTGAGCCACGAGTTCGATGCTTTAAAGCGGTACAAAAGCGCCTCTAGTGAACGCGGTGTTACCTTAAAAACGAGCTGTTTCTAAGGCTCAGGCGTGCGTCGCTTGCTCAGGCGCACATTTCGTTGTCGCGCCGAACGCTGCGTTGCTCGACGCTCACCGCGTCCGTTGCGGGGCGCGTAGTCGCTGCGCCGTAGCCCATTGTCTTACACCCCTTGGCGGGTCGACGGGAACGCTGTCGCGTTCCACTCTTGAAGGCGAAGCTTAAGCGTCCTCCAATTTTTTTTCTGGTGTTGCCCTGACCACAGCGCGGCGCACTTCGGTGCGCGTTCGGTTTCATCTGGCCGAGTGGATTTTCGCCTCGCAGAGTTTTGGACGCGTTCTGGCTAGCAGGCGAGAAAAAGGAAGAATGGTCGCTCACCGCCGTCACTGTGGGGACTCGACGGATTGCACCGCGTTCGCTTGAGCGCAACCTCTCTGGAAAGTCTTGTCTCGCCGGTGTAGGATACAGAGCAGTATGCGTATGGTTCTCGGTGGACCAAGAGTCTCACGTTTTATTCGATATTCCTTCGGTAGCCATACTAGGTGCCCAAACTAGGCATTCGATTGTGGCCAACATGCTTTACTTTGAGTTTTATTTTAAATTCCGTGTTCCCGCCCCACAAAAGACAAAAAGACACTGTCGCAGCGCAGCAAATTGTCGCATGGTGAAAGTTCGACTTTGTTACTTCTTTTACGGAAAGTAATGGACCACGGGACGCTTCAGTTACCGGATACTGTTACTATATTATTGCGATAGCAATTATATGAAACTCCAGGCGCATTCCTGCCGTCGCCGTCGTCCTCACGTTCCGTATAAAGTCCAAGGGCTATAACATCGTGACCGCGCGCCGCATGCTGTATGTGCGAGTGAAAGCTTGGGGAGGGGGTGGCATGGATGAGATGGCGGCTTAGTCTTGTGTGCGCAAAGTATAAAAGCGGGGAGGAAGCATGCCGCCTTCCGTTGAGTGCGATACATCGGGTGGAGTGGATGGAATGGCGGCGGGATTTACGATTCTGTGAATCTGTGATTGCGCAACATGTTTATTTGCCTTGTTTGACGCATTATATACAGTGATTTTTTCTTAGTTATTAGATTTATTGGAGACTTATACGTATATTTAAATATGTTGTGGCGAGGTTTCGTGTATACGTGCAGTGAGCTTTGTTTCCGGTGAAACGTTTTTGCCCTTTATCAAGCTGTATGTTCGCATTTGTATATTCCATTGTATCATCGCATTTCTGATGTACGAGTTCGTGACAAATGAAAGTGAGCCTACCCAGCCCGCGCAATAATGGTTCGGTTCATTATTTGCGTGGCATGCGCGTAGCACACAGGTATCTCTCATATACAAAAGGGACACGCAGGTGCGAGGATTAATGTTCTTTAATGCTCTCAAACACTGGGTTGCACATGATCGCGTGACATAATGAACGCTCCAGAAGTTGAGCAGCGTGGTGCCATGAGGTTTTTGACAGCTTCTTAAATCAGCTTCCGTGTTCCCTAAAAAGAAATTAGTTGCCGTGTGACTGCCGTGTACGTTGAACATTGCACTTCATCGGCCACTGTGAAGCGTTGGAACAATCGGTTCATAGAAGGACGTGAAAGTTGCAAAGGCGATCCAAGACTGGGCCAAAGCCACCGTACAATAACCCCCAACAAATATGCAAAGGTTGATGAGCTGATAAGACAAGAACAGAGGATAAGCATCGACGAACTGGCACAGCGTGTGAACATCAGTCACGGTTCGGTTCATGAACATCTCGGTTATCGGCTCTTGTGTGCGCAATGGATGCCCAAGATTTTGAACCACCGCCAGAAGACGGAGAAGTTTGGCGCTGCCTTGATTCATCTGATCCGGTATCACAGTCAGGGTGACGACTTCTTGTCTGTAATTGTGATCGGGAACGAACCATGGCTCCACTACTACGAGCCTGAAACACGATGGTAAAGGTTACAGTGGAAACATTCGTTTTCACCACCCCCAGGAAAGCAAAGGCCGCCGTTTCTGCCGGAAAAGTATTGGCTTCTTTTTTGATCGTCAGGGGCCATTACTGATAGACTTTGCTCAATCTTGAGAGAAAATTAATTGTTTCCGATATCGTGAACCGCCGGATTGTCTGCGTGTCGCAATCAAGAACAAACGACGTGGAAAATTGACGAATGAGGTCGTCTTGTTCCACGACCACGCCCGTCCCCACGTCGCTGATGTGGTTAATATAAAAATATAATATTTTTGCCAATTTTCAATAAGGAATTGACAACCTAAATGAAAAATTCGAAATAAGCAATCACTAGAACTTAAGTTTTTTTTAGTGCAACAAACCTTTTAAAATTCAGTGCGGAGGTTGCGGAGAAAAACGAATTCTCCTTCTACATGTATTTAGATTGGAGTACCCGAGCTAAAGCTTCCTTTTAAGGAGGAGGCCGAGCTGCAACTTGCGCCCCCCCCCCGAACAAAATTTCTGGCTACGCCATTGGCAGACAGTGAACCTTTGTCAAGTGGTTGCTGGAAAATCTTTGTAAGAATAATGGAACAATATGTGCTAGTGTTTTTTAGAAACTTTGCGTTAATGAAGTCACAGCCAGGAGCGGATGAGAGTTTTAATGATGCGATTATTATTTCACGGGTTCGGTTATTAAAGGGTGAATTGCGGTGTAGTCGTAAGATAGTGTGATTTGGCGTGTTACATGAGCGTGTTTAGAAAAGTTACGCGTAAAAACGTCATTTAATCCGGATGCACAATCGGCAGGGCGAACTGCGTTATCGGTAAATATGTTGATCGATATATGTTCTCTTTAACTTTAATTGTTACAATCGCTGTCTCCTTCTTCCATGATGGGCAGAACCGCAAGTACGCGGCATGCTTGCCCTCACAGTTGGCACAGTGTGTAGTGTTCTGACATGGTTCAGAGGAATGTTCTTTCTTACTGCACTTGGCGCAAGTCAGGCGGCCTCGAAAGTTCTGTGAACAGTGGCCGAACCTTTGGCACTTGCAGCATCTGAAAGCACTTATGGGCACTTATGGGAACATTAAACGAAGTTTAATATTCCCAGCCTTGATGGACTCCGGCAGGACACTTGAGCCAAAAGTCAGTGCCAGCTGCTTAGTCAGGATTTTTCGCCACCGTGCCTCATTTTAATCTATCTAACGTTTATGACATTCTGCTCACTGAAACCCTCCAGAAGTTCAGCCTCAATAAGCTAGAATAACTCATATTCTGAGACAACGCCGCGGGCGGTGTCCATTGCACGGTGCGGGGCTTCAGCTACTTGGAAGTCTCCAGTTGGAGTTAGATTGGAAGTTTTTCATATTGTATCACAACTTGCCATCATCGATGCTTTATAACCGGGACAACAAAATTCTCAGACTCTTCGCGACAAGGCAAAGTAAAATTGTTCTCGCTGGTTTTTCTAGTTTTCAGAATGATTCAGAAATCAAAGAACGTTCTCTATTTAGTCTCCAAAAAAATTAAAAAATATCTTCGGCGCGCCCTCGTTTCTGAGAGCGATCAGGAAATTTGGGGGAAGCGCTGTACCATTAGCATAGCTGGGGTTTTCCGCAGCAACGCCAACCACCCACCAACGAGCCCAACGTAGACTTGATAGGGGTTCCTGTAGGGGAAGCCCTGCCAACGTCAGCTGTACATCGCCGCTATGCAAAATACAACACAATCAAGAATGGTTAGTCACACACGGGTAACGCTTGCAACCGGGAAGCTCGGAAGTGCGAAGTGAAGGGAGGACAGGAAAGATTGAAAGTGATAGAGAAAGACGTAGACGAAAGAGGAGGACAACAAAAGGCGACTGACGATTTCCTTTATGTAGGTCAGCCTGGAGGTGCCATTTATGTAAGGCAGAGGCCAAAGAGGTGTGTTGCCTACGCCTGGCTGCATTTGAGGTCCGAACACGTGGCATAGGCTCAACCCCCCCCTTCCCCCTTCCCCGGACACGGCTAAGCCGTGCAAAACTACACGCGGGAGGGTCCAACCGTCGTGTGCTCGGGTACGTGATGTGCAACACATAAAACACCTGCTAACGCAGACGCACCTGCGATGTATTTGATTCGTATGATAATTTTTATTGTTCGTCTATCCACAGTATTACCCAATACCTTCCTGGTACTGACACGATGAGGTTTCAGAAAGCTTATCAGTATGACCGACCTCGTGGGTATTATTCATGGAACAAGAGTACATTTCAAGAAAATCCTCTTTTAAACAGCAAACGATGGCTAAGCAATGGATTTGTTTATAAAAAGAGGGATGAGTTTGAAGGCATATATGTGTTGTACTGAAGGTACAGAGTTGATAAGAGGTGCATCGGCAACTCGATATATGTGTGCTGTTCTGTGCTGAGCGGTGTCGTATGTCGGGTTGTGAAGAATATAGTTTCAGTGAAACGCGTATTTTCGGAAGACCTCGAGCAACACTGCTTCTCGGGGAAAAAATCGCAGTTTCACCCGAAGGCAATGTATTGAAATTGATAGAAATGTTTAGCCGTGCGTCCAAGCTCCTCGCACGAGCGACTCACATGGTGTCGCAACTTACAATGGACATGACGCGTCGCAGCACGCGAGACGAGTGATTCTGAGCAGCAGAAACTGTGCCGTGGTAGTTATCAGGCGTGCCAGAAAGCTGGTGGGATAAGAGGCTCCAGCAGCGGCGTTACATTGTGTTAAAGGCGTCACACCTTCATGGTTCACGATATGTGACCGATACAAAACTATCGGAGTTTGGCATAAATATTACATAAACTTAGCTAGATGTTAACTTAGCTATACCATTGAAAGTACCAGGGTGGGAAATGCAGGCAACTCTTCAGCAGAAACGGCAGGGTTTCTACGTACGACGCTTGTGTCACAGCGAATGCCAGAACCCTTCCCTCGGTACGAAAGAGCCGATTGAGTTAAGCATGACGGTGTGTCCCCTTCGCTTCGTCGTTTTCGCAGCCAAACGCGCTGTGAATGTCTGGAGGCCTTCTAACCCTGCACGTGCAGGCCTCGCATGCACGGTCGATACCAAGACATCACCACGGTGCCGCTGACGGCGCGAGCAAACGCACATCGAGTGTCCATAGAATTGCTATTGCCATAAAAGCAGGATGCTCCACGCTCATATACACTCATGAACAGGACCAGCATACATTCAAAACAGTAGATAACCAGCCCGTATGGCGCGAATTATTACCTGCATAGAACACGCACTGCTTACTGCTTCATGCTAATGATCGCGCAAACGTTACCTGGCGCACAACTTGACGACAGCCGGCAAACCAATCACGTCAGCAAATTCAATTAAACTAAGAGCGCGAAAGGAAATCTTTTATGCCAGAAAATAGAAGGTGGGAATCATTCTTGTTTGCATGTCTTAGTATTGCGCTGTTAGCTTAAATACGCCCCCAACCAACCAGGCCATTCTGCCTAACATCAACGAAGGTGGTCTTTAAGGCAGACCACGTTGGTCAGTCTGCCTCATGACTCCTGAGCTTCGCAACGCCCGGAAAGTAGGAAACTACGTTATTTATCTCGCTGCTGTGTTCTACGTACTCACTTTCACGCATGAAGCCAATCTTCTATTGCAGTGAATGTGGAAGGATCTCTGGTGGAAAGCACCAGAGATGATGATAGGTTGTCGCGATGACGCCTATTGAACGGCGTCGAGCATAGTAGCGGAGTTTAGGGATGGTAGTTGTAATGGCTACCCAGCACTTCTATTAATCATACAGTAGCTTACTGCACTATATGAGGCACCGGTTGAGCAACACCCAAAAGCTACAATGTGTTCAAGCCTCAGCGCTTCCCTCTTGATCTGCGCGTTCGTGATCTTATTGACTGTGTTAGCCTTCTTTCTTACTCTAAGACTGAAGTTCTATTACATCGGACAGTCGGGGAGAAACATGATGTCCCGTAAGCGGGCTATCCCACACACCTACTTTTAACTAGCCACGATGGTGGACCCCGAGTTAGAATTGTACTTGGGGTGTTAACAAACGCGCTGCTGACATCATTCTTCCTGCCTTCTCTCCCTCGCACCACCGAAGCTTTATAAACGCGCGTCCTAGGTTCAACGGTGCTACTAGCTCAAGCACGGTCATCTTCGTCAGGGCATGTTAGCTGCGTGGGCAGGCCTGCTTAAGGAATTTCGAATATCACCTATTGCAGTATTCCGAAAGTTTAAATAACCGTTTATATCTCATGGCAATTTGATTCAGCATCACAATGTACTTAATTTGCATATTTCTAGGCACCTAAGTCCGAGAATTCTTCATGTGACGGGAACGAAGAGTGCGGTCTAGGAAAGTGCTGCATGCGCCCTCACCCACAAGCTGGGACAGTGTGCAGAAATCTAAGCACAGCAGGCGCGCCATGCTCGAACAGCACTCTAGAACCAAGTGCACCTCCAGCACTCGCATGCAGAGATGACGAGCAGGCTGTAGAAACAACCACGCCGAAGTACACTCACCCCTACGTTGGAGCCTGCCCTTGTACTACCAGCAAGTATTACTTTTATTTTATTACTTTTTATTACTTTTGTTGGACAGACACAGTTTAAAAAATGGGCTCCAATCCACCCTGTCGAAGTTGTTGGCTAGCGAAGCAGGAGTATCACCTATCTGATAGACCAATGCGACGTAGCCTTGAGCTTGGTCCTGCCATGCCTGAGTACGACGCCGTTGTGCACATTGACGTTGCTGTTTCTTTCGTCGCTCATGATATTCGAGCCGCTCTTCAAGCGTATTAACCGTCCTAATTTTTATCGTAAAACGCTTCCGGCGAACGCTATGCGCGAAGGCGAGCTTTCTTCTTTTCATTTGCTTTGCTCCTCCCACCCCCCCCCCCCCCCCGCAAAGTCGGTGCCGCTGCTGCCATGGGAACGAGCGCCATCTGGTGTTACTACAAGAAACCTAGCGGTGCATGCGGCGCGCGCCTCCCGTTGTGATTCGTTGAGTTTTTGCCCACGGACGAGACAAATGCATTAGAGGGTATAAGTATATAGCTTTGGTGTAAAGCAAGAGGACAGGGGAGGTAGAGGGCACAGTATTCTATCAAGGAATTGACAAACAAGAACGCCCCGTACAGACGACAGCCTGCGATATAGGCACGCGTCCATTTAAAGAGCTCCATTTGTTTCCCATTGCGCCGGCTGGAACGATCAGTTTTCGTGCGACTCAGAAAGAACACAGCCCTTTTGAGTGTAACCAAGGGCCCTATAACGTAAAACTATTCCAATATGTTTCTATTCCAATCTCCTGACGTCAAATTTGCGTAACTACCAACGCAAGCACCGGGCGGTCACCCGCAGGGTTGTCTGAACAGACCAATAAAACGCTCTCCTCGTTCATAGGAGGTCACTTTTGTTTGCTTGAAAAACGAATAACATTGCCTACACTGAGCGGCTTGTCGTATCTAATTGGCTGACAAGAGGCGAGGAGAACGCTCAAGTGGGGAGGGATTCGATGGGGCCGAGCCGCTGCACTGAAAGTCGATAACCGGACGAAGAGGGTGGTGCCGGCGTCTACGATTGGTCGGCTTTCCCTTACTTAGTTTGCCGTGGCTGGTCGAAAATCGCGGCGGCATGCAACGGAAGCTCAAGAATGACGCTAAAACAGACCCTCGGCAAAGAAGAATTGGCAGAATGACGGGGTAAACGTGCCGAAAGTGCTCGAAAACGTTACACGGCCACGCAAGAAGCTTTATTATACGCTAATACACCCATGCTCTCTGGCAGGTGCGAGTAGCCAGCGTCTGAGCGATCGGCGGCAGCCATTTTCTATTCCTTTCGGAACGGGGCAGCCTGCGGCTATTCCGAAGGAAATTCAGTTTTGTTCGGCATATTAATGCATCTTTATCGCGTACACGTCACTTTGAAGCGGTGAGTTCTTGCGGTTTTGTGACGTCGCGTGACAGGCAGGTGAAGTGGGTGCCGCCCGAAAACTTATTACCAATAGCCGAGGGCTAATGGCGCAATGGAGTCGAATCAGAAATAACGGTTTTTTTCTGTCAAATCATGCCTAATGAGTGTGTACACATCATATCAGATGGGGAGGTATCGCGGTTTTCGTGACATCGCGTGACAGGCAGGTGAATTGGGGGTGGCCGAAAAAAGTTTTTGACCAATCTTGGAGGGCTGATAGCTTTTGGAATAGAAAAGTTTGGAATAGTTTTACGTTATAGCACCCCAAGAGCATGCTTTTGTTAAATTCCTACTTTATTAACTATAAATTATTTAAAGCCTGGCCACTAAAATAGCCGATTATTCCAAGATGTTACCGACTATAACGAAATATTAACGAAAAAAAATTTTTTATTCTATGAATAATGGTCCCATGGCGCGAGAAAGCAAAAGATAAGTAGAAAGAAGCGTGACTTCTTTTCATTTTTTTTTTACAGATTTGACCTGCACACCTAATGAATCAGCTGAAGCGTCTGAAAGAACGGAAGAGGAGGACCCACCGCTTGGGAAATGCTCAACAACAACCTTAACAGAAAACACTGAAGCATAGTACCACGGCGATGACAATGATTGTGGTGGTGACAGTAAATACTGCGGCTATACTTATAATAACGATAATGAATGTTACGCCACAGCGGCCATGCGTCGCCAAACTGCCGTCCGTGGCCCAGTGCTCATGAACCACTTGGGCGCTATCTTTTTTTTCCACTGATTTCAGCATAGACTTCGTAGCAATCTCTCCTACGATACCTAAGCAGGTCTTCGTATTCGAGACACAGATGTAAAGATGGACTGCAATTAACAAACACACCCTATTTTTGGCGTAATCAAAAACCATTTGGCAAGGATTCTAAACGTCATTTATGAGGAATCCTGGGACACTTAAGGACTTTTTATGAGTTGTGAATGCGAAAGAATTACTGTCCAATCGAACGCCGCTGAGCGGTCCTTGGAGTTATGAACTTCTCCCGGTCAAGCAAGTGTGTTAAGCCGCTAGGACAACGCCTCCTAGATAGCACAAGGCCGGTGCACTTCGATCCGGGAATTCCGTGTTCATGACCGTTTCGACGGGATCTTAAAGATTCAGGCTTTCTTCCCCAAGCGTGTCACCCATGAAGAAAGCCGAGCGCCAGCCCGAGGTACGCTTTTGCCATATTGGACGAGCCAGTGGGTGCCCGGCGGTGCTGGGAATCGAACCAACCACCTCCAGCAATCATACAGCAATCATACACATAAAGACACACATCTTTAGCAGTGGCGCTGCCCGAGTGTGCGGCACGCTGAGTGGCGCCTCTAATGGTCCATCCATGCGCTCAAACTCTCCTGTGGTTGTTTCATCTTCCGTGTTAAGAAAGTGCAAGAGAGAAGATATTTAACTGATGAGAAATATAGCCCCGCCCATTTAGCTATTCGTAAACGTAAGATCTCACGGTGACAACTGAACTATCATGACATTTTTTCTTCGTAGATAAAACGCTAATAGCAAGCTTCTTTATTCAAAAAGTAAAGGACCGCAATATCAGTCTAATATATGGGGTGATCAACTTTAAGTTTCGTTTATATCTTTTTAAATCACCTGTGGCAGATAGAATACTTGTACTCCTTGAGCTAGATTATTAAGACAGGC
Organism: Dermacentor variabilis; assembly: GCF_050947875.1. Classification (NCBI taxonomy): domain Eukaryota; kingdom Metazoa; phylum Arthropoda; class Arachnida; order Ixodida; family Ixodidae; genus Dermacentor; species Dermacentor variabilis. The sequence continues at coordinate 144,031,259 of NC_134572.1, forward strand.
TGACACTACTTGCAAGGGATATTAGAACACATGCTTAACCACTTAACAAAAATTTTATAACTAGCATTTTAACTAAATAACTTAGGGCACATATTTCAATTTACGTATTGTAGCTGGTGAGCTTGCAAAGCATGTCCACTTGGAGTGAATTTTGAGAATGGCATGGGCTTGGAGTCATGCGCCATGAAACTAGCAGCAAAATTGCAGTGTTGTTGCAGTTAGTTTTTATAATAAAATTCTTTTTAATGCATTGAAGCTCAAAAGTAACTCGAAGGCCCCTCTATTCCGTCGCTTGCTCTGGCAATAAATATCTTGAAACTGGTGTCATACCGAAAATTGGATATAAATGGATACGGTATGCAAACTGGGCCCCTAGAATTCGCAAATTTCAGTATGTGCAGCCAATTTAGTAAATTTATTTTCATTATTTGACTATGTATTTTCATTTCTCGTGCTATCATTATCCACCTCTTTGAATAATCTAGCTCAAGGGCTAGAATTATGCTACCTGCCACAGGCCATGTTCTAAAATTCAGTAGAACTTAAAAATGGCTACCCCGCATAGTACATGGCAAACGGATGACAAGCAAAAAACCTTGAATAGCAAAATGATATCAACAACGTTCAAACACAGTGTAGCGTCTTATAGAAAATACACTTTATTTGCAACGCAGAGGAATAGTGTATATATGTTAGCTTGGTAATCAGCATGTAGCCCAACCATCATGTTCACAGCTAAAAGTACGTCGCCGAAGAATAAAATTTTTCCTGATGATTTCCTGAAGGATCCAAGAAGCTGAAATAAACGCCGTGTAAGTGGTCGCGGTTCAGAAATAAACATCTCGTACGCAAAATGGGCACCATAGAGAGAAAGACGGTCACGACAGAAGGCTACTACAAACTGATTTCATTGTGATTTATGGCGGTTATTTTTGAAGATGACCAACTAGTCCAGCGCCACGTCGTTTTAATGAAGGTTCACTCTAATGTGCTAAATTCTCGCTCAAGCTGGATGGCAGGCACGCCAAGATTGTCTTATAAGCGAAACAGAATTCCGCCTCAGCTCTCGGTAAAAAAAACCTAACACTGCGATGCCTGACCTAAGTATGATTGGCTAGAGCACTGCTGATAGAGTACGGCTCACCTAGCCACTCTTGGAGATTCCACTGGACAAAGGGTTCCAAAGTATACCGCCATGGATCAATGCCCCAAAAGCGTAGACGCGCAGCATGGCCAATGTGCATGCGCAAGAGACACCTACATTAGCTGTCTTCCGCAATCGCTCCGAGTTATCTAACTGAAGCAAGCTTCACTTCAATTAGAAACCAAAATTGCAGTGGATCTGGGTGCCCTTTTTCTCGATTTTCATTCGTTAAATCGGTATCTTATTTATCCTTTCGAGTCTGTTTCGATGGCAAGTACAGCTACAATAAACTTTTGCACAAAACGCAGGTTCAATCATGAAAAGTGTAAATGACAAAGCTTCAACTGTTTGCAATAAGAAACCGTCAGCAGCCCGGGCATCATGTGTCGCATGACCTTTTTTCTCTTTCTCGTTGCGCTGCAGAATAATTGGACGTCGCTGCATGACGCAGGTTTCGTCCAACTGCGTATTTGACCTCTATAGCCATAAAGAATGGGAATGGATTCCAAAAGGATGTGAAAGAGAAAAGCATGGTACATTGTTGCCGTAATTTTGCTTGTAAGATCGCGTATGGCTCTAAGAGGCAAGAACACTGCGCTTGACGACACCAATATGCATGTCGTCTTCGGACGCACTAATGAGTATTTCCTGCTCTTGTTAACCAACGATAAGGCAGATATGTAAAGTAACGTACACGCGTAATGAGAATATCTAATTAGTATTCGAACGTATACCACCGCTTCGATATGCAACAAATCCTTCAGGTCGGTCTTCTTTTCCTCATGGATGCCTGCCACGCCATATCAGACGCTCTCCCACGGCACAGTGGACGAAATATTGCAGTTATGACACACTTATTACCGTTTAGGAGATTGCGAGTATTTCTTAGGCTCTTCTTCATCGTCTACACATGATCATTATCACATCGCATTTTTTGTCTTCATTGCTTGTAGAGACCCATCTTGATATTTAACTGCACCTTGCGTGATCGGTTCGCCACTTCTTTAGGCAGTATTAAAGGTCATGTTTACTGTTACGTCCCACGTGATGGAGGTCACTCTTCAGTCACCTGTCCTCTGCTCGCCCGCTCTACATCGTGGAGTTTTGATCAGGTCGCCGTTTGTGCCAGCTGTCAGCCAGCATGCCGCAGGACGAGCCATTTGGCACTTTTTCATCTACAATCTCGGCTCGGCCTGTCGCAGACTCTCCATCTTGGATCGTCAGTAGGCCCCAGAGCGATCTCTTGTCTGTTCACTGGCCTTAGCGGTGAAGAGGTGGAGGCTTAACAACAACGACCGGGTCAATAACCGTTGGGACGAGGTGCTGAAGCAACGCCACGTTTCCTTCTACCTCTCAGGCGTAGCCAAAACTTCGTTTTTCAATCACGAGATCGGCTTCACCAACTGGAGTACTTTCAAACAGCAACTCTACAAGGTTTTGGTACTCCGGTGGTTCGTTCCACTTTCGCGAAGAAGACACTCGACACTCGCAAGCAACAACTCGGCGAGTCGGCCTATAGAGGTAGCGGACTCTATATGCGCTTTGTCGGACTCTGGTGTTCTTTGTTGACGCGTGAACACTTCCATGACGCAATCAGGCAGGGTGCGCCACATACTCAAAGGCATCGGGACTTTCGCTTTCAATGCACTGGCTATTAAGGACCCGGCTACCATCGCTGATATTGTTGCTACGTGCCAGCGCCTTGACGAACTCGAACCTGTACGATTACCGCCGGACATCCTGAAAACAACCCCACCGCCTATCCCTGGTCGCGCGCAATAGTACGCGCAACCATACCAGAAGAGCTGCAGTCTCTAGTCTTCTCGACAGCTGCCATTCCTTCCCACGCCGCTAGTACCATTTTGCGTGACATCGTGAAGGAGGATTTGGCGTCCATGCATGATACTGCGTGTACGGATCCTCTAGTCCTAGGCCTCCACCATTATACGCATGTAGCCGCGGTTACCCCGCCATCGTTACATCGAGGCCTCCAAAATCGACGCCGACCCACTTGGCTTCGATGTCTACCAACACACCTAACCGACCTTACTATCCGCCATGGCGTCCAACTCGACGTATCTATTACCATTGTGAATATCGTGGCCACATCGTACGTTTCTGTCACAAGCGTCTGCAAGTCGAGCGTAGCGGATTTGACACATACGAACGGGACGACTTTTCCGCTTGGGCCACTTTCCAGCACCGTCCTTATGCTTCGTGTCGCCGCCACCTGCAGTGTCCGAGTAGGTTCCTAGCTGCCGTCGTGCCAGATGCCGCTCGCCATCACCCCCTCGTCACTCTACGTCGCCACTACGACCAACATCTCAATTCGCCCACTGTCACCCGGAAAACAAAATTTTGCAGCTTTTGGAGGAAAAGCTGCATTGTACTATAGGACAGGAATTCCTCCAGCGCGTCCGCATAACTTCCTGTCTCTTTTAGCAGAAGGAATACATGTGGAAGCATTATCAGACACTGGCGCTAGTTTGCCAATTATTCCCCGGGATTTGTATTCTCGTCTCCAGAAAGTCGCCACTCCCTATGATGGACTTACACTACTCGCTGCTTAAGCGGACACCATTCGACCTTCCGTCTTCTACACTGCTCGTGTCTACATTGATAGACTTTTACATTTCGTACAATTCGAAGTGCTAAGTTCATGTGCTCAACAGCTTATCTTAGCACGGGGTTTTCTCTCTACGCCCTCCGCTGCTATCTGTCGCCAGCAATGTGTTCTCTACACAACCAACATCGCTTACTCCCTTCATTCAGATGACGCACCATTTCGCTTGCTTGCTGCAGAAGACACCAGAACTGTCTCCTGGCCATCAGCGCATTGTCTCAATCGCGTCCGATGTTATTGACCGTGGTAACGAGCTCGTACAACCATCTACACGCTGTCTCAAAAGAGGGATAGCCGTGGCATCAGGGCTGGTCCAGTTCGACAATGGCTCCGAATTCGTATGCGCTATAAATCAGACATTCGAAAAATTCTTATTCCTCACGGCACTACGTGGGCTTGTGTCACTAAATCAGAGCATCTTTGTGTTGTTTCCCTTGGAGCTTCTTCCTTAGAAGCTCCTTTAGTTGTACGTTCCGCATCGCCCCCTGCCCTTGCAGCTGCTATCAGTTCCGACCTGACCTCTTCGCAATCATAAAAGTTGCTTGCGTTGCTGAAAAAGCCTGGAGCTTCATTTGACGCGCATTCCACTTTATTGGGACAGACTTCCGGGACCACACATAGCACATAGACCGATGGAAGGTCTATCGTTCGTCGTCGACCATTTCGCGTCTGTCTAGCCGACTGGAAAGTCATTGAAGAAAACATCGACCACATGCTGCAGCAGAAGACAATACGCCCCTCCGCTAGTCCTCAGTCATCCCCTGTAGTTCTACTTCGGCAAAAAGACGGTTGGCTCCGTGCGGTTTTGCGTAGACTAGCGGGCACTCAACAAGATCCCGCGCAAGGGTTTAACCCTATGCCGCGCATAGACGATGCCTTGGATTTGCTGCAGGATGCCGAGTACTCCTCGAGCCTCGATCTATCAGCATTCAGGCTACCGGCAGATGCCTATGCACGGGGACGATAAAGAAAATACGGCGTTCCGAACACCAGGTGGGCTATACCAGTTCAATGTAATGCTATTCTGCCTCTGCAGTGCCCCGGCGACATTGGAATGCATGACTGACGTCGTTCTGCGTGGCCTAAAGTCGAAGACTTACTTTTGCTATCAGGACGATATTGTTTTCTGATCAACCTTCGCTCAACACCTGCGACGTCTGGACGAAGTTCCCACATGCCTTGCCAACGCTGCCCTACAGCTGAACAAGAAAAACTGCCATTTTGTCAGCCTGACAATTAAGCTATTCGGTCACATAGTGAACAAGGATGGCATTCGTCCTGATCCCGACAAGGTTTCAGCTGTTCTTCACTTACCTCGAGCAGAAAGCGCCAAAGGTTTGCTCAGTTTCCCTGGCCCCGCTTCTTACTTTCGCCGATTCACATGAGCCTTCGCCTCAATGGCTGCACTTGAACAAATTACTCGGTTCTGGTGTTCCCTTTGAGTAGTCTCTCGAACGCAAATCAGCGTTTACTCAGTAGAAGAATGCCGTCACATCTGAAACGGTACTTCGCCGTTTCGATGAAACCGCAGCACACTCATGCATACAGACGCTAGTGGTCACGGCTTCAGTGGCATTCTCCTACAGCGAGATAGGTCTTTACGTGAGAGGGTCGTCGCGCATGCAAGCTGCGTACTGACAAACGCCGAGAAATATACCATCACTGAGCATCAGTTTCTAGCGGTCGTTTGGTCAGTACAGAAGTTTCGACCTTAATTTGACGGCCGCCATTTTACCATAGTTACAGACCACCATACCTTATGTTGGCTTTTCACGCTAACGAACATGTCTGGACGCCATGGTCGCTGGATTATCCGTGTGCAAGAATACGACGTCCCTATTCTAGAAGTATGGTAAGAAGCGCCAAGACCCAGATGCGCTTTTTCGCCGCCCGCTTCCTACGGCGCCATTCTATGGTTCCTTCTACTATCTTCCGCGACAAGCTTGCGGATGGTCGTTCCACACGTGTGTTGTCCTTAACCGCGCGCTATTGACCAGATTCGTTCTGGTGACCATGGATTGCTCATATCTTACCAACTCGCTGATGCTTACTGTCCACGAATCATAAACCACCTTCAGGCAACTTTGTGCGCCCCCAACACCAACATTCGTCGACAGCTGACGCGATTCAAGCTCGACAACTGCGTTCTGTACCGCTATATCAATCACCCTGACGGTCAACGTTGGGTGCCTGTTCTCCCTCTCTCACTTCGCGCTCACGTTCTTATGGCCTATCAAGACGACATGACTGCTGGTCACCTTGGTTTCCAGAAAACGTACGACCGCATCAAAGGTCACTTCTACTGACATTGCCTATCCACTAGTGTAGCGAGGTATGTCGCTTCCTGTGCCTTTTGCGAGCGCCTAAAGCTCCCATCAGTAGCTCAAATCTCAGAGGTGAAATCACTTCCCTGTCCGCCGGCACTATTCGAAGTCATTGACATTGGCCTGCATGGTCCCCTTCCCACGACTCTCACGTGTAATCGATGGATAGTGGCACCCGTAGACCACTTACCACATTACGCCGAAACAGCCTCAGTGACTTCGGCGCCACCTTCTGAAGTGACCACATTTATACTTGAAGCATTAATCCTGCACCATGGTGCTCCTTTTACCATCCTGAGTGACCATGGAAAGGCATTCCTGTCACAAATCGTAGACGAATTGCTCACAGCCTCCGCAGCACCCCTAAGACAACCTCCAGTTACCACCCTAAAACCAAGGGCCTCACTGAGCGCTTTCATCGCGCGCTCTCCGACATGATAGCCATATACATTCAACAAGACTACACAAACTGGGACGCAATTTTACCATTCATGACTTTTGCATGCAATACGGCCGTCCAACGCACAACTGGTTACTCGCCATTCTACTTTGTGTATGGCCGTTCGTCGTCCTCTTTTCTTGATGTCTTTCTCTTCCCTGTCCCTGTCACTTTAGCTGCATCCTCTTGTGAACAATATATACCCGCCTCCTTCATTGTCGCCTGCTTACTCGCATCAACACTCAAGCAAGGCAACAAGACCGCAAGAATCTCTATGACGTATCTTTATCGCGATGTGTTCTTCCGCCCTGACAATGAAGTGCTACTATGGACACAGCTGGCACTCCTGGCTTGTGCGACAAGCTCCACTTTCGGACCGCCGCTGTCGCACTGCCGGAATTGTCCACGTCTCTCATATGAAGGTTTTCACAAGGTTTCTCCGTCCTCCATCCCTTTAGGTACCGGACAAGCTGTCCCACAAGTGGGGTACTTAGTGGGGGCATTTCTTAGGCCCTTTATCATCTGCCCATAATCATCATCGCATCGGTTTCTTCTTCATCGCTTGTGCGGACTTTAGGTTGATCTGTGCCTTGAGTTTCATCGGTCCGCCATGTCTTCGAGGCGTAATAAAGGATGGCTAGGTGGGCTAGATGGTAATGCATCATTAGAAAAGCCTAGAGAGCTATACACACACAGGACGTAGAAAAGGAACACACATCATACGCGCTGCGGTGTCTGTTCATTTTCTACGTTTTGTGTGTGTATAGCTCTCTAAGTTTGTCAAATACCGTAATTAAGGTCGTGTTAACTGCTACGTCACAGTATAATCTAATAATTGTCACCGTATTAAGTTCAATTTATTTGACATTTCTATTCTCACACTGTGCCTAAAATCAATATAACAGGCAAAACCCCTTAATCTTTCCTCTCAAATCCGTATGTTCGCTGACGATTCTGTCATCTACCGCACAATTACTAATGACTCTGACCACAGTATTCTACAAAATGACCTTAACAAAGTGCAAGGCTGGTGCAACGACTGGTTAATGACCCTTTAACGCCAATAAATGTAGAGTAATGTGCTTCACTCGCCGCCATCAGCCCTTATACTCACCGTATAATATTACTAATACTACCTTAGAAAAAGTGGACACATTTAAATACCACGGCGTCACCCTTTCATACGACTTAGACTGGTCTGCTCATGTAACGCGCATTACTGCATCCGCTAACCAAACACTGGGATTCCTAAAACGCCATCTGCGTCATGCACCGCAACACGTCAAACTACTAGCATTCAAGACGCTCGTACGTCCGAAAATTGAATGCGCATCCCCCATCTGGTCACCACATCAAACTTACCTTATGAATGCACTTGAAAGAATTCAGAATCGTGCGGCAAGATTAATTCATTCTTCGTATTCTTATAACACTAGCGTATCATTACTTAAAGCACAGTCCGCCTTAAACACGCTATCATCGCGGCGTCGCATTGATTCGTTAATCAACTTTCACAAGTTGTATTACAGTTCGCTCCATCATGCACCATATGTGCTGGCCCCACCCCCTCGCCATTCCCTGCGTACAGGGCATTCCTTGCAAGTAACCCGTCCACGCAGCTGAACTACAACCTTCTCAGCATCCTTCTTTTGCCGATCATCAAGCGACTGGAACGGCCTGCCCTGTCACATAACCGAAATTACCTGTTCAACGACATTTGCTGATAAGCTTAATACTAATATTCTTCATTGAACTCATGTGGCCGCCAATTAAAATGCACATTTGTAAACCCCACCCCTTATGTAATACCCCCCATTGAGGGGTCTTTAAGAAAAGAAAAAAATGAAGTGAAGGGAAAACAGACAAACGTGGCACAATATTAGCTATCATTCAAGGCTTCGATGAATGAGTCATCCTGAAAAGCTATTCTGTCATTCATTCATATCATATTACAACATTCATATCATATTACAGTGTGTGTGTTTGTGTGTGTGTGTGTGTGTGTGTGTGTGTGTGTGTGTGTGTGTGTGTGTGTGTGTGTGTGTGTGTGTGTGTGTGTGTGTGTGTGTGTGTGTGTGTGTGTGTGTGTGTGTGTGTGTGTGTGTGTGTGTGTGTGTGTGTGTGTGTGTGTGTGTGTGTGTGTGTGTGTGTGTGTGTGTGTGTGTGTGTGTCTGCAATACAAACATTATATGTTCACCAAGTAAAAGCACCAGCGAAAGGGCTCATCATACATGCTGTAGCATTATCTCATCTCTGTTCTACCTACCCAAAAAATATATAGGTTTATATCCACCAGATGCCTGTAAAGCTTGCGGACAGAGCTCTGGGAATGTGCCGGCAACCACGGTAATGAAATCATCTCAGTTCGCGACGCGTCTATAATCGTGGCCGTTGCCACAGTACGAGCAGCCTCGAGCTCGCTACTACCCGAGGCCGCCCCGGTTGCGGGAGCCGTTGGGGACCTTCTTTATCTGTGTCGCCGCCGCTGGGAGGCGGCTCTCGAAAGTTCAGAGTTGGCAGACCAGCTCTGGGCCGCCCCAGTCCAAGGACTACGAGCCGCCACCTGAGCAGAAACTGCCGGACCATTCACCAATAAAGTTTCTTCCTCTTTCTAAAAGAACCTTGTGAATGCCTGCATTCAAAGAAACACAACCTCCGTGAAGATAAGGAAGAAGACGACCAAAACTACGTATCGAGGCCGAGAAGAAGAGAAAGGTTATTAAAATGACGGACTCTAAAGATGGTCTCATTCTTGATCCTTTACATCCCTGGCACAGCCGTTACAAGCTGAAATGATGTGGGTCCAGATTAGGACCGGACGGCTCCATGATTGGCACCGATGAGTACAAAAGCATCAGATCGACAGAGAAAAAGCCAGTCAGCCTGGAACCTGAAGCCCACTCAGCAAAGTTCGCCACTTGGGTCGCTACCATGTGAGGTACAACTGTGGCCGGACTCCGGACTCCTTGCGCAAGGTACCGAGAAGCTTTGTGTCAATATGGAAGAGTAGGTACTTTGATTTCTTCCCACCTGCTCACCTAAGAGGTGGTACGAATCGTCAACCAGACTTCACCTCAGCAGTTCTGCAGCTCATCCAGACTCCCATGCCAACAGTTAGAAAACTAAACACAGTTTATTTCCGCTATTGTGCAAGCGATGTAGCGTAAGAACCATTCCCGCTGCAACGAAAGATATATTTCATCGATAGATCCCAAGACTGGTCACTGGCAAATGAAGGTCACCGTGGGGCACACAAAATAGACTAACTTTACTACGACGGATTGCCTCTTCGTATACAAACCCGTAAGACATTCGCGTCCTGGACGGTTTGTAGGGTGTGCAGTTATTTTTTTCCTTAGATTTACGCTCCTTATACTGGCAACTTCTTATGGCACCGCCTGATTGACCGAAAACAGCTTTTCTCACTCCCGACGTATTATATGAATATACGGTGATGCGTTTCGGACTATGCATGCCCTAATAACTTTTGAGAAGACTACGGACAATATTTTACTGCATTTCAAATGAAACGCGCGCCTCTGCTACCTCGATGAGGTCGAGGTGTTTTGCGCCGATTTCCACACGCATCTCAGCCGTCTCGAGAGCGTTCTACAATGCCTCACTGAAGCGTGGCTCCAACTCAATTTAAAGAAATGCGCTTTCGGAGCCCAACAGTTCAGCATTCTTAGCCATGTTGTGTCACCACATGGCATCCTTCCTGATGCAGCCATGTTTCGCGTAGTCGCCTACTTTCCAAAAACAAAGGACTTAAACGAACTTTGAACTTTCGTCAGCTTGTGCCCATATTTCCGCCATATTATCCTAAATCTTGCCTCTATTAGTAGTGCCTTGACGTACCTCCTTCGCGGCGACACAGATATTTTTGCTTGGTCACCAGCTTGCGATGACGCATTCACAACACTACGTCGTCTGCCAAACTCGCCATTCATACTATGCCCTTTCGATCCTGCAGCGCCCTCCCCCTTCCGAGGTCCACGCCGGTGCCAGCAACATCAGAAAGGGGTCCAAGCTCAGTGACACATACTCCCGTGGGCTTCGGCACCTGCAACACGCCGTTGAACTACCCTTTTCACACGTGAGAAGCCAAAAAAGTCCCAGGCACAAGAGGGAGAACATATGTTTTTTTTGAAAAAAAGTGTTTCGTACAACTTTTTCAAAAAGGACTGTTAAAAAATGGTCGGCGCCTACCGCGCAAACGAACTAGTCCCCTGCTCGTGCGTTCGTCGTCTTCTTCCTCAGCTGGCTCCGTTGTGCAGAAAAATTTCATCATCAGCAATGGATCGAGCGTCGTCGTCTTCCACAGCTGGCTCAGCTGCCACTCATCATTCCAGCCTATATTTCACATCTGTTGTCGCAATGGATGGAGGGACGGAAAACTTTATTTGGTCCTGCAAGTAGTGATAATTAACCACTAAGCGGGCCGCTCCCATGTCGGGACCAGAAGGCCAAGCCTCACGGCCACGTCGTGAGCCTGCTGGACAGCCTAGAATTGTTCATCCAGGTGCGGGCTGCGAAGTGCAGCCTCCCACCTGGACGCGTCCTTGATCGCCGAGTCTTCAATTCTTTCGCAAGACCAGAGCATGTCTTCGAGCGTGGCTAAAGCACCACAATTTTGGAAATAAGGCTCTGTGTACGTCTCTAGATAAAACGTGTTCAGTCTCCGTGGGCAAGGATAAGTACCAGTCTGTAGTAAGCGTAATGTAAGTGCCTGAGTCCTGTTAAGTTTAGGATGCGGCAAACCGTAAACCCTGCGATTAAGAAGGTAATACTTCGTGATTTCATTGTATGTGGAAGGGGATTCTCTGTTCTCGGGGAGTACCGCCACGCCGTGGCGCGGGGCAGAGCGGAGGGTAAGATCTCGCGCTGCCTCATGCGCGGACTCATTGAGATTCGCAGGGGCTCCCTCAATCATCCCAACGTGAGCAGGGAACCAAAATAAGTAGTGTTGAGAGATCTCACATGTCTGCATAATTTTAAAAGCAACCTTAGCCACCGAGCCCTTCTCAAAGGCCCTAACGACTGCCTTTGAATCGCTATATACAAAAGCAGGCCTGTCAACCAGGGCGAGCGCAATAGCCGCTTGCTCCGCGACCCCTGGCCTATCAGTCCGAACGGTAGCAGCGTTAACGACACTGCCCTCATTGTCCACGACAACTATGGTAAACACATTCCGCTCCTCTTTAAAAGAAGCATCGACGAAGCCAACCTTCTGATTCTCATCACGAATGAGTCTCAGCAGGCAAGCCCCCCTGGCCTTTCTTCTACCCACATTTCGCTCCGGATGCATGTTCCTGGGAACAGGCTTGACGTGACACCGATTACGGACCTTCAAGGGAATACCGACATGAAGCTGCGAAATGTCCTCCTGAGGAACACCTAACTCTCTCAGAATCTGCCGACCCGTGCTAGTCGTAGAGAGACGCATCATCTGCGTCCTCTCCTGAGCCTCAGTTATCTTATCCAAGGTATTATGAATTCCCAGGAGAGGCCGCGTTCACGGGGGTATGAACCATTCGCTGTCTTACCTGACGGGCACATTTAATAACAAAGGTGAACTCGAATATGTGTGCGTACCTATATCCCCGATGACCACATAATAGGACAATAAATATGTTTGTACCTTTGTTCAATATTCTGGATCACCTCTGTGTCTTGCGCCAAAGACCTTCGCCGGTTATCGACCTTCACAAGTGGCGTGGCAGTGATTCTTTTTCTACCGAGTACCAGTAGCAGCGGCAATCCCGGCTATCTGACGACCGTTCTCCACGCGCTCTTGCACCTTGCTGTTTGGTTTGGCATAGGGCACCCACTGCCACACCCGGCCTCTCTACTAAACTTGTCACTAAATATCATGAACCCTACCGCGTTCTGGCGCAAACGTCTTCCGGTAATTATGTCGTTGAGCACCAGTCACGCCGTCGACCAACCTGCGCCATCGCGGCCACTAACTTGTCAACTTTCATACCTGAAATTCAACATGCCGCAAGTACTTGGGAAGACACTGAAGAGATTTCGTTGGGGAATGGAAAGTTCAAGTTACCAGAAACAAGTAGCCAGAAAATTCTGAAGCTTTATCACGACAGCCCCAAATCACGAGGGTAAAGCACCTTTTGGACGACAAGCTGCTGCAGCGTTTGGCGTGTAAAAGTATCAAAAAATGAGGTACACGATTGGGTCAAGACTTAACCATCATTGCCAAGTGAGAAAAGCGAAATATACAGCTAAATAAAAAAAAATGACCGCACCTGTTCTCGAACGTGCCACATGAATTTTGCCGACCATAAAAAGAAAGGACAAGGAATGCATCTGAGGCAAACCTTTCTCGTTGCTATTGGCTAATGTCCACGAATGGCAATCGCGAAACCAGGAAATGAAGACTATAACGCTGTCGTTTCACTTATGCAACGAAAAATGTTTAAGGCTATTAAAACCATTGTCACCGACAATAGTCCAGCGTTCATAAGCCAAAGGCTAAGAAGTGGAACAGAGGAAAGGGGAATAAGCCTTCGGCTCACTACACGATCCACGTCACCACACACGTCACCATCCTGACGGTGATGCACTAGCCAAGCGATTGATTTGTAATTTAGATGGGTTTGGGCGTGAGCTAATCGATACGGATCATTCACACTAGATCATATCGTAATTTTCCCGGTGGCTGGAAGCGCGCTCTGCAAGCCGCTGTTCTCCATTAAAAGTGAAATTCTGGGGTTTACGAGCCAAAAACACGATATGAGTATGAGGAGTGCCATAGTATGGTACTACTGATTATGTTGACCAGCTGGCGTTCTTTGACGTGCACCCAATGCAAGGTACACGGGCGTTTTTTTGCATTTAACCCCTATCAAAATGCGGCCTCCGCGGCAGGGATTCGATCCCGCGCACTCGGACTTAGCAGCACCACGCCAATACCACTACGCGACCACGGCGGGTGACTGTAAAACGTCACAACCGCTCTTATATGGCTGATCTTGCTTGCACACCTCATTTTGCTGCCTGTGGAACCAGCTCAGGACTGCGGGCGGATAGTAGGTTAGGCTAGGTAATTAAGAATAGTAAGACAAAAGAACGGCAGCAGCAGTACAAGCTATTATTGAAGACATGTTATGACACCAAACATAGGTCTAAAATTTCAGACATAGAACCACCGCATTAGTTCTTGTACGTAAAAGATTGGACGGCTGTAAGTCGCCATTCATCGGCCAATAAATGGTGACCAAACAGCGAAACAATAAGGCCTTTTTAGAGTAATTTATTATGAGGCACCCAGGTACAAGACAGAATCCAGCGCCATCGGCAACGTGCTTGCTTCTACCGCGGGGAGGGGGAGACAAACAAAGCAGCGGAGGGTGTGAAGTACCTTGATTAAGACAAGCAGAACCTCCATTAACACAAGGAAGAAGACTACAAGACTGAGGGTGGGGGCAAAGAAAGAAAAGAATATTGTTAAAATGGTGCGTCTCCATCTTATTCCTTTGTAAACCTGTTTTGCATATAATGTCGGCTCACGAGTATCTCTAAAGTACACCTACCTCGCAATGGAATAGTAAATTATTTTGCACTGATCCTTTTTTTAAAAGCTAAGCTTCCTTGGCCTCTTTCTTCGACTTTTCCTCTGCTAGTGCTGTCTTGCACACCGCGTAGGGGTGGTTGAGGTGAAATGTGTAATAGACGTGGCAAGGGCACAGGAGAGGTGTCTATGAGACCTTTCCAATGAATTCCGGGGGTGTCGAAACATTTCCCTCTGGAGCTCCCTGGTCGTTGCCATAATGCTCTCGGGAATTCTCTGGCCATCGACGCAATTCACACTGGAACGCTGTAATTAGGCATGAGCCCACCCGCAAAAGCACTGCAGAAGCTGCAGCGGTTGCCCAGATGGGACATAGATAGAAAGAGTAGGCCCACAATACCTAAAGCCCACATCGTGACGAAACGGGTAAATTACAGCCTTGCCACTCTTCGCTGATGCCAGCTTTCACACCCGGGGGATCGCTACCAGCACAGAGCCAAAGTTTCGAATAATAAATAACAATAATAGTTATAATAATTCGAGGTACCTTACAGGTTTCTGCGATTTCTGAAAAATAAACATGTGCTGTTTGTCTTTGCGTACACCTGACGCAGGTTGTGCAGACACAAAGCCACCACATAGGCAGAGATACTATAACTGTACTCCCTGCTCTCCCTCATCCGGCTAAGGGACTTACTAAAGCAGGAGCGACTCGCCTGCACAGGCTCCAAAGCATGTTGTACGGCAGCCACGCCGTGTTGGCCAAAATATTTCCGGAGCAATTCAACGCTACATGTAAATTCTGTGGCGGCTGACTGACCTGTATCACATAGTTTGGTCCTGCCAAGCTAACAGCAGCACCACGCAAATAAGGCAGCCGACGTGGCTGGGGTGGAGGATGCTTTGTCCAGCCCGGCTCTCGAGGACTATCGGACGCTTGTGGTGCGGGCGCGGGCGGCAGCCATGTCCGACGAAATCCCGGAATAGGGACCCGCCCGACCCTCGCCAGCAATCACTACACTACAACACATAATTTTTGCAATAAATTCTTTATTCAATCATTCTCTCTCTCTCAGCCACTATGCGATTCGCCGTGTGAGGGAGTGACAGTGCTAATATTCTCGAAGGCTGCGGACAATGGCGCGCAACAACGCCTCGACCAAACACGTCTTGCCGTGCGCTGTGTATACTGCCAAGATAAACGCAAGTAGATCATGCAAGGTAACTTTCAACACATGACAACCGTGTCACGCCGTCAAAATCACTACCGAATATCGTCAATGAAAGCAAACAGCACGGCAAGCACGGGAAGCAGCATTTCTTTTTTATTTGGTTTAGCCGTGCGGCATCTGCCCATGGAGATGTGCCTGTTCTTGGCCAGTATTCGACAATGGGTATGCCACCCTGCGACACAAGCGGTAGAGAATCCCTAAATATTGACTAATGTATTCACGCACCCACTGTTGTGGCGTGCCTGTCAATACCACGATTCCCGTGACAAGCATCATACATCTCATTCGTCCTTGTCACGCCACTCCGTATACGTATCATACTGGGCATCCGCCTGAGCTTTAGTTTGTATTTCGGCATATCTTGGGAGCGACATAGCGCATAAACATAAAAATTGTATCACTATATTTGTGAGCTCTGTGGTGGATAACGAAAACATTCCACGAGATTGGCACACGTTGCATAGCATGAAAGTAAACAAAATTGTAAGCACCAGAGTTAGTTGCAAAGCGCGTTGTAAACAACTTCAACAGAGTTTTGCTTCACATATGTACGTGACGTCTGCCTATGTTAATGCATTTTAAGTTGTGCGTGGCGACTAGCACAATTCCAATCCATCAACTGAGTCACTCGAAGAGGCAGACATTACTTTGACGAGAAATCGCATAGCATATGGAACTAATCAGTCAAATTTTGATAATAAAGCTTTCAACTAATCACGGCATGTGTTGCAAATTGCGAATTATAGCCGGTGCGTTCGGAAGGCATATCCACATGTTACCCACTGACACAAGCGCTTGTGGCTACCACTGGCATTCGACATTCGTCGGTTTCTGCACTGTAGTCGTTTCAGTATAGATTACGAACTAGCCCGTTTCTGCACCCGATCTCCTCACACTGAAATCTACCGCATCTAATGAAAGAGTCGACTTATAAGATAGCTGTTGAAAGTTCTAAGGAGCGCTAAGGCCAACATTTTGCTGGCTAAAAACAAAAACACGGATAATCTTAGAGTTACAGATTACAGCCTAAGCCTCTATGTAACCAGTGGCAGACAACACTACATTGAATGTGACTCGGCAACTTTCGGGACAGAAGACAAGTGCAAAATGGTCACAACTTATGTTCGAAACGTTACCTTCTGGGCAGTGGCTAAAAGTGTAGACGTCCCGTGCAAGGATTTCCACAGCTGTCTTCCTCAACAAGGCAGAGGTCAGGTGCAAATAAGCAAATAACACTTTATTGAAACAAATCAGACTCGTATCCTTAAGTGACAGACATAACTGTTCACACAATGAGGAAGGTATGAAATGTGAAAAATGCAGATATATAAGCGCATGAAGAATAATACAGGCATACCTATATTTCTGAGGCACCTTATGCCTGTTTGTCTAAATTTTATGCCCTATCGTAAGGTCAGGTATGAACTGTACATGTCGGTACAAGTAATATTTTCCGGCAGCGAACGGAATTTGTAGAGTCCCCAGTAAACAAATTCAAAAGCGAGTGACGTGCAGTAGGCCTAGCACGGCAACAGTTTGTCCTCACCGATGCGACTCGTAACCGACCCTCGTAGTCGGCGTGGGGCTTCGAGGGAAAGAGAGAGAGAGAGTAACGAGCGAAAATGTAGGAAAGTCAAGCAGACGAACGTCCTGCATGCTACCCTACACTGAAGGTAAAGGAAAAACGTGGGAATACAAGTATCAGAAAAGGAGAGCAGGCACTGAGTGCACGCAGCATGATTTACAGCCGAAAAAAATCGCTCACAGGAGTCAGTGTTCAATACTGGTAGTGTTCAGCAGTGGGTCATAGTGTTGGCGCCCCTGCAGCTGCTCGGCGTTAGATCGGCCTCTCTGAAGCAGACTGCCGAAGTCTCGAATGGGCCCGCATGTCTTCTCGAAGCATGGACGATCACCTTTGAGTGTTCCGGCACACACACTAACCGTGCACATGTGCACTAGTTGCCGCGGCGGTTCAGACTCTACTGGCAGGCGCAGGATTCAATCGCACACTAATGAAGTTACATACACATACAACTCGATCTGTGGTTAGGCTGTAGACTCTGGATCACTCTCGTAGGCGACTATACGAAAGCAAGCGAAAACTTGGAGAACGCTTACGCTTCACCCTTTGAAAGCGGAAGGCGATAGCATTCAAACACCTCTGAATGCTTCTCAAGCTTCCGGGAAACTGCAGCATTTATGTAACCCTAATGTTTACCGGGAGGCGCTGACCGCCAACGCTATGCACGAAGGCGAGCTTTCTGGTAGAAACGCGGCAAGTCGAGTGGGCCGATACCGGAGGTAGCGTCTCTCTCACCCTCCGCCCCCTTCCGTTATGTTTTTTTTCTCAGTAGTCAACTAGTGTACCAGCAGAGATCGTGCACAAGCTATTGAGGCAGTGTGGCTTCGGTAACAATAAAGTTAGTGCGGCAGTACTTTTGCAAGCACATTATCCTCCTAACAGTGACGAGCTGGCCAATACGCGTAGGTTATAACAAATGTGACAACTAGACAACGCTTCTGAAGCGCACACTGTGGCCCTGGGAACTGTCCAATGACTTTACTTGAAGGACAGGTGTCACTGTTAACTTTTTTCGCCATCCTACGCACAACACCGTACGCCTGGTTGGCTTCTACGCATTCTCATAGATATTTCCTTCTGGGCCGCGTTTCATCTAACAATGATTCAACAAGGGAGAGACAGGAAAGAGAGACACTCCACTGTTTTCTGTGGACGGGAGACCAAATGAACCTCTCAGACTATTCGACGTTATTGTCTTTTCACTTGATGGTGAGCTATTTCTATGCCGAAAGTAATTCGTTCTTCGTTTTTCAGCGCTGCAGTCCTGTAGTTTCACACTTATTGCCAAATGGAACGAATACCCGTTTCAAGCTGTTTCCAGCTTAAGTTCGTAGCATTAGTTTCTAAATCTTCGTTCAAACAGACAGGCTGTCTTGCGCAAAATGCCGTGTCAAGCAATAGGAGCACGAAATGTCCGTTGCGGGCATCAACCTGCGCTTACATCGCAATGCGGCTACCATAACATTTCATGAACCGTTGAAGAATTCTCAAACAAACGAGCAAACAAAAATATGCAGAACTAAAAACACATACAAGCAAATCACCGTGAAAAGGTGCCGCGTTTTACAAACTGCGGATGACAATCGCGACACATGGAAAGGAAATGAAAGCTCTTCGCGTTTGTATGCTGTCTCGCAGCGTCACTAGTTCCCTCGCAAAAAATGACAACAAACATTATGTTTTTCAGAAACTGAAAGGGCAAGAACGCAGAGAACTGTGGTTAAAATGCATATCTACTCAAACAAAAGGAAACGCGATTTTACTTTTACTCTTACGCGATTAAAAGAACAATGAACGTAGAACAGGAACACAAGTCTTACCCTACCTTTACTCAGCTGTCAACGATTCTGTTGGCCTCATTCCTCTCCATTGTTTTTCGGTGTTCGCATTTCCTTTTGACACATCGCTACCTTTGTTGAATTGCGTTTCTGCTTTCGCGTCCTTCGGCCACATATTTAACAAGCTCCACAACTCTACTCTTGATGTGACAGAGCCAATAGTTTTCTTGTAGGCGTCACAATGTCGGACCAAAGGGACAAGCAGAACACGTGCGACTAAATATGAATTGAACAAGAAGTGCACTCGACATTTGACAACAGACGTTCTGGAAGGAAGATAGATAAAGTCGGAATATATGGAGGCAAGATAGACGCTAGTTCTATAGCTAAGCTTTAACTGCATTGTGCATTTTTGACTAGGAACACGACAAACATTTTGCAGAAAACGAAAACACAGCCCTGTGAAGCTTGAGTGTTGCCGATTGTTTGAACAGATGAGCTATAGGACGTGTACAAACCAAAATGAGAGTCTTTTTCATGTTCATTTCATATGTATTGCCTTTTTCAAAGCCTTGCACATAGAGTACATGATTTCACTAGCAGTTTATGTAAGCACCCATGACAAAATTATCTCAAACCATACGCAGGTTTCGTGGCGTGGAGTAGTATACATAAATTTATCCTGGTTGTCAGTGACAAAGTTATAGAAAAAAATATATTTTTCTTGTTTGCACACGACCATTCTAGCGAATGCAGGTACTTTTCGAAGACAAGAAATTGCCCATTCGCTCTTCTTACAGTGTGGTGTTCATTCGTTTCGGAGAACACATACCAAGAGCATCAACGGTTATGTATGCCGTTGGTGAATCGGTACCGCGCCATATAAAGAGGTCAAAGAGGAAAATTATAAATGTTTACGGCATTTTGAATGTTTTAGCGGGCTCATGGTAGCTGGCATAGTCTGACATTCACGAGGGGAGGCATTCATGGAAGCTATTTGAACAGCCACTCTACATCTGTCACGTCCATGCTATGCAAAATCATGGAACATGTCACATAGGCGCATATAATGAATTTTATTGACGCCGATTTTTTTTCACTTATCACGGCGCTACTGCGCAGCGCGCAAATATAGGAAGAATGACAGTAAACAGCAAAGACCTCTGACTTCCAACTGAACTTTATTTGTAGGCGAGCATGATTTATATGCGCAGCGAACGGCGAAAAAAACCCACAGAAGGATCTAATCCCGGCAGCGGCGGCCGCCTTTCGATGTGGGTGAAATGGTGCCACCCAGAGCCAGCGTATCGTTGATGAGTCAGATCACGTTTCAAACATGTGACCACAATTTCAGTACGCCCAGCCAGGTAATCACGCCCAAACCGTGAGAGAGCAATGGACAGGGTGCTTACATAGCAGTCACTTCTAAATATTCTCCGCTTCTAGCATTTCTCGGGTTCACTGCGACCTGTGCCTTTCCGATACCACGCACTGACAAAGGAGCGTACACCCACAATCATGGCGCTGAATGCCAAGATACCCCTGCACAGTATTATACACGTTGTTGCATTGCTTTCGCATGCGTTCGTTGAGACAACTGCCAGTCTAGCCGGTGTGAGCCTTTCTACGCTTCAGTTGAATCGAGCAATAATGACCCCCTTTACGCACGTGATGAAACGCGATCTGTGCTTGATGGAGTACGAAGACAAGTTTGCGTGTGGTGTGTTGGACCGCTTAAAAAGCTTCGGTTGTTCCATTGGTGCCGAGAAAACCACCCGCATGCTGGCGCCCTGACCAGCCTTCTTTAACGTCTGCTAAATGCTTCGGACTTACGGCAGAACGACAGACCGCTTTTTTCGGAGTTGTGACGTTCTTCAGGCTTGTGCCCTCATTGCACGACCTTAAGCAACTTTTCAGCCACCGAAGAAAGCAACTTCGCTGGATAACTAACTGGCTTCGACACTCTACGATAAGTCTACACTCTTTGAGTCGTATCTTGCCACAGATCAATAAACGTCATCTGTCTTGCCCGCATTTCCTTTCTTTAACGATACGAGCCCGGTACTTCCCGGTAACGAACGGTATACGCGTTATCAGCATGACATAGCATTGTCGACAGGAAAGTAGCGAGCACAGCGTTTTCAAGAAAGGAAACGAAAGCAAGGCATATGACGATTATTGTTCTGTGCTAGATAGAAACCCCAAATGGTGTAGTAAACTTCTCAGAATGTACCAGGTGCCTCACCATCTTACACGTTAATAAAAGATTACATGCTTTGGGGTGTATGTCTGGCACACAACAATAATCGTCATCTGCTTTGCTTGCCTTTCCTTTCTTCAAAACGCCGCGCCCGCTACTCTCCTGTCGGCAATGCTATGTCATGCTGATAGCCCGCCTGCCGTTCGTTACTGGGAAGTACCGCGCTCGGACATGCGGAGAAGATAGATTACGTTTATTGTTCTGTGGCAAGATGCGACTCAAAGGGTGTAAACTTTTCTTAGAGTGTAAGCAAAATTACACCCTTTGGTTCGTATCTTGCCACACAAGATTAATCGTCATCTGCCTTCTCCGCATTTCCTTTCTTTAACGCTGCGAGTCCGGTACTTCCAAGTCACGAACGGCGTGCGCGTTTTCAGTTTTTTCAAGAGAGGAATCGCAAGCAACACAGATGACGATTATCGTTGTGTCAAGGTACGACCCAAAGGGTGTACATTTGTTTAAGAGTGCACCTGTTATGCCAAACTACGATGCATTGTGTGGCAGCACGTTCTCTTGCAGGCGTTGGCAAGGCAAAGGTTAACAATGCTCCTCTTAAGAGGAAGCTTTAGCTCGGGTGCTCCTATCTAAATGCATGTAAAAGGAGAATTCGTTTTTCTCGGCAACCACTGCACCAAATTTGACGAGGTTTGTTGCATTTAAAAGAAAAACTTAAAATCTAGTGACTGTTGGTTTCGAATTTTTGAGTTAGATTGTAAATTTTTTATTAAAAATTTGGAAAAATCGGAAATTTTCAAAAAACGAAACTATCAAGTTTACAACTCTGTAATTTAACCACTAAGAATGATAATACAATTCTGTGAATTGCATCTAAAAGTACATCGAAAGCGGACAAAATTGATATGTTACACATGAATATCAAAAAATTTAATCATAGGGAAACACAACTTTTGCAAAACCGTTGTAACCAACGTAACAAATTCACGTAAGATGTAAAATGACATATTGAATTTGTCCGCTTTGAATGATCTAATGAATGTCGTTGACAGAACCGCGATATCAGTTCTTGATGCAAAGCTATGAATTTGTAAACTTCGTGATTCTATTTCTTTCTAACGGTCAAATATTTGAAAATCGTTTTAAGAAAATTCAAGCCCTAAATCAAAATTCCGCTTCCAACAGTCACTAGAATTTAACTTTCTCTTTCAAATGCGACAAATTTCATCAAAATCGGTCCAGGGGTTGTCTCATAAAAACGTTTTTGCGTTTTACATGTATTTGAATAGGCCGCGTCGGAGTTGGGCCCGAGCTAAAGCTTCCTCTTAACTATCTTTGAGTGGGCCAAGCAGAAGGGCAAAAGTGGTTGGCCGCTCCTTGGT
The DNA here is from genome assembly GCF_050947875.1 of Dermacentor variabilis. Taxonomy (NCBI): domain Eukaryota; kingdom Metazoa; phylum Arthropoda; class Arachnida; order Ixodida; family Ixodidae; genus Dermacentor; species Dermacentor variabilis. The sequence goes on from NC_134572.1 coordinate 144,053,509, forward strand.
CCATACATCCACCCAACGAGTGTGGGTTGGGAGCGGGCAATTCAAACGTCAGAACAAGCGGCTGCAATCAATCATGCAAACCAGCCACAGTACCTGAAGAAATCTTCTGGAGGCACTCATTGTTACACTTTACAAGCACTAAACAACCATCAACATAGCGGCGAACCTTGACAACTGCCAAGTCGTCAAACTTGTTGGTCAAGGCACGATAGCATTACGCAAGAAAAATGTCAACTCAGAATTGGTACCAAGCAGGATCTAATACATATTCCACTTTTTTGTATCTTGTTATTGTCCTTTCAGGACACAAAGGTGGTCTTCAATCCCTTCTCGGCCTTTTGGCTAAGAAGCAAATTGTAGGAATCTGTTCTTCCCTTTGCACCTAGGACCTCCACGGGTCCCACGTGCTGCAGGGACCTTGTGCGGCACGTCTTTTCAGGTCGCAACCTGCGAATCCCATCGTTCGGGGGTGTGTGCCGATCCCTGTGAGGTTATGAGCCTTCGGACTTAGTTCCATTCTGCTGTCCGGCCTGCCCTCCTGGCGTTCCTGGACCTGCAACCAGCCCACTGCCCGGTCCTTCCTGGTACCTGCCTGGACTGGACTGGACTGCGGGTCACTGAGCCTCCCTGGTGGCTACCTGGTGCCGTGGCCGTGTCTTGGTCAAGTCCTGGGCCCTGCCTGCATTTCGCCCCCGACCCGGTCCTTCCTGGTGTTTGGTGAGCCGGCAGTTTCGTCTACCCTCTCCGCCTGCTCACCCGGCGGGCCTATCATCCGGTGGCCTCTGCCTTCGCCTAGACTGGCCTGAACTGCGGGTCACGGCGTCTTCCTGGTGGTTTCCGTTGTGCCGTCTTGATGCAGTCCTGGGCCCGGCCTGCAGGTCACCGGCAACCTTCGCTGGCCAGGCCCCTCCATCTCTGGCCTCCTGGAGCGTCGGTGTCGCCCTCTGACCGCATGACCACCCCTTTGCGGTCGCGGCGGTCCCTACGACGTTCCAGGACTTCGAACAGGTGCCTGGTATCAGGAACCTCGGTCTGGTCATCACTGGTGAGCTCGAAGGCGTTCCCGGCCACCTCCAGTGCACCCAGTCCTGCTCGGTAGCCGACACGGGAGGGGTAGGTAGGCGCTCTACCTGTACTTCCCGTTCCCTAGCGTCGTCAGATGCTGCGAGACGGATTGCCGGGCCTCCTACGGAGGTGCATCGTGGACTCCTCGGCGGTAGTCCCTGCTTCGCCACCTGGAACAGGAACACGGGGTCCGCATCACCGCCAAGCACAACCGGTGCTCTATCTGTGGGGCCGAGCTCACGCAGAGACCTGCTTCGCTGAAAGCAGATTGGAGGTTCCTACCAACCGGGCCCACCACCAGTGTCCTCACTGTGCGGCGTCGTTTCCACCTGCCCGAGGCCTCCCGAGCCACACCTTGTGGCATGCGAAGCAAGATACCCTGGCAGGCGCGGCTTCTCGGCGAACTCCACATGCGCCTGCCCCATCTCCAACGCCGAGCGGTAACCCCCAGGCCTCCTTTCCTGCCGAGCAACCAGGGCACCACCCAGGATCCATGACGCTCAGTATGGCTGACCCTCCGTTTGGCGAGCACTCTTCACCGCCGCCTGCAGATACCCTACTGTCCCCACTCTCTGGCACCCCAAGCTCTACCCCGGCCGATGTACCAGGTCCAACTGACAGTGTGGCGACAAATTTGGAACAGCCTGCACTCGACGCCGTCGACGATAGCCCGGCCGATACCACCTGCCTGCTTCGGGAGCACGCTACCTCCTTACGCGCCCTAGCCCGGGAGCCCCCTACCCCTGAAGGCTGGGAGAGGGCTATGGAGGTCTGTGGTGAGGCCTTGAACCTCGTGGCCACCACGGTCAAGTTACCCCTATCCTTTAGTGACCGTCCCCCGCGTCCCATAAACCCTCACAACGCAAGGGGCATCCAGAGGCTATACAGACGCAACAGCAGGCTCATTTTTGACGGCCCCTCCTAACTTTTTCCCATCCCACTTGCCGCCCTGGAGGACCACTTTGAGACCACCTGGGTCCAAAGGACCGCCAACACTTCCATCCTTCTCGCCAGGGCTCCTGCCGCTGATGAGATCAACCTCGACCCTTTCATGGCAGAGGAGGTTGCTTGCAGGCTCAAGCGGTTCGAGAACACCGCGCGTCGGGAGGACCGCCTCACGTACCACCACTGGAAGGCGGTGGACTCCGAAGGGAGGTTCGTCTCGGCGTTGTACAACGTGTGTCTCCAACATCACCCTACACCAGACAGCTGGAGGACCTCCCGAACAATTCTTATTCACAAGAAAGGCGACGAGGCCGACCCCTGCAACTGGCGCCCTATTACTCTTGGCGACACAGCCGCCAAGCTTTATGAAAAGCGCCTGGGAGGGCGTTTGCAAGACTGGCTGGGGGAGCACCACATCCTCTCCCCTTGCCAGACGGGGTTTCTTCCTCATGATGGAGTGTTTGAGCACAACTTCGTCCTCCAGGAACGGCGAGCAAACCCCGCAGCGGTCAAGAGGACATCTGCGTCGCGTTCCTCGACTTCACCAACGCCTATGGATGCATTCCTCATCAGTCGTTGCTGGATGCACTTCGGGGAGCCGGCGCGGGCAATCGATTCGTCGTCCTCATAGCCGACCTGTACGCCAACAACCGTACGAGGATCGTCGCTGCTGACGGCATCACCGCACCCATCTCCATCCTTGCCGGGATCCGTCAGGGCTGTCTTCCAAGCGGGCTCTCGTTCAACCAGGTCATCGACCCCATCATCCGGGCCATACAGGGTGGTGATCGTCAACACAACGTCTTGGCGTACACCGACGATTTAACACCCTTGGCGGCCAGTCCTATGGTGCTGCAGGCCCGCATTGACCGTATTGAAGCTCTCGCTTCGGAACTCGGTCTCGCTCTCAACCCCGCCAAATGTCACTCAGTCCACCTGTGTGGGACCCCGGCTTGCTCCTGTGGCCACGATGATGCGGATGTTTGCCATCTACTCCTCGAATGTCCCATATACGAGATGCAAAGACGGCAGCTAGAACAAGAGCTACACTCCATTGATCCTCACCGGCCTTTCTCACTCACAAAATTGCTGGGCCCATGGCCATCGAAAATAGCACAGCGAGAAGCATTGAACGAACTTGAACATTTTTGTGAAGACACAGGCATCCTTAACAAATACTAGGTATTGCACTGAATAATCACAACATGTCACAATACCGTTCTTCTATTATTTTTAATTATTAGCGTTTGTATATTACGTGTTATGCTCTTTCTTTTGTGCATGAATAATTTTAACACTGTAATCCCTCATCTGTGTATATGTTCATGGAAGTCTACATCACGGCCATTTTTGTGTGTGTTTGTGACTGTTTACGAACTCATTGTGGTGCAACTTGCATTGGACTTTTATACCTTTATGTTCATGGGCGTATAGGAATGTGCTGTCGATTTCTGACCGTATGTAGTGGTTTCTTTCCATTTTTCTACATATTGTTATATTGCTATTTCCGCTATGAAAAAAGGAGTAGCCGTCACCATTACAAGGTGACTACCTCTCTTTCTTTTATTTTCATTTCAATAAAAAAATGTAAAAACTTAACAATTCCAGCAGGCTGCTTTTGTAAACACCACTGTATATCTTATATGCGGAAGAACTGAAAGTATCCATACATTCTTCTACACACAAACGTAGCTGGTCATGCGGCACTGTATGTATTTAAATGTCAATATACAACGCCTGGAGTCCTATGCTACCTTGTTTAGCAATGTTAATAACAGCGTCAGTGTCCTTTACCACAACACGGAAGTCAATAATTAGATTATTTAGCTTTTGTTGCAAAAAAGTGCTAGGGATTTTAGGGGCTACGGACTTTAGTTGAAGTAAGCTGAATTGAATGAAAGTGAATAATAGTGAATTACAGTGGATTAAAGTGAGTTAATCTAGATCAAGGATTAATGTTGGTACAAATTAGAGCAACGTGTATTAAGATGGAATAATGTAGAGTTGTGAACGGTGACTTGGAGTTGGAGTGCGGTGACATAAGGTGCAGTAAAGTGAATTGCAGTGAGGTGAAACGAATGAAGGTGCATTAAGGTGTAGTGAAGTGGAATAATGTAGATTAGGGTGAATTAAAATCAGGTAAGGATACCTTAGTCACTAAATATTTTCGGTGTCGTCATTACTCTTCAATCAAGATTAAACGCCAATGCTTTATCGACATAAACATGGAACGAGAACTAAATTGCCTCCCAAAAAAACAAGCACCAAAGCAAAATTCTGCTCTTCTCAGATAGAGAGAGATGAGAAAGAATGGATATTCGATATAAACGAGGCGAGTTTAATTAATCATGCCCCTACGTCGCGAGTAAGTCAAGCCGGTGCAGGTATTCAGACAGCCAGATTAAAAGAGAACGCATAATTTTAGTTCATTGCATGCTTACTCCTGAACATTATATTATATATATATATATATATATATATATATATATATATATATATATATATATATATATATATATATATATATGTATATATATTGTAACGCCGCGTTGGAGGAGCATGGACGAGAAATAAGAAGCGGCCCGACGTTTTTTGGGTGATCGGCTGTTTCGGACCGTGCAATGTCTTCTCTACCCTTTTCACTAAATAAATCCATTCTACATCCGTAACAAATGCTGGAAAGGCTGGGTACTGGACGCCCTGGACAACCCAGTCCTACAAGGTCTTCGAAGAAGCAGACGCCTGGCTGGACTACCGACAGAGTCAACAAGCATGGCCGACGGCCAAGCAGGCCGGTCAATGAACACCACAAGACTGATATCTTAATTCTGCACAGATAGCTTACTCATGTTCTTCCTCAAATATATAATACCAGGACTGAGGCACTACTACCGCTTGAAACCCTTTATATAAAACCGTCATCTGCGCTTGTACACCCGTCTATATTCAACTTAATTATCCCGCTCTCGATTAAGTGCTATCGTTGTCAGAAATTGTAATTCCAGAACACTTTTGCATACTTTTTGTTCACAACGATGGGTTCTTTTCTTTTTTTTGCCTTAGTCATTTTAAATGTGTCTTGGTCATTTGCATTCTCGCTTTGCTGGATAATCTTCGCTTAAGTGCGTATAGTATCCTCGTGCTCACTTTGTTCGTGATTTTGCTTGTGCGCAACAAGTTGAATGTGTTGTTCTCTCTCTTAAAGGAATTAGGGCGCCTTTGTCAGACGTAGCGGGGGCATTTTATCGCACATAATGGCTTAGCAGAGTAAACATTCACTGTTCTTTTTTTTAGATCTGGTAGTTCATAAGCATTTTAAACCTATGTACGTGATGTAGCGTTATTAACACTGTCCCTTGGAACTTGGCAAGTTCCAAGACACACAGTTCCACACAAAATTTTTAGCAGACTATATTATCACCCCAAGTATAAAGGCTGTGGGCACAGTGTGGAGTAACGGCAAACAATAACAGTGTACTACATGAAAAGCGCTAGGCATAAATGGGTTTACGCCTATATGAAACGGAAGTGGACAGTTTTGATGAACGTCTGTTTAAAACGTGAAGAGCATGGCACTAAATTTATATGGTGTCCTATTCGCAAAGTTAATATCGCCGGTACGCTTCATTTTTCTACATGTCATTCTCTCATAGAATACCACCTCTTTCCACGCTATTTTTGGCACAACCTTTCCATACGATTCCTAGCTTTCAACCAAACACTCCCGAAGCACTAAAATGCCGTTAAATAAGCCCCGGCTCCGAGAGCGTTCATTTCATCAAAGGGACGAACAACACAATTCTTAAGGCGTGAACGCAACACCAGTAAATGCCCAATGAGCCATACAAGCAAACCTTGTGAGTGACGGGCCACCGGAGACCATCAGCGGCAAAGTGGTTGTCTAACACTCCTTTTGAACGACTGCGACTGAACAAAGTGGGATCGGGGTTCCCTTTCTCAACACAGGACGAAAAATAATTTAGGTTCTCTGTGAAGGCTCCAAACGCTCAGCTAACGTTCTAGTCTTCTAGCCCCATTCATAGAAGCTTACTCCAATGTCCCCAAAGAATAAACGTGCGCAGACAATATTTCAATGCCACGTAGTCCCTTTCCTGTCTTGCTCTCGCAGGAATTATACGTGCCTCTACAAAAGAATGGAAAATAAAACGCGAACAAAAAAAAACAATCATCCAGATATTACGCAACAACAGAAAAAAATTTCGGATGCAACCATTGCAATGCTGAAAGGGGCCCTGAACCACTTCTGTCTCGAAGTGTAGAAAGGCATTAAAGTCTAAATAGGCTATTTCAGAAATACTTTTCCGCTAAAATTACTCGAATGCGCTCAGCAGGAACGCAGTTATTGAGAATTAAACATGACCTACGATGTGCTCCCTCCCGTTCCTTCTTCAGTGCCTTACACTCAGTGCCCCCCCCCCCCACGACTCTCCGCCTTCCAAATATCACCGTGGCGCGCAGTTGAAATTTCATTTTGGTGCCCTGAAAACATTTTTGGTGCCTACGACGCGCTAAGCGTAAGCAAAAGACACTGTCCTCAGCAAGCAGCACGGCACTGAGCCCGTGGACTCGTGGCGGCACCATGCGGCGGCCGCGTTACCTACGCTACGTAGCAGATCGCAGCTACCAACAGCAGCCGCGTATGAGAAACCACTTTATTACAAAACAAAGCGTCTCGAAGATAATGAGGAGTAGGCTTCTGCTGAAAACAGCGCGTTTGAGAGACAGGCGAATTCCCATTCTGCTTGCGAACTCCACGTACAGCGTACGACACCAATACTTGGCTGAGATGTTCACAACAGCGTATGCTACCCGCGGGCCATGTTTTCACCAAGCCCGAAGGGTGGCTCAGGGCCCCTTTAATACGTCACAGCGAGTTCTCTCATTAATCCTAACCTTGCCTCGCTTTGACCGCGATGCCTTTCCGTGGTATAGCTGGGAGATGCACCCTTACATTTTTCTGGACCGCAGCATGGCGACAAAAGCTGCAAGAACAGACACGGTCGAGGTCGAAAAGAATTTGAATCACCGCGTCTGGAGTTGTCTTTTCGTCATTCGTAAGTTTTCCCTACTTAAAAAACGAGCGCTACAAAGACGCGGACTAAAAGGGGAACATGAGGACGGACAAGGCGCCACTTTCAAATAAATATCTTTTTTCTTGAAGAAACATGATTTTAAATAGATACAACCTAGAATAGCCCATCGTGACATCACAACCTCCCTATCTAATTAGAAAAGCTATCTCTTTTTCAGTAAGCGTCACTGAAGGGCAGCTAATGCACGTGCCCTCGGCGTTTGCACGTAGAAAGCCTCTAAGCTTCCTGTAGTTTCGCCCCTCGATCTGCTGCTTCTTCGTGCGTGTGTTCTCTAGTCCACGTATTTTTTTTTATTATTCTCCACATCTGTTCGGCAATCCGTGTTCTCGGAGCAAAGAATTTCCCTCCATGTATGAGGAGCCACGCATCACGATGGCCTTGTCCTTTCGCGTATGCCACCGGTGCGCCTCAACAAAAAAAAGAGAAAAATGAACACCCCTCTTTCGTTTGATCCTGAATAATTCCCCAGCTTGCATAATACGGCAGGGACCGTCCTTTTACTTGCAGTCGTGAACCGGCTGAAAGGGAATTTTAGCTGCCGGTCTCCTGGTAATCCAGCCAGTAGTCCGCCAACGTCAACCCGGCTGCCCAGCGAATGCATCACGCGCACGCGACCTAGTTTCCCTCCGACAAAGAACGTGAGGCGACGTTCTATGTCTAACAAAAAAAAATGACAACGTAAGACGCTTGGCATTCCAAGTCAAGGTAAGTCAAGGTACGTGGTGGTGCGGTTCTTAGACAGACCAAGAAAATCTGTTCCATATTAAAATTCACTTGAATTACAATTTGCCTTCCAATAGTGTTCGGTAGAAGAGAAAGAACGCAGATCCAAGCCTACGTGTCAGCGCACCCTTTGTAAGTTTCTCGGACAATGTGCAGGTTCACCCGCCGGAAGACATGCGGAGCTCATTCTCTGAGGATGAGAAAAAATGAAGGCCGTGTGGCGGCAAATGGCACTGCGGTAGATACGCATACTCCGCAACTTTTCCGAGTCCTTCGTAAAGTTCACGAATTTCGGGCGGACGAATGCAAAAAAAAATCACAAAAAAAATAAATTTTGATTGTACATGCACCGTTCTCCAGTAGCAGTGCAATATGCATTATATATCAGATGGCTACGTGCTTCGAGCAAGTTTATTCACACAAGTTCCTGCAGCTGGCGATATTGGCAGCAGCCAAGTCGCTGAAAAAGTCGCTCGTCCGAAAACAATGTCGGTTTCTGCTGTTTAAAGTTTGCAGCTGCTGCTCGTGCCGTCTCTAAATGGCACTCATAGTTATTTAAGTGCGCACGCTTCCCATAAAATGTGTATAATAAGTTGGAAAATAAGCGTGTTGTCCCTTCCCCCTCACACCATTTATTTCGACAACAGTTACTCTCGCGGCGCAGCTTCCTATCGCTCCAACTTTGTGCAGAACTGCTTCACTGTGATTTAAACTGCACGAACTGTACGAGATGTCGATGAAGACGACGACGACAACGACAACGCAGGATGGAAACGGACAATGACAAACTCACGACGCCATTCGCACTGCAATGAAACGGGTGACGGAGTCTGGAGTGCGGACAGTTCGTAAGAGGAAACTGTGACTACTTCGTTGGGGGCAGTATAAACTACGGTAAAGATTCGTTTAATAAACACGCGCACGGTATCGAAAACTAGAAGGGACCATGACGATACCCGGCCACCCTTCGCTAGCGAAGCTCCCGCGCTGCTGCTGCCTTTACCATTTCATCGTGCCGTACCTCCACAACTCGGCTTTCACGTGACCTACAACACTAGGGGGTAAAGGAAGAGAGCGCGCATCAAATGCGCACCAAGTTTTTTTCAGTTGTAGTCATTGTAGAAAGAAAAAAACAAAACATGAACTAATGCGGCGAGGGTGACGATGTGGGCTTGTTTGTTCATCATCGTGGAAGGGCATGTTGCGAAGTGACGCAGAAGAAAAAAAAAGGATACCAGAAAAAAGAAAACATGCGCAAAAGCGGCTGTAGTAGAAATTAAATTCCGGGGGTATTACGTGCCAAGATCCCCCAAAACCACGATATCGTTATGAAACGCCGTAGTACGGTACTCCGGATTGACTTTGACCATCTGGGGGTCTTTAGAACGACAGAAAGCTGAGCTAGTTGTTAAGCATTCATTATGCAAAAAAGAAGTGAGGCGTGCAGACAGGACACAAGAGTAGAGAAGTGGACAACACGAACGCCGACTAACAACTGAAGGGAGCACTGAGGCGAAAAAAGACCTTTTTTTAGGGCAAACGGCCTTTTAACGACCTTTTTAGGGCAAACGGGACGGTGTATCAATCAGAGACTAGTGGAACTTAAAAGTTCGTTAACTGGTGGATCGCCTTCTAATCTTTCGTTACATTGCCGAGATTGTAACTGCACGCCAGAGTTGGATGAATGCGCGACATTGTACAGGCATAAAAATGAAGATACGCGTCTTATGGTAGAGGTATGGCATATCTATAATGGTGGAAGTGCGTGCGTTAGTCAGCCTTCGATTACTTTACATAAGGAAGAGATTAAGCGCCTTAACAGTTATCTCTCACGTAGACCGGCACATGTACCCGACTGACATGTGGTGTTACCATTCCTGAGCATGCGCAGATGAGTTTTGTGTCTTCCTTCTTTTTTCGCCTCAGTGCTCCCTTCAGTTGATAGTCGGCGTTCGTGTTGTCCCCTTCTCTACTCTTGTGTCCTGTCTGCACGCCTCACTTCTTTTTGGGGTTCTTTAACGTGCACCCAGTGCATGGCATCCGGAAATTTTTCGATATGCGGGAAATACGGCCTCCGGGGCAGGGGTTCGATCGCGCGTCCGCGGGCTTAGCAGTGGAACACCAAAGCGACTCGCCACCACGGCGGGTGAACGCCTGTCTGTGTTTCGTTTCTTTTGTGTCCTATTATTACTGTGTCATGAAATGCAGCCAGCGAATACACAGCATTGCGAATTGCATTGCATACATACATACGTACATACATAACATACATACATACATACATACATACACACACACACACACACACACACACACACACACACATACATACATACATACATACATACATACATACATACATACATACATACATACATACATACATACATACATACATACATACATACATACATACATACATACATACATACATACATACATACATACATACATACATACATACATACATACATACATACATACATACATACATACATACATACATACATACATACATACATACTGTGGCCATTTATAAGCTATTCTTTGTCATCTGTACATGATGATCATCATGTGGGGTTCACATGGGGTTCTTCTTCAACATCGCTTGTGGGGCGTGGGAGTGTGATCCGTGCTGTGGGCGTGATCAGTTCGCCGCATCTTCGACTCGGAATAAACGTAGTGACAGCTGCTGCGTCACAAGTGGTGAAGTGTGCTTTTCGTTCCTCCGTCCTCCGAGTGCCCGCTCAACCTCCTGGAGCTTCGATCAGGTCGCCGATTGTGCCAGCTGTCCGCCAGCATGCCGCAGGACGAGCCAACAGGCACTTTTACGTCCACCATCTCGGCCTCGGCTACCCCAGCCTCCCCGTATTGGATTGTCAGTGGACACCAGCGTGATCCCCATCTGTTTGCTGGACTTCGCGGTGAAGACGTCGAGGATTGGCTGGACGACTACGACGATGATGATGATGATGTATAGGGTTTTGTGGCGCAAAGTCCAGTCATGGCCAAAGAGCGCCAAGCAATGGTGTTATGTACTCGGTGAGAAAAGAAACAACAAAGGGTATGGTGGCTGTCTATGATGAGATAGTGTGGCTGTATACAGGCATAAGACAAGAAGCAGGGTATAAACATGTTAACATAATGACAATGACTTGTGAGGTGTGCTGTTAACCTAAAAGTTATACCATGAAGGTGTGAGGTACTAAAAATGCATATATGTCAGTAGCACTACTGCCTCAATAAGGTCCTTAACTGAGAGGGCCCAGAGGCAAGTGCTATACAAAGCGCTGCTTTCGCAGCAGGAGCCTCTGATTAGAGGCCGTGCTACGAAACTTGTGGGCCTAGTATTTGTAATGCGTCAACATCCTGTAAAAAGTTAAAAACTGTTTTTGGGTTAAAAAGCGGGTCAGCACCAAGGAACATACATGGGTGTAAAGGGATCTGCTGTCGGTACGCTAGACGGAAGTGCTTTTTTCTTTGAGATTCCGCTTCCCGACACTCCAGAAGGACATGGAGGACGGTCAGTGTTTCGCCACATTTACAACAGGTTGGAACTTCGCTACCGGTCAAGAGATAAGAGTGTGTGCCCTAGGTATGGCCTATCCTAAGGCGACAGAAAATGACTTCAGTTCGCCTTGTTTTTGTTATTGGTGCGTAATTTCCTAAGTGTGGCTTAATTAAATGGAGTTTATTGGAAGTTTCGGTATCCCACATCTGTTGCCAATGCCTTCTAAGTTTTTTGCGCAAAAATAGCTTTAAGTCTGAAGGTGCGATACCTATGGAAAGGTTGCCAGCTTTTTTTGTAATGGATGTGGCAATTTCATCAGCGAGCGTGTTGCCCTCGATGCCCCTGTGCCCAGGCACCCAACATACTATGACCTGTTTATTACACGAATATAATTTGCACAGGAGTGAATATAGATTAATGAGTATGGGATTCTTGAGGTTCTTGAGTGATATCAGAGATTTTACGACAGATAGGGAGTCTGTAAATACAATGGCTTTCTGTAGCTTTGTTTTCTTGATTTGTTGGACAGCAGACAGTATTGCGTAAGCCTCTGCGGTGAAGATGCTCGTTTCCGGGTGCATAACGTTGGATTCGGAGAACGATGGGCCGACAGCTGCATAGGAAACGCCAGCGTGCGACTTCGAAGCGTCAGTGTAAAATTCTGTGTACGGGTACTTGTGCTGGAGTTCTAAGAAATGCATTCTTATGTGTGCCTCTGGAGCGTGTTTTGTAACTTCTATGAAGGATGTATCGCATTGTATGTGCTGCCACTGCCACGGCGGCAGTGGCTTTGCTGGGGCCATAAGGTTTTGCTCAAGAGCCGGAACTTCCATTTCCTCAGAAAGTTTTCTAACGCGCAGAGAAAATGGTTCTCTAGCTGCAGGTCGATTATCAAACAGCGTTGCAGATGTAAGGTTGTTTATGGTTTCGTAACACGGATGGTCGCGGTTCGCGTTAACTTTCAGAAAGTAAAGGAAACTGCAGTACGACCTCTGAAGATGAAGCGACCACTCGTTGGCTTCAACGTAGAGACTCTCCACAGGACTCGTCCTGAAGGCACCGGTAGCCAGGCGGATACCTAAGTGATGAATAGGGTCAAGAATCTTTAAGGCGCTTGGGGTGGCAGACTGGTAAACCACGGCCCCATAGTCTAGGCGTGTACGTATAAGGCTTTTGTAGACATTCATCAGGCATTTCCTGTCACTGCCCCATGTTGCATGCGACAAGATTTTTAGAATGTTCATTGTTTTAGGCATTTGTGCTTAAGATATCTTAGGTGGGGAATGAAAGTTAATTTTTTATCCAGAATAATGCCTAGAAATTTGTGTTCTGTGTTTACAGGTACGCGCTGTCCATTTAAGTCTATATTGGGATCTGCGGTCAGTCCTCTCTTTCGTGTGAACAACACACATGAGCTTTTATTCGGATTGATTTTAAAGCTATTTTCTCTGGCCCATTTACACACTTTGTTCAGTCCAATCTGGATGTGTCGTTCACAGATTGCGAGGTTACACGACTTGAAACCGATCTGTATATCATCAGCATATAGGGAGTAGAACACGCCGGGTGGTATTGCTGAACGTAAGGAGTTCATTTTTATGATGAAAAGCGTACAGCTGAGTACGCCTCCCTGCGGCACCCCAGTTTCCTGTGTATATGGCCTGGACAGAGCATTCCCAACTCTAACGCGGAACGTGCGATTTGTTAAGTAGCTTTCTATTATGTTGAGCATATTCCCGCGGACACCAATTTCTGAAAGATCTCGTAATATTCCAAACCGCCACATTGTATCATAAGCTTTTTCCATGTCGAGGAAGACAGACAGAAAAAACTGTTTGTGTATAAAAGCTTCGCCGATGTTTGCTTCTATGCGAACAAGGCTATCTGTTGTAGAACGGCCTTCTCTAAAGCCGCACTGATAAGGATCGAGCAGTTTGTTCTCTTCAAGGAAATGTAAGAGCCTGCGGTTTATAATTTTTTCATAAAATTTGCAAAGACAACTTGTTAAAGCAATGGGACGGTAACTTTCCACTGAGGATGCATCTTTACCTTGTTTTAAAATGGGTACTACAATGGCTTCTCTCCATGCCAGTGGAAGGAACCCAGTTACCCAAACAGTGTTAAAGAGGGACAGCAGAGCCATTTGAGCGCTAGAGTCCAGATGCTTTATCATCTCATACATAATTCGGTCGGCTCCGGGAGCAGAGCTTTGACAAGTGTTTAATGATGCTCTGAATTCCATAACACTGAAGGGACTGTTGTAAGGTTCGTTTTCTTGACACTTTCTATTGACCGGCTTGCTTTCTGCAGATTCTTTTAGTTTGTGGAAAAGCTCCGAATAATGTTCGGCGCTGGACACATGTTCGAAATGCTGTCCAAGGGCGTTAGCCTGGTCTTCAAGGTTATTGCCTTGGACATCGACCAAAGGCAGGAGGTAAGGTTGGTGGCCTACTAATTTTTTCAGCCGACTCCATACTTTTCCTTCTTGTTTGTAGGAGTTAATACCGGAGATGTATTTTTCCCAGCTTTCCCTTTTAGCCGTGCGCCGTGTTCGTCTGCCTTGGGACTTTATGTGTTTGAAGTTAACAAGGTTCTCTGTTGTTGGAGAGCGGCGCAGCATGTTCCAGGCCTTATTCTGTTTTTTCCGTGCATTCCTGCAATCCTCGTTCCACCAGGGCACTCGCCTTTTCTTCGGGGTCCCGTTTGTTTGTGGGATAAACTCGAATGCGGCGTCAATCATAAAAGCGGTAAAATAAGCAACAGCGTCGTTTATATTAAAATCGTTAAGAGCGTTTTGACGCATATACGTAAGAGTTCTAAATTTTTCCCAGTCTGCAGATGCAATCTTCCATCGAGGGGGCCTATGGGAGAGGATCATGTTCTTTTGTAGATTGGAGGATCACAGGAAAATGGTCACTGCCATAGGGGTTCTGAATAACATTCCAATCTAAACGGGGTACTAAGGTCGGGGATACTATGCTTAAGTCTATGTAACTGTATGTGTTATGTGCAAGACTGTAAAATGTTGGTTGTTTCTTATTTAGCACGCAGGCGCCTGAAGAAAACAGGATTTGTTCTATTATTCGACCTCTTGCATCGCATCGGGTATCCCCCCAAAGAATATTGTGTGCATTGAAATCCCCAACCAATATGTATGGGTCTGGCAGGGCATCTATTAATCCCTCGAGTTCTGTTCGATGGAGCCGAAAGTTAGGCGGTATGTAGAGAGAACAAATGCTAATTAGTTTTCCAAACAATAAGGCCCGAACTGCAACTGCCTCAAGAGGTGTCTGAAGTTCCAGAGCACGGCATGCAACGGAGTTATCAGCTATTATTGCTACACCATCGGAAGAGGTGTTGGCATCGTCACGGTCCTTCCGAAAAATGGCGAATTGCGTCAGAAAGGCTGACTGTGTTGGTTTTAGTTGTGTTTCTTGTACACACAGCACCTTGGGATTATATTTATGTATGAGTTTTTTGACGTCGTCGAGGTTGTGGAGGAGACCTCTAACGTTCCAATGTAATATTGATGTATCCATGTTGTTATTGATATGTGCTGTGTGTTTAGGAGAGAGAAGCTACTTTAGACCACAGGGCTCTTTCCAGGCCCTGTGATGCAGGTTCTGTCCTTTTTGGCGCGCTCCTGAGAACTGCACCGAGCCTTCGGCGTCTGGGACGCCGACGCACTTTGTGATGTATCCATTGCCTCCGCCGAGGCGTTGGATGTCCGCTCGCGGTGTCCGCTCGCGGGTGTTTCGGGCTTCTCTACGCGTGCAGAGGCCCTTAAAGAACTAGAGACAGCAGACCCTGAGGGCTGCTGGATTTTGCTGGGCGGCAGGCCAGCACTAGCTGGTCCCGCAGTGGGGGCGGGTGGCGATGCCGCCGGTCCACTCTGGGTGGTCCTAACAGCCGCCGAATACCGTTGTGGCCGTGCCCCCAGCCGTGCCACATTGGAAAATGTAGGTCCCTGTGCAATAGAAAGACGCTTGCGCGCTTCTTTGAATGAGATATTTTCTTTTACTTTAAGTGTTATGATTTCTTTTTCCTTCTTCCATGAAGGACAGGAGCGAGAATAGGCGGCGTGTTCACCGTCGCAGTTTGCACAGTGAAGTGGGTCGTTGCAGTTGTCCGCAGGGTGGTCATGGGACGCGCACTTTGCACAGGTGGTACGGCCTCGGCAGCTCTGAGAGCCGTGGCCGAATCTTTGGCATTTGAAACATCGTCGTGGATTTGGTATGTACGGTCTGACAGTAATTTTCATATAGCCTGTTTCGATGCTTTCAGGGAGAGTGCTGGTACAAAAGGTAAGGATCAGGTGTTTTGTGGGTATTTCCTTGTCATCTCGGCGGATTTTGATTCGTTGCACATTAGTGACATGCTGCTCCTTCCAGCCCTCTAGGAGCTCTGCCTCAGTCAGTTCTAGAAGGTCCTGCTCTGAAACTACACCTCTTGTGCTGTTGAGGGAACGGTGAGGGGTTATTGAAATTGGAGTTTCACCAAATGAAACAAGATTTGTCGATTTGTCGTGTTGTATTTTGTCACGAACTTCAAGGAGGAGGTCGCCACTAGCCATTTTAGTAATTTTGTATCCAGGGCCCAGTGTGTCAGTGAGGCACTTTGCAACAACAAATGGAGAAAGCGTTCTTACAGTCCTTTGGTTCGTTTCGGTATGGATCACGTGACAATGTGGGAAAATATCTTTGCTCTTGGCGAAAAAGTTGAAGGGTTCATCGGTGCGGCCTCTTTTCAAAAGAGGTCGATCAGGTAGCTTGGGGAATGAGCTAAAAGCCATAGAAATTACTGAAATTTCGGCAGCTGTGCCAGCCACCCACCATGGAGCCCAACACGGGGACGTGACAAGATTCTGTATAAATGCAGCCTGCCAGCGCCAGCAGTACACAGCCACTATAACCTAATGTATATACCCAAGATTGGATACATTACACACGGTTAACCCTTGCCGCCAGGAAATACGGAAGCAAAAGACGTGAAGAGAAGACAGGAAAGATGCAAAAGTGGGAGAGAAAGACGAAGATTGGAGAGGACAGGAAAGGGCGACTGCCGATTTACCCTGGGTGGGTCAGCCCGAGGGTGCCGTCTATGTGAAGCCGAGGCCGAAGGATCCCAGGATCCCCTTTTCCTCAGACACGGCTAAGCCGCGCACAGCTACACGCGGGAGGGTCCAACCCTCGTGTGCTCGGGTACGTGGTGTCGCCACACACCAAAGGCCTGCTGACGCAGACGCCCCTGCGGGGGACGACTACGACCGAGTGAGTTCGGCTAACCGTTGGGACGATGCGTCCAAGCTACGTCACGTCGCCTTTTACCTGACAGGGGTAGCGAAGACTTGGTTTTGCAACCATGAGGTCGATTTCGCGAAATGGGGTGTTGCTCCGGAAGGAGAAATGGAATGGTACTTCGGTGCGGCATTTTTTCAGACGCCGATCATAGACGACAGAGGTTTGTGCTGCCATAGAAAATGTGTATGTTCGGCAAAAGCGCCGACCGCCCACCACGGAGCCCAACGAGGGGACGCGGCAGAGCTTGTGTACAAGCCTGCATGACGCCAGCCGTACGCGGTCGCTATAACCAAATATGGTGTACCCAAGGTAGGATAGCCACGCAAGCTTAACCCTTGCCGCAGTGGAGAAAGGAAGTAAATGGAAGAAAGAAGAAGACAGGTAAGATATAAAGTGAGAGATAAAGACGAAGGTTTGAGGAGAGAGAGACAGGGAGAGGCGACTACCGATTTCCCCCGGGTGGGTCAGTCCGGGGGTGCCGTCTACGTGAAGCAGAGGCCAAAGAGGTGTGTTGCCTCCGCCGAGGGGCCTTAAAGGTCCAAACACCCGGCATCGGCTCAAACCCAGGATCCCCCTTTCCCCGGACACGGCTAGGCCGCGCACGGCTGCACGCGGGAGGGTCCAACCCTTGTGTGCTCGGGTGCGTGGTGTCGCAACACACCAAACGCCTGCTGACGCAGACGCCCCTGAGGGGTGTTCCCTTTGTGTGGTCTCCCGAATGTGAATCTGCGTTCGCCCATCTGAAGTGCGCTCTCACATCTAAACCAGTACTACGCCATTTTGATGAAGCTGCATACGGATGATGATGATGTATGGGGTTTTTTGGCGCAAGGGCCAGGTATGGCCAAAGAGCGCCATGTCTGTGCTAATGGGTTTGCAATGTAGTTATGATTACTATGAAGTTGGTGCGACGTGGCTGTAAAGGGGCCTTAAAATATACGCACTAAAGTGCGCAAAATCTGTATAATAAAATTATGGCGATGACGTATGACTTGTACTATGAACATTTAGATGCATTTAAAAAGAATGATACGATAGGTAAATATAGCAGATTATAAGAAATGATAGAGCAATACTGCCTCCCTAGGGCTCTTGAAACACAAGGGCCTGGAGGCATGTGCTATGCAAGACAATTATCGCAGTGGCATCCTCTGGAGAGAGGAGGCGCTACGAATGCATGGGGCTAATAACATGTAAGACTACATCTCTGATGAAACCTAATATTGTGTCTGCATTAAAAAGCGGCTCTGGACCAAGAAGCATTGCAGGATGAAGAGGAATGTGCTGTCGGTATGCTAATGAAAAATGTCTCTCTCAGATTCGGCTTCCCGACACTCCAGGAGGACGTGGAGTACGGTCAGCCTCTCCCCGCATCTACCACAAGTTGGAGGCTCACTTCCGGTGAGTAGAAAATTATGGGTGCCAAACGTGTGTCCTATTCTGAGACGACAGAATAGGACATCTGTTCGGCGCGATTTTGTAGTAGAGGGCCAGAGTGCTAACTGTGGTTTTATCAGGTGGTTATTATTAATCGTTTCCGCTTCCCACATGCGTTGCCAGTGGTCCCGCAATCTCCTTCGCAAGAAAGGCCTCAGATCTGTGACAGGCACCGCAGCGGTAGGGTTTACAGTTTGCGATGCGATTGACGTGGCCATCTCGTCCGCCAGAACGTTATCCTCAATGCTCCTGTGGCCAGGCACCCAGCATATAATGTGTTAGATATGTACGCTTTACACAAGACGGTGTAGAGTTCACTAAGTACAGGATTTTTGTGTGTATAGACTGACATCAAGGCCTTCACGACGCTTAGGGAGTCTGTATAGATCGCTGCTTTTGGAAGTTTTGATTTTCTTATATGCTTCACAGCAGAAACTAATGCGTAGGCCTCAGCCGTAAATATGCTTGTTTCCGGATGCAGTACGTTGGATTCCGAGAAGGATGGGCCGACGGCTGCATAGGATACCCCGGCATTTGACTTCGAAGCGTCTGTGTAGAACTCTGCACAGGAATGCTTGTGCTGGAGTTCTAGGAAATGCATTCTGATTTCGGCCTCAGGAGCGTGCTTTGTAACTTGAATGAAAGATGTGTCGCATTGTATCAGCTGCCACTCCCAAGGAGGTAGCAGCTTGGCTGGATGCATTAGGCGAAGCTCGGGGAGTGGGACATGTATCTCATCACTAAGCTCCCTCACTCGAAGCGAGAAAGGCTTTCTTACAGAAGGACGATTATGGAATAGTGTAGTGCAGGTCATATCGTTAACAGTGTTAAAACATGGATGTTGATGATTGGAGTGTATTTTTAGGAAATATG
The DNA here is from genome assembly GCF_050947875.1 of Dermacentor variabilis. Classification (NCBI taxonomy): domain Eukaryota; kingdom Metazoa; phylum Arthropoda; class Arachnida; order Ixodida; family Ixodidae; genus Dermacentor; species Dermacentor variabilis. The sequence goes on from NC_134572.1 coordinate 144,072,477, forward strand.
TAAGGCTGATGTAAGTTCTCTGTAGATGGAGCGACCATTCATTTGATTCCGCGTATAAGCTTTCAATCGGGCTTGTTCTGAAAGCACCAGTGGCTAAGCGGATACCTAGATGGTAGATAGGATCTAGGATATTTAGTGCGCTCGGAGCGGCAGAGTTATACACGACGGCACCATAGTCCAATCGTGATCGAATTAGGCTCTTATAAACATTCATCGGACACTTCCTGTCGCTACCCCATGTTGAGTGGGATAGAACTTTAAGCAAGTTCATTGTCCTTAAACATTTTTCTTTAAGATATTTAATGTGCTGTATAAAAGTGAGCTTGGAGTCAAGTATAATACCTAAAAATTTGTGTTCTTTGTTGATAGGTATTTGATGTCCACTCAGTTGAACAGAAGGATCTGGAACCAGGCCTCTCTTTCTTGTAAAAAGAACACAAGAGCTTTTGTGGGGCTTGATCTTAAATCCGTTTTCCTCAGCCCACTTGCAAACCTTGTTCAGGCCCTGCTGTACCTGTCTCTCGCATACTGCGAGGTTGCAGGATTTAAAGCCTATTTGTATATCGTCGACATATACGGAATAAAAAATGGCCAGTGGCAGTGAAGCACGTAGTGTGTTCATCTGAACAATAAAAAGAGTGCAGCTGAGCACACCTCCCTGGGGTACACCAGTTTCCTGCGTAAAAGGACGTGACAGTGCATTACCGACTTTTACTCGGAAGGTACGGTTGGACAAATAGCTTTCTATTAGGGCGAGCATATTGCCACGGATGCCCATTCCCGACAAGTCTTTCAAGATTCCGTAGCGCCACGTTGTGTCGTACGCCTTCTCCATATCGAGGAACACGGATAGGAAATATTGCTTATGTAGAAAGGCGTCGCGAATGTTTCCCTCAATGCGCACAAGGTGGTCAATTGTAGACCGCCCTTCCCTGAAGCCACACTGAAAGGGATCAAGCATTTGGTTTAATTCCAGGAAATGTATGAGTCGCCGATTAACCATTTTCTCAAACAGCTTACAAATGCAACTTGTGAGGGCTATCGGGCGGTAACTTGACGCCAACGAAGGATCTTTACCTTGCTTCAGAATGGGAATCACAATCGCTTCTCTCCATGCAAGTGGAAGATATCCAGCAGCCCAAATAGTGTTAAAAAGTGCAAGTAAAGTCAATTGTGTATCAGTGTGTACGTTCTTAATTATGTCGTACATAATTCTGTCAGGTCCTGGTGCAGAGCTCTTGCATGTGATCAAGGCAGCTCTTAGCTCGGCAATGCTAAAGGGACGGTTGTAAGGCTCATTCTCTCGACCTTTATTTGGTAATGGCTTACGTTCTTCTGTTTCTTTGTGTTTGAGAAAGGATTGTGTATAATTTGTTGGACTTGACACGCTCTCAAAATATTCCCCAAGTGAGTCGGCCTGGTCTTGCAGTGTATCTCCCTGTGTGTTTAGCAGGGGGAGTGAATGTGTTTGCCGCCCTCTAATCCTATTCACTCTGTTCCAGGCTTTGGCCTCATCCCTAAACGAGTTAATACTTGATAAAAACTTGTGCCAGCTTTCTCTTCTGGCCTGTCGGCGGGTTCGCCTGCCTTGGGACTTTATTTTTTTAAAGTTCATAAGATTCTCTGCAGTGGGAGAAGCGCGTAGCAACCCCCACGCCTTGTTCTGATTCATACGGGCGATCCTACATTCGCTGTTCCACCACGGCACACGTCGTTTGCATGCCAGACCACTCACTTCGGATATGCATTTAGATGTGACATCTATTATGAATGCTGTAAAGAACTCGACTGCAGCATCAATTCCTAACGAAGACAAGTCAGCCCATGAGATACTAGACAGAGATCGAAATTCCTCCCAATCAGCTGTCTCAACCTTCCATCTAGGAGCGTGTGGTGGATATTCATTTTCTTTCGGTGATCTTAGCAGTATAGGGAAGTGGTCGCTGCCGTAAGGGTTGTCGGTAACTTCCCATTCAAGTTCAGGCAGTACAGACGGGGAGACTATGCTAAGGTCTATGGAAGAATAGGTTCTATTTGCAAGAGAGTAATATGTGTGTTCCTTTTTATTCAACAGACAAGCACCAGAAGAAAAGAGGAACTGTTCGAGAAGACGTCCTCGCGCATCTATACGAGGGTCGCCCCACAGGTAGTTATGTGCATTGAAATCGCCAAGAACAACGTAGGGTTCTGGCAATTCATCAATAAAGGACTGAAATTCATGTTTGCTTAGTTTATAATGTGGGGGTATATAAAGTGAGCAAATAGTGATAAGCTTGTTTAGCAGAATGACTCGAACCGCCACTGCCTCAAGGGCCGTTCGTCGCTGCAAACGTTGACAGGCTATGCTTTTTTGAATTATAATTGCATCATCGCGATCTTTGCGAATAGTAACGTGTTGTCGAAGAAAATTTGTGTGTTTTGATTTTAAGTGTGTTTCCTGTAAACACGGCACTTTCGGATTGTGTTTATGGATAAGTTCTTGCACATCATCGAGATTCCTAAGAAGACCTCTGACATTCCATTGAATGATTTGTGTATCCATATTTAAAGAAAAATTTGTGCTGTGTTTACGGAAATGGAGGTGATGCCGCTTAGGTTACAGAGCTCTTTCGAGGCCCTGTAACGGGGGTTCTGCCCTTTCTGGAGCGTTCGAGGGAGCCTCGCCGCTCCTTAGGCGCTTGGTGCGCCTTGAGAATAGGTGTAGTGTCCATTGCCTCTTGTGAGGCGCCGGACACATGCTCTTGCGAGCGAGAAGTTACCAGGGAGAGTCCCGCCTTGGAGGGCAAGACCCCTGCGCCCGCCAGCCCGGAGGTCGATGGGGCTCCCTGGGGGATTTGGCTGCGCCGGCCGTGGCCAGCGCTGGAAGGGACCTGGGAGTTTGAGGCAGCCTCGGCTGCGCCCACCTTCGGGGTCGATGATCCCTTCTCCTCGGTTGACGGAGCAGCCCTAGCTGCAACCGCCGCGGGGGCAGATGGCGTAACTGCCGACTCACTGACTGTGGGTCGGACAGCCGCTGGAAGCCTTTGTGTCGCTGCCCCCTGGCGCGTCACATCGGCAAAGCTTTTCTTGGGCAGGTATGAAACCCGCCTGCGTGCCTCTTTGAAAGTGATATTTTCTTTCACTTTTATGGTTACTATTTCTTTTTCTTTTTTCCAAGACGGGCAGGACCGCGAGTACGCGGCATGCTCGCCATCACAGTTGACACAGTGTGGGGTATTCTGGCATGTTTCAGAGGAGTGTTCGTGTTCACTACACTTGGCACAAGTCATCCGGCCTCAACAGTTCTGTGAGCTGTGGCCGAACCTTTGACACTTGAAGCATCTCAGGGGATTTGGCACAAATGGCCTAACACGAATCTTGAGGTAACCGGCCTCGATGGTGTCGGGCAGAACACTAGAGCCGAAAGTAAGTATTAGGTGTTTTGTCTGAATTTCTTTTCCTTCCCGCCTAATCTTAATTCGTTTGAAACTGACGACGTTCTGATCACTCCAGCCCTCCAGGAGTTTAGTTTCAGATAGCTCGAGCAAATCAGCATCGGAGACGACGCCGCGCGTGGTATTCATGGTACGGTGTGGGGTAACTGTAACCGGAACATCGCCAAAGGACACTAGTTTAGGTAGTTTTTCATGTTTCTCATCACGAAGCTCCAGTAGGAGATCGCCGCTTGCCATTTTTGACGCTTTGTAGCCAGGTCCAAAGACTTCAGTCAGGGTTTTCAATACCAGAAAAGGTGAGATCATTCTCACCGTATTTACAGATTGATCAGAGTGGACGACGTGAAAGCGGGGAAAGTTGCATGTTCGGTTGCCCAAAAATTGAAAGACTTCGGTGCGCCCTCGTTTAGGGGGGCGATCAGGAAATGGGGGAAAAGAATTTTCCATGAATAGGCATAATAAATTCGGCAACAGCGCCGACCGCCCACTTTGGAGCCCAACGAAACGGACGCGGCAGAGCTTGCATGCAAGTCTGCACTACGCCAGTCGTACGCCGCCACTATAACCAAATATGGTGTACCCAAGGTTGGATAGCCACACAGGGTTAACCCTTGCGGCCAAGAAGAAGGAAGTAAATAGAAGAGAGAAGGAGACAGGAAAGGTGTGGAAAGTAAGGGAAAGACGAAGGCTAGAGGGAGAGAGAGACAGGAAAAGGCAACTACCGATTTCCCCCGGGTGGGTCAGTCCGGGGGTGCCGTCTATGTGAAGCAGAGGCCAAAGGGGTGTGTTGCCTCCGCCGGGGGGCCTTAAAGGTCCAAACACCCGGCATCGGCTCAACCCCGAAGATCCCCCTTTCCCCAGACACGGCTAAGCCGCGCACGGCTACACGCGGGAGGGTCCAACCCTCTTGTGCTCGGGTCCGTGGTGTCGCAACACACCAAACGCCTGCTTGCGCAGACGCCCCTGCGGGGGCTGCATACGGATGCTAGTGGTCACGGCATTGGTGTCATTCTCCTACAGCTAGACGACACTTTAGGGGAGAGGGTCGTCGCGTACGCAAGTCGCGTTCTGACAAACGCCGAAGAGAATTACACCATCACGGAGCAGGAATGCCTAGATATCGTTTGGTCTGTACAGAAGTTTCGACCTTATCTTCACGGCCGCCATTTCACCATCGTTACAGACCATCATGCATTATGCTGGCTTTCGGCGCTGAAGAACTTGTCTGGACGGCTTGGTCGGTGGTTCCTTCGTCTGCAAGAATACGACTTTACTATTAGCTACAAGTGCGGAAAGAACACCAGGATGCAGACGCGCTTTCTCGCTGTCCGCTTCCTACGACACAATGCAATGGACCTCCAACTACCATCCATGACAAGCTTTCGCTCGACCCCTCCTCACATGCTTTCTTGTTGGCCACTGTAGACGAGATGCCTACACACGACAACAGATTCTTCCAATCTCATCAACTTGCGGACTCTTACTGTCGGCGCATCATAGACCACCTTCAAGGAGCTTCGCGCCCGCCTAACGCCCGCCTTCGTCGACAGCTGACGCAATTTAAGATTGACAACCGCGTCCTGTACCGTCATGTCTATCACCCTGATGGTCAACGCTGGGCTACTGTCCTGCCGCGCTCTCTACGTGCTGATGTCCTGCAGGCTTCTCACGACGACATGACTGCTGGTCACCTTGGTTTCCAGAAAACCTATGACCGCATCAAAGGTCGTTTCTACTGGCCTGGATTGTCCACCAGTGTAGCGAGGTATGTCGCTACCTGCACCCTATGCCAGCGTCGAAAGCACCCTACATCAGCTCCAAGCGGACAACTGCAACCGGTTCCTTGTCCGTCGCAACAAGTCAAGTGTCAAGTCGTTGGCATTGACCTGTATGGTCCTCTTCCTGTGACTCTGACCGGTAAACGATGGATTGTGACAGCCGTTGATCACTTGACACGCAACGCCAAAACAACTTGTGTGAGTTCTGCCTCAGCCTATGAAGTTGCTGCATTCATACTTCAATCCTTAATACTGCGCCACGGTGCTCCTCGCGTCCTCCTCAGCGACCGTGGAAAAGCATTCCTCTCGCAACTAGTAGACGAAGTACTCAGAGCCTCCGGAACCACCCACAAGACTACCTCCAGTTACTATACGCAAACTAACCGCCTCACAGAGCGATTTCATCGCACGCTGTCAGACTTGCTAGCCATGTACATGGAACCGGATCACAGAAACTGGGACGCAATTGCGCCATTCGTGACTTTTGCGTATAATACCGCCGTTCAACGCACGACCGGTTACTCGCCATTCTACATTGTCTATGGTCGTTCGCCCTGTTCCTGTCCTGACGTCTCTTTCTTCGCGCCGACTGTCAATCAATGTCCATCATCCTGTGAAGAATATGTGTCCCGCATTCTGCGTCGTCGCCAGCTCGCCCGCATTAACATCGAAGCACGGCAACAGGACCGCAAGCAGCATTACGACGCCTCTCATCGCGTCGTGTGCTACCGCCCTAGTGACGAAGTGCTACTCCGGACATTAGTTCGTACTCCTGGCTTTTGTGACAAGTTTCAGCTTTAGTGTGGTCATTTATAAGCTATTCTTTGTCATCTGTACATAATCATCATCATGTGGGGTTCATATGGGGTTCTTCATCATCGCTTGTGGGGCTGGCTCTCGAGTGGGATCCGTGCTGTGGCCGTGATCGGTTCGCCGCATCTTCGACTCGGAATAAACGTAGTGACAACTTCTGCGTCACAATAGATACATACACGTAAGGCGGACGAGAAAGAAGATGACGCAGGAAGACGGTTTAGAGAAGTCGAGGAAGAAATGAGAATAAACAGTAACGGCGACCACAAGACTAACTATTGTTGGTGTTATTACAAAGTTGACGCAGTGTGCTGCACGGTCCTGTGTTAATCACCTGATGGACCCCTCCTTTCTCAAGGACAATGTGTGTCATCATCACGGCCACCGATATGAATGGTGTCAAGCTGGGAACCGGCGGAAACTGCGTCTACGGTGGGCAGTCGGCCTGTTAATGTGAACTGACTGCTTGACTGTTGACTGTTTTGACTGTTTTTCTTCAAGCGTGCATACGTGCTTTCCAACGACCCCGCGGCAATACTCTCAAGATAGATAGCATTTACCACGAACATGACGTGGCCGTCGCGAATATTTATAGAGTGCGTACGTGTACGGAAATTGGCTCACTTTAAGCAAAAGGAGTTTCCTATGAAAAATACAAAGATGTTTCCAGAACAAAAGGTATTTTGCGAGATGTGTTTCATTTGCAGGAAAGAACACTGCCAGCGGCCACAGCATGCCTATTGGAACTCATAATGCAGACTGGCCTTCAACGGTCTCGGAGTTGGAATTTATTAAACCGGGTATTTTCGACGGGTCATTGACAGAGAGTGCTCAGGTCTGGCTTCATTTCTGTTATACGCCTGTGACCGTAAATCTTCGGGAGGATGATGTTGACAAGGTTATGAACTTGCGAGTGTATCTCGAAGGCGTCGTGAGGACTTGGTATGAGATCCGAATGACAGAAAAGGGAGGGACATCATTAGGAGGACTGGAGGAAAAATTTTTAAGACATTTTCTGTGAAAAGGCTTCAAAGTTCGGACGGAACAATACCTTACAAGTAAGCGTCCGACCCTGTATATAACTATTTTTAAGAATAGTGGGCGCTATAGCATGCAGCAGATTCTGCACTGTTAAGACTCATTGCTCGTGCCCCTCATCATACTGCGACTTCCTAAGCAGATACAACATCAAGTTCAGCTTTGTACACCATAAACACTAGAAGACCTACTGTCAATTATGGAGCAATTACTGGTTCAGAAGAGGCAACGTGCGGCGACTGAAGCAAATGCCAATCAACTATTTCGAGTGCGGGGGTTCCGGGGTGGCACTTGTCGGAAGGCAGGCGGCAAACCTGGTTCGATTGTGGAAGACTTTCCTAAACTGAAGAAAAAGAAAATATTTTTTAAAAATGATTAACGACCTCTCGCCACCCCTACAGAAAACAATTTTTCGCACTGATCGTGCGAAGCTGATATATGTTGCCGCACATGTAAATGGAAAGGATGTGAAAGTAGTGACGACAGCGGAGGGTCAATCAGTGCCGTTAACAAGAACGAGATCCCAGAGGTAAATAAAACCAAACATTATCCTGTCATCGTCTACGCGTACGTAGAAAACAAACAAGTGCACAATGAATGCACGGATGTGCTCATTACGTGTCATGGCAGGAGAACCTCCGTAAAAGCCCTAGTTCTTAGCGGTGTGGAGTACCAAATGCTGTTTTCCCATCCGGCGGTAATACAAGAGCTCCGTTTACACCTACGCGGGGATGGCCAATTCACAACGCAAGCCACTCGCTGGATGCCTTCTTTCAGTCCTGGATGAAAACCCTCGCAAGCCCACTGCAGCAGAAGACGTCACTCGGATGCAACCAGACCAGCTTTATGTGGAGAGTACCCAAAAGCGACGTCAAAGTTTCAAGTCTCACTTGAGCTACCAGAAACGACAGTAGTGATGCGGAAAGCCACATGTTCAGAGACGAGAAGCTTTGCCTGAAAGACCTGCAGAACATGCTTGGCGCTCGTGTCTCACGCACCTCTATATGTTCTTTTGCTTCTCTGATCACGATTACACCTAAAAAGGCTGGAAGATTACGTTTCCGCACCGACTACAGGCAGGTAAACAAACAGAACGACCTCTTCCCGCTGTCGATACTGCATGTACACGAAATAATTAATGAGACTGGAGACTGCAAAGTTTTTCCCCGTCTCAACCTTTAACAACGGCTCCTGGCAAGTGCCTCTGCGAGGCTGACTGGAAAACTTTAGTCTCGTCCTGCAGGACCCAATTAGTCCGGAGCGGGCGTCTCCCACGTAGGGACCGACAGGGAGTACCTGGCGGCCACTTCGCGGGCCTGCTGGACGGTGAGTGCCGGGCTTCTAGGGACTTCTCCCATCCGTCCGAGGTAGAGTCGGCAAGAGCACTCCTACACTCCCAGAGCATGTGTACGAGTTTCGCCGTGTATCAGCATGATGGGCACGTGTCTGTCATTTACGAAGATTACAAACCATGTCATTTAATATAACCCAGTCAAGCTACATGCTATAGAGCCACAATCCTTTTCAGCCGAGTGTAAATTCAAAGCAGATTTGTACCATATGGTATAGGCCTGCCAAGCTAATAGTGCTTTAGGAACTATAAAACAGCCAACGTGGGAAGGATGGGAGGCAGCCCTGTCCAGCTCAACCCTCATCGACCAGCGAGCCTTCGTGGAAAGAGCTAGGGCGGCGGCCTTAGCCAACGGAATTCCGCAATAAGAATCCGACTACCCTTCTCCTAGTTCCCCTCCCCTTTTCCTTTAAATAAAACGTTTTCATCATCTGCATTCATCAGACCGTGTCATGTTTATGAATACATTAGTCTACCATTTGTGCTGGAAAAGTTCTCCAGCCTGGCTTCAGAAGTCGATGTACGGTGTTTTGAAGCCATACTTCAGACTCTTCTGAAATGTTTACATTAACAGTATGTTACAGAAGAGGGAGTCTCCCAACACGTGGCGAAGGTTATTCAAGCGTTCAGTGACGGGGATTTCGAGAAAAATTAGAAACAAAACCGAGTATTTTTACGTCAAATGTGGTTTTTCTTGGAAGAGCCTACCAAGAGCACTAAGCAAAAGTCTGTCAAAATGTTCACGAAGCTTAGAGCTCCTTGGCATTCGCTCCCTCACGGTCTTCCCGGGACTTGCAGGACACTTTAAGAGCTTCATTAAAGATTTCTCTAAGACAACCAAATGCTTGACGGAGCTCCCAACGAAATATGTACCTTTTGTCTGGACCATAGAATGGAGAAATGCTTATTAAAAACCGGTACAACGTATATCCTCGTACCCAGTTCTTACCCTGCCGGCCTATAATTTATCTTTTGAGATGAACACGGACGGATCAAACTATGCTATAGGGGTGGTTCTGTATTAAAGAGATTTGGAATTTTGTCCCACTCAGCAGTTGCGGGTTATAGGATACTCATAGATTCAGCCCTACTCAGCCGAATTATTTCACCACTGAGAAAAAGTTACAAGCTGTTTTAAAAACTCTGCGTTGCATCCGTTCATACGTCGATGGAAGGAAGTTCTTATTGTAAACTTATCACCAAGCACTAACCCTATGTCAGAGCCTTGAGGGAAGCTGACCCGTTGGATCAATGAACTCCAACAATAGGACTTTGAAGCCTTTCACCGTGCAGGCAGTCATCTGACATATGCAGACGACTTGTCTCGATTGGCAGCTGAGGTCCCATGTGGAATGGTCAACTTAACAAAAATATGGGAAAGGTATGAGTACCTGCACTCCGAGGATGGAAGGCTCGCTCAACCAGGGACGCTGATACCAAGAGTACCTCACTTAAATCTAGACAGGCGAAGATCTGGTAGCCGTGACGGCTTCTCGCGGACGTATAATAAACTTCGTCAATGGTTCGCTTGGAAAAATATAAAAAGGGAAATAAAAAATTGCGCCAACTCGTGCCACTTGTGCAAGTTAACAAGGCCAAGTTCCGGCCGCGACCTGACGAATTCCTCTTGCCATATCACTCCGATAAACCATTTGAAGCTGTGAACGTGAACTTCTGTACTGAAGAAGATACCTGGATTTCGCAAGACGCAATATTTTCTGGTGGCAATAAATCAGTGCACCACAATGGTAGCAATGAGTCCTGGGGAAATATCCGCTAACAGCGTTATGGCCCTTTAAGAGCGCAGCTCTTAGGCGCCCGTTCCGGCGGCGAGCGGTGGCGTTGTCCCTCGCAACCGAGTGAACGGGCACATCGAAGGATGAAAGCGAACATGGATCGCAGCGGGAGATGAAAGAAAGGGATAGCTAAGAGAGCGTCAGAAGGAAAGCGAAGGAGGAGGGTGCAGCGGAACCATGAGGCGGAAAGAGGAGTGTATGGCGAAAGCGTAAGAATAAAAGCGTAGTGCCGCGAAAGACGGGTTTTACAGCGACAATACGAGATGGCATCAGAGCAGCGCCGCGTCGGTCCCTGCTTCTCACAGACTAACAGATATTAAACGTTATCCTTCTACTCACGACTCGCCTGCATGGATCAGAAGTTTCTTTAATATTATCGATAGTTATATCCGTTGGCTGTGGTCACGAAAGCTTTCTGTAATTTCATTGTATGCGCAACCCGAATTGTGTAGTGATTTCTACACGAGGATGAGGAGGAGAAAAATACCTATTTCAAGGAATAATTAGGGTTTGTGGTGAGGGGCCCACTTGGTTCATGGGTCCCATTTAAGCGGAGGTAGCTGCCCTCAGCCCAGGGCGCCACAGGCAGTTGCCCCTCTGTGCGCCGTGTCGATCAGAGTGAGTTGATCGTCAAGGTTCTCGCTGGCCAGCAGCTCCTCCCACCGCTCCACCCTTACTTTGTCTACAATAGGCAGCAGTTCGGGGATGGCCCTGCTTGTCCAGAGGATATGTAAAAGCATTGGTTTCTCAGCACACCATGGGCATTGCGCGGGTATGCCGATAAGTGAATCTTATTGAAAATGTGTAAGTTGGGGTACAAGCCAAACTGGATTAAAGGGACACTAAAGGCAAATATTTAGTCAAGCTAAAGTGATAGATTAGTGCTCGAGAATCTCTAAGGCGTCAATATTATCGCGAACAGAGCCTTAATAATTTTAGAAAGTGAGGTCAGTGCAAAACATGATTAGATTCCCCCGGGACATTCAAGTACTTGCCCGATAACGAAAGCACTGCTCAGTTAAATTCTGTCACTAGTACTCAGCCACACGTTACAAAGATGTGGCAGAGAATTCAGCTTCCATGTGATGGCGCGGTTTTCCCGAATGGTTCATGCCACTACCCCAACGCCACTTGACCGAAAAGCAGCTACAGCGTCGAATCCCCCGCTCTGTCTTGGTTTGGTTTCTCCACGGCCGCGCGTTTCCGTTTTGGGCAAAAAACCGACCGCCATCTGTCGGGCGCCGTTGCCCACCGACGGCAGCAAAGGGTGGTGACGGCGTGTGAAGCGTCACCACTGCCCCGACTTGGTGGCGGGCTATTGGAATCTCGAAAAAGGTATTCGCATCCTTCAGATGGAATTTTCTCGTAAACTGTCTTTTCTTGGCACGAAACAAGCGTTGCGACGTTTCTGGAATGGTATTTAAATAGTACATGTCGACTTAACATTTACCTTTAGTATTTATTTTAGCGCGAGCCTCCTCCTTTGTTACTTTTTTATGCGGAGTGGAGTAAATTACCCTGAGTTCCTTGTAGTAATTCAGGATGGCCGCACAGTCACACGGTACCGAGGTACGCCCCTCCGGGACTGGATCACGGAGTATACGCCCTGTTGTGTATCCTCAACCCTGTTTTCCTCCCGATTCCCTTCCACTTCCGTGTGACCCACCATCCATATTATGCTATGCGAGATGTGGCGATTTCGAGTATGTAGGGCATAAGTAGGATCTGGTACGCCATGGAGAATACTCGTTGCTGTTCGGCCGACTCGCCTATGCAAGAAATTTGGGCAGGCCGCCTGAGAGTCGGCAAGGATGTTCAGCAGCCGTCTCTGTTTGTGGCGTGGGCAATGGCTAATGCCATGGCCGTTTCTTCAGCCTCCGTGATGGAGCTGCCGCGAATGGACGCGCTGCTGACTTCGCGAAGATGGTGGTCGACCACTGTGGCTGCAGCCCTATTGCGATTAACGGTATGCAGTGCTCCATCTAGATATATTATGCTGATCCTATTTGTGTTGCCTCTATTACATGTATGCACAGTGCAAAAGACGAGAACAGAAGAAAGGACACAGCACAGGTGCTGTGTTGTGTCATTTCTTCTGTCCCCATCTTTTGCGCTATGAAGACATGAGTTCCCATCAAGCCCAAGCTTCCACTTCATCAAGTCTTTGCGAAAAGCTTCAACTCTCACCTCCCGTCAAGTTGCGGGTCCACATTACAGGCGTAGAAGCTACTCTATAGTTGGCCCGAAGGTTGGGTGGAATAGACTGTTGCTCGGCGATGTCTGGAAGCGGGCACACATGCCCAAGGTGTCACAGCCGGTCCCTCCCGGTGGTAGTATGTGCGAGTCGGGAGAGTTTAGTGGCTAGTTGTGCTTCCCGTAACTCTTAAAACGTGTTATGCATGCCAACACTTAAGAGTTTGGTGCTGAGGGTTCTTAGAGGGAATTTAAGGGCCGCTTTGTAAGCCCGTCGGAGCAGGCCGTCTACCTGGTCTTGCTCCCCGTTTGTGAGATGATGATAGGAGAGGCTGTAGGTCACTCTGCTGACAACAAGGCTGCGGACGAGTTTGGGTCTGTCCTCCTCTCGCATGCGGTATCTACGGGTGGTGACGCGCGCAATCATACGAGCGACCTGTAGAGTGGTGGTGCGAAGGGTAGTGATGGTGTGGTTGTTCTGACCGTTCGACTGCACCTACACCTCCAGAATGCGTATGAGTTTTCCGCGGTATTTCTTGTCCGTCCAGCCTAACGCGCAGTCAACGGCATGGATCTTGGGTGTTGGGTTTGTTGTTTTTGTGCAAAATGTGGATGTACTCTGAATTCTCTGGAGCAGGCCTCGCCGCGTTCACGCACGTAGTCCTCCACACAGGCGACAGCTTGTTTTAGCTTGTTCTCTGTTTCTCCCGGGGAGCCCTGTAGGGCCCAAAGCATGATGTCATCCGCATAAAGCGCATTGTGGACTCCTTCAATTCGTTGGTGTTTTCGCACGATATCTATTATAGTATTACGATATCATCCAGCGATGCTCAAGAGACGAGCCGCCGAGAGAACGACGATGAAGTTGGCCGGTGCGCTTGGCGCGAGCGAGTGTCGGCTTGGCTGCCTGGCTCCAGTGTATATAGCCTGTAAATAGTCTCTTCTGTCTGTGTCTTTCCACACACAACAATAGCTACATTGAAAAGCAGCGCGGAGATGACTGTAAATAGCCTCTTCTGTCTGTGTCTTTCCACACGCAACAATAGTTACATTGAAAAGCAGCGCGGAGATGACAAACTCCTGCGGGGTTCCTTTATTGGGGACGGTTAGTGAGGCAGATCAAAGTGTGTCAAGCCCTATCGTTGCAGTGCGATTGTTAAGGAATGTCTTTTCGTATTCATAGGTTCGATGCCCGCACTTGAGTTCAGCGAGGCCGTCGAGGACACCCAAATGACTAGCGTTTGCCCAGGGTCAAGATGATGTATGCCCCGCGTTGGGGTATTGTCTCAAGGACTTCCTCTTATTCTAAAACTGGTACAGCGCAACATGGAAAGGAACATACAAGCCGAGCCAGCCGCAAGAAGGAACAGAGACTCTAGACCTGTAGCTTCAGGCTGTCTGTGCTGCGTGTGCCAGGCCTGTGCCGCTGCTACCGTGTCCTACAATACCGGGGCGTCATCGGCAGCTGTGTATGCCTCCTGCTGTCCTCGTCACTGACCCCACTCGTGCCCGAGGCAGCATCGGCGGCTTGTGTCCGCCATTCGCCATCCGCGCTATACCCGACTCATGCCCAGGCCATTATCAGTAGCTCGATCGGTCTCCTGCCGTCCCGGCCTATGGCCCGACCCTCACCTGAACCACCATCCCTGGCTCGTATCGGGCCGGCGAGCCTGACCTATCGTTTGCCTTTAACGCGGCCGTTCTATCACGGCGTGCTGAGCCGTCCAACTACAATGAGAGTCAAAGCTGCACTCTCAGCCGCTTTCCGGGTGGGGTGCGGTGGTCTTGCGTTCGAGGCCGCTTGCTGAGGAATATCGGACTCCTTCCGAGGGTGTTCCAGGTTTCCCTGAAGAAGCTCAGCTCTACTGTACCTACCGGAACAGTGCCGTGGACTCAAGCGTGCTGGCGTGCGTTCCTGCCGACTGATCATGAATATTTAAGCGGTTAAACGTATGAGGATTCTTCTGCATAAGGGCATCACACCTGATTTGCACAATATTATATGTGGTTCTTGTATGTGCAAGTCAGAATATATTGTTCTACACATCCATTGCGTCTTATCCATCCAGGCATTGGCCCACACTCCTTCCCCCACATAGCACCACCTCCGTTCTACATAACACATCAATGAATTTCTGCATAAAACCTCAACATATGTATCGGCTCAAAGTTTCGAAAATAAAATGGCACATCGTATTTACCGAGTTCCTCTATTTAATTAATTTCCTTTGACTTCGCCATGCGGTATGTGCCACTCGTCATGTTCTCATTCTTGGCCAATCGTCCAAAATAAACGTGATCCACTGTGACACAAGAGCTCTACGAGACAACAGAATGTATGCATTAAAGGTGATTTCTGCGACGGCATTGCTTGGAGCATCATTGTTGTAAAAGCGTACCTGCTAGCTTCTTGCGCAGGACGTTGCAGAACCTATTTGCATGCCTCGTGGCCACTGCCGCAATAACCATATGCGGAATTAGTTCGCTTGCTACTACTCACCTTAGCGGTCTCTTGAACACAGCATTCAACTCTCATTAGGGATACAGTGATTAGCGTTCTACCTTTCCAGAACAGACAGATAAGCCACCTGATCCCTGCTCTTCGACCTACAATGCCGAACGATATCACCCACAAGCCTAGCTTGCGGTGTCAGTGCGACATTAGTAAAAGTCATAAGTAAGCCAAACGTATGGCCGTCACAGGAAGAAGGTAACAATGTATCAAAGAAAAAGTTCACGCACAAAAGTGAAAAACATAGGCTTGTTATGCGCTTGCAAATGACGTATAGGCGCCCTCTGGTACTGCCGAGAAATTGCGAAATATAAAAAATTAAAGCCACGTAAAGCCGTCCACTGTGACCCGAGTTAAACTTTTAGACGCGAAACATCTCAACGTAGCCTAATTGGTAGCAAGGGACCATTAAGGGCTCACCTGTTTACCTCGCCCACGCGTTCCTCCCTGTTTCCTGGGCTTCTAGTTTCTGCTGCAACGGCCCTTTGAGGCGTCGTGCACCATGCCCAGTGTTCAAAAACGCCATATCCAGAGAAAGTTTGAATGGTTCGAAATTCGACGTTTCTCAACACACATTGTTCACTTCTTTGGAAGAGAATGTCTGCATAGGACCGCATATCTTAACGTACTGGTAATTCTACGAAGAGAATTAGCAATTTTATAAGCTCGCCCGTGGCAGCTGGCACATTTGTAGTGATTGCGCTGATCTACTCGACGAGGTGGAGGTTACCTACCCGAGAAATGGAAACGCAGGCTCTACTAATAAAAAAAATTCACTGATGCAGTTTTTAATTGATTACCCTATTCGCCGCCTTGACTGCAACATATATCCACTGAAAAATAATTCTGTGTATGACACGTTTTCGAGATACGTACCATCCAAGTTCTGCTTACCTCTGTAAAAAAACATCGTCTTATGCGTTTGAGGAGGAACGTTAGTGGACTACCAAAGTGCGGTGCTTGGGCATTAATATCCCGAGTTGACTGCCATCATGGGAAACCGTTCCAAGTAGATATGCCTTGCGAACTCCCCGGCTGTAACTTGTAAATTTTATTTGTGTCATGAGGTAAGTTATTAACTTATTAATTAGCTGATTATTCATTTAGACTTCTCATGCAAATAATCTCCGCTTTTTCTAGCAATCCAGCTCAATGATTATAAATACGTTATCTGCCGCAGGTTGTTTTTGAAATTTCGTAAAGGTCATCGCAGAAACACCTAGCAGACATCCGGGACAGGAGGCTACGTGTTCGGCTGGAGTGTCCACATAACATAGCTGAAGTGAAAATCTAAATAAAACTAAGCAATCAAATTACTTTGTTAAAATGCCATTGCTCTTGACGCTCAAGACAGCTCCACCGTGTTGCAAACTGTGTGGCAGGCGAGCCCCTGAATTGTTCGGGGCGCGATATACCAGTTCGTCCCTCCCCACAATCTCCTCACTCGCTCTCCTTTGAAGATAAGCAACCTGATGTATACATTTGCACAGAAGTAAAGAATTTGTCGGTGACTTGCCATTACTCCTTCAATCTGAAAAAAAAACATATTTTTCGCCCCTGTGCACTTCACTAACAGAATACGATAGGCTTCCGAGATCTTTATTCTTTCTATCTTTCTTTTGTCGCTGCAGTAGCATCAAAAACCACTTACTTCCAAAAGAACAGCACCTGAAGATGTTATGCACTCACTGCAGACACCCGGTTGAGCACGTTGCGAGGAGAGACACTGCAGACGCGGTGCAATATGCAGTTTCTCAGTTTTGCTTCAACAAGAGGACTTTTTTAAAATAAGTGCACTTACCCAGGGACGCGAACGTGATTTCCAGCAAGAAGGGGCGTGACGCTCAAAGCGACGCACCCTCCGGCAGAAAGACTGCGAGCAGAACTTCAAGAGACGGTTAGAAACGACTATGATACTGCTAGGCCTGTAAAGAAATTCAGGTGGCTTTCAAAGTACTTACAGGAAACAAAGGCGTGCAAACGAGAGAGCTGAGGTAAGAGAACAAACGTATTTTATACATTTGTCGAAAATTTTAAAAACAAATTGAACACGATAACACAGACAACGTACAGAAAGGCAGAGAGGTCAGCCTGAGCTACAGCTTGTCCTGGCTTGCTACTTTGTATGCTGGAAACGAAGAACGAGGAAGAAAAGCAGTGATAAAGTAATGGCGAAAAAGACGAAGAACTGCCTCCCAACAAGTCCGCCACGTTGTGACATCCCTAAAGTAGTGTGCCTAGTGGAGTGGCTTGCAGAATGACTAAAGCGGTACGTATAATTGTAGGGCTGCAGAAGTTCCTTGAATGATCCCACTGGCCACCTCCCTCGTTGTGCTTACATCCAAAAACGACGGGTGACGTTTATCGCTGCAAACATTCAGGGGCTGATTTCACAAAGTTTTTCGTTCGCAAGTGCACTTTTTCATTGGCTTTTAGCGTAAGGACGTTTTGTGAATACGGGCTCTGATCATCACACCCTCTCCCGTTCTCTGCTCCCTTCTCACATTGTTCGCTCATCTTTTTGCACTTGAGTATCGCCGACTCGCAGAATGACCGGCATACAAGTCAAGCAGCCATCAGGACCCCTGAATCGCTTAACTGTTTCTCTTCTCGTCCCCCCAATTTGCCTGAGGTCATCTCACGTTTCTTTCGTCGCCAAACACAGTACTTTGCCATTCACGAAGACCTTCTGCTGCAACAACCGCACAACCGAAGGCCGTAGGTGACTGCTAGTTGTCCACCATCATCTGCGCGCGGACATGTGCCCGGCATCAGACGGTAACCATCAATGCGGTAGGTCTGGCGTTTTCAAGACATGCAGGCCTATAACCTAAAAATATTCCAATCAGTTTTTATTACAAGCTCCTGCCGTCGAATTTACGTAACCACCGACGCAAGCATAGGGCAGTGATCCGCAGCGTTGTCTGAAGAGCCCAATCAAACGCTCTCCTCGTTTATAGGATGTCACTTTTGTTTGCTTTCAAAAAGGATAACATTAGCTACATTGAGCGCTTTTTCTTGTCTAATTGGGTGACCAGAGGCAAGGGGCGCGCTCAAGTGGAGAGGGATTCCATGGGGCCGGGCCAGTGCAATCAAAAGCGATAACCGCTTGAGGTGGTTGGTGCCAGCGTCTGCGATTGATCCGCTTCCCCTTACTGGCTTGCGGTGGCTGGTCGAAATTCGCGGCGGCGTGCAACGGAAGATTAAAGATGCCGCTAAAAGGGATCATCAGGGCCGCTATTTTGTAGCGATGCCTTATGCCTTATTCTACGCTATTCTTATCATCCACCACACACGGCCGTCCGATCCCGTTGATAATGTGGGCAGACCGTTGCTCTGACCACTGGCCAAGCGCGAAAAGCGTGAAAACGCATAGAATCGGAAAAGGCATCGCTACAAAACACCGGCCCAGCAATGCAAAGTTGGCAGAGCTATGCCCTATAATTGCCCAAAAGGCTCGGTAATGCTTTACTAGCACGGAAAAAGCTTTATTACAAGAAAATAAATACATGCTTTCCAGCAGGTGCGAGTAGCCAGTGAGCCCGCCATTGCCGCACAGCCATGTTCTATTCCTTTCGAAACGAGGAAGTCTCCCGCTAAGAAAAAATGCAGTTTTGTTCGGCATATTAATGCATCTTAAACGCCTGCACGTTATTTTTACGCGGTGACTTATCGCAGTTTTGCGACGTCGTGTGACAGACAGCCGAAGTGAGCGCAGCCCAAAGACTTTTGACCAATAGCAAAGGGCTAATGGCGAAAAGGCGTCGAATCGGAAATAATCATTTCTCTTTTGTTCGATCTATTCATGCAAGCGTACACATCAGATCAGACTAACTATGCGGTTTTTGTGGCGTTTTGTGACAGACAGCCGAAGTGGAGGGGGCCGAAACATTTTTGACAAATTGTGAAGGGATGGTTGCAGAATTGGATTTGAATATAAAAGTTTAGAATAGCTTTACTACTATCGCCCTACTACCGGCTTCGCCTTCTGCACTATTGACGAGGTATGTACAGATTCATTCACCAGTATGTTCGTTCTGACTGCCTGCGTGTGCAAATTGATGATATTTACGGCTCTCCAACGGCAAAAGGAGGGTCATTGATTTCCACAGACGATCTTATAGGGTAGGCAGAAGCATCCGCTCTGCATGCAGAAGCACCCTCTGTCAAGTACCGCGCAGGCGCTACCTTAAAGCACACTGTGGTTAGAAAATAAGTAAATTGTATTAAAAAAGAAGATGCGGGGCTTTTATGCTGGTGCTGGCTCCCAGCCTGGAAATCGTGCTTGCTTTGTTATTGACCAGTCTGCTCCACATGTGACTGAACTCCATTTTAAAATGATAAAAAAACATAAATTGCTGTTCTACGTAGAACAATGATTTACATGCAGTTGCTCACTAGAACACGTTCTCTCTCAAAATTTATTTCCAACAAGCATCGGAGCCTGCCGTTAACAGAGGAAACCCATATGACTCAGGGTGCGTCAGGCAGACGCTTGGGCTCGAGTGACTGTTTATTTCTCGCTTCTGCGCTTAAACTTTCTCTTTGGTTGTGATAATCAAAATTTCTCCCACGATTCCCTTTCCTGATGATATATTTGACGACGTCGACCGCTGGCAATTCCGTCTTCCTGCGCAATATTGTCTTTTGACCTACGACCCAGGGGAAAAAATCGCTTTTGCACAGACACCTATACTGTTTCTCCATGCGCACGTTAACCAGCTCGCGCGTCTTCTGTTTTCTCTGTGCAATTTTGAGGCTTCCTTTGTCGTATTCTCTAGGAATGTTGCCAGCTATACTCGGACCACACGTGGAAAGCGTAGACGCCTGCTGCCTCTTCGTTCTCTCCCTCGGCCTTTCGGTTTGATGGAGTACGTACATGTGGGCGAACTCATTCCTTTCTGGCCGGACGTATTCAGAGCGAGGCACGCGGCAGCTACTGGATTCGAGACGCTTGAGGCCGTGAACCATTTCTCATCATGACACGTGCTGCTTTCAAATGTGTGGCCGGAAACCTAAGCAAGAAGGATAATGCCCGCTTTCGCTCAGCAGCAAGGCGTCAAGGGCTCAGTGCACGTTAGCGCAGCATAACCCCGTCTCTCTCCCAGTACTTGGTTTTCTTTTCCTTTTCTTTTCAGTTTCCGTAAGGAACGCCACACTGTTCTCGTCTGTAAGCAAATATAGAAGTTTTGCGTTTGTTTATTCCTCCGTGTGGTCTTGCCCATAACGCCCCTTCCTTACGTCGCTGTGCATCGGGTTTGGTTTGCGAAAACCAGCCGACGTCAAAAACCAGCCCTTCAGTCAGTAGCTCTATGTTTCTTTTAGTGATGAAATAACAGCGAAATACACTGTGGCGATACAGCCAACCTCTATGTCTTCTGAGCGTCCTCACCAGTTTTCTGCACTAACCAGTCTACTAACTAATTATTTATGTAATAGGGTATATAAACAGCAGTTGTGACATTCAAGCTACTTCGGCTAGCAGCTGCTTCTTCAGGCCTTCACATATTCAGTTCTCAATATAACAGCAAAAATTATTATTTTTTGTCCTTTCACACAACCCCCACATTTGGACTTGGTGCGAATTGCGAACCCTCCATTTCGCAGCGTCCTAGTACTCTCACTACATTTGTTGCCAACGACGCCTGTGACATACGAGCCCTGGAGAGGGCCACGCCGATCCTTTCGCAGAGTGTCCCGAAAATTTTGTTTGCTATACTGATACAAAAGTGAAAAGCTCGAAAGCTCGTTTGCTGAGTCCACCCGCGTTTTGCATTACGCCTACGACAGCCGTGGCCATCGTGCTGTTCTCGTGAGGTCACCTTCTCACCCCTTCGCCAAAGACGGAAGGAAAAAATTCCGCGGATTCCATGCATAAATGTGAATGGGGGACACGCGAAGTGAAATGCTTTCATATTTATTTCTGCAGCACAGCCTTTCCCGCTCAGTGCCATCCTCGAGTCCCACTTTCTTCACTCCTTTCACCACCCTCAGCTCCTTCTGT
Source organism: Dermacentor variabilis (assembly GCF_050947875.1). Classification (NCBI taxonomy): domain Eukaryota; kingdom Metazoa; phylum Arthropoda; class Arachnida; order Ixodida; family Ixodidae; genus Dermacentor; species Dermacentor variabilis. The sequence goes on from NC_134572.1 coordinate 144,093,396, forward strand.
TGCAGACTTCTTCAATTCTCTGTAGACGACTTCACTTCTTGCCTCCTGTTTTACTTTTCAGTTGGGGCACCTACCGAGTGGCACGTACCCATTTCGAAAGAGTGGTCAAGAATATTCACATATGCAGTGAAGCGTTGCCAGTCGCACACACTCAGCATGAAAAGTTGTCTAGTCGGGAATATATGTCCAGTGGCGCATACCTTGTGGCCCAAGATACTGTCTGTTCGGATTCTACGAAACAGCACATACCCAGTGAACCAAGTTCCATAGTTTGCAAGACAGCAGCCGCACCCCGCAGAGTGAGAGGAAGAGGCAAAAAAATAGGCTTCGCTTTAGAACAAGTGTGGCCGCCCATTGCAGCTGCAATTCGAATAATTGGCCATGCAGCGATGTGGAGTTGCGCAGCCAGCACGATTGTAGCTTGGCAATTTGTTTGAGGTTTTACGCACCACATACATTATCTACCTCCCCACCCCCCGGCTTTAATTTCAGTGCGAATTGTCTTGACGGCTGTGCTAATAATTATTTAATTCGGGTTTAATGCCGCAAATGTTACAAAGGCTATGCTGTGCCAGCCACTAGATATTTAGAAATCAAATGTTAAGGCAGCCAAAGCTGCGATTACATTATAATCTGTGTAAAAATCGGCTTCACCTAAAAAGTTGAGCAAGTCTGTGAACGGCACTCGCAGATCAGCTCCCTATAATGAGGCTGGCTGTAAGCGTATGTGCAAGTTACACAGATTTAATAAAGGTTTCCATCTGTGTATTTTAATATGTAGGAATGTCATACCAATGTGCAGCATTACTGTGCGCGGTTCATGGCACTTGTCGCAAGTTGGCGGGTCTTCTTTTCGCAGTAGAAAATTGTGTGTAAGATATCTGTGCCCAATTCGATGTCAACATAAGATCACGTCGTAGAACCGTTGCTGGTGAGTGCATGATTTCCACTCACCAAGCAAGGGTGTAGTTACGTACCTGTGACTAGGTTATTTATGCAACAGCCCATTTCACTTCGCGTGACAGACAGGCGAAGTAGGCGCAGCCGAAAGACTTTTGACCAATAACAAGGGCTAATGGCGAAAAGGCGTCGATTCGGAAATAATTATTTTTTCTTTTGCTCGATCTAGCCATGCATAACCAGTGTGTACACGTCATATCAGATTAACTATACGGTTTTCGTGATGTTTGTGACGCGAAAAGCTGAGACGCCTGCTGGCCTCTTCGCTCTCTTTCTTGCTCGGCCTTTCGGTTTGATGGAGTATGCACACGTGGGCGAACTCATAATTGATGTACGCCATGGATACATCTACCTACTGCTTCATTTCCTGGTGTCCGTAGATGACTTGGGAGCCAGCATAATCATATGGTTCTTCCCTATTTGTTATAAACCGCCATGTTTAAGATATCGCCGAGCAGTGGTTCACGCACAGAGTGTCAATTCAAAGCGCCGAGTGTACATAACCAATCGTTATAAATGACAGTATTGTTCTGTTTGTAGGTGACAATACTTTTTAGCCGGCGTCCATATCGAACAAACTTGGACGGTAAAGAGTGAAGCAAAAGCTGAGTCCGAATACTGTTTTCCCAATGTTTTGTTACGGTTCCCACACGCACGAATTTTTGTGTTTTGGAACCATCTGTGCAAAATTCTGTCTGATCGTTATATTCGTCTTGAATAGCCCGGAACTCTTCAATTATGAGTTCTTGTGGGGTGCCTTTTTTCTTTAGACGTGTTAGCGTCCAATCGCATAGCTGTGCAAGATCGCGCCATGGGGCCAGTCTTTGTGGCCTTTCAGCAACTTGCAGGACCTCACGAGGAGTATCATATATCTGACAGTATTCCTCGTGTCGTCAGACAAGTGGCCTAATCATGTTCGGCTTATTTGTGCAGTGTAACCGTGAGTTGTATTGTGCTACGATGCCGTAGCACATAAGTTGTGGTGATGGCTGAATCCTCAGTACATAGGAAATTGTAGCTGATGCCCTGCAGTGTTGTAAAGAAGGCTCAGTGCAGTCAACGTATAAGCTTTGCACAGGCGACGGCATTTAGGCATCGCTCGCCAATCGTAGGCCGATATTATGAACTGGACCAAGTCGTTTAATGTAAGATTGACTAGCTTTGCCATAAACTTCACTACCGTAGTCTAGAATGGTACGCATAAGGGTCCTGAATATACGCAGTAGACATGTTCTGTCTGATCCCTAGTGCTTGTGTGAAAACACCATTGAGAATGTTTAGTGCTTTATTTCCCTGAATGATTGCGTTGCTAATGTGGGCCAAGAAGTTCAGTTTTGTGTCAAAAGTAAAATCTAAAAATTGTAGTCCTGTTTCGCCGGTCCTGTTGCATTATTCAATTTCAGAATTGAATAGCAGTGTAACCCTCGCTCCTATTGTTAAAGGGACACTAAAGGCAAATACTAAGTCGATGTGGACTGTTTAAATACTTTCCAGAAACCTCGCGACACTTGTTTCATGACAAGAAAAGACTTAGTTTACGAGAAAATTGTATCTGAAAAGTCCGAATACCTTTTTCCAAATTTCCCGCCACCCAACCGGGGGAATTGTGACGTTGCATACGCCATAGCCGGCCTTTGCTGCCGTCGGTGAGTAAAGCGGCACCCGACAGACGGCGGCACCGAGCCAAGACAGAGCGGTGGATTTGCCGCTGCAACTGCTTTTTGGTCAAGTGACGCAGACCGTTCGGGCACCTCGCAACATCACGTGGAAGTTGAAATCTCTGCTACTTGTAGTTTGAGCGAGTTTCGCGAGGCAGCACAACCAGCGCAGCACTACGTGATCAGGAAAGTACTGAAACGCGAAAGCGTTTAGGCGGCGCAGAGACGAGTGAAAACGAAACCTTTCGACCACCCGCGTCGTTGTCAACGGTAATTCCAACGAGTTATTTTTTCTAAACATGAAATGGAACTGGACAAGTAGCATTTTATTTCATCTATTTCATAATACGACAATGTTTTTTTGCAAGGAGTAGCTGAGTACTAGTAACACGATTTAACTGAGGAGTGCTTTCGTCAACGGGCAAGTGTTTGTCCCGGGAGAGTCTCTAATCATGTCCTGCACTTAGCTCGATTTCCCGATTATTAAGGCTCTGTTCGCGATAGTATTGACACCACAGAGATTCTCGAGCACTAATCTATCACTTCAGCTCGCCTTAGCATTTGTCTTTAGTGTCCCTTTAAAGAAATTGATGGCTTACTGGAACATGGGCTTGAATTTTGGCGCGATAACGCCGGACAGTCGTCGGGTTTCTCGACCAATGAACCATCTAAGGCTTTCACTTTAATAAAGCTCAGCTTAGTGTGCAGTTACGTCTACACCAATACGCATCTACAGCAAAGCCAGTAGTTGTCAGGTCACAGTAAAATTCGACTACACGCTTCAGGAATGCAGCCTCACTTCGTTATCGTACATACCATGGAATCTTGGAAGTTGCCCATGCGGCCATCAAACTTCACCGCAATGCACCAGCGTAATTCAGTAGCCATAGGCAGCAGGTTAAAAATGACCATATTAAAAGGCCACCCAAATTCCCACAACTTTCAGTAAGGTCGAGAAGGAACGCCCTTCTAATAACATGTTTATTTAAGACACTTAATCGTATCTTTCTGCTTCGTTATAGCACTGTTTTCACACTGTTTTCGTAAAGCAGTAAACGCAGTGTGTTTTCATAACGCAATAAAGATGATACGACTAAGGGCCGTGCACAAACTGGTAATAAAAGCTCCTACCTTGTCAACGATGCTAACTGAAAGTTGGTGAAATTCAGGCGATCTCCTGAAATATTTCTTTAATGCTGCCCCATGAGTTACGCTGGCGCAGTGCGAAGAAGTTCGACATATAGCAGAAAAGATAATGCCCAAAATTCCTAGACATGCAACTGTCTCTCTTGCGACGACAGTTTTCATAGCAAACAAGTTGCCCTTAAAGCTAAATGCACTAGCAAACCTAAATCAAACCAAAGGTGTCCCACCCAGCCCCGATCCTTCTTTTCTTCGTCCTCCTACACATAATGATATTCCCGTATTAAAAAGTCACTGAACATATCGCTTCCTTCAGTTGTGTTTAAAATAGAATGAATCTTCAAAAGGCGTATACATACAAAAGCTCTAGCTGGCTATCTAATCCCCAGAGCAAACACGGGGGTTTCGCGCAGTCATAATATTATTGGTCGTTCGAAACATAAAGGAGCTTAAACGGAATTTCCCGACTTGTCGATTTGCGTTGTTCGCATTTTGCCCGGTTTCCGGCGAAAACCGTTGCGAAACAAGCTGCCCACTGCGGTAAAAGCAACGGCAAGACACGGGTAAGAGGGCTTCACCTTAAAGCTCCATTTCATGCAAGCCGCTCTCCCAAGAGCAAACATTATTTTCACCGCGACGTGGCGTTTAGGATGAAGCGGTCGCCCGCGGACGCTGTATTAGAACAACGCTCCATTAGAATCATTTCCCCCGGGTGTTTGTCGGCAGAACATGTCGCGATCGTACGTTACCCAACAACGCGCTTCACTGTCAATGTAAGGACAATATTAATGGCCACATTGTGTCTTTTTCTTATGCTTTTTCTTCTTTAGGAGGTGCGGGTGCGGGGGTCCGTACCTGGCACTCTGAACCAAAATGTAAAACAAAAATGGGAGAAGGTCCACCGAACATGTGGGAATCTAATTAGGAGGTTAATAAATCTATAGTGACTGAATTTTGAGGATGATGACCATGTTGACAATACCAAGTATTATGGATTAAGTAACATCAATACACCCTTCACCCTCAAGTGGACAAAAAATAGGCTGATGATGATGATAATTAGGTAATGGCATTTCCCTATGGGAACGCACACAGCTGGCATGCATACTTTAAATTTAAATATAGCTGCATAATAGCGTATGCCTCAGGAAATCAGTTGCGTCGGGGTCAGCACAGAAGCAGCATGCATACTGCAATGCCAAACGTTTCTTGTTTAAAAAAGTGTCTTTAGAACGCTCACTGGGGCGCGAATAAAATTATTATTATTATTATATTATTATTATTATTATTATTATTATTATTATTATTATTATTATTATTATTATTATTATTATTATTATTATTATTATTATTATTATTGGCAGTCGCCGGCAATTCTTTGCCACAATCTCACGTTTGTCTCTGTCCAGGCAACAGAAGGAAATTCGGAGAACCATGCGTCGTCCAGCCCGGTTCGTACAGCGATCGTCCGCCAGCTTCCAGATGCGATAACCGCGGTATCAAGCCTGCAAAAGCAAGATCGCGTCCCCTTCGACAAGCCAGGGCACCAGAGGGCTCCTAATCGTTTCAGTGTCACCTTTAAAACACGGATTGATTCACAGCCTTCTGCAGTGGGCGGCAATTATTTGCCACAATCAGACGCTTGTCTCTGTCCAGGTGAGCTAAGGCTCCTAACTGAATTGTTTACTTTCTACGTGCCGTCAATTGCTCTAGAGGGTTTGATATTTTGTGCATTAGAGTTTGTGTATGTTCTTTTGGCAGCGCTATGCCAATGTCGTCCTGTGCCGCTTGCTCTGATCCTCTTTCTGATGGTGGCCGTTTCATGTGTTGCAAAGAGTGTAAAGAAGATTTTCATTTAGGCCCCCTCATGTTCAGGAATCGCAGAATCAACATTCATTTCGATGGGTTCGTCCAAACGTGACACATGGAAATGCCGTCATTGTCGACAGGGAAAAAAACAGACCCGCGGTTACAGATGCATCTGTTACTGATGAACTTGATGTCCTGCAAAGCCAGATAGGAGATATAAATCAAAAGCTCGGCGGTCTTTCTTAGACTTCATATCAATTCAGTGTTACCACTTCCTGCTAAAATTTATCAGCTTTTGGTGTTGACGTGAATCGCCGATAAGCTCCAGTCTCCTGTGAGTGATATTCAGAATTCAATTACATTCATGTCAGGTAAATACGGCGATTTTCTGGCTATCATAGAAACAAGTGAAAAAGGAATCAAACGAGCCAACTCGGAGGTTTCGTCCCTCACGCTCAAAGTGCAGGAGCAAGAGATCGAGATCCAGGCTTTGAAAACTGAAATGAATAAACAGGAGCAGTACAGTCGCCGTTCAAACCTGGAAATCTACGGCCTTCCTGCTACACCTAATGAGGACTTGCGCGCTGTTGCGGCGAATCTTGCCAAAAAATTGAGCATCAAAGACTTCGACAGCTAAGGCATTCTTGCACCCCCCCCCCCATCTATCGCTTACCGAGCAAAAAAAAAAGATACAGTTCCAGTCATTCTCGTTAAGCTTGCCTCTGTATCCGTGTATCCCCCCCTCTGTATCCGGGGGGGCTCCGACTGTCAATATGGTTTTATTGAAAAAATAGGCACTCAGGGTTTATTATAAGAGTTGAGGGACCATTCACTTTCTTCACTTGAAAAAATCTTGTATGTTTGCACTATTTTTAGATGTGGCAAAAGCGTTTGACACGGCATGCCACTCGATTTTGCTAGATATTAGGTTTTCGAGGTCCTTTTTTTCCGGTTCTTACACAATTTCCCTACGGATCACTCCCAGATCGTCCATTTCAAACATTTGCACTTCCCGCGTTTTTCTGAAGGCCGGTGTGCCACAAGGTTCCATACTGTCTACCTTAGTTTTTACTTTATAGATTAAGGGCATGTGCAATGTGCTATTCATCTGCAAGTTATTTCATTAAGCAGACAATACTGCACTTTTAGCCACACATGTGAATTTCCCAAACGGATTCTCAATGCTTCAGAATGACGTTAGAATATTAATGGATTTGTTTGGTACAAATGTCATTGACACCAATCATTCTAAATCAAAGTTGGTTTGCCTCCATAGCCCACTCAAGAGTCTTTCATTTTCTTGTTCACTTTATCTGCACCACTCTCGATATATAGCATATGGTTTGATTCAAGCCTTCTCTTTTCTACTCACTTAGCTTACATATGTGCCAAACTTCGTAAAATCATCTGTTTACTGTGCCACGTTTACTGTTCCCGACAGACAAATTTTTGGTTCACTCGCTAGCCTACAGTGTGATCAGATATGGGATTACCACATTTCTTCAATGTTCTGCTAACTGGCATCAACGTGCAAATATGTTGCTAAAGTGTATGCTAAAAAGCGTTACTTATGGTGTATAAAGACCACAAGATGCGAACCTTTTTCATATGCTAAAAATGCCGAACCTGTGATCACTGTTTGTTCAAACAGTGGTACTGAAACATTTCTGGACAGATACCTTTAAAGTCCCCACTGTGCTTTGCCGTCCTTTACGTCATGCACCCGCTTTTTCAGTTCCTCCCACACGTACCAGATTTGGCAGATATACTCGCGCCTTGTTTCAGTCATGTTCAATGCCCTTCCCTCTGAAATTATTTTCTCTGAGTCTATACGCGATAATCACAAAAGTCTAAAGGAATTGTTCATGGAATGATTATAGGCGTCATATTTCCTTTCCTTTATCATTGTGAAATGTGTCTTCACTTTCTCGCAGTTTCTTATTTATTTATTTTTGCATTGTACTTTATCACTTTTTACCTTGGGTTTCAATGTCATTTTTGTTTATTATTTCCTAAACACGTCCGATTTTTGTGGCTGAGCCTTGTTGCTGACTGACGGGTTTCGCGTGACAAGCCGCTGTGATCGCTTAGGCGAACCTGATTTCTCTGTTTGTACTTGCAGGTTTGATAATAAATTATTATTATTATTATTTGCGTTTGATGTCAGTCACGCCATGTGGCTCCCAAAAATCTGCGAAACCGGTTTTTCCGTTCCTTTATTGTTCTTGCTGCACGACTACTTGCCAAATCGACAGTGCTATAACAGGGCCAACGGACGGTACTCAAGCACGTACGTAGCTACCAGTGGTGCGCCACAGGGTTCTGTCCTTGGACTGCTTCTTATTGTGTCTCCTTGTGAATGGTGCATCCAAAGCCATAAAAACTCAGCTTTCTTTCTTTCTTTCTTTCTTTCTTTCTTTCTTTCTTTCTTTCTTGATGCGGACAACATAAAGATATTCAAAGAAATTGGCAGCCTTCGAGATTGTACTCTACTTCAACAAGACATTTCCGCCTTTGCCATTTGGTGCGTGCAAAACAAACCAGTGATAAACGGTCAAAAGATTAATGTAATAGTTCCGTTTCCCTTACCTCCTGAGCAAAGACCCACTCGTTCTGAAGTGCCAAGTTAGCGACCTTGGAATCATCCTTCATTCCAAGCTCAGCTTCTTCCTGCTCACAAAATGTGCCACTAACCACGGCCTGCGCGCCCTGGCACAGAAAGTCAAACCTCGAGGGAGCTCAGAAGCACGGGTGTATTTCTCAAGCTGCGCACATCCCTCTGCCGACCTCTCCTGGAATACCGCTGTCGTTCGGTACAGTGGTTGCCGGTTTATTAAACATGAGTGGATAGAGTTCAAATGAAATTTATCTCTATACATCGATAACGGTGCTCCAGGCAGGTCGGCCGTGAACAACAGCCTCGCTTTGAGTGCTCGCTCGGTCTAGAAGACCTGGGCTGCAGACGCACGAAAGCTGACTTAACTTTCTTATTTAAAGTTGCAAGTGGTCTCATTGATCGTACAGAAATATTGGATAACGCTTGTAAAAGCATTCTGCGAAAAATGCCTAGGTTCTCTAGACCTTTTCATGCATTTACTTTTGGTGTCTCAAATAATCGTTTGGCCAGGATTCTGCGGGCCTGCAAACAACACCCACACAGAACTGACATGTTTAACGTACATTTTCCGACGTTCCAAGCATGACTCGGATCCATTCCACGGCCTATTTAGATAAATGTCAATGTTGTTTTAGTATGTGGTGGACCGTTGTTCAAGGACACGCATACTCTTCATTCCTGTTTCCTGGTGTGTACGGGCCCGCCTTGTTCCATGTGACGGTTACCGTGTGCTTCGTCTGCAGACTTCCAGGAATACCAATCAACAATTTGTTTAGATCTTATATCCTACAATTTGTTATGTCAATGCATGTTCTAGTATGCTATGTAGTGTTATTCCATGTTGCGTTACTTCAAATATGTTATATTTGTAAGAAGCAACCGCATAGAAAGTTCACTTGTTATTCCTGTTTGTTCATGTGTGCAATATATATATATATATATATATATATATATATATATATATATATATACATACATATATATATATATATATATATATATATATGTGTGTGTGTGTGTGTGTGTGTGTGTGTGTGTGTGTGTGTGTGTGTGTGTGTGTGTGTGTGTGTGTGTGTGTGTGTGTGTGTGTGTGTGTGTGTGTGTGTGTGTGTGTGTATGTCATCCCATTCCTCACGTGCGCCAGTACCAAGACCGCCCGGTTGTCCCTGAAAACGTTAATGAAGTTCACTGATTGATTGGTATATTAACATAACTGAGGGCAAGCATCCGTGCAGTCATTACCACGCCTGTGTTCTGATGGAAAAGGCTCTGCCGAAACTTTTTTTGCAATTGTTTTTTTATGATAAAAGCAATATTACCAATACTCAACAACAAATTGGAACATCAAGACCACGTGCCACCGCAAAAAAAGCCAAAGATTTTGAACGTGGCGCGAGAAGGAAACTGCGCCATCTTTGTAAAACAGGAGGAAGTCCTGGAATAGTAGTTCGAGTAATGGCAATAGATGGCGTGAGGTTCCGGAAGGCGCCATCAGCAAGGCCCGTTTAGAGAAGGAGAGCAGCACTGTCGGGCTAACATATTATTGATTTTCGCAAACATTGTCTTTTGCACATAACAAGACACAATATTCACCTACAAGAACGCAGACAATCAAACAAACAAGTTTTCTTTGCAAAAAAGAAAAGGGTAAACTACCCTTCTGCCGCCTATGCAGTAGCAGAAGAGTGTTTTAGGATGAGCTTTTAGGTCAGCAGCACTAGATGGCGCGCAGTAACGCGTCCCCATCATTTTGGTTTCTTATTTTCACTGTCTGGGCATTCACAAAGATGCCGATATTTCGTGCCATTCAGTCATTTGCTGCCTCGCATGCAACCTTCCTTCCTTCATTTGTATTACCTCTATACACACACACACACACACACACACACACAAACATATTTATTTATTTATTTATTTATTTACTCATTTATTTATTTATTGATACTGCGGTCCTGTTTCCAGGACCTTAGCAGGGTGCATACAAAGTGCAGTTGAAAAATATCTAAGTACAAAATACATCGATACATAACATCGGTCACTTGCGATGTGCAAATGCAAGAAGTTACTGAACCACACACAGTAAATCACTCGCTACATAAACATAGGTGCGACTCAAATAATGGCAGTGAGCATTGGGTTACAACGTCATCAGTAAGATTATTCCATTCAACAATAGTTCTAGGAAAAAGGCAAATAAGAAAAATTTGAAGCAGTTATTTTTAGTAATTAACGGTGTTAGTGTCTGTGAGTGTCGATGACGTGCAGCATAACCAGTAGAGAAAGTGATAAAGCGTGATGTATAAATGCTGTAGCGCCCTTTTATGAGCTGAAATAGAAATTTTAGACGGCATGTACGGCTCCTTTGTGTCACAAATGGCAATCCACTTCTCTTGAGAAGCTCTGTACCTAAAGTGCGGCCCTGTGAATTTATATATATATATATATATATATATATATATATATATATATATATATATATATATATCATCATTATATGACTACTTCATCTTCCTCATCTGTATATATTCATCAGCATGGCCAGCGTCATCGTCTTCAGCGCGCGACCTGCGAAATAGACAGTTGCGGCTTAACCGCTGTCTCGCAAGTGGTGGATGCTGCTCTCGATCTCTTGGTCCTCAACGCCTTCGAATTTCCGTGGAGCTTCGTTCAGGTCGCCGCTTGCTCCGCCTTTCCGCCAGGATGCCCCAGGAAGATCCTCCAGGAACCTCCGGCATCACCGTCTCTGCCCCACCGGCCGTTCCTTCATGGACCGTCAGCACGCAGTAGCGTGATCCCACCATGTTCGCCGGCCTTCGTAGTGATGATGTCAACGACTGGCTGAACAATTATGACCGCGTGAGTGAGTCTAATCGGTGGGATGATATGCACAAGCTTCGCAACGTCGCATTCTGCTTCAATGACGTTGACAGGACTTGGTTTCTCAACCACGAGAGTACCTTGCCTGGCTGGGCGGCATTCAAACACCAGCTTCAGCAGATTTTTGGCGCTCCCAACGTCCGCTCCGAGGTCGCTAAGAAAAAGCTTGATGGACGTACGCAACTTCCCGGGGAAACATACACTTCTTATATCGAGGACGTCCTCGCCCTTTGTCGCCGTGTTGACGCCACCATGACGGAATCTGACCGTGTTAGCCATATCCTAAAGGGCATTTCCCACGTTGCGTTCAACGCACTGGCGATCAAGAATCAAATACCGTTAACCATGTGATCGCGACTTGCCAACACCTGGACGCACTGCAGGCCATCCGTTTACAACCTGTAGCCAGTGACGCGCCTCCTTCCTCGGATACGGACCTGCATATGCTGATTCGGACTCTCATACGCGAAGAACTCCAAGCGTGTGGCCTGCTCAAACCTCCCGTTCTCCAGCCTCAACCTTCGGTTCCTGGCCTGCGCGACACCAACAAAGAGGAGCTGTCCTCCATGACCTGCGCTGCGAGCTGTGCCCCTCCTTCGCCATCCACCTCGTATGCCCAGATTGCAGCTATGCAACCAGCGTTCATTCGGACAGCGCCTCCTGCTCCTCCTACTGCCCCCAACTGGCGACTCTACCACCCCGTCCGCCTGCCACAGCATTTTACACTACCTGGCCTACGCCTCGTCCCATTTGTTAGTATAGCGGTATTCGCGGGCACATATCGCGTTTTTGCCGAAGACGACAACAGGACGAACGCCGCGGCTACGATATTTATGAGAGAGACCCGTTGCTTCCTCCGAGTCCTTACCAGCGCCGGCTCTTTCCCCGCTCACTTTCTCCACCTCCCAAAGCGCCTCGCAACTACCGTCCAGGGCGCCGCCACTCGCCTCCCCTCTGCAACGCTCGACATTACCCCTACAACCAGCCACGCGCACTCCTGACTACGGATCGGAAAACTAGATGGTGCAGTTTTTGGAGGGAAAGCTGCATGGCTCGCACAGACTACAATTCCTCCAGCGCGCCCGGCCAATACTGTATTCGTGTGTGTCGAAGGTGTACCAGTTCTAGCAATGATTGATACGGGAGCAGCTATTTCTATTAATCACGCTGGCTTCTGCTCTCGTCTACGCAAAGGTTCTACACCTTACAGTGGAACTCTTCTTCGTGGTGCAAATAATGTTGTGATTCGGCCATCGGCGCAATGCACCGTTAGAGTTTCGATCGACGGGATGCGCCAACATATCCAGTTCGCAGTGTTGACTTCCTGTGCTCACATGCTTATACTACGGTAGGACTTTCTCTCTTCGGCGTCTGCTTTTATCTCGTGCCGTCAACGCCTCGTTAACTTGACAGAGACCGACGATTCCGACGACGTGCACGAACTGCGCCTTCAATTACGAACTGCTCACAATTGTGCCCTGGCCGCGAACAACTCCTTGTAGTTAACTCTGACATCGCCGATGGTGATGTCAGATTGCAATGGCACCCAGCCTTGTTCGCTTCACTAACGGCACGGCCACTTCGGCTGTACTCAACACAAACACTGAGCCAGTCCTGCTTTATAAAGGCGCCGTTCTCATGTGCATCTTAGACACTCAGCCTGTCTCTGTGCTTACCTCGACTACTGCTGTTTCACAACCACCCACAGCTGCAGATCCAGTCCCTGCTGTTCTCGCTAGTACCCTCAGCGCCGATCTAACGCTACAGTAAACGAGAGAGTTACTGGCGTTGTTATCCAAGCATAAAGACCCCTTCGACGTCCACTCTCCTCTTCTGGGACAGACTTCTGCGACGGCTCACCGCATACACACAGATGGAACTTCCATGGTGCGCCGACGGCCATATTGCGTTTCTTCCGCTGAACGCCAGATCATCGATACTCACCTTGCCGACACGCTGAAACGTGGCATAATCCACCCATCCTCAAGCCCTTGGTCGTCACCTGTCATGTTTTGGGGCGTAAGAAGGACGGCTCAGTGCGATTTTGCGTAGACTACCGTCCCTTAAACAATATAACCCGCAAAGATATATATCCATTGCCCCGAATTGATGATGCGTTAGATTCATTACAAGGCGCGGAGCATTTCTCCAGCCTTCATCTACGCTCCGGATACTGGCAGATATGCACGAAGCAGACAAAGGAGAAAACCCTGGTAACAAACCCCTGGTAACAAACCAGCCATCGGACGTGTTTAATGCAATAAGCATTCTTCAGCTGCTTCACCCAGTTTTCGGTGGGTATGTCTAATAACCTCTGCCACGCCAAATTGGATCACTGGGTATATACACTGGGTATGTACCGTTCTGCAATTAACACAATTCATGCCAACTTGAGTCACTCCACATGTGCCACAGGACAAATGCCGCTCTTCAATAAGCTTTCTTGACGGAAACTTAGTAACCTGATATGTGTCACTGCGATTGGGCCGCTCTTCAATGAGAAAAGCCTTTGTAAAAAAAACCTAGTGATGAAATGGGTGCTCCAATCATAGAACATCGCCTAATACTCGAGTAAAGCTGTTACCGCCGTGGCAATGGCAAGCCGCTGAATGCGACACACCATTTGTAGATATTAGAAAACCTGCTGCATATGCGTACACACATATGCGCTTTCGAGAGTTACAATCGAAGTACAGCTGCCCAGTGTTTTGCACAGACACATCAAAGTCACAATCCGGCGTCTCTTACTAGGCTCTCAGGCCATCGTTTTCGGAATCCGACGTTCTAAATCCTGAAACCAGTATCTTCAGGGCAGAGGCCTATTCAATATTGCGGCTAATAAACACGCTAACAAATAAAAGCTCCAAAAGTCCATCATATTCACAGATACCTTGAGTGTCGTCAAAACTTTACAATTGTTAGGAAAACCGCAAAATCACTGTATTCATCTAACCAACAGGTTCAGTGGCGGGGCCAGAAATTTCGTTCGGGAGGGGGGCTCACTTTGCAGCTCGGCCTCCTCCTTATAGAAATTGTCGAGGGATCAAATACATTAAACATTAATAATAACTGCGCTGCCATTGCCAAAGATGCTGCAAACGAATTCTTGAACGCTACGCACTGTCAAGATAAATAATATAGCTAATTTTCATAAAACAATATACTCGTATGTCTCAAAATTGTGCCTGAAATAACTGATATCAATGCTCCCATGTTTTCTGTATATTTAATGAGTAAAACAAATATCACACGAACTTTAGAACTATATATAGCTGTAGAACTATAGAACTGTAGAACTATAGCTGACATTAAAAATGTAAACGCCACGAAATGAATAAGTTGAGGAGAACTATTTTAATAAACTTTGTTAGCCTCCCTGCCTTTCTCTCATTTGCATCTCTCTGTCATTCAAGAGCATTGTTCACATTTTTGTACATGTGCAACGACCAGGGAAAAATCTCAATGATGCTGTGCTTTGTTAGAATGTATTGCGTTGGAGCAGCCGTTCCTGGTCGTGTATTTTTAGTAATTGCTCCAATTCCAAAAAGTCGCAACAGAGAGCAGCATATAAAAAGAAGGATTTCTGCAAAATATACGAGGATGAGTCAAATGAACGTGAGCCAAGGCGAAAATATGACAAACGGGGTACTTTATTTAAAAGTAGTCTCCATGAGCGTTTAGACATTTGTCCCACTGACTAACGAGTCGCGTGATTCCCGTTGCATCAGTTGCAGCTTCAATGGGCTTTATCAATAGCAACTTTGAAGAGTTCAAGCAACAAATTGTAAACCTTCGACAAGAACATTCTCAGGTGCAGAAACAAAGCCTGATTTGTCAAACAGAAAACGAGCGGCTGGACAAAGAACTTAAAGAAACACGACGGCAACTGACTGAATTGAAACAGTACAGTCATGGAAATAATCTTGAATTGAAAAGTATCCCTTGCACTGAAAATGAAGTTCTTGACGAAACAATGCAAAAGATTGCAACATTCTTGAACGTTGATCTTGTAGATGGAGACATTGATGTCATTCATCGTGTGCGCACAAAGGGTGATGGACCAGCCAATGTCACTGCCAGGTTTAATGCGCGCCGAAAGCGCGACATGATCCTGCAAGCAGCAAGAAAAGAAATACCAACAGCAATGCTTGGCGCGGAAAAATCAACCGCTGTACGTGAATGAACATCTATGCCCCGAATATAAGGCGCTACTCGCCAAGGCCATCTAAGGGAAGCGAGAGCAAAAGTGGAAATTCACCTGGGTATCAGATGGCAAAGTACTTATGCGGAAGACAGAAAATTCTAGGGTCATCAGCCTTACAAGTGAAGAAGCTTTAGCCCAAATAGTGTGATTCCGTATATTTGGGTAGCCTGACAGATACAATCCTTAATCAAGATGGCTTACACATCAAAGCAAATAGATGACCTTTATTTAACAAAAATGCGACCATTTTTCATTGTGACATACGCAGTTTAAGAAAAAAACGTAAACCTGTAGACGTCATTTTTATCGGTGCATAATTTCCTGTATGACGTCATTGCAACAAGTGAAACTTGGCTTTTGAATGATGAAATCGTAGATATGCCAGGGTGCCGATTAATATCCCGCCCTCGTGTGTCATGTTATCGTGGGGCGGTGTCGCCATTTTTGTGAAAAATAATGTCGACTTTACAATACTGCCTTCGATTACATTCTCTTCCTGCGATAAAGAAGTACTGTTTGTGAAAATAGAAACCGGTTATATCGCAGGCGTGGTCTATCGACCTCCCAACGCGAGCCTTGGCAGTTTTCTTGACGAAATGGAATCAATTTTATCTTGCTTACGAAACTGCCAAGCTACGCAGGTTGTAATCGTTGGTGACGTGAACATTGATATAGTTAATCCAATACACAACGATTATTCTTATCTCCTTAAATCATTTAATTTCCGAAATTTGATATGTCAACCGACGCGTGTAACAAGCACTATGGCTACTCTAATAGATCACGTATTGACGAACATCGAGTCTGGAATTCATAGTGGAGTGTACAGTCTACCTCTTTCAGACCATTTGCCTATCTTCACAGCATTTAACAGCCAAAGTGTAAAGAATAAGGATGGCGGGAGGCTTATAACCAGAGTAGATTATAGAAAGCTCAGAGATAAAATCCATGAGGCCGACTTGCAACAAGTGTACAATGATAATGCACACATAGAGTTTTCCAATTTTACTAGCTTAATTAGCCATTTGATAAATGAGTGTAGCAGTACATATGCTCGAAATTCTTATAATCAGCCTATCTGTCCATGGATGACGACACAAATATTAGAAATACTTAAAACAAAATAATATTGGTATAACAAATGGAGGCATAATAGGAGTAATGCTTACTACTTAGGTCAGTACAGGACATTTCGCAACAAAGCGGTCTCAATGATGCGAGTCCGAAAGAGATATTTTAATTGGAAACGTATCAGTCAAGCTGCCGGCGATTCCAAACAACTGTGGCGAATAGTAAACGAGGTTACTGGTAAAAACACAAAAAAGTGTGTTTATCCTCCCACTGTCGATGCAGACACTGTCGAAGACTTAAACACATATTTTACTACTGTAGGTCCAGCACTAGCCGCTCAACTACCACAGCTAAATAGTGAAGCTCCTCCCTCTCCTAATCCAGTAGTAAATTCGTTTATTCTAGAAGAGATAGAGCTCAGTGACATCGTTTCAAACGTATTAAATACACCAAACAATAAAGCGTCAGGACCCGACGGCATTTCTGTAAGGGTTTTAAAGGAAAATATTGATATATTAGGCCCAGTTTTGTGTCGAATGTTCAATCACTCTATTACTCAAGCAATATATCCAAATTCTCTAAAAATTGCCAAAGTCATTCCGATCCATAAAGAAGGTGATCCGTCTGACCCTTCAAATTATAGGCCAATCTCTGTTTTAAGCATAATCAATACTGTTTTTCAAAAATTTTTATCGAATTCGATGAAAATATTCATTGATAAGTAGAATGTGCTCTGCCATCAGCAAGATGGCATCAGACCTCCTTTCTCAACAGCTACTGCAGTCTTCACGTTAACGCAAAAGATAAATATGGCTTTACAATTAAATAAACTAGTAGCTGTCGTCTTTTTAGATTTAAAGAAAGCATTCGATACAGCGAATCATTCCATCTTATTGGACAAACTTGCACATTGTGGGTTTCAAGGCAAAGTATTAGACTTTTTATCAGGTTATATGCACGATCGATTTCCAGGTCGTGAAAATCAATAACATAACTTCTTCAAAACAAGATATTGTTACTGGAGTCCCTCAAGGCTCCGTATGGTATGGTATGGTATGGTATTCCTTATGCGATGGCGCACACCCACTGTGGGGGATTGGCCAAGATTTGGATGAAATTAGGCTATCTTTATTAAAAAACTGAAAATGGTAAAGCTAACTGGAGGAAATGAACAAAAATAAAATGTTTAAGAATTCAAGACAATCTCTTTGTAGCAATTATAAAATCCTCCACGGTTGAGCAAATATCCCTGTGGCTCCGTATTAGGTCTGCTTCTTTTTTCTTTGTATATAAATGACCTGCAACAAATTATAGACTCTGCAGAAATATTGATGTACGCAGACGACACATGTATTATAGTAACTGCGGATAATATTGCAGAACTCAGCCATAAGGTAAATGTAGAGTTAAATAGAATTTCCGACTGGTTCTTGGCTAACAAATTAACAATTAATACAAAGAAAACAAAATATATTGTTTTTCAGTCACGCTTCAAAACTGTAAATACTACACCTTTAAACAAACATATAAATAGCATCCCTTTGGATCAGACAAGTTCTTACAGATACCTTGGGGTAATTTTTGATAAGCACCTGCAATGGGAAGATCACATAAACAGTGTCTGCTCTAGATTGTCATCTGGTTGCTACAGCTTAATTCTAGCCCGCGAGTACTTTGACACCTCAGTTTTAGGACTTATGTATTTTGCTTTTATTGAAAGTCACTTAAGGTATTGCATTCACTCGTGGGGATGGGTGTACAAAACCATATTAAATCCGATTATTAGGCTCCAAAAACGCACAATTACAGTTATGAATCATTCGAAGAATTACGATCACACGGCCCCATTATTCCACGAATATCTCATATTACCATTTGACCATTTACGTCAGCAGAGCATTTCGTTGTGTGTTTATAGGGTTGTTAGATTCAACCACCCATTTAGCTCATCCATATTTTACTCGTCTTCGCGATGTACAAGAAATGTAACTGCAGGTCATTTTAATCTCGCACCGTGTAGCAATATATACGGAGAGCGTATGCTACAGTTCACAGGCAGTAAAACCTGGAACAGACTCGAATTCCTCGAACTTCCCTAGTGCCCTGAAACAATATTCTTTTCTTTCTTAAAGACAGAGTAAATAATCTATTTCTTGATAGATTTGTACAAAGCAAGAATAATTATATTTTTTAGACTATTTTCTGATTATTCCATGTAATTAGTATGACGCGATTGTGTTGTTTTGTTACGCATTGAAATGTCTTATTGCTCTCGTTTTTTTTAAGTACGTACTGAATTTCATCAATTGTATGCTTTATGAACCAGTTCAGTACTAATCGCTATTGCCTGCAATTTTTTGTGGGATGCGAAAAAGAAATTAACATCATAGTACACATCTTTACATTGCGATATGTAGTCTCCTGTATTTGAACTGTGCCCCTTACACTGTTATTTGTTACTCTGCTGTATTCACTTCCTTTTAGTTGACTTATGAATCAACAACCAACACCTTTGTATACACAGTTACTGTTGCTCTTTTTTTATTCCTGCTATGCTAGAATTTCCATTATATTCCTTTTTATCGGACCTTCAACTAGCTTTCGGCTACAGGTTCGACAAGTGATTGTTACTTGTGTATAATATCCTGGAAAAAAAATAAACAAAAAAAGGAAACTCCGCTGTGAAATCTGTGAAAAGCCACGAAAAGCTTGAACTGTTCAGCTAAGTTAAATTCAAATGAGCACTTATTAAAGTAGTGCGCTTCAAAGCAATAATGCCAGCATAACCCGATAGTGATGCAACGCTGTGGCCCTCAATCGTCATCAAAGGTTTTTATGGCCTCAAAGGAACGCGAAAATGCGGTGATAAACATACTTCGCTGCCGTCATTGTATCTGGTCACTGACTAAGATTTCGCGCAGTTGTTCGCACCAAAAATTATTATGAACGACATTTCCAGCAATGACAGCGTGTGCCACGTCACGCAACGTCAAAATGCCTTCGACGAAAACTGTCATTGTCAAAACTTTCACTGTCATTGACTGACTAGTTATGGGTATTGATTTGTACACTTACCGCGCCCGCATTTGCTGTTTCGTTCAACCTAGAAGAATTGCGGAGCCATGTAGCCTTGTGTGGCTCCGGTCGTGTTCCTTTGGTAGGCGCTACTTCGTGGGTGGACGCCTAGTACTTTACTTTTATGCGAAGCATATTACTAGAGCTCAACCCAGCTCCTCAGGCGCGGCGGTGTCGCCTTCAATACCACGTGACACCGTGACGTCACGACAGAGGAGAAACGGGGCTCCAACTCGCGCCGTCGCTCGTGGCGTCGCCCCCCGCATCGGACGCGGTGAGCGTCGAACAACGCAGCGTTCGGCGCGACAACGAAATGTGCGCCTGAGCAAGCGCCGCACGCCTGAGCCGACGCCGACGACACCGGCTTTTCTGCGACACGAGCTCCTTAACGCTGTCGCGTTAAAATAAAGGCTAGTATGCTTCGCATCCTGGGCTTAACCTTAGCTAAGCCACAGCCATTTTTTGCTCTTGTTCATTTACTGATCTGTGCGGGAGATGTTGAGGTTAATCCGGGTCCGGATAAGACTGACCAACTTGTGACACTAATGAAGCAACTTACAGTGTCAAACGAGCGATTTCACAAGGATGTGACCAATAAACGTAAAGATATCCACACTACTGTGACAGACGTCAAAAGGCGACTCTCGAAAATTGAAGAGCGACTTGAGACTGTTGACAACTTGAGTGAAAGCGTTACGACTGTCTGTTCTGTTCTTCAAGAATCTAAAGTGCAGTTGAAGAACATAGAGCAGAAACAGATTCAACAAGACACATCGTTGTGGATGATTTGAATAATCGAATGAGGCGGAATAATCTCGTATTTAAGGGTATTCCCGAACAAGCTGCTGAAAAGTGGAGCGATACGGAAAAGCTTATTTCTGAATTTGTCACGGCAAACCTGCGTATCCAAGCAGCTGCACAAATGTGTTTTTGTGCAAATACATTGCACAAAAACGCGGTTTTGAGCACTAACATTCTATACTAGAGCTGCGAAGCACAAGGAAAATAATTTCGTTGAAAGGTGTTCACACCTCGACGTCACTGTTCTTCGTCTTGGTAAAAGAACGATTTTCAAGACTTCCGTGAATTTCGAAAAACGTGACCTGTCAGCAGCTAACCATATAGCCGACATGGTTGGTAATGGCGGCCTCGCAGCCGCCATTGTATGCCCTCTTTCAAACTTCAGTTATCTGTAACAATAGACAGAACTTCTTAAGCGCTGCTTTTAAACGATATCAATTGCAATGCAATTCAGAGGTTTTAGTCGCGCTCGCAAAGTTCACCTGCTACTAAGTGCTCTTCTCGCGTGTTGCGTTGTTTGCTTGTCAACCAACGTTCGCCCGATCGCCAACGTCAACAATCGTCAACGCCGCGACCTGCGCGCGAGTTCGCGGCGATCCCGCCCGCACGTGCGGCAGGACCGCGACCGGCTAGCCCAGGGCCAGTCATCTCGATCGCAGGTCCGCCCAGGCCGGCCTCGATGACCGCCAGGCGTCCCTGCAACTCAGCGGCCTCGCGACGCGCCTCGATAAGCTGGAACGATGAAGTAGAGGCGCTCTCCTCAGTCTCGGAGAAAACGGCTGTGGCGGCGGCGCTTCCCGGCGACCTTGGGGGCCGGGTGGAGCGGCGATTGATGCGTCGTTGATGGCGCGCGCGCTCGTGCAAGTGCCTGGCAGCCTGTCTCCCTCGGCCTCCTGTTTATCGGCGAAAGGTCAGTAATTTCTGATTTCTGGCGTCTGGCGTCAAATTTCTATCAGGGGTTATTTTTGAACATCTGGGGATCGCATTCGACGCGTTGGATTGGGCTAAAAGGGGCTAATTTTCTATATTTTTCGACCTTTCGCCGTGGCCGGCTGCCGGCCTACGAGCCAATGGCTCATACCCGCTAGAGGGGCATGGCGGAGAGCGTAAACCCCGCTACTGATCTTCCCCCTGGAGCGACTCTGCCTCGACAGGCAGCTCGCCGCGCTCAGACGCGTCAGTATTTTCTACTGATGGAGATCGCATCCTAGCGGATGTTAACCTCGGCCCGTCCGAGAATGGTGTACCCGCGCCTCCGGGGCGGACGGCTGCCGATCGCCGGCCGGGAGACCGGGGGCATGCGGACTCGTGTTCTGAGCGCGGGGCCGTTGATGCCGCGCTTTCGGCCTCCTCTCAGCGTGCTATTGACTACCATAAACAAATAACGGACCTCATGTTCGAGAACAATTGCAAGATAACAAACAACTACCGGTCACAGATCTTGGGCCTTTTGAGAGGGATGTTACAGGAGTGTGCTGACCTGCGTGCGGTCGCGGCCCGGCAATGCGGAAGGGCTGACGAGTTGCGGCACCAACTGGCACGGGCGGGAGCGGCTGGTTTGGCGCTGTGCCCAGCCGCTGTTCCTTCGGCGACCCAAGCACGATCCTATGCCGCTGTGGCCCGAGTTGGAGGTTCGGTGCCGCATGTGGGCGCGCCTGGCATGCCCGCTCCTGTCGCCTTCGGCCCAGCGCCTTCGGCCGTCGATGTCGCCGCGGAGGACGAGTTGCCAAGGCGAGAACACGCCCACGTCATGTTCCTGTCGCCGCTCACCCCTACTAGCACTCCCGCGAAAGATCTCTCCCATATCCTAAAAACTAACATCGACCCGGCTAAAGAAAACATAAGCGACATTACTATACGAAAGACGTCTCGCGGCCTCACTGTCCTCACCAACGACTTAACATCTGTCCAAAGACTCAAAGAGGCGATACAACAAAACGTCATCACAAAAACGACGATGTCGGTGTGACTCGTTGACCGGCGCAAACCCCAGGTTAAGATCACAGGCGTTGATCCCGATGCCCCGGCATGCAACATCGTTGCGCAGATCAACGCGCGCAATCCCGATGTAAAACTTGACCCTTCAACTTGCGAGGTGCGAGTATCATTTCGTGAGCGGTCAGGCAACTTCACCCATGTGCTTGCGGTGAACCCCGCAGCGTTCCAGGCGCTCATGAGCCGCGGCCGCGTCACGGTGGTATGGACGTCTGCCACCGTGGTGGAGGACCTCCACGTCCCCACGTGCACGTTCTGTGTCCTCTACGGCGCCCGTGTCCTCTACGCGACCAACCGGAGCGGGCGGTTTGCACCAGATGCGCCGGCCAACATCTCGGCGAGCAGTGCACCGTGCGCATGGGTGATGCGACGGTGTGCTGTAGTGAGTGCCGTCGGGCAGGGCGGCCGAGTTCGCACTCGACGGGCGATAGGAGGTGCCCTCTTCTGATGGCTCGGATAGCCCGCCTGCGGTTGCGAACAGATTATGGCTAACTTCAATACTATGGCCCGTCTGTCGCAGCGCGGTGGCTCCGCCTCGTCCGCGGAAGTCGGCGGCTTTTACGTGCGCGGGAGACAGCGTACGTGGCCGGCGGGGGCGGGGCCGCCGTGCCTTCGTCACTCATTCAAGTATGTTGCATCCCCTTTCCCTAGTCTTCCTTTCGTCCCTCCATTCGATCTCGTGTCCTGCGTCTTCCTACACGTTTCCACGTCCCTATTTCATCTATGTCCCTGTCTACATTGTTTTGCGTGCTTACTTCTTTCACACCACCACCTTTTCGAAAGCGTTCTATGTCGGAGGGTTGCAGGATCAGGGCAGAATTGTGCTCTTAGTCGGTTTTGGGCCGGTAACCTATGGCTGTGGGTCATGCCCTCGTTTGGTGGGTCGCGACCATTCGCGGACTTGGCTTCGTGCACGCGGTCTTGGTGCCATCGCCGGCGCTCTTCCTGGCTCCTGCCGTGTTCGCGTAATGATCTTGCTGACACCTATGTGCTCACCCGCCATGGATAGAGAAACACCAGTCAAATTTATCCAGGCAAATCTTGCCGGTACGCGCGATGCCACCAAGCTGCTTGTGGAGCGCATGATCGTGGGGGAATTCAGTTTCGCGTTAGTGTCTGACCCGCACACGCGCGACAACCGCATGCAGAATCTGCCCTGGTCCATCGTTTCATATCACGCTTCAGAGCACCCACGCGTCGTCTTGCTGGCGCGGGCCCCAGACTTCGACATATTTCCTGTACACTGCTCCCAGTTGGTCGTTGCGATCCGCTGCGAACGTGCTGGGAAGGCATTCCTCGTCGTAGCTGTCTACGCGCCACCTCATCGCCCGTTAGACCCTATTCTGGATGAACTGAGCCAGGTGGTCTCCCAACATCTCACACACAGCTTTATTCTGGGCGGTGATTTCAACGCTAAACATGCGCTCTGGGGGCCCGAGGCGAGCGATGTGCGAGGAGCTCAACTTGTACAGTTCGCGTGCGGAAATGAATTGCAAATATTGAACAATTGTCACTCACTCCCCACCTTCGAGACACTATACGCTCGATCATGGATCGATGTCTCGTTAGCTTCATTCTCCTTGACAGAGCAGGGATATAGCTGGTCGGTATGCGAGGAAGAGACGCTGTCGGACCACCGCTACATTGAATTTACACTTTTCGCGGCCACGACGACAACTGCCCGTCGTCTTACAAACTTCGCACGCGGCCAAATCCTAGAATGTCTCCGGGACCATAACTGGTTCCGCGGCGTCTCCAGATGTCTGTATTCAACATCTGCAATGCTCGACATCGTGATAGAGGGGTTCTACACCACCTACAACACCCTCTGTAGGCGCTACATTCGAAGGGTTCGTCCGCGCAGCGACGGGGCAAAGACTTGGTGGTCGCCTCTATTGCAGGAGGAGCGTGCCAGGGTGCGCGCGATGAGACGCCGTTTTCAGCGCGTGCGCGACCCCGCCATGCGTGAGACCTTTCGAGCCCAATATGCTGCCGCCTACGCTATCTGTGGCAGGCCAAGGCTGCGGCTGATCCGGCGGCGTGCCAAGACCTTACGGCACGGGCACTCTTTGGTGTGCCTTTCAGGACCGCCTTTGAAAAATCTCCACCTATGATATCTCTTCCTCCGCTACAAGGTCCGAACGGTACTCACATCACGTCCGTCTTAGACTCGGCGGCCCTCTTATTACGGACGCATGTCGCTTCGGATGACCCAACCGCTGACAGCGACTACCACCGTCGCATCCGGGCTGTGGTACAGAGTCCGTATCCTGCGGTACGGGATGATTATCCATTCACTGAGGCGGAGATTGAACGAGCAGTTTACCGGGGCAATCCGCAGTCGGCGCCGGGACTAGACGGGCTTACCGCCATGTTCATTCGTAACCTGTACCGGCTACATCCACGTTTCTTTTTTAACATCTTCAATGCCTCTCACCGTTTGAGCCACTTCCCCTCCGTGTGGAAAGTCGGCCGGATCATCTTCATCCCAAAACCCGGTCGCCCCCCTTCGCTCCCTTCCGCATATCGGCCCATAGTAATGAACTCTATATTCGGCAAGATATTAGAACGGTTGCTAAATTCTCGCCTGTATTATTTCCTCCACACACACAACCTCCTTCATGCTCAACAATTCGGTTTTACACATGCGCGGAGCGCCCCTCTGGCTCTGTATGCCCTACAACGTCGCCTCAGTGCGCTGACGGCTGACAAGATACCAATGGTGTTGATCTCCATAGACTTCACAGGCGCGTTTGACAGTGTGTGGCACGATTCTGTGTTGTTCTTTCTGCGCCAACACCGCTGCCCCGCCAATATTTACCATCTACTGAAATCGTTCCTGACGGACCGCCAAGTAGTCTTTCGGGCAAACGCGGGAGACGCATCGGCGCGTCCGTCTATTGGAAGTCCTCAGGGCTCACCAATTAGCCCCTTACTGTGGAATTTGGTCATTTATTAGACCTTCCACTTCCACAGTGGGTACACATCCAGGCATATGCAGACGACACCATTATACTCGTTTCCGGTCCGTCGCGCTTGCAGTTGCAGGCTCTTGCAGAATCTGTACTCACCTTGGTTTGCAATTGGGCTCGGCAAAACAAGGTTAAAATTAGTCACGAAAAGCCCTATTTCGTCTTTTTCAACAATGGGCACATTGGCACCTCTAAGCGGCGTCCTTCCATTAGATTGGACGGCACTTATCTAAAAACCAAAGACCACATTAAAATTCTCGGCGTGGTCTTTGATGACAAACTTAATTTCCACGCCCATGTTGATTTTCTAAAAACCAAAGCCGAGGTATTGGTTGCGAGATCTCTTAAATTTTTACGCATGCACTTTTCGCTGCGTCCCGTGCTTATACGGCGTCTATACAGACAGGTTCTGCTTCCTGCGATTGCTTACGCGTCTCCGGTGTGGTGGCCGGCTTTTCCATCATCATTCTTAACCACCCGAGTACTGTCTGTCCAGCGCTCTATTCTTGTGGCCCTTACCGGTGCATACCATACCACGCGCACCACGGCACTGCATATCCTGGCCAACTGTCCACCTTTGAATGTGGAGTTGGACAGGTTGGGGGCAGTGTTCTCCATCCTAACTCTCCGCCAAATCACGCATTATGGCCAGGTCACTTTCCACCCGACCTCCATAGCGCGTCCATTCGATGGCTGGTCGCATCACCCGCGCGCGGCCTGTCGCTTTTCGTTCACTCGTTTGACACCCTCCCAGGCAGCCTTACTTTCCTCCTTGCCGGCATATCACGTATACACGGACAGCGCCTTCACGACAGTCTCGGCAGGAGCGGCGTACGTGGTATTCGACCCGCGCGGCCGCCTTCTTGCGTAGCGCAAGTATAAGATCCAGAATGCCACTAGCGCATACAGTGCTGAAGCCATTGCTTTTGAAGAGGCCCTCCAGTTCATAATGAACGTGCGTGGAGCTCGCATAATCCGCCTATATACAGACTGCCTGTCTCTTTTGACGGCGATTTCCAGCCTTCACCCTACGGATGAACGTATCTGGAAATTTCAACAAGTGCTGCGCCAGCTCCAACTCGTGGGTCACACCATACGCCTCTTCCACGTCCCTGGCCACCGGGGCGTGGTAGATAACGAACTAGCAGACGAGGCCGCGTCATCGGCGATACGCAGTGGTTTACTTCGTTCTTGTCCCACCTCAGTTCGGTCGGTCAAAAAGACACTATTTAGCGCATCATTAGAGCAATGGCACTTGTACTGGCAGCGCGAGGGAAAAGGCACCAGCCTTTATAGATGGGTCGGGAGTGTACATGCCATTCCAGCTTGGTTCCCCCCGCCTCGTCTGTTCACGCATTTCTTCACCGGACACGGCCACTTTCCATATTACCTTTATCGTTTCCGCCTTATTGCCTCTGATCGGAGCGCGTGTGGTACCCCTAATGTAGATGACCTTCACTAAATCACCTCATGCCCGCGCACCGAAGTTGTTGCTTCGCGGTTGCGCCGCCTTCTTAATACCGATGCCCTTTCTCACGACATGTACCCCGCAATCATAAAAACCACACGATCCCGCGCCCTGCTCCTGCAACTCATACGGCTTGTAACCCTCTCCGTTCCTTGCCCTTCTGTTACTCTGTCTCCTTCGCTTCCCGATGCCCACTAATTCCGTCCTTCTTATGACTCTCGGTTCACCATTTCATATTACTCTCGCATGACTGTTCTTGGCCATCCACACTGCATAAGCCAACTATGGCGGGGCTTCCCCGTGTTGGATGGCCCTAACCGCATGCTACATACCCATTTCTCTCCATTTCATCTTTCCTATTTTCCCTTCCCCATTTGTATACTCTTATACAAATTGTGCAGCTGTTTAGCCAGAAGAACGTTGACGTCACCGTCGATATGACCTTTATCCGGCCCATTCAAGTCGACTCAGTGCTACAAGATCACGCGGCAAGAGCACAACCACGAAGAAGCACTGATGCTTTGGTTCTTATCTACAATAAAACAGCTGCGCGTCACTACGTGGGCATTGATGGTTTGCCCTGGGGAGGGTGTGGGTTTGGGTGCATGCGCAGTTTGCAGACCTATTTCTTAGGAGGCAGTTTACACTTTACTGCTCCCCTCCTCTCTCTCAGTGACATTGTTTTATACAACACCTTGGCCTAATTGTAAGCTTGCCTCCGCCTTCTTTTCTTTTTATCAATTGGTTTTTCTCTAAAACCGATTTGGGCTGCCTTGGCGGCCCCTTTTTATTTATTTTATATTAGGTTTTATACCCGTTATACCTTACCGGTGGTGCAAGTTTGCCCCTACTTTATTTTTCAATTCTTTTTCGACCAAGGGGCCACATAAAGCTACGGACTGGACTCGAGCCGGCTCCAGACACTGCTGGTCCGTTGGCTGCATTGCTTCTCGGAGATCCCGTCTAAAAGGTCGGTTCCATCGCTCCTTATTGCAACCTTCCCTATTCAGGCTCTCCTTAAAGGCATCGTGCCTTCTCTAGACGCGACAGCTGGGCAAAAGAGGCCTTTAATTTGTATTTCTGGCCCTTCGTAGCGGTTGGCAGTTCGGGCCCTTCGGCCCATGGCTCATACCCACTAACGGTCTATGGCTGACACGAAGGTGCCCGGCGCGGTATTACCGCCCGGAAATCGCGATGACACATCGTCCACAGGCGACTCGACGCAGTACGATGTTTTTGTATTTGACGCGGATGAAGATCGCTTAATCGCAGATCTCCATATCAGTTCGCAGGATGCCGGGGCTCCTGCGGCAGTGGGGCGCGGGCCAGCAGCTGGCTCTGGCTGATTGCAGGGCGCGGCGGCACCAAGTTCGGAGCGCGGCTTGGTCGACGCCGCGCTCACGGCTGCCTACCACCGCGCGGTGGGATTTGTCAAACGTCCTGTTTGACACTAATTGTAAAGTGACCAATTGCCACAGGTCGCACATCCTGAGCCTGCTGAGGCAGTTGATGCAAGAATGCGCCGATAAGGAAGCAGTAGCGGCGCGGCAGTGCGACCGCGCTGACGAGCTCAGCGACCAGCTGGACCGGATGCGCGGTGCCGGCCCGGTGATGCGCCCGGAGGCTGACTCCCTGATGACGCCGGGGCTGACTTACGCGGCGATTGCCCGGACCGGTGCGCTGACTAGTGCCCTGGCGACCGGTGCAGGCACGTCAGGGCTCGTCCGTGTGGGGCGGGCCTCTGCCCCGGCCATCGTTTCTGAGATGGTTCCATCGGCAGCTCCAGCAAACAAACGTGAGCATGCTCACATCATGTTTTTAACACCGCTGGTGCCGTCGCCCACTGCTGCGCAGGACGTATTCCGTCTACTTAAAAGCAATATTGACCCTGTTCAGGCTAACCTAACTGATTTGACGTTCCGCAGAACACCTCACGGAGTCATGGTATTGTCAGACGACCTTGCTACCATGCAGCGTCTACAACAGGCTATAGAGAATAACACCATAACCAAAATGGCTATGTCTGTTCGCCTGATTAATCGACGCTAGCTACAAGTAAAACTTACAGGGGTGGACTCCGACGTTCAGACTAACGCGCTTATTGATCAACTCAACCTGCGCAACACATACCTTAACCTTGACGGTGCGGGTTTCGTTCCGTGAGCGTTCGGGGAATTGCTCCCACGTAATCACGGTAGACCCACCGGCGTTTCGGACGCTAATGAGCCGCGGGCGTGTCGCTGTAGGATGGACTTCTCCGAACGTGGTGGGAGACCTTCACGTGCCCACGTGCACCTTTTGCTCCACCTACGGTCATCCCCGGCGTGCATGTCCCGTTCGATCACAGCCTGAGCGCGCGGTATGCACGCGATGCGCGGGGCCGCACCTCGGCGAGCGGTGCACCGTTCGCTTGGGGGATGCGGCCGTCTGCTGCAGCGAGTGTAAGCGCGCGGTACGACCGAGCGCTCACCCTGCTTGCTCCCAGGCCTGCCCCATTCTACAGGGCAGGATAGCCCGCTTGCGGGCCCGCACCGACTATGGATAACCGACCTTTCTCCATCTCTGCGTCCCAGTTCGGCGGTCCACTGTCGCTCGCGGTCGCCGACGGCACTTGGAGCTGCGCGCCCTGTTGCAACGTGCAGCCTTCGGCGTGGCGAGCTGGCGGGGGATCGCCGTGCGGCTTTCGACGGCCTTCCTTGCTTCTTTCTATGCTTTTCCATCTCCTTGATCACAGTATCTTTCTTTGCAGCCTCGTTATATTTTCCTTTTTCCTGTTCACCATGTCTGCGAGCGTCCCGCTGCCTGCGGGGGTGCGGGAGGTCCTGTGGTACGCCTGGCGTCCGTCTCTGTGCGGTGACATTAGGCCACCGTGTCCTGGCGTCATCGGCGTGAGCTGGCCTTTGGTTGCGCGTACGATATGTGGACTGGACTTACCGTGTCCCAGACGTTGGATACGTCTGGCTAGTCTGTGCCTGTTCCTCCCCCACTCCTGTATTGGACATGGCTGATCTACATCCGTTCAAATTTATTCAGGCTAACCTTGCCAGCAGAAGGACGCCACAAAGGTTTTAATTCACCGCATGCTCGAGCAGGACATATCGTTTGCTATGATATGCGACCCGCACACGCGCGACCACACATTGACCAATGTGCCCCATGCACTCCACACTTTCCATGCCAACGAACATCCACGAGTGGTCCGCACGGGCTCCGTGCCTACAGTATTTCCCCATTTACGTATGGCAATTGGTTGTGGCGGTACATTGCGAGGGTGCGGGCGTTTCTCTTGTGGTCGTTGCTGTGTATGCACCGCCCCATCGTCCCCTTGGGCCCATACTAGACGAACTCAACCAAGTATTCACGCGATATACATCCTCCAGCTTTGTCTTGGGCGGGGATCTCAACGCGAAGCACGCGTTATGGGGACCCGTCTCAGCGGATGAGCGCGGTGCGCAGCTAGTTCAATTTGCGTGCGGTAACAACCTGTACATACAATCTCCCCGACTCCCTCCCAACATTTGAGACGCCCTATGCCCGCTCGTGGATAGACGTGACTTTGGCGTCTGTCTCAATTGTAAGCGGTGGGTACCGTTGGTCCGTTTTGGACGAGGACACCTTATCGGACCACCGATACATTGAGTTTACGCTGAGCGATGCCGCGAGCGCGCCCGAGAGGCGGCTCACCAACTACGCTCGGGCGCAGATCTTGGAGATTCTCAGCCGCGATCCCTGGTTCCATCGTATATGTCACTGCCGCTTCTCGTCGGCTTGGATGCTCGACGCCGCGGTTGACCGATTCTATAGCACATATAACACCTTATGCAAGCGGTACGCCCGCAAGCCACGGCCCCGTAGTGAGGGTGCCAAGACGTGGTGGACGCCTCAGTTGACTGCGGAACGGTCGCGAGTGCGCGCGATGCACAGGGGTTATCAGCGCGTACGTGACCCCGCCTTGCGCGAGGTGTTTCGTTTACAGTGCGCACAGGCGTTCGCGGTATATAAGCGCAGCCTCCGTAGCGCGAACGATGCCGCCGACCGAGCGCTGTGCTCTGATATCACACCGCGCAACCTCTTCGGCCGGCCTTCCCAGTCGGCGTTTGCCAAGCTGCGCCCTACAACCTGCATTCCCATGCTTGAGTCCTCGGACGGCGCCCTTACCACCTCGATCCAGGCGTCAGCAGCGCTTTTATTGAGCACGCACGTTGCGGTTGACGATCCCGCGGCGGACAACGACTACCACAGCCGCATTCGCGCGATCGCGGGCTCTCCTTATCCAGAGGTGCCCAACGATAATCCTTGCACCCTACCGGAGATCGAGCACTCCCTACTTCTGGGCAACCTGTGCGCGGCGCCGGAGCTAGATGGGCTGACGGGCATGTTTGTGCAACATCTCTTTCAGATCCACCCTCACTTCTTCTTACACATCTTTAACGCCGCTCTTCGATTAGGACACTTTCCCTCTAACTGGAAGACGGGTCGAATAATTTTTATTCTCAAGCCTGGCCGCCCTCCACCCCCCCTTCTTCTGTCGGCCTATCGTCCGCTAGTAATGAATTCACTTTTCGGTAAAATTGTGGAACGCCTACTTAATTCTCGCCTCTAATATTTTCTTCACTCTCGTCGCCTCATCCACGAAAACCAATTTGGCTTTACCCATGCCCGGAGTGCACCGCTGGCCCTATACGCCCTATAGCACCGGCTCAGCGCACTTAAGGCCGCCAAGACGCCCACAGTGTTAATTTCACTGGATTTTACGGGCGCCTTTCACAGTGACTGGCACGATGCCATGTTGTTTTTTCTGCGCAAGCACCGTTGCCCGACGAACTTATATGGCTTGCTCCAGTGATTTCTTACCGATCGGACGGTCGTCCTCCGGAGTAAGGCTAGGGACATCTCGGCTCGCCCTTCCATCGGCAGTCCGCAGGGATCGCCTCTTAGCCCTCTGCCATGGAATTTGATAATTCATTCCTTACTAAGCCTCCCGCTACCAGAGGGCGTGCATATACAGGCCTACGCTGATGACACCGTCGTATTACTCTCTGGCTCGTCGCGATTGCAATTTCAGGCTTTAGCAGAATCGGTCTTAACCTTGATTTGGGATTGCGCCAGGCAAAACAAGGTCAAAATTAGCGGATCAAAATCTTTCTTTGTCTTTTTCAAGAACGGGCACGTTGGTACATCTAAGCGCCGTCCGTCTATCCGATTGGATCGCGCTTTTCTAAAACATCAGGACCACATTAAACTCCTCGGCGTGGTCTTCGACGACAAGCTGAACTTTCACGCCCACGTTGATATTCTTAAGACTAAAGCCGAGATATTGGTTACTCGATTGCTAAATTTCATTCGCATGCGTTTTGTGCTGCGCCCAGTACTTCTACGTCGTTTATATAGACAGGTTCTGCTGCCTGCGATTTGAATACGCGTCCCCAGTATGGTGGCCACCTTTCCCGACGACGCACATCCAGACGCGCGTCCTGTCGGTGCAGCGGTCGTTATCGATCGCGTTAACAGGCGCATACCACAAAACCAGGACTTCCGCCCTACAGATATTGGCCCACTGTCCGTCTCTTACGGTAGACTTAGAACGCCTCAACGCGGAGTTCTCCTTGTTTACGCTCCGTCAGATCACGCACTACGGGTCCGACACGTTTCACCCTAGCGACATTCCATTTAATCGATGGTCCCACCACCCGCACGAAACATGTCGTTACATGTTCACGCGCCTCACCCCAGCAGACGCTGCTAGAATCGCTGCCCGCTCAGCTTTCCATGTATATACTGACGGCGCGTTCACGAGTGTCTTGGCGGGTGCGGCATTTGTTGCGTTTAACCCGAACGGACGCTTGACAGATGTATGAAAATTCAGGGTAATCAACGCCACAAGCGCGTATAGCGTCGAGGCTGTCGTCTTCGCCGAGGCGCTCGGGTACATAGCTTCGTTGCCGGCCAGAGCTCCCGTCCATATTTACACGGACTGCCTCTCTCTACTGTCCGCAATATCGTATCTTCGCGACACAGACTCCCGAGTATGGAGGTGCAAACAAGCGCTTACCTTGCTCGCTCGAGAGGGCCGGCGGACATAGCTGCACCACGTCCCTGGGTACAGGGGCGTGGTGGGTAACGAGTTGGCAGACGCCGCTGCAGCGTCGGTAGCTCGAACGGGCCTCCTTCGCACTGCAGCGGCGTCCATGAAAACGGTACGCGCGCGCTTTCATCGCATCGCGCGAAACCAGTGGAGTGGCTATTGGCAGCGAGAGGGTTCCAACACACACCTCTGCCACTGGTTTCCAAGTGTACACAATATACCCGATTGGCTTCCGCCAAATAAACTTCTCGGACACTTATTTACCGGGCACGGACATTTTGTATCATACCTACACAGGTTTAACCTCCGCGATTCAAACCTGTGCTGTGCACGTGTGGCGCTGTGTGCGATGACGTGTCGCACTATCTTACCACCTGCCCCCACACTGCGCACGTCGTTCGAGAATTATGTGACGAAGCCCACGTGTAGACATTGACTCCGGACAAATACGCTGGTCTTCTAAATTCTAGACGCTCGCGAGCCTTACCTCTGCGAGTAGCGCGACTTGCCGTCCTTTCTGTATCCCCTTCCTCTCCTCCTTCCCGCATTCCAGAGGCTTCATAACTAGACTATATCATTCCTATACTCTCTTCATTCTTATAATTCATGATACTTTTGCATGTTTGCTTGTGCCAAATGCACTGCTTTAGCCTACCACTGGCGGGGCTTCCTCGTGTCAGCTGGCCCTAGCTGCATGCGCCATCATTCATTTTGCTCACTTACTTATCTTCCGCCGCTACGCCCTATCTCCTTCCCTGCCTGCGTGGCCATCCCTTGCTCCTTGTATGGTCTCTGGCCATTCTCACTATATGTCCTTAGCCACATGTGCAGACAATGGCATCGGCTCCACCTGCCTGGCCATCTTTATTGGACGCCTGGGGTGATCTTGAGCTTTGCTGACATCAACTGCATACCTTTGGCTCACCCGAGCCCAAGGCATCGGGTGACGCCTGGTGTTACAGTCTTGCTGCATCAACTGCCTCCCACTCGGCGTCATCGACATCACCACAGCATGAACATCAAGTTTCAAAGAGAACTCTACGTCTCTAACTTGACTGGGGTGCAGCCCAGGCCATTGGCTTCACCTGCTTGGCCTCCTGGTCCCGACGCCTAGTGTGGCCGTCTTGCTGGGTCAGGCTAGGACCAACTGGCTACCCCTGGCCTACCCCGAGGAGCGACCGCTAAGACCTGCAGCATCTCCGACCAGGATTGTACGCTACACTGGCCTACCATGGGACAGGCATACAGAAGAGTACTTTGCCCACTCGACATGATCTAAATCAATTAAATTCGCCCGTGCTGCGGATGGCAGCCGGAACGGTTCGTGGGTGGTTGGGGGGGGGGGGGTGTTTGCTGGATTTCTTCATAAGGAGCACATTATACAAAACGCGCTCAAATACTTGTCCTATTCATGATACTCACTTTTTTTCTTTTCATAACTTATACAGGCTTGCCTCCGATTTTTTATTTAACTAATTGGATTTTATATAAATTTTATTTCGGATAGCATAGGCTTCCCCATTTCATTTATTTTTTATTGGTTTACGCCTGCTATACTTAACTGGTGGTGCGGGCTTCCCCACTTTATTTTTATTTATTTTTATTTTGGGGGGACACACAAAGCCATGGACTGGACTGGAGCACAAGCGCTCGTGCAAGTGCCTGGCAGCCTGTCTCTCTCGGCCTCCTGTTTATCGGCGAAAGGTCAGTAATTTCTGATTCCTGGCTCCAAATTTTTATCAGGGGTTATTTTCGAACATCTGGGGATCGCATTCCACGCGCTGGTTCGGGCTAAAAGGGGCTATTTGTTTATATTTTCCACATTTGTCTATATTTTCGACCTTTCGCCGTGGCCGGCTGCTGGCCTACGAGCCACATGGCTCATACCCGCTAGAGGGGCATGGCGGAGAGCGTAAACTCCGCTACTGATCTTCCGCCTGGGAACGGCTCTGCCTCGACAGGCAGCTCGCCGCGCTCAAACGCCTCAGTATTTTCTGCTGATGGCGATCGCATCCTAGCGGATGTTAACATCGGCTCGTCTGAGAACGGTGTGCCCGGGCCTCCGGGGCAGGTGGCTGCCGATCGCCGGCCGGGTGGACGGGGGCCTGCAGACTCGTGCAACGAGCGCGGGGCCGTTGATGCCGCTCTTTCGGCCTCGCTTTACCGCGCCATTCACTATCATAAACAGATAACGCACATCACGTTCGATAATAATTGCAAAATAAGTAACAACTACCGGTCGCAGATCTTGAGCCTTTTGAGGGGGATGTTGCGGGAGTGTGCTGACCTGCGTGCGGTCGCGGCCCGGCAATGCGGAAGGGCTGACGAGTTGCGGAACCAACTGGCGCGGGCGGGAGCGGCTTGTCCGGCGCTGTGCCCGGCCGCTGCTCCTTCGGCGACCCCAGCACGATTCTATGCCGCTGTCGCCCGTATCGGAGGATCGGTGCCAAATGTGGGCGCGCCTGGCATGCCCGCTCCTGTCGCCTACGGCCCGGCGCCTTCGGCCGTCGATGTCACCGCGGAAGACGAGTTGCCAAAGCGAGAACACGCCCACGTTAGGTTTTTGTCGCCGCTCGCCCCTGCCAACACTCCTGCGAAAGATCTATCACACATCCTAAAAGCTAACATCGGCCCGGCAAAAGAAAAAAATAAGGGACATAACTATACGAAACACGTCCCGCGGCCTCACTGTCCTCACGAACGACCTAACATCTGTCGGAAGACTCAAAGTGGCGATCGAACAGAACGTAATCACAAAAACGACTATGTCGGTGCGGCTTGTTGACCGACGCAAACCCCAGGTCAAGATCACCGGCGTTGATGCCGATGTCCCGGCATCAAACATTGTTGCGCAGATCAACGCACGAAATCCCGACGTAAACCTCGACCCTTCGACTTCTGAGGTGCGAGTCTCATTTCGTGAGCGGTCAGGCAACTTTACCCATGTGCTTGCGGCGAGCCCAGCCGCGTTCCGGGCGCTCACGAGCCGCGACCGCGTCACGGTGGGATGGACGTCTGCCACCGTGGTGGAGGACCTACACGTCCCTATGTGCATGTTCGGCGCCACGTACTGCCAGCCCCGGCGTGCGTGTCCTCTGCGCGGCCAACCGGAACGGGCAGTTTGCACCAGATGCGCCGGCCAACATCTCGCTCTCGTAGAACCTCTACTCACCTCGGTTTGCAACTGGGCTCGGCAAAACAAGGTTAAAATTAGTCACGAAAAGTCATATTTCGTCTTTTTCAACAATGGGCACATTGGCACCTCTAAGCGGCGTCCATCCATTAGATTGGATGGCGCTTATCTGAAAACCAAAGACGACATTAAAATTCTCCCCGTGGTCTTTGATGACAAACTTAATTTCCATGCGCATGTTGACTTTATTAAGACCAAAGCCGAGGCATTGGTTCCGAGATTTCTTAAATTTTTACGCATGCACTTCTCGCTGCATCGCGTGCTTATGCGGCGTCTATATAGACAGGTTCTGCTTCCTGCGATTGCATACTCGTCTCCGGTGTGGTGGCCGGCTTTTCCATCATCATTTTTAACCAACCGAGTGTTGTCTGTCCAGCGCTCCATTCTCGTGGCTCTGACTGGTGCATATCATACCACGCGCACCTCGGCACTGCATATCCTGGCCAACTGTCCACCTTTGAATGTGGAGTTGGACAGGTTGGGGGCAGTGTTCTCCATCCTAACTCTCCGCCAAATCACGCATTATGGCCAGGTCACTTTCCACCCGACCTCCATAGCGCGTCCATTCGACGAGTGGTCGCATCACCCGCGTGCGGCTTGTCGTTTTTTGTTCACGCGTTTAACACCCTCCCGGGCAGCCATACTTTCCACCTTGACGGCATAACACGTGTACACGGACGGCGCCTTCACGACAGTCGCGGCGGGAGCGGCGTACGTGGCATTCGACCCGCGCGGCCGCCTTGTCGCGGTGCGCAAACATAGGATCAAGAATGCCACTAGCGCATACAGTGCGGAATTCATTGCTTTTGAAGAAGCCCTCAAGTTCCTAATGAACGTGCGTGGAGCTAGGAGAATCCACTTATATAGACTACCTGTCTCTTTTGACGGCTATTTCCGGCCTTCACACTAAGGATGAACGTGTCTCAAAATTTCAACAAGTGCTGCGCCGGCTCGAACTCGTAGGTCGCACCATCCGCCTCTTCCACGTCCCTGGCCACCGGGGGGTGGTAGGCACGTGGTGGTAGGTAATGAACTCGCCGACGCGGCCGCGTCGTCGGCGATTCGCAGAGGTCTTGTTCGTTCTTGCCCCACCTCATTACGGTCGGTCAAGAAGTAATAATTTACCGCCTCATTGCAACAATGGCATTCCAACTGGCAGCGCGAGGGCAAAGATACCAGCCTTTACCGATTATTATTATTTATTATTTATTAGTACCTCAAAGGCCCCATTGAAGGGGTATTACATGAGGGGTATTACAGATGGGTCAGGAGTGCATATGCCATTCCATATTGGTTCCCCCCGACTCGTTTGTTCACCCATTTTTTCACCGGACACGGCCACTTTTCGTACTACCTCCATCGCTTCCGTCTCAGTCCCTCCGATCGGTGCGCGTGTAGTACCCCTAATGTAGATGAGACTCACTATTTGACTTCATGGCCGCGTACCGCAGTTGTTGCTTCGTGGTTGCACCGGCTCTTGAATATCGATGCCCTTTCGCCACACGTGTATTCCGCAATCATAAAAACCAAACAATTCCGAGCCCTGCTCCTGCAATTAATACGCATCATCACCACCTCCGTTCCTTCCCCTTCTGTTCCTGTCTCTCCTTCGCTTCCCTATGCTCACTAATTCCCTCCTCCTTATCATTTTCGTTTCACCATTTCATATTACTCTCGCATGACTGTTCTTGGCCATCCCAACTGCATAAGCCAACTATGGCGGGGCTTCTCCATGTTGGATGGCATTAACCGCATGCTACATTCCCATTTTTCTCCACTTCCTCTTTCCCACTTTCCCTTCCCCATGTGTCTGCTATTGTGCAAACTTTGCAGCTGTTTACACTGACGAACGCTGACGTCACCATCAAGAGGAACTCTACCCGGACCACTCAAGTCGACTCGGCGCGACAAAATCACGCGGCCAGAGTACGACCACGAAGAAGCACTGACGCCTTGGTCCTGTTCTGCAATAAAACAGCTGTGCGTCACTGCGTGAGCGTTGGTGGGTTGCCCTGGGGGCGATGTGTGTTTGGGAGCGTGCGCAGTTTAGGACCCCTTTCTATTAGGAGGCAGTTTACTATTTACTGCTCCCCTCCTCTTCCTCATTGCCATTGTGCTATACACCACCTTTGCCCAATTCTAAGCTTGCTTCCGCCTCCTTTTCTTTTAGAGCGCAGCTCTTTGGCGTCCGTTCCTGGGTTTCGCGTCGTCGTCGGCGTTGTCGTCGGCCTCGTAACCAGCTCCGCCCCCCTTTCATCCCCCCAGCGCTAGCAGCGACCGACTGATACCGCTGGATGCCGCTGACGCCGCTAGAGAGTCAAGATAACGTGACTGCATAGAACACCGTCGCCGCCATGCAGAAAGAGGAGGAAAGGGTCCCCCCCCCTGTTCTTGTGTGGCGGATAGGGTGCGCTTCAGTTGCCGACGCGCCGGTTATTTCACGTAGGCCCCGGCACGTCGACGAATACGTGACCACCTTCCCACGGCTAGACCTGGTTCTTAGCGCTGCGGAAGCGAGGGTATCATATTGTTTGTGTCGGCATCGGCGGCGTTGTCCCTGAAACCAACTCCGCAGCTGGGGTTGACTCACTATCGGCGTCAGCGGCATCAGTCAGTCGCTGCTATCTCTTCCCTCCTCCCTTTATCGTGTTGTCCGCTTGCTGCGCGCGCTTCTGCCCCCATCGTTTGCCGCTGGGTGTACACGCCGCCCCCCTCCCCCCTCTTCCTGCGAGTCTCCGGTTGTCAAAGCGCCGGCTCGAACTTAATTCCTTTCTTCGCTCCTCCTCCAATGCAACCCCTGTGCGGTGGCAATCAGAGAGCCAGATCGGTGGCGGCGGATCTGTATATGTGCACCGCCCGAGCCGAAATTGCCGCTGCCGTTCGCCCTGTGCGGTGGCAATCAGAGAGCCAGATCGGTGGCGGCGGATCTGTATATGTGCACCGCCCGAGCCGAAATTGCCGCTGCCGTTCGCCACTGCGAAATTATCTGCCAGTTCTTTCTGAGCCATGAGCGAGACGACCGATGGAAGTCCTCCGTCTGCTGCTGCTGCTGCTGCTGCTAAACGAGCTGCCAGAGCAGAGGCCCAGCGCCGTCGCCGTCAGAATCCAGAGGTGCGTGCCGCCGAAGCAGAAGCTTACCTAGTGGAGTCTTTGTTAAAGGAATACGTGTGAAAAATAAAAAAAAATTTCTGTGATAGCGCATACATGTGTTGCTCGATTTCTTTGCCTCAATCTATCGAAAAGGTGAAACAGCTTATTTGCTGCGCTCAAATTTCGCATTAGGAAGTAACGTAATCGTCGGTAATTTTTTATCAATTGGTTTTTCTCCAAAACCGCTTCGGCCTGCCTTGGCGGCCCGTTTTCATTTATTTTATATTGGCTTTTATACCCGTTGTACCCGTTGTGAACGGTGGTGCGGGTTTGCCCCTACTTTAATTTTTGTTCTTAAACGTGGCCGCCCCCCTCATCTTCCGTCAGCCTATCATCCACTGGTCATGAATTCACTTTGTGGCAAAATTCTTGAACGCCTGCTTAATTCTCGCCTTTATTATTTACTTCACTCCCATCACCTCATCCACGATAAGTAGTTTGGATTTACTCATGCCCGGAGTGCCCCGCTGGCCCTCTACGCCCTCAAGCACTGCTCAGTGTGCTTAAGGCCGCCAAGACGCGCGCGGTGTTAATTTCACTGGATTTCACAGCCGCCTTCGATAGTGTCTGGCACGATGCCGTGTTTTTCCTGCGCAAACACCTTTGCCCGGCGAACTTGTATCGCCTCCTCCAGTCATTTCTCACCGCTCGCACGGTGGTTCTCCGGAGTAAGATTAGAGACACCTCGGCTCGAACTTCCATTGGCAGTCCGCAGGGATCACCTCTTAGGCCTCTGCTATGGAACTTGATAATCCACTCTTCACTAAAGCCTTCCAGTATCAGAGGGCGTGCATATACAGGCCTATGCTCATCCCTCATGCTCATCCCTCATGATACTTAAGAGACATAAGTAAGAGGCGATTGGAGGACTGGCGGACGAAAAGTAGGGAAACCACAAAAAACGCAGACGTACAAAAGCACAGTTAGCAATAGGGGATCAGAAAATTTGGGTGTGGTAGTTCATAGCGCTTATTTTTTATTGTTTAATTTAGGTAGTACATTTGGCATTATAATAGCAAGAGCTTGGTGATGCAACCCACCGCCCCGTTCCAAAGGGAACGTTCATAATATCCATCCATTACCATAGTATTACTTTCTCGTTCGTCGCGATTGCCATCGCAGGCTTTAGCAGAATCGGTCTTAACATTGATTTGCGATTGGGCCAGGCAAAACAAGATCAAAATCAGCCAATCCAAATAAGCGCCGTCCGTCAATTCGATTGGATGGCGCTTTTCTAAAACATCAAGACAACATTGAACTCCTCGGCGTGGTCTTCGATGACAAACTCAATGTGGGCGTTCACGCCCACATTGACTTTCTTAAGACTAAAGCCGAGATATTGGTCACTCGTTTGCTAAATATCATTCGCATGCATTTTACGCTGCGTCCAGTACTTTTACGTAGTTTATATAGACAGGTTCTGCGTCCTGCGATTGCATACGCGTCGCCGGTATGGTATACCCTTCGCCGAGGCGCTCGGGTATATAGCTTCGCTGCATGCGAGAGCTCCCCTCCACACCTACACGGACTGCCTATCTCTGCTGTCCGCAATTTCACATCTTCGCGACACAGACTCCCGAGTGTGGAGGTATAAACGAGCGCTCACCTTGCTCGCTGGCGAGGGTCCACGGATATGCGTGCATCGCGTTCCTTGGCACAGGGGCGCCGTGGGTAATGAGTTGGCCGACACCGCCGCAGCGTCGACGGCTCGAACGGGCCTGCTCCGCACTACCACTGCGTCTATCAAGACAGTACGCGCGTGCTATTACCGCATCGCGCGAAACCATTGGAGCGGCTATTGGCAGCGAGAGAGTTCCGACACACGCCTCTATCAATGGGTCCCCAGTGTCCACACTTTCCCCGATTGGTTTCCTCCAAATAAACTGCTTGGCCATTTATCCACAGGGCACGGACATTTTGTGTCATACCTTCATAGGTTCAACCTCCGCGCTTCTAACTTCTGCACGTGTGGTGGCGCTGTGTGCGACGATTTGTCGCACTATCTCACCATCTGCCCCCACACGTCGCACGTTGTTCGAGAACTGTGGGACGAAGCCCATGTGCAGTCTTTGACTCCTGAGAGGTACGCTGGTCTCCTTAATTCTAGACGCTCGCGGGCCTTGCTCCTGCGGCTTGCGCGTCTCGCCGTCCTTTCTGTATCTCCTTCCTCTCCTCCTTCATTACTTCTCGACGTCTCATAACTACACTCTATCAATCCTTTATCCTATTCATTATTTTAACTCACGTTACTTATGCATGTTTGCTTGTGTCAAATGCACTGTTTCAGCCTACCATTGGTGGGCCTTCCCCGTGTCAGCTGGCCCAAGCTGCATGCTTCATCATTTTTCTTTTCTCACCTCCTTACTTCTTTCTTCCGGGGTTATGTCCTATCTCTTTCCCTCTCTGTGTGGCCATCCCTTGGTCCTTGTCTGCTCTCTGGCCGTTTCTCATTGTATGCCTTTAGCCACGTGTGCAGCCCATGACATCGGCACCACCTGCCCAGCCATCTTTTGAACGCCTGTGCTGACTTTCTTCCCGGGCTCTGCTGGCATCAACTGCCTACCTCTGGCCTACTCGAAGTGCGATCGACGCCTTCGACCTCAACATTACATGAATATGCTAAGCTTCGAAGAGCACTCTGCGCCCTTGACTCGATCTGGGTGCAGCACAACCCATCGGCTCCACCGGCCTGGCCGCCTCTTCTCGACGCCTGGTGTGGCCGTCTTGCTGGGCTATGCTGACATCAACTAGCTACCACTGGCCTACCTCGAGGAGCGATCGCCGTCTACGACCTGAGGCATCCATGACCTGCCACGTTGGCGACACTGGCCTACCCTGGGACCGGCACAAGGAAGAGCGCTTTAAAAAAATTATAGGGTTTTACGTGCCAAAACCACTTTCTGATTATGAGGCACGCCGTAGTGGAGGACTCCGGAAATTTCGACCACCTGGGGTTCTTTAACGTGCACCTAAATCTAAGTACATGGGTGTTTTCGCATTTCGCCCCCATCGGAATGCGGCCGCCGTGGCCGTGATTCGATCCCGCGACCTCGTGCTCAGCAGCCTAACACCATAGCCACTGAGCAACCAGGGCGGGTGAAGAGCGCTTTGCGCCCTCGAATTGCTGTGATTTAATAAACTTCGCCAGTGCTGCGGTTGGCAGCCGGAGCGGTAGGTCTTTAGAAGCACACATATACACGACGCATTGAAATATACCTTTTCTTTCTACGATACCCACTTTTCTTTTTCTTTTTATTACTTACTACTTTAACTAATTGGCTTTTCTGTAAATTTTACTTGGTATAGCACCGGCTTCCCCTGTTCATTTATTTTTATTGGTGTTCATGTCTGCTATACCTTACTGGTGGTACGGGCTTCCCCACTTTATATTTATTTTTACTTTTGGGGACACACAAACCAATGGACTTGCCCGAGCCTCCCACGCAAGTGCCTGGCTGCCTGTGTCTCTCGGCCTCCTGTTTATCGGCGAAAGGTCAGTAATTTCTGATTCCTGGCTCCGAATTTTTATCAGGGGTTATTTTTGAACATCTGGAGATCGCGCTCGACGCGTCGGCTGGGGCTAAAAGGGGCTATTTATCTCTATTTTCGACCTTTCACCGTGGCTGGCTGCCGCCCTACGCGCTACATGGCTCATGCCCGCTAGAGGGGCATGGCGGGCAGCGTAAACCCCGCTGCTGATGTTCCGCCTGGAAACGACTCTGCTTCGACAGGCAGCTCGCCGCGCTCAGACGCCTCAGTATTTTCTGCTGATGGCGATCGCATCCTAGCGAATGTCAACCTCGGCCTGTCTGAGAACGGCTTGCCCGCGCCTCCGGGGCCGGTAGCTGATGATCGGTGGCCGGGAGGACGGAAGCCTGCGGACTCGTGCTACGAGCCCGTTTTGGAGGATCGGTGCCGCATGTGGGGGCGCCTCGCATGCCCGCTCCTGTCGCCTTCGGCCTGGCGTCTTCGGCCGTCTATGTCGCCGCGGAGGATGACTTCCTTCCTTCTACGCTCTCACATTTCTACGCATGCACGTCTCGCTGCGTCCCGTGCTTATACGACGACTGTATAGACAGGTTCTGCTTCCTGGGATTGCATACGCGCCTCCTGTGTGGTGGCCGGCTTTTCCATCGTCATATTTGACCACCCGAGAATTATCTGTGCAGCTCTCCATCCTCGTGGCTCTGACCGGCGCGTATCAGACCAAGCTCACCACGGCACTACATGTCCTGGCCAACTTTCCACCTTTGAATGTGGAGTTGGACAGGTTGGGAGCGGAATTCTCCATCTTAACGCTCCGAAAAATCACTCGTTATGGCAAGGACACCTTCCATCCGGCCTCCACAGCGCGTCCGTTCGACCAGTGGTCGCATCACCCGCGCCTGGCTTGTCGTTTTTCGTTCACGCGCTTGACGCCCACCCACGCAGCCATACTTTTCACCTTGCCGGCATACCACGTGTACAGGGACGACTTCTTCACGACAGTCGCAGCGGGTGCGCCGTACGTGGCATTCGACCCGCGCGGCCGCCTTCTCGCAGTGCGCAAGTTTCGAATCGAGAAGGCCACCAGTGCGTAGAGTGGCGAGTCCATTGCTTGTGCGCAAGCTCTGGAATTCATTACGAACGTGCGCGGAGCTATCATGATACACTTATATAGAGACTCCTGTCTCTTACCAGAAGACTCGAAATCGCCTGTCACTTTTGACGGCGATTTCGAGTCTTCTGGTAAGAGATGAACGCACATGGAATTCCCAGCACGTACTGTGCTTGCTACAACTCGCGGGCCGAAGGATCCGCCTCTTCCACATCCCTGGCTACCGGGGCGTGATGGGCAATGAACTCGCCGACGCGGCCGCGTCGTCAGCGATGAACACCGGTCTCGTTCGTTCTTGTGTCACCTCCATACGATCGGCCAGGAAAACATTATTTAACACCTCACTGCACCAATGGCATTGCTACTGGCAGCGAGAGGGCAAAGACAGCAGCCTTTATATATGGGTCAGTAGTGTCTATGTCATTCCATCTTCGTTCCCCCCGACTCGTCTGTTAAACCATTTTTTTTCACTGAAAATTGCCACTTGCCCTATTACCTTCATCGTTTCCATCTCAGCACCTCCGATCGGTGCGCGTGTGGGGCACCCAGTGTCGATGAGACACACTACATGACAGCAAGCACACGTTCCGCACACGTTGCGTCGCGGCTGCGAACGCTTTTGCCCCTCAATGCTCTTTCACCGGACGTCTATCCCTCACTGATAAAAACAAAACAATCCCAAGCCCTGCTCCTGCAACTAATACACATCATAACCCTTTCCGTTCCCTCCTCTTCCGTTCCTGTCTATCCAATGCTTCCTGATGCTCACTAGCGCCCTTTTCCTTATCACTCTTGTTTCATCCCTTCATATTAATTTTGCATGATGACTGTTCTTTGCCATCCGCACTCTACAAGCCAACTATGGCGGGGCTTCCCCGTGCTGGATGGCACTAACCGCATGCTACATTCTCATTCTTCTCCACTTTCTCTTCCCCATGTGTAAGCTACCATTGCGCAGACTTCTGCAGTACCCCACCCTGAC
This sequence comes from Dermacentor variabilis, assembly GCF_050947875.1. NCBI lineage: Eukaryota > Metazoa > Arthropoda > Arachnida > Ixodida > Ixodidae > Dermacentor > Dermacentor variabilis. The sequence goes on from NC_134572.1 coordinate 144,138,053, forward strand.
GAACCTCGACGTCACCATCAAGATGTATACCGGACCCTGTATACTGGACCACTGAGCTAGATTCGACGCGGCAAGAGTCCGGCCAAGAGGAAAGAAGCACCGACGCCTTCGGTCTTTTCTCTTTTTCACAATAAGACAGCTGCGGGTCCCTGCGCGGGCGTCGGCGGGTTGTCCAGGGGCGCGGTGTGGCCTTGAGTGCGGGTGCTGTTTGCAGACTAATTTCTTTGGAGGCAGTTAACCCTCTACTGCTCTCATCCTCCTCATAATGAACCTTGTTTACCACTTAATCCTTTGACAATTACAAAATTGGCTCCGCCTAATTTTTCATCAATTGAAGTTTTCTCTAAAACCATCTTGGACTGCTTTGGCCGCCCCTTTTCATTTATTTTCCATTCGACTTTACACCCGTTGTACCTTAACGGTGGTGCAGGTTTGCCCCAAATTTATTTTTCTTTTTTTTAACCGAGGGTGCACACAAAGCAATGGACAGCCGCTGGATTGGGAGCAGTCCCCCTTCCGTGGGATCTTCCCCGCGCGCGAACAATTCTGTTTTTCCTTCGGACGCGGATGGCGTGATTCGCGATGTGGTCTTAGTCTCGCGGAGGAAGGTCCCCTTGCTGCCATCGCTGCTCACGGTGCGCTGCCGGGCGGTCCCGGAGTACCCTGAACAGAGCCGAGTAGACGGCGCGCTGACCGCGTAGTTTCATCGCGCCGTCGTGCGGCAGGAACAAATCACGGATATTCTATTTGACACGCAATGCAAAGTGATCAATGTCAATCGATCTCAAATTCTTGGACATTTGAGACAGATGTTACAGGAATGTGGCGATACGAGAGCGGTGGCGGCGCGGCAGTGCGGCCGTGAGGACGAACTCCGTGAACAGCTGACCCAGCCTCGGGTGAGTGCCGCGCTGTGCCTCAGGGCCGACGCCCGGGCAGCGCCTGTGCCATCCTATGCTGCAGTTGCCCAGGGGTCTGCGCCTACAGTTCCAAGGCCGCCTGTCGGTGATTGACCCGTCGACGCTACGGTGGTCGCGGCGCCCATCTCGGCCGAGGAGGCCGTCGACGCTCCCGTCAGGCGAGATCACGCACATATGTTTCTAATTCCTCTCGTACCCACCTCCAACGCCGCACAGGGCCTAAACATCGTAATAAAAGCCAACATCGATCCCGTAAAAAAAACTTAGGCTATACACCACATGGATTGACAATTCTATCGAACGAGAAAACCTCAATAGACAGGCTCAAAGTTGCTCTTGAAAGTAACCCCATGACTAACACCACCATTTCCATCCGACTAGCACAAAAACGGAAGCCTCATGTTAAGTTAATGGCGGAACATTCGAAATCCTGTTTTAAATTTAGATGTTTCCCTGTGCTCCGTGCGCGTGTCCTTTAAGGAGCGCTCGGGCAACTTCTCCCACGTGTTGGAAGTCAATCCCCCGGCGTTCCGCTCCCTCCTGAGCCGCGGCCGAGTCATGGTGGGCTGGACATCAACAGCTGTGGTAGAGGATCTTCCATGTCCCCACCTGCACGTTTTGCGCGACGTATGGCCTCCCTAGTCGCGCTTGTCCAGTGCGACAGCAGGAGGCTATGGCTGCGCGCGCTTCACGGGCCCGCACCTCGGCGTACAAAGCAATGTCCGCATGGGCGGCGCGGCAGTGCGCTGCAATGAGTGCCGCAACGTTGGTCGAACGAGCTCACACTCCACTGAGGACCGCCTCTGCCCTCTTTTGGCCAGCCGGATAGCCCGCATGCGGGCTAAGACTGATGGGTAACGCTCTGCTCCTGGAGCGGTGCGCGACAGTCAGCGCGGTGGATGGTGGATCCCGCGCTCGCGCGCTTCGGTGGATGCGTCCACTGGGCTCGAGTGTGCGACTGGGGCCGTCGCGCGCCCCCCTCCGTCTTGGACGAGATCATTTATTTTTTTCTACATGTTTCTTATTTTGCCGCCTCGTACGCTACTTCTTCTTGCTTGCTTCTCCTCACTCGCTCTTCCTCACTCCTCTTTCCTTCCACTCTTCTGCCTAAGGTCGTGCTCGATGCCATTCTGCGGCTTCTGTCTGTCTTACCCTCTTCTTTGGCTTTCTGTCGTGATTTCTGCAGCCTCCTCAATGGGGCATATGCGAATGGCCGAACGGACTCATGGCTCTTTAGCGCGGCCTGTTGGCTCTCGTGCATGAGCTCGCGAACGGGGTTCTGGCGGCCAGATTTTCCTTCCCGGCATGAGTATCTTTCAATCGATCGTGGCTAGGACACATGCCTTCATATTTCTACAAGCCTACATCGACCACACCCGCGATGCGACCAAGTAGTTGGCTGACCACACGGATCGATGCGCCTTTTCATTCGCCATCGTCTCAGAGCCGCACATCCGAGATGGAAGGATTGCCAACTTGCCGCAGACCCTAACCCCTTTCAACGACCTGGTGAATCCGCGCATAATGTTGCTGGCACAGGCTGCCGGCTTCGACCTGTTCCCGGTCTATACCTCGCAGCACGTCGTAGCGCTCAGCTGCGTCTGCCCGGGGCAGGAATTAATCCTTGTGGCGACCTATGCCCATCCGCACCGACCTATACACCCCATACTAGACGAGTCCTGGCAATGTTTTTCGCGCCATTCCTCCCAGAACTTTGTTCTGCGAGGCGATTTTAACGCCAAGAGTGAACTCTGGGGCCCTGTTGCTGGCGACGTGCGGGACGTCCAGCTGGCAGGTTTTGCCAGTGGCAACGGTCTGCACTTATTGAACGACACTACATCAGCCCCTACTTTCGACACACCCTACGCCAGCTCGTGGATTGATGTCACGATGCTGTCCATACCATTGGCGCAGAAGGGGTATCCTTGGGCAGTATCGGACGCGGACACGCTCTCGCGCCACAGATATATGGAATTCTCTCTCTGCGCAGCTCCCAGCATAACCGTCAAGCGTTTGACCACTTTCCCGTGATGTCAGATATTGCACGTCTTGCAGAACTCCGCTTGGTTTGCACGGGTAAATCGCTGTGCGTCTCCACGATCCTGTCGCTGGATATGATGCTCGCGCAATTTTACCGTCTTTACGATGCCCTCTCTCGCAAGTGCATGCGTGTAATACGAAAACGAGGTGAGCGGGTGAACGCGTGGTGGACTCCGCAATGGGGTGAGAAGCGGGCAAGGGTGCGCGCTATATGCCGCCGGGCTCAGCGAGCACGGGAACCCTCGCTCCTAGAGGTTTTCAGGCGGCAATATGCTAGCGCCTTCGCGGTTTACAAACGCAATATCCGAATCGCCAAGGACAGCTTTGAAAAGACCCTCTGTCGAGACCTTACCGTGAAACACCTCTTCGGCAAATCTTTTAAGCTGGCTTTCAGCAACTACGTCGCACCGACACCACTTCCCCCGCTCGCTGTCTCTACTGAAGAATCGACAGTCTCCGTTCTTGACTCCGACGCGTTGCTCTTGCGACAGCATGTGGCGACCTACGACCCAACCACTGACAACGAGTTCCATCAACGCCTTAGTCAGCTCACCACATGCCCGCACCCTTGGCACCACAAGGACCGCATACCGAAGCCCGGTCGTCCCCTTCACCTACGCTCAGCATACAGGCCCCTTGTAATGAACTCACCTCTCGGGAAGGTTCTCGAACGTTTGCTAAATTCCCGGCCATATTATTTCTTGCACTCTTGCAATCTTCTTCATCCTCGCCAATTCGGCTTCACACATGCTGGCGATGCCCTTCAGGCGCTCTATGCGCTGCGTCAGAGGCTGTGCGCCCTGAAATCTACCTAGACTCCATCCTGATCTCGTTGGATTTCACAGGGGCCTTCCTCAGCGTGTGGCACGACGCGGTTCTCCTCTTTTTCCGAGAACACCGTTGCCCTATCAACCTGTACAACCTGCTTCGGTCATTTCTCACGGAACAAACGGTTGTCTTTCGCTCGCACGCGGGAGAGGTTTCAGCACGCCCTTTCAATTGGCCCCCCTCAGGGATCAGCCATGAGCCCGCTCCTATGGAGTGTAGTCATTCATTCGCTGCTCGATCTCGACCTTCCTGAGGGAGTACACATGCAGGCCTATGCCGACGACACCGTTCTCCTCATTACTAGCACTTCGTGTTTGGAACTGCAGGCCTTGGCGGAATCGGTCCTTACCTTGGTCTGTAATTGATCTCGACAGAAGAAGGTGCAAATCAGTCACCCAAAATCGGTTTTTGTATTTTTTACAAACGGCCACATTGGAACGTCAAAATGGCGGCCGTCTATCCGATTGGATGGAGCTTTCTCGCAGTGCAAAGATCGCATCAAACTACTTGCTGTGGTCTTTGCCGATAAACTTAACTTCTTTGCCCACGTTGAATATACTAAATCTAACCATGTGGTATTTATTGGCTGTTCGATTATTAAATTTTATCCGCTTACATCGCACTGTCGCTCCTGCAAATATTCGCGGGCTGTAGAGACAGGTTTTTCGACCTGCAGTTGCATACGCGTCCCCGGTTTGGTGGTCTCCCTTCCCCTCCGTCCACCTTACCACGCGTGTCCGCTCTGCCCAGCGGTCCCTTCTCGTCGCCATGACGGGCGCTTACGACACGACGCGCACGTCGGCACTTTGTGTTTTAGCCAATTGTCCTCCCCTAACTGTGGAGCTGGATCGCTTGGCGCAGAGTTCTCTTTATTTACACTTCGCCAGGTGACACATTATGGCATTGAAACTTTCCCTCCCCACCTACTCGACTTCGCCTGAAGCCCGTGCAAGGAGCACTCTGGCGAGGAAGTCCGGTTTCCCTTCACGCACCTCACCCCCGAACAGGCTAATATGCTTTCCCGGGTTACCGTTCATCATGTATGTACGGAGGGTGCATTCACTACCACTGCAGCGGGCGCCGCGTTTGTAGCATTGGATCGGTGTGCTCGCATCGTCCGTGTGAGCAAATACAAAGTTGTTAATGCCTCTAGTGCGTTCGGCACTGAGATTCGTGCACTTAGGAGGCCCTAGCATATATAGCTACTCTGCACCAGTACACCTATACACCGACTGTCTATCGTTGATGGTGGCTTTGTCGCGGCTGCGCGGTGCGGGGGAGCAGACGTGGTGGGTCAGGGATGCGCTACATTCCCTGGCAAGAAACGGATCTGGTGTCCTACTATTTCGCGTACCAGGGCACCGGGGCGTGCAGGGTAAAGAGCTTGCTGACAGCGCCGCTTCGTATGCATGCACTACTGGTGCTATTCGGACAGGCGCTCACTCCGCTCTGTCGATTAAAAAGCGCTTTGTTGAGATCGCCACGAACCAGTGGCATCAATACTGGCAGCGGGAGGGGCAGGGCACCTGCCTCTACGCTTGGGTGCGCAGTGTCAACTCTATTCCTGGCTGGTTCCTTCCGAACCGCCTACTTGTTCATCTCTTTACAGGACATGGGCACTTCGCATATTACTTACATCGATTCCATCTCAGTGCCACGAATCTGTGTGCGTGCGTTGCGGACTGCCAGGGAGCGGAGCATCATTTTACCGCGAGCGCGCGCACTGCGCCGATAGTGGCTCAACTGTGCGCTGACTCTCGGATTGAACATCTTGCTATGCTTTAAACTAAACGGCAGCGAGCATTTCTTTTACAGTTAGCTCACGTCATCGTGAGTTCTGTACCTATGCAACCAACCACTATCACTTTTCGAATAGCTCTTAACTGCTCCTGCTCTCCCATGGCTTCTGTCTCCCCAAGCTGTTTCATGCTTTCATATTAGTTTTGCATGTCTGTTCGCTGTCATCTGCACTGACACACATGCCTACCGTGGTGGGGTCTCTACCCCGTGGCTTATGGTGCTAACTGCATGCTACATCTACATTACCTTCCCTTTCTTGCCCCCTCTTCACTGCCATCTTTCTATCCCTCTGTTGCTGCATGCCACACTGTTCCCAGATCCATGCTGGCACGCATCATTGATCTCCGCCTCCTCTGCGGATACCCCGGCCATTTGTAATATTAGCACTTTCAGGTAAATCACCAGTCCATGCTGCTCCCGGCCTGGTCATCCTACCACGGAGCTATGTGATGTACTCGGACCCCCTGCTGAGTGAAGTGCGCACAATGCTCTGCTCTCAGGACAAAAGATGGACGATCGCCTTCTCCTCTCTGGAGGGAAGCTGACCGGCCTAATTTTAAGTATCCCATCATATCTGCAATAAACTTGCAGCATCTCAATGAATGTGCATCACAGCTGGAGATTAACATTTAATATTATACAGGAGCACGCTACTTGTTGGATCTGCACTGATAGTTTTAATGTCCAACTCCTTACTGCTACCCTGCACAGCCTTATACCTTTGGCTTCAGCTCCGCGAACCTCTTTTCTTATCTTATTGGCTTTTGTACCTAAATTTCTTATCGATTGTCATTCTTGATGATCGCTTCATCATTTATATTTTGATTGGCTTTCTGAGCCCGCTGTACTTTCGAGTGGTGCGGCATTACCCCCTCATTTCTATTTATGTTATTCGGTTTTTTAACTGAGGGGAACAAGTAAGCAATGGGCAGCGCCATCGCCACTGCATGTTTGTTGACCGCTTAGCTCCTCGCTGATTTCATCCAAAATCGGTCCATTTCGTTTCCCCTTGCAAACTTTTGCATTAGGGATATCTTTAAAGGTATCGTGCCTTCACTAGACTTGTCAGTTGGCCTAAATGGGCCTCTATTTTTATTTTCTGGGCGTTTGGCCCTCCTTTGGCCCATGGCTCATACCTACCAGCGGGGTATGGCTGAGGCGAAGGTGCCCGGTGCGGGATTACCCCCGGGCAGTGACGCTAATTCCGCAGGCGATTCCACGCGGTCGGACGTTTCAGTTTTCAATGCGGACGGGGACAGACTGCTTGCAGATCTTCAAGTCGGTTCGCAGGAAGCCGGGGCTCCTGCGGCAGTGGGACGCGGACCAACTGCGGGCTCTAACAGGTCGCAGGGCGCGGCGGCGCCTCGCTCGGAGCGCCGTAGTCGATGCCGCGCTAACAGCCGCCTATCACCGCGCGGAGGGATTCCAACAAGAGATTACTTACGTCCTGTTTGATTCCAGCTGTAAAGTGACTAACTGCCACAGGTCGAGCATTCTCGGTCTCCTGAGACAACTGATGCAGGAGTGCGTCGACATGCGGGCGGTTGCGGCGCGGCAATGCGGCCGCGCTGATGAGCTGAATGACCAGCCGGAGCGGATTCGTGGTGCCGGCCCTGTGATGCGCCTGGGGGATACTTCCCTGGTGACGCCGGGGCTGTCTTATGCCACCGTCGCTCGGACCGGTGCGCTGCCTGGTGCTCTGCCAGATTGATGGGGGTGCGTCTGACCTTGGCCGTGTGGGGCCTGCATCGGCTCCGGCGCTCGTTCCTGCGGTGGCCGTTTCCGAGGCTCCGGCTACCAAACGCGAGCACGCTCACATTATGTTCTTGGCACCGCTAGTGCCGTCACCCACTGCCGCGCAGGACGTCTTCCGCCTGCCTAAATCTAACACCGACCCTGTACAGGCCAACCTTACTGATCTAACGCTCCGCAAAACACCCCACGGAGTCACGATCTTCTCGGATGATCTCGCGTCCATGCAGCGCCTACAGAAGGTGATCGAAAATAATACTATTACCAAAATGGCCATGTCCGTTCCCCTGGTTAACCAGCGGAAGCCACAAATTAAACTCACAGGGGTCGATCCCGACGTTCCGGCGAACACCCTTATCGACCCACTCAACCTCCGTAATACCGACCTTGACCCCGCGTCATTTGAGGGGGGGAGGGGGGTATCGTTCCGCGAGTGATCGGGGAATTTTTCCCTGATCAACGCGGTGGATCCGTCGGCGTTCCGTACGCTGATGAGCCGCGGACGTGTCGCCGTAAGGTCGACGTCTGCGAGCGTGGTGGAGGATCTTTAGGTGTCTATGTGCACCTTCTGCTCCACCTACGGCTACCCCCGGCGCGCCTGTCCCGTTCGTTGGCAGCCTGAGCGCGCTATATGCACGCCATGCATGGGGCCACACCTCGGCGAGCGGTGCACCGTTCGATTGGAGGATGCGGCCGTGTGCAGCAGCGACTGTCGACGCGTGGGACGACCGAGTGCGCACCCCACGGGTTCTCAGGCTTGCCCCATCCTGCAGAGCAGGATAGCCCGCTTGCGGGCCCGTACCGATTATGGATAGTCGCGCTTTCCCTGCCTCTCTTCACCCCAGTACGGAAGTCTCCTGTCGCTCGCGGTCGCTGTTGGTGATCTCAGGTGCGCGCCCTGTTGGAGCGCGTGGCCTTCCCCGCGGCGGGCTGGCGGGGGATCGTCGTGTGGCTTTCTATACAGTCTCGTTTGTTTCTTTCCTTCTTTCTTCTTCTCCTTGTTTCTCGTCTCTTAATTTTGAACCTCTTCGTGTTTTATTTTTCTCCTTCTTCTATGACTACAATTTACGCGAACGCGCGGCTGTCTACGGGAGCGGGGGAGGTCCTGCAGTCGGGTTGGCGTTTGCACCGTATGCCTTTCTGCGGTGGCGTTGTGCCGCCGTGGTGTAGCGTGATCGGCTCGGGCTGGCCTTCGGTTGTGCGAGCGGTGCGTGGACTAGGCTTGTCGTATCGTGGGGTTTGACAAGCCTGGCTAGCCTGTGTTTGTTGCGTCACTACTCCTGCATTGGTCATGGCTGCTTTGCACCCTTTTAAATTTATCCAGGCCAAACCTCACCAGCAACGTTACGCCAGAAGAAGGTGACGGTGACACCAGGGAAGGTGACACCTGGGAAGAGGACGAAGTGAAGCAAATGCCTGTGTAGAGCCTTCATCGAACACAGTTTTCTACTGACGTTAGGTTAGCAAGAAATCTTTTGGATGAACAAATCCAGAAAGTACAGGAGTTATTTGAAGTGTATGCAGACATCTTTTTTTGACCTACCTGGGAAAACTGCGCTCTTCGAGTGTTCGCTTCGCCTGACCTCCGATAAACCAGTGCACGTTCCACGGTAAGCTATACCCCTAGCTTTGCAGGAAAGTGTCGAAAAAGAACTACAAGAGATGTTGAAAATGGGTGTCATTGAGAGATCAAAGTCGCCGTACCACGCGCCAATTGTAGTCGTAAAGAAACCGAACAACACTATTCGACTGTGCGTCGTCTTCAGGGAACTAAACGAGATACTCATCCCGGATTGCGAGCCAATACCACGTATTGATGTAGTACTTGCGTTTGTAGGTCAAAAGAAGTTTTTCTCAAAATTTGGCTTCGTTAAGGGATATTGGCAAGTACCCATGTTTACCGAAAGTCGAGAAAAAACTGCTTTCTCCAGCACGTCTGGTCTCTACCATTTCATCTACATGCCGTTTGGCATTAAAATGGCCCCTGCAGTATTTGCGCGACGCGCCTCATGAGATCCGTACTGGGAGGCTTGGCGAACGTCCATCATTATTTCGATGACGCTGTCGTTGCCACCGATACATGGCAAGAACACATCGACACCCTCAGACAAGTCTGAGAAAATCAAACAAGCCAACCTCACAATCAAGCCAAGTAAATGTGAAATAGTAGAGAGCGGCATAGGACTCATGGGTCATCGGATTGGGAAGTCTAAAGTTGAACCACTTCTCAAAACACTAGACAAGATTCTGGCTACTAAGCGTCGTACCAACAAGAAAAAAAGCAGTGCAGTCATTCCTTGGCCTGACCGGCTACTACAGGAAGTTTATCCCGAACTACGCCGAACTGACGAAGCCGTTGACAAGGAAAGGACAAAGCAGTACTGTTGTGTGGGGCGCAACTTAAGAAGCGTTTACGACACTAAAGAGCAAGCTCAGTGAGGCTCCCATCCTCCTTGCTCCCAACCTTTCGAAAGAGTTCGTACTGCGCACCTCCAACACAAGCCTGGGCGCAGTATTGCTCCAGATGGGAGACGACCAGGTGCTGCACCATGTTGCTTACGCATGTCGTAAAACCCAGTATTCGACAATTGAACGGGAATGTTTAGCACTCGTTTGGACTGTACAAGAACTTCACATTTACCTATATGGCAAGCCTTTTGCTGTTCAGTCAGATCACCAACCCTTACAGTACTTAAATTCCGCCAAGCACGTCAACAACAGAATGTTGCGTTGGAGTCTCCTTTTGCAGGAGTATTCTTTTACTGTTCACTACATGAAAGGTTGTGACAATGTCGGAGCTGACTCCATGACTCGCGCGTAATCACATGTTCATATAACAAAATGCGACTAGACAATGCGACCACTCAAGTGCTCAGTCTTATTTGAAAGCGAACAGACTTGTGCGTTCGTACTTTATCTGGGCGCAAGGCCCTGTGAACAATGTGTCGTGTGCTCATATGAACAATCGGACAAACGTACATGACAATTTTCCTTTTTCTGTTTCTCATCCCTCGTCCTTGTGTTAGAATAGTTGCGAACAACTTTCCCGAAAAGGGGGGTATTGTGATAATATATGGTACGCGGGAGTTGGAAGCATAAACATATGAAGACAGTGCGCCGTGCGGTGGCGAAGCGGACCATCATCATCATCGACACCGATTTGGGAGCGTCGGCAGTGGCGCCTCAAGAAGCGTGGCACGAGACAGTGTGGCCCGTGGTGTGAGCGGTGCGCGAGGTTCGGCGTTCGACAGAAAAGAGCTTCTTCGCTGTGCGTCCGGCCCATAGGAACTATGCCGCCCACGTCACTACACCAAACCCGAGTCAACGCTGTCGGCCGCTGAGAGGCTACCTCGCCCCGCTCTTCCGCTGGACAACTGGTCCAGGAGGACTGGCGGTCCTGATTTGGGGTGATCGAGCGTTCGGGTGAGCGGCCACAGACAGGGCTACCCCGCCAGCTGTGGACGGGACCCACTGACTGCGCCCGTGGGCTCCCGAGCGCAAACCCAGCCAGAGGGAAACCGGGAACGCGAAGGCTCCAGTATATCCACTGTTGCGCAGGGCATCTGATCCCCGCGAGGCGGTCCGACCTTGCTGTCCGACCCTGTTGTCCGACCCTGCTGTCCGACCCGGCTGTCCGACCCGGCCGTCCGACACTGCTTTCCGACCCTGCTGGCCGACATCGGTTCCGCGAGGTCTCCGACACGGCGGCACGCGCTTCCGCCTGAACTGTACGCCAATTATAATTCACGGATACATATATATAGCTGCGTGTCGTCTACGAGGTATTTTGGGGAACTGTCGCGAGTGTGTGGCGTTTTTTTATGTGTTATGTGCGTCAATTCAAGTTTGATGTGTGTTTGTGCTTCTGCGTGCTGCTTCTGCCTCTTTCTAGAGTGATCCTGCCCCCAATCATATCGCAATCGGCTCCACCTGCCTGGCCGTTTCTTCTGGACGCCTGGTGTCACATTCTTGCTGGGCTCTGCTGGCGTCAAATGCCGACCCTAAGCTACCCCCGAAGAGCGATCGGCGCCTACGACTTGACGCCTTCATGCAAGGCTACGCTGGCGACACTGGCCTACACTTGGCCATGTACAAGCTTCAAAGAGCGCTTTGCGCGCTCCGCTCGGTTTCTTCTTAATAAACTTCGGCCGTGCTGCGGAGCAGCACGGGCGAAGGGTGGGCGGTTTTGGGGTTCTTAAATAGCATCACGCCTTTCCACTATGCGAAAAAGTTCTATGTTTCATTTCGGCGAACCCATTTTTTTCCTGACCACCTATTCAGGCTAGCATCCGTTTTCTTTTTTCTTTTAATCATTGCCTTTGACGTAAATTTCACTTGGGATAGCTCAGGATTCCCCTATTCATTCAGTTTTTATTGGCTTTTACGCCTGCTATACGTCACTGGTGGTGCGGCCTTCCCCACTTTATTTTGTTCTTACTTTTGGGCACACACAAAGCAACTAATGCAATTCGCGTGCGCGAATTAATGAAGCATCCTCAATCATTCCGATTCGCTCCCCACTTTCGACACGCCTTATGCTCGATCGTGGATTCGCGTTTCGCTCGCATCCTTTCCCTTAACGGAGAGGAGATATCGTAGGTCTGTATCCGAGGAGGAGACGTTGTCGGATCCCAGACATATAGAATTCACCCTTTTCGCTGCCACGACGGCCCCGTCACGTCGTCTAACGAATTTTGCGCGTGGACAAATGTAGAGTGTCTCCGGGACATCACTGGTTCCACGGAGTCTCCCGCTGTCGCCATTCATCACCTGCCATGCTCGAAATGGTGTTAGAGGGTTTCTGCTCTCTATGTAGCATCTTATGCAGGTGCCACCTTAGAAGGGTCCGTCTGCGCGGCAAGGGAGCGAGGTCTTGGTGGCCACCTCAATTGCGGGACGAGCGTGTCAGGGTGCGCGCGATGACACGCCGGTTCCAGCGCACGTGTGATCCCGCCATGCGCGAGACCTTTCGCGTCCACTATGCCACCGCCAAGCAAAGCTTGCGGCAGATCGGGCGATGTGCCAAGACCTCACGGCACGGACACTCTTTGGGGCAGCATTCAGGATTACCTTTGAAGAACTACCATCCACGTTAACTCTTCCTGCACTAAAGGGCCCACACGGCACTTGCACCTCGACCGTCTTAGACTTGGCGGCCCTTTTATTAAGAACACATGTAGCCGCGGTGACCCTAAAGCTGACAGCGGCTACCATCGTCGCATTCGGCCTGTACGGTGTCGCTATCCTGAGGTGCGGGATGACTACCCCTTTAAAGAGGCACAGGCGCGCGGTGCACTGGGGGAATCCGCAGACGGCGCCAGGGTTGTATAGGCTCACCGCCATGTTCGTGCGAAATTTGTACCGCTTGCATCCACGTTTCTTTTTGGACGTCTTTATTGCTGCCCTTCGTTTGGGCCAGTTTCCCTCCATGTGGTCGGTCGAATCACTTTCATTCCCAAACCCAGTCGTCCCACTTACCTACGTTCTGCCTATCGCGCCATAGTCACGAACCCTTTCTGTGGCAAGATATTAGAACGCCTTCTAAATTCCCGACTGTATTCTTTTTTAAATTCACACCACTTACTTCACGCCTTGGTTTGCAATTGGGCCTGGCAAAACAAAGTCTAAATTAGTCATCAAAAGTCTTATTTTGTCTTCTTCAACAATGGGCACATTGGCACTTGTATGCGCCGTCCATCCATTCGTTTCGACAGCGCTTACCTAAAGAAAGAAAGACCATATTAACATTCTCGGCGTGGTCTTTCACGATGAACTCAGTTTCCATGCCCATGTCGCCTTTATTAAGACCAAAGCCGAGGTATTGGTTGCGCGATCCCTCAAGTCTCTACGCATCCACTTCTCGCTGCGTGCCGTGCTTATACGGCGTCTGTATAGACAGGTTCTGCTTCCTGCGAGTGCACACGCAACTGGTACATAAGAAGCCGATCGAAGAGTTAGCGGTAAGACGGAAAATAGAGGAATTCCAGATTAAGCTACACAACAGGTATTCTGCTTTAACTCAGGAAGAGGACCTTAGTGTTCAAGCAATTAACGACAATCTTGCGGGCATCATTAAGGAGCGCCCAATACAAGTCGGTGGTAACTCCGTTAGACAAGATACCAGTAAGCTATCGCAGGAGACGAAAGATCTGATCAAGAAACACCAATGTATGCCTCTAACCATACAGCTAGAATAGAACTGGCAGAACTTTCGAAGTTAATCAACAAGCGTAAGACAGCTGACATAAGGAAGTATAATATGGATAGAATTGAATATGCTCTCAGGAACGGAGGAAGCCTAAAAGCAATGAAGAAGAAACTAGGAATTGGCAAGAATCAGATGTAGGCGTTAAGAGACAAAGCCGGCAATATCATTACTAATATGGATAAGATAGTTCAAGGGGCTAAGGAGTTCTATAGATATTTATACAGTAACAGTGGCACCCACGACGATAATGGAAGAGAGAACGGTCTAGACGAATTCGAAATCCCACAGGTAACGCCGGAATAAGTAAAGAAAGCCTTGGGAGCTATGCAAAGGGGGAAGGTAGCTGGGGAGGATCAGGTAACAGCAGATTTGTTGAAGGATAGTGGGCAGATTGTTCTAGAGAAACTGGCCACCCTGTATACGCAATGCCTCATGACGTCGAGCGCACCGGAATCTTGGAAGAACGCTACCATAATCCTAATCCATAAGAAAGGGGACGCCAAAGACTTGGAAAATTATAGACCGATCAGCTTACTGTCAGTTGCCTACAAACTATTTACTAAGGTAATCGCAAATAGAATCAGGAACACCTTAGACTTCTGTCAAGCAAAGGACCAGGCAGGATTCCGTAAAGGCTACTCAACAATAGATCATATTCACACTATCAATCAGGTGATAGAGAAATGTGCGGAATATAACCAACCCTTATATATAGCTTTCATTGATTACGAGAAAGCGTTTGATTCTGTCGAAACCTCAGCAGTCATAGAGGCATTACGGAATCAGGGTGTAGACGAGCCGTATGTAAAAATACTGAAAGATATCTATAGCAGCTCCACAGCCACCGTAGTCCTCCATAAAGAAAGCAACAAAATACCAATAAAGAAAGGCGTCAGGCAGGGAGATACGATCTCTCCAATGCTATTCACAGCGTGTTTATAGGAGGTATTCAGAGACCTGGATTGGGAAGAATTGGGGATAAAGTTAATAGAGAATGCCTTAGTAACTTGAGATTCGCTGATGATATTGCCTTGCTTAGTAACTCAGGGGACCAACTGCAATACATGCTCACTGACCTGGAGAGGCAAAGCAGAAGAGTGGGTCTAAAAATTAATCCGCAGAAAAAGAACTAAAGTAATGTTTCACAGTCTCGGAAGAGAACAGCAATTTACAATAGGTAGCGAGGCACTGGAAGTGGTAAGGGAATACATCTACTTAGGGCAGGTAGCGCGGCAGATCCGTATCATGAGACGGAAATAATCAGAAGAATAAGAATGGGCTGGGGTGCGTTTGGCAGGCATTCTCAGATCATGAACAGCAGGTTGCCATTATGGAGGCTTACGAAAAGGGCTCTACTTAAATTTACAACGCAACGAGCTATGGAAAGAAGAATGATGGGTGTAACGTTAAGGGATAAGAAAAGAGCAGATTGGGTGAGGGAACAAACACGATTTAATGACGTCTTAGTTGAAATCAAGAAAAAGAAATGGGAATAGGCAGGACATGTAATGAGGAGGGAAGATAACCGATGGTCATTAACGGTTACGGACTGGATTCCAAGGGAAGGGAAGCGTAGCAGGGGGCGGCAGAAAGTTAGGTGGGTGGATGAGATTAAGAAGTTTACAGTTGGAGAAGTATGGGAGAGGCCTTTGCCTTGTAGTGGGCGTAACCAGGATGATGATGATGATGATGATGATGATGATGATGATGATGATTTCTGCATACGCGTCGCCGGTGTAGTGGCCGGCTTTTCCATCGTCATACTTGACCACCCGAGCGTTACCTTTACAGCGTTCCATCCTCGTGGCTTTGACCCGCGCCTGTCACGCCACGCGCACCACGGCTTTGCGTGTTCTAGCGAATTGTCCACCTTTGAATGTGGAGTTGGATAGGTTGGCGGCGGAATTCTCCATCTTTACACTCCGCGAAATAATTCATTATGGCCAGGACACCTTCCACCCGACCTCTATAGCGCGATCCTTTGACCAGTGGTCGCATCACCCGGGCACGGCTTGTCGCTTTTCGTTCCCGCGCTTGAAGCCGGCGGCGCCCACACGGGCGTCGCGGCGCGTGCGGCGTATGTGTCATTCGACCCGCGGGGCCGGCTCCTCGCAGTGTGCAAGTTTAGGGCCGAGAATGCCACCAGCGCGTACAGTGCCGAGTTCATCGCTTTTGCGGAAGCTCTGAATTTTATTGCGAACTTGCGCGGAGCTGTTGTGGTACACCTATATACACATTGTCTGTCCATTTTGACAGGATTTCGCGCATTCGCGTACGGGATGAGCACACCTGGAAGTTCCAGCAAGTACTGTGCTCCCAAAAACTCGCGGCTCGAAGGATCCTTCTCTTCCACGTCCCTGACCACCGGGGCATGGTAGGCAATGAACTGGCAGACGCGGCCACGTCATCAGCGGTGACCGCCAGTCTCGTTCGCTCCTGCATCGCTTCCAGACGATCGGTCAGCATTAGGTTGTTTAACACCTCACTGCATTAATGGCGCTGCTACTGTCAGCGCGAGGGCAAAGACACCAGCCTCTATAACTGGGTCCGTAGTGTATGTGTCATCCCGTCCTAGTTCCCCCCGAACCGCCTGTTAACTCATTTGTTCATGGGGCATGCACATTTTCCATACTATCTTCATCGTTTCCATCTCAGCGCTTCTGATCTGTGCGCGTGCAGGGCTCCCTGTGTTGATGAGACACATCACCTGACCTCCTGCATGCGTACCGCGCACGTTGCGTCGCAGGTACGAGCGCTCCTGCACCTCGATTCTCTTTCTCCGGATGTATATCCCGCACTGATAAAATCCAAACAATCGCGCGCCCTGCTCTTCCAACTAGTACAGATCATCACTCTTTCCGTTCCTTCCTATTCCGTTGCTCTCTCTCCAATGCTTCCCGATGCCCACTAGCACCCTCCTCCGTATCACTCTTGTTTCGTTCCTTCATATTATTTTTCATGACTCTTATTTGCCATCCTCACTGTATAAGCTTACCATAGAGGGGTTTCCCCGTGCTGGATGGCTCTACCGCATGCTTCATTCTCATTTTTCTCCGCTTCCTCTTCACCTTTTTGTTATCCTTCCCCTTGTGTCACCGATCACTGCGCAGACTTTTGCAATCCTACATCCTGATGTGCCTCAACGTCACCTTCAACAACGAATTACACCTTGTCTACCTGACCTCTGGCGTCGATTCAACGCAGCAAGAGTCAGGCCAAGAGGTCGGACGCCTTCGTCTTTTGCAATAACACAAGCATATTTTGCGGGTCCCTGCGCGAGCATCGGCGGGTTGCCCTGAAGGGGTGGTATGGGCCTGAGTCTGTTTTTGTGTTTTTGGGTGCAGCGTATGTGGTATTCGACCCGCGCGGCCGGCTCTTCGCAGTGCGGAAGCTTAGGGTGGAAAACGCCTCAAGCGCGCACAGTGCTGAGGCCATCGCTTTTGCAGAGACTCTGGCCTTCATCACGAAATTGCGCGGAAAGCTTGCGGCGCACATCTCTATACTGAGTGCCTGCCTATTTTGACGGCGCTTTCGCTCCTTTCTGTCACGGATGAGCGCATTTGGCAATTTAAAAGAATCCTGCGTTCCCAAAAACTCGCAGGTCGTCGGGTCCTTCTCTACCACGTCCCTGGCCACCGGGGCGTGGTGAGAAATGAGCTGGCAGACGCGGCAACGTCGTCCGCGGCGATCGCCGGCCTCGTTCGCTAGTGTCTTGTTCCCGTGCGACGGCTCCGGACTCGATTATTTAAACGTCTCAACATCATCTGCACTGCTACTGGCAGCGCGAGGGCACACGCACTAGTCTCTATAGCTGGGTCCGTAGTGTGTACGCGATTCCGCACTGGTTCCCCCCCCCCCCGACCGGTCTTAACCCATTTCTTCACTGGGCTTGGTTATTTCCTCACAAAAATGACTTTAGACTGTGTATAGAAAGTTTATAGACTTTTTAGAGACGACCTTGCCTTTCTGTAGATTTGGACTTTTGTTGATACGAAGTCTGTAGACTGTCTATAGAGTAAGGTCGATAAAGTTTCAATTCCTTTTGGCTATTCGCAGTCTATAGCTGTCTATAAAAAAGAGTTGATAACGTGTTTGTTTATTTTCCGCCTACTTCCCCTCTATAGACTACCTATAGACGAAAGTCCATACAGTCACTATTTAATTTTGTCTATTATTTGTCTATAGACTTTCTATAGACGAAAGTCGATAAGATTTGTTTCTTTTTGTCTATTCGCAGTCTATAGACGGTCTATAGGAAAAAGTCGACAAGGTGTTTCTTTTGGTCTACTTCCCCTCTATAGACTACCTATAGACAAAAGTCGTACAGTCTCTATGTATTGTTTATTCTTCGTCTTTAGACTGTCTATAGACGAGAGTCGATAAGGTGTATATTTCTTCTTGTCAGTTCCCACTCTAATACATAGCTACGTAGCATTTGCATATTTTAAAGTCTCGCTCAAATTAAGTGAAACACCCGTTATACTCCTGTGCAATTCGAATTATTTTCCACGGTTTCCTATATCACCGCCGGTGAAAACCATAGGGTGAGAACTCACCAAAGGTCATGTTAACTTGCGCGAACAGCCCGTATACCGATTGTGGTAAGCCGTGAGATGAAGTAGAAAACAGCCGATACTGTAAAATTCTTATTGCTTCAGGTTTACATGCCGTCTATAGATTGACAATAGACAAAAGTCGTTAATCTGGGCCCAACCCGTGTACGCTGTAACCAAGCGCAGGTACCGGTGGATAACACGGAGCTGCGTTTGACATAAGCCATTGAAGTTGTATACTGCTGAGATTGCTGTAGAGCCTATTTGCAGGCTTTAGTATACACATAGTGTATACCTCCGTATTTGTTGACCACATGATATGATCTACGTGGTCGCTCTCGGCAATCCCAAGACAGTCTTTACCGTTGTGATATCATGATTTTTGCGGCAGTAGAATAAGGAAAGCAAAACGCCGATCCAATTGTGATATGTTATGAACGCCAACTTTAGCTACAAGTGTATTCCAAAGAGGCATCAAGCCAACAGCACTGAGACTTGTAACGTTTGTAGCTGACAACGCAGACTTTGTGAGTGTGCGATGAACCGATGTCGCGCATGTGGTGTGCGCGTTGTGTGTCGTCCGATTCTCAGATGATTTTCACATTGTCTTCATATCTCGGCTGCATCACTAACGTCGGGTGGTTTTTCGTTGACTGATATCCTGCACTATAAACTCATGAAAGTTTCTCATTAACTTAAAATATGTGCCAAATTCCCTGAGCCAACACAGTACTTCGCACGCGGCATGCCTGCGCGGCCACGCCTATGAGTACCTCATTGCTGTACTGATTGCTTTGACCTATCATCGGAATAGAAAATTTGCAGTAACATACGTGTCGGCATCACATTTGGCGGTACGCTGGAAGATATGCTACAAATGCGCTGTATTACTCATGGTTGCTGGCGATAATGCAAGCGCCTGAAGGGCCCTGTAACGGCTTTTACAAACAGTGCATTCATCCATGTGTGCGTTCCAGCCTCATACGGTAGCCCACAGAGTTTGTAATACAACCTGCCAGCGCATTTCCTTCGTCCATGAAATAAAGATGAAAAATGGAAAAGAAAAGCAACCCGTTTCGGCGCGCATGGCGCGCAGAGAGAGAAAGAGAAAGAGACAAAAAGAAAAAAGGCGGCCAGACCCCTCGGAGCGCGCCCGCCCTGGCGCGCGGAGCTCCTGCGCATGCGCGGTGGTGCGCTATCTGTCCGCGTCAATTTGAATTCTCAAATAGTGCGCCAGGCACTTAAAGGCTTGTAGCGGTGTGTCTGTGTGTGCGCGTATTCTTTGTGGTATCACACGTCAACTACACTAAACGGTAAGCTTTAGCAAAGATGTTCTGCGTCAATGGCTCATGATTAGGTGAGCGCATTTTCTTGCGCGAACAGGCTGCATGTAGCGCAGGCGACTCGGGCATAGTATCGGTTTGTCGTTTTCATTTGATAACGCGCTCTTGTTCTCACTTCTACTATACGGAATGTTTTACGGCAAGCGATCGCTCACGCTTGTTGATTTTAGCGTCATATTTGATGTGCGTAAAAAAGGAAGTACACCATGTTTTAACTTGATAATGAGCTGCCACTAAGCGGATTGTGTGTGTTTGTCAGCCAGTGGTATGAGAGACAAAATACATTGCAGACTGTTCTAAGCCTAAATAAATTGCAATTCTTAACGTGATTGTTCAAAACTAGTCACTATGCTGAGCATGTTCGTTCGGCACGGGCATATTGCATTAACACCTGAAAATGCGCACAGTCCAGCTGGGTATCTTTGTTTCAACAATTATTATTATAGGAATCGTTCGGGATTCTCGCATTTCTAAAATTTTTATAAGTACACTGTGTGTCACATGAACCTGTCTTGAAACGAAACGTACCGTTGCTGGCATCGGCGACCATTACGGTTGTCTAACTGCTCATCATACTGTAACATAACGAAACATCATAATGGTACTGATTCATATTGCCATGTAGTCTTTAGTCAGAGGTAAACAAAGTTAACTAGAGGCATAAGTGATGAGAGCAAATTGTATAGAATACTATTGAACTGTAAAAATAACTGATTGAATCGTTTTCCCTCCATTGTTGCATTTGATTTATGTGTGTGTCTCTGTGTCCTTGTCTTCCGTGCTGTACTCGTATGGCCATCAATTACGAACTTGCCCAAGCCCTTGCCAGCTTTGTTAAACAAGGGATTCAATTGAGTTGAATCTAATACTGCATGTCAAGTGACTGACGTGTTATTCGTTTTGTTTAAATATTATGGACTGGCAGTACTTGGCAAGCATTAAACCACAATATTTTTTATTGCACTTTAGCTGCGGGCGTCATAGGTTGCCAGAAAATTTTTATGAAAACAGCCAGGGAAGGCTTGGAAAAAAATCGGGGAATTTTAAAATGACCGCATAGTTATGCTATCTTGTTACATGTCATACGAATTTTCCAGAGGACCTCTCTGTTAAATATATTTTTAATACATTGCACCTTATAAAAAGTTGAGGGAAAGTGGTCCGATTTATTGAAAAAAAGTGAAAGACAAGCACACTGACATAGCATTTCTTACTCAGTTTGTTTTGTTTTTATTTTTTTTTTTGCGTTAACTAAATCGAAACTCTAGAAAAAATTTTCATCTTTGAAAGCACCTTAAATAATTTACTGTGATAGAATTCATTCGAACTATAGTATCAGTTTTGTTTCCTAGGAGGTGCATATCTGTCGCGCCATCACACAAAGTGCTCGCGTGGTATTTCGGGTGCTCATGTGGTATGTGACCCTATCAACACAATCAATCCATCTACCTTCTGTTGAAGTTATTGCCAATGACCCATTGATTTAAGAGTATGAGAAAGACATTTAAATCTGTACTAAGCAAAATAAATTACAATCTTTGGCATGATACTGTGAATACTCCAGTCACGTCATCTGAGCGTATCTCTCTGCAAAGGCATATTTAACTACCAGCCAAAAAAATGTAGACAGTCCAACTGGGTAACGTTTCAGCAATAAATATAGAGATAATTTGGGATAAGTACATTAGTTCATCATATATGAACTTGTCATAAAAAGGAACATACTGTTGCTCGCACGAGCAGCAGTTGTGACTGTTTAATTGTTCACCATACCATAAAGTAAAGCATTGTATAATGATACTGATTTGTATTGACAAGCAGCCATTAGTCATAGTTAAACCGCGTTACGTATTGACTTAGATGGATTGAGCAAATATATTAAGCTGCTTAATGAACATACAAATAATACACACTTGTTATTTTTCCCTCATATTGCTGCATCTACTTATTTGCAGCATACACCTGCATCACCTTTGGGACTAATGACATAAAAGTCAAGGCCAGCCTGGCGACCATGCTTGCCAAGAGGAAGTAGTGTAAATATTAAGCCTCTTTCCATAATAGCATCAGACATATTAAGAAATTCATTTGTCATATCGTGCAATAAAAACAGTTAATTGAATGCTGGTGCACTTTTCTTTTTTGCACTCCATGATTCAGCACTTCAATTCTTTGTTTATGGAACATATATGAGAGTACAGCTGGTTCAGGAGCATTATTAATCTTCTAACGTTAATGCATAAGTGCAGATGAAAAGCAACAGGTGCATATGCATAAATACATTTAAAATGTTTTGCTACCATATGTAAACATTAATGTAAACTAACTTCTATATAGCAGATAGATATGAACTTATGGCCTTATACACTCTTTGTTGACTTGTCTATAAAATGTCTTTGTATATAGACTGTCTATAGATTAACGAAAATTCATGCTTGTTGACAAATGTCTGCAGAATGTCATAGAAAAAAGTGTATAGGATTATATAGTCCTGTTTTTGAACACTGAAGTCTACAGAATGCCTATGGACACATGTCTATAGATAGTCTATAAACATTTGTCTATAGAAATTCTATAGACTTCAGTCTACAAAAATTGAACTTTATAATCCTATACACTTTTGTCTATAAACATTCTGTGGACATTTGTCTACAAACGTGAATTTTCGTTAAGCTATAGACAGTCTATCGACTCAGACTTTTTATAGACTAGTCTAAATAAAGTGTATGTTTATAAGCCTATAAACTGCTCTGTAGAAATAGTCTATAAATAGTCTATAGGCATTGCTTTATAGACATTCTATAGACTTCAGTCTTCAAAAGAAGAACAATAAGCCTATACATTTGTCTACAGACATTCTGCAGACAATTGTCTACAAACATGAACTTTCATTAATCTATAGACAGTCTGTAGGCTCAGACTTTTTTATAGGCTAGTCTATAAAAAGTGTATGGGCATATGTCTATAGACAGTCTATCGACTCAGACATTTTATAGACTAGTCTACAAGAAGTCTATGGCCATATGTCTATAGACTGTCTATTGACTAGTCTAAAGAAATGTCTACAGACAGTCGATAGGCTTCATAGACAAATGTCTATAGACTTTCTATAAAAACATTTTTGTAAAATTTATCCATACTACCTCCATCGCTTCCATCTTAGCACCTCTGATCGGTGCGCGTGCGGTGCTCCTTGTGGGGATGAGACCCATTACTTGACCTCCACCACGCCTACCGCGCACGTTGCGTCGCAAGTGCGAACCCTCTTGCGCCTCGAAAATATTTGGCCTGACTTTTATCCCGCCTTGAACACAATCAAAACGATCCCGCGCCCTGTTCCTGCTACTGGTACACCTCATCACTCTTTCTGTTTCTTCCTCTTCCGCTCCTGCCTCTTCCACTCTTCCCGATGCGCACTAGCCCCCTCCTCCGTCTCACTCATGCTTCACTGTTTCATATTACTTTTGCATGACTGTTCTTTGCCATCCGCACTGTATAAGCCAACTATGGCGGGAGCTTTCCCGTGCTGGATGGCTCTAACCGCATCCTTCATTCCCATTATTATCCGCCTTCCTCTTCACCTCTGTTATCAATCTCCTTGTGTAACCCACCATTGTGTCAGAACTTTGCAATGCTTGTGAAGCACACACGCATTCCGTTCTCACGTACAGACACAAACGCCCTACTTCTTCTCGTAAACCGCAACTCTACGTTAGAACACTGGACCCAACCAGATCGACGACACAAGCGATTACACAAATGGGACCAAGGAATGAAATTTCGTAAGCCTCACAAGCTCAAAAGAAGCCACACGAGCGTGGTGCACCGGATTCGCCTTGGTGTCGCATTCACCAACCGTTATAGACATATGATAGGTGCGAGTGGTACTAGCCCAAATTGTGAATGCTGTGAGGTGCCAGAAATACTTGAACATATGTTTTGCGTGTGTCTCGCCTACGCGCAAGAACGACAACAACTTGTCTCTTCCATTGCAAAGATCCATGAGAGACCGCTATCGGACGAGTTTCTTTTAGGTCCTTGGCCTAATGCAGACAGCGCAGCCCTGATAACAAGAGCCGCTATAGCTTTTGTCCAAGCCACAGGGCTGGACGCACGGCTTTAGAGCGGCCACAAATCTGCGAATTTGTATATACTCATCTCTTTCTTATGCCATCATCATTCATCAGCCCTTTCCCTCCTCGTCTCTCTTCCCCAGTGTAGAGTAGCAGGCCAGAGCAAGTTATAGCTCAGGCCGACCTCTCTGCCTTTCTGTAAATAAATTTATCTCTCTCTCTCTCTCTCTTGCAGAGCACCACCCTGATGGGCCTCATGGTCACCTTCTACTACGCACTACCATGCTTACCAGACCACTGGCATCGAGTCGAGGCAGCAGGCGTCCGACTGAGAGGAAGGAGACACAGGCGCATTTGAAATAATGCAATAAAACACACAAGTTTGCGGGTACCTGCGTGGGCGTCGGCGGGTGGCCCTGGGGAGCGGTCTGGGTCTTGGTGTGGGCGCTCCTTGCAGACATTAATTTGTTTCTTTCCGGGGGTAGTATTCAGAGAGTCTTCTGATAATGCCTTTTCCACCCACTAACTTGCTTGTTTAGGTGTTCATTTCTGATATTTCCAAGCTTATCTCCGCCTTGTTATTATATATTGGTTTCTTTCTCTAAATTCA
Organism: Dermacentor variabilis; assembly: GCF_050947875.1. NCBI lineage: Eukaryota > Metazoa > Arthropoda > Arachnida > Ixodida > Ixodidae > Dermacentor > Dermacentor variabilis. Next base: position 144,162,180 of record NC_134572.1, read on the forward strand.
TCTTGGGTTGCCTCTTCAGCCCCTTTTCATTTACTTCTAATTCGCCTTTTTGCTGCTGGTCCTTTCTAGTGGTGCGGGCTTCCCCATTTTCTTTTAATTTATTTTTATTGTTCGGGGACATACAAAAGGAATGGACTGAGCGGCGCCTGTTCGAGTGCCATGACCCTCTCTTGGAAGGAGGCCTGTCAAAGGCACTGGACGTGTGGTTCGTCTACGCCTCCAGTTCAACGCTAAGTACAGCCGGCCGTTGAGGCTGGCAGCATCAACGTGCCGTACGGCAAGAACCGTGCCTCCGGTGCCTCAACTCGCCTGCATCAGAGCCAAGGTAAATATACCTGGTAGCGAAGCTTCCATAGGAGCCCATACGTTCAAAACATGGCGGTTCATCGACGGTTGATGGGGCTTGGCGCCATCTGTATGTGGAGGGAACACTTCTGGCGGAAGGAAGGAAGGAAATCAACTTTATTCAGGTCCTGCAGGCCACGAGAGCTATGGGCTCTCATGGAGTGGGCGTCTCCCACGACGGAACCGGGAGGTTGAGTTTCCTGGCGGCGTCGTGGACCTAATGTGACGCCATATCCGTTAAAAACAGAAGTGACGTCATTTTATCTTCAAAAGCGCGAATTGTTTTGTTAGCCTGCCTTTAGAGCTATATATTAATATGCCCAGCCATTCGACTTGATGGGCGTTTCGAGCTCCAGTGCGGAAAGCGATGCAGGAAAAGGCCAGCCGTGCGGTTGTCGAAATGGCACCCCTGCACAGAACATACTTTCTTTGGAGGCCGACGAAAGCTTTAGGTCTAAAGTGCTGATCCTATCGTCGGACGCCAAGCCCGTCGCCCAGCGCAGTCACACGAAAACAACTACACAATTATCGGACGGTTGTAACTCCCTACTTTTGACTGAACAGGTTAAGAAGCGATGAAACTACCCGCGTCACGAAATTCAGACAAACTTCGACAAGCAAAAAAGCACAAAACGTGAGGGGGGGGCGAACTTCAACAGGGGAACTTTACGAGCGCGCCTTTCCGCACATTTCAAGGGGTGCATTGCAATGCGAATGATAACGGCGTCAACGCCCCCTGTAATGATGGGCGCTGAAAAGAAATTTATTTGTTAATATCAAAATTAAATAAACTTGTATTTTCTTAACTCGTCAAGAAGATATAAAGTTGACCAGGAATTTTCTCTTTCTCTTTCCCATTGTTTGTGCCCTCCAAACATAGTCGCGCTTCAATCGCTGCTCCCATAACCACCCTTGCTGATGTCGGTGACAATTTGTACTGAACCGCTTTTCGCCCGATGCTTCGCGACCTATTTGGATCGACCTTGTCAGAGCCACAAAGCGACAACTACCAGCTCGCCTCCCTTCGAACAACAGCGAGCCGTAGGACGACCGCTCAGTCTTTCTTTAACTTTACGCGTTCAGGACATTTATATTACGTACAATTTCTCCCTTTTTCTGAATTTAGCTTCGCGCCTTGACTATCGTGTTAAACTATCTCTGATGTGTTGCGACCATTTGCGTCCTCGTTGTCCCGTACCTCATGAGATGTTTCTTTTTTGCTAGTGCTTTTGACGAATGCTTTCTCATTTCTTTCCACAAAAATAAGTGCTGAATGTCGCAATCACCAAGCCAAGGCAGGAATAAATCACAATTCCTACCAGCCAGAAATATTTCGGAGGCCCGTACGAGCGGCAGCTGCTCAGCCTCGCGAAACGCCAAGCCTGCGTGTTCGAGATCACACCGATGTGCTGTTCGCCCGGGTCGACGCGTTTACGTACCTTCGTGATGTGGGCCTGCCCCAGCGAGCGTCAAGGCTGAAAGCGTGTGTCATGAATTATCCTTTCAAGTAGAGTGCCAAAGCAAGGGGCAAGTGGCTGTCACAACGGTAGGCAAGAGGAAAAACGACAACGAAGGAATGGATACTGTGTTTGCTTTATTTGTTCTTTCGATATTCTTCCTCCCACTCTCTTTGCACGCGACTTATTTGAATTCTTCTCCGCCTCTATAGTGTCTGAAAAGTCTACGAACTCAAGCGGTTTGATGCGCACATATCCGAAGAAACGGCGCTTTTGAACGGACCCGCAGCAGACGACAAACAGGAGCGCTGCTAAGCTTTCAGTATACAAGTAAACATTGTGGTTAATTATATTTAGTGTCATGCGTGAGAACAGACCGATCAAACTAGAATAGCGACATTAATTCCACTGGCTCTTACTTCCATCCAACTGGGTTTGCAGCGGCACGCAGCCCTCTCGCGATAGAGCCAAAAAACGTCTGCCCCAGTCGAACATGCTAGCAGCTCCCAAAGCCATCTGATTAGCCACGTGATCGATTTCGTGTCAGTATTCGGTCGCGCTCCCACATTGAAGGCGGTAGCGCCTCCAAGCGATCTGAGCTGGAGAACGGTGCTTTGAATAAACCAGATGAATGTGTTCAAATCGCTAATATTTGACCAGTCGAATGTTAACCGCACAGCGTGAGCGTTCGAAAGCGAACAGTCGGATGTACCGTCAGTTTCGCGCAGGCGAGATCAAGGAGATCCATGTGTCGGTGGTCAGCAGAAACAGAGGCCTAGGGATACACAGCGGAAGAAAACAAGACCCATGAGGTCATTCCCCGTGAAATGCAAAATACTGAAGACAGTAGGGACTCACCCACGGGAACCGCTCAATTGGCAGTTTTACTTGGAAATTGCGTTGAGTTCGAAAACCAATTAGGAATTCGTTTAGGCTAACTTACATTCCACGAAAGTGGCGACAACAGCGCATACTCGCACTTTGGATTCGCACCACAGAAGCAGGAATAGACCTTGTCATATCATTAGTACACACAATTGCGATTGGCATTGGGACAATGGTTGCTCTGCGAAAAATTTACGCCTGCGCGAGAAGCGCGCAACCAGAAATCGTTTGAAATGCAGACTGCAGGGTACACAAATCAATAAATACTTATATTGTATAAATATTTATGTACTATATTATGTATTATTGTTACGTTATGTCTTATTATGTAGTAGTCTATGTATTATGTATTACAGGCTGAATCTTCTGCCAATTGCCTACGAGAAGACGCACCGTTTTCTAGGCGCAATAATAGATCGAAACCTCTCCTGGAGTCCTCGCGTCTCTTACCTAAAAAGGAAAGTAGTGATGATAACAGACGTGTTCAGATTTCTTGCAGGAAAGTCATGGGGTGCGTCTGGGAGTGCAATGCTCCAACTCTATAACGCACTGTTCTTGGGTCTCCTACGCTACAGCTTACCTGTACTAGGTGGGACCGGTAAGACCAGCCTCCGAGCCCTCCAATCTGTACAAGCTCAAGCTCTGGGAATTTGTCTTGGCCTTCCGAGGTGTGCATCAGCAGCAACAACAATAGCCATCGCGCATGACCATCCTATCTATACGTATATTCACGCCGACTCCTTACGGGTGCACATCAGGCACTTTGCCCGACTTCCATCGCATCATCTCGCCTCCCTTCCTGCCGCTCGACCTCGTTCAGCGTTTAGCAGAATTATTGCCGCCAACCACGGAAGTTTCCCGTCAAACTTCACACATGCAGCATGGCTATCTCTACCGCTGTGGTGCCTGCATCCACACCAGGCCCTTCTTGTTATTCCCGGCATCAAAAAGAAAACGGAAATGTCATCTATCGCCCTCAAACAAACCGTCCTTTCATTCTTACATGAAAAACACAACGAACGCACTCACGTTTACACGGACGGTTCTGTCTCCTGTAATAGCTCGGCTGGAGCAGTGGTGCTTCCCGCTCAATCTGTCACTATCAAATTCAAGACGTCTCACGTTACATCATCGACAGCTGCAGAACTCGCAGCTATCCGTGCTGCTGTGGAGTTTATAAGTCCCAATTCACCACATTCATGGTCCATCTTTTGTGATTCAAAGGCAGCTCTCCAGTGTCTGCTGTCCCCTTTCAACCACGGACCAAATGTACAATTAGTCGCAGACATCCGACTACTCCACCATTACGCAATCGACAAGGGACACGACATCATCTACGAGTGGATACCCCGTCACTGCGGAATTTCGGGAAATGACAGTGCGGATGACGCTGCCCGGTCGGCCCATATGGTGCCCAGATTGTACCCATACCGCTGTCAAGAACAGATGCAGCCACAAGTCTTCGCTCCCTCGTACGCGAGCTTACGCTAACTCTGTGGAGCACCAGCGAATTCACAAACACACTTCTTCACAGATTGGAACCAAGTTTGCAACTCCGTCTTTCACCAGGGTTGCCACGAGCGGAAGCAACACTTCTGTGCCGCCTATGGCTCGGCGTGGCATTCACGAACTCCTATTCCTTCCGTATTGGAATGGCCGACAGCCCTGCGTGCGACACCTGCGGCTGCGAAGAGACGATCGCGCACCTCCTCTGTGACTGTCCACGTTACAATGTGCAAAGAAAAGTGCTCGTGACCATGCTCGAAAAACTGGACAATCGCCCCTTCACAGAAGAGAAAGTTCTAGGACACTGGTCCAGACGGGTTTCGGCACTCAAGACCTTAACGGCTTTGCTCAAGTTCTTAAGGACATGTGAATTGTGCGAACGCCTTTGACTATTGTTGCGCGTAACATCGCGTTACTGTGTGCATTTTTCTTGTTTTTTTTTTCTTCTCTTCCTTCTCCTTTTATTCCCTTTACCCCTTTCCCCAGCACAAGGTAGCCAGCAGGTTATATACACTGGCTAACCTCCCTGTCTTTCCTTCCTTTTTGTCTCTCTCTCTCTGCAATATTTTTGTTGTTTTTTATCTTTTTTTCTGTTTTACTACATTGATGTATTACAGAGCGACACGCTGAGTGTTGTGTAATATCGTGGTCTGGGCAGGGACTGACGCATTGTCAGGCATTCAGTTGCCTTTTCGACACCCCTTTCCATTGTACCACTGGATAAGAATGCTTGAACAAATGGTGAAATAAACCATTCAAACCAAACGTGACGCATGAGACACAGTGTCTAAGAAATTTAATATGATTTCTGGTTTTTCAGCTCAAATAGAAACGAAATATAGAGACAACAAAGAGCTGCCCCCCATACCCGAGCAAACGTACTGTGATCTCCCGAACTTGGTGTCGAAAAAAACAGATTTCGCGCGATGCGGAGACGCTATGCACTCACCGGAGACCCAGTAATCAGGTAAACAGGGTAGAGCTGACCGCCTGGCAAGGGTGACAAGCGAAAGTGAAGAAAGAGATAATAGCAACGAAGGCAGGCCTCCAGTACCTTGGCGATCCAGAGACGTGCCGCACGAGTACCAGGCTCGGCGAACAGCTGATCACCGGGTCCCAACAACAGCCCACCCGGACTTCCTGGGACACGCGAGTATTTATGCCGCTGAACGCGGACACGCGAAGGCTGGCTGCGGCCAGTCTCCGTCCCGTCTACGAGCCTAAGCTGGACAGGTGTGCACCAGGAGCGCAAGCCGGCACGAGTCCCGTTCTGCCGGAGCGCGACAGCTACCGAGCGATGGTGCCTTCGCCACATCAGCCGGGGCAACGTTGACGCCGGACACCAGCGACTACGGAGCGCAGAGCACGTTCTGACGGCATCCGCGACGGACATACCTGTGCTGTTAGCACCACGACCCTAGCGTGTAAAGAATTGCCCCAGAGACGTCGGTCAACGTCGTGGTGGGTCCGCAGAATGTAATTAGGGAGGACGCATTGCGGGTGGAAAAAAGTGTTCCAACATAACTTCATGTACTTTAAAGTGTGTCATGGCTATTTAAACCCGGCATTCAATTGATGTAGTGTTTGCGCCGCACCTTGCGTTCATGTGTCCATTCTGTCTGCTCACGCCAACATACCAACCGCTGACGTAACGGACTGCATCATGCATAATGGCACTGTCCCATGAGGAGCAGAAGCAATTCAGAGAAGAACGTGCAGAGGTACGAGATGTGGCCAAGGAAGATGAGAGAACCAAAGCAGCTGAGCAGAGAGCGAAAGCCGCGGACAACCGTGCGTATAAGAACCTAATGATAGAAAAAGAGCTGACGGAAAAGAAATTTCAGTTGCGCGCGAGTACCGCTGGGTCAGAGGCGCGAGTTAGGAGACCAGATGCTGCACCTCAGCGGAGAGCGGAAGTGTGTCCCCAGATGCTAATTACGCCATTTGACTAAATGCGAGACGACCTCGACGCGTACATAGAGCGTTTCGAGAGAATAGGAATTGGACAAGGCTGGCAGAACAGCGGCTGGGCGACCGGATTGAGCATGTGTCTTGTGAGGAAAGCGTTGGCCGTTTCCAGCCAGATGTCAGCGACTGATGTGCTTGAATACGATGCTGGAATCTTGCATATGTGCCATTAATCATAGGCATAACGATTGCGTCGCACTTACAAGGGGAGGCCTAATACCATTCGACTGTTGACCACACCCCGCAGTCGGTATGCGCCATGACCCAAGCAAAACAAACGAAGATCGGTACTGACATGAACAATTAGTAACTCACTTTACACATATTGGTATATTTTATATTCATAGTTGAGGAAGACGAAGTGATCTGAGCGAGCGTCGCTTCCTGCCTTGCTGCGCTAGTTTTGTCATAGCGGAGGCTTAATTGTGCTTCTTGGACGAGAAGTCGTCCGAAGCGATGGCAGACGACACGCCACCAGTTGCGTCGAGCACGCCTCTTCGCACTGCATCTCACAGAGACATATTGTAAGGCTTGCAACGTAGCCATGGACACGTCCGGTTCCTGTTTCTCCAAGAGCGAGCCAATGGACTCCGACAACGACTACACCGTCGTGGAGAGCATACTGAAGAGAAAATACCGCAAGACAACCAAAGGCGTGAGTGAGCAAGGCCCCAACTCCGACTTACAGGATTGCTTTTGTGCCGCTCGACGTTTCGAAGAATTTAAATTCTGTACACAGGCAGATTTTTAACACCTACCTTGGTTCTGTGGCTCCGAAAGGAATTAAGGAAGTGCGTTTCAACACCAAGAAAGATGTAGCCACAGTGGAAGTAGCGACGCAGGCCGCCCTAGAAAAATTGAAAACCGTGCGCATACTAGGACACATAGAAGTCCGGTCGTTCACCGTGCACAGTGGTCGCACTAGGGCAGGTGTTATCTCCGATGTCGTGATCGACATCAGCGACGAAGAGCTACAAAGGCTTCTGTCTTCAACAGTGAAGGTCATCGATTTTCACCGCTTCGGTCGCTCGACGAGCGTCAAGCTTCTTTTCGAGGAAGACACGCTGCCTGATCTTGTCAAGGTGGGCTACGTGAAACACCCGGTGCGTCCTTATGTGCCCCGACCATTGCAATGTCCCAAGTGCCCAAAGCTAGGCCATGTCAGCGCTGTCTGCACAGGCCAGACGGCATGCCTCCGCTGTGCCGGCAGCCTTGACGTATCTTCATGCACAATAAGACAAACGAAGTGCTCGAATTGCGATGGACCCCACGAGGCCAATTCCAAGGATTGTCCTAAACAGAAAAAGGAGAAAAAAAATACTGAACCAAATGCGCAAGACAAGTATGTCCCACAAGGAGGCGGCAGCGTCAATGCAACAACGGAGGAGACTGTGATGTGTGGTGCGCGACGTGGTGCGGGGCTCGGGACGGTCGAGAGCAGACGACGCTGAGTGCACGCGCGCCGAGCTGGAAGGAGGAAGAACGACGACGCCGAAGAGCGCCCGGCACGTGAACGCGCGGCGCAGGAAAGACAACAAAAGGAAAAAAGCAACCAATTAGAAAAGACCACGGGGCGTCGGGCAGCCAATCAGTAAATGCCAAATCGGGCAGACCACGAGAAAAAGCGTGGTGCGCTGGCAGAAGGGGGGCGACACGCAAGAGGACACGCAGGGAGACGCCGGGGTGACGCCAGGAGAGTCCCAGGAAACGACGGCAGGAGGAGGTCAACCACCGGAGCGGGCGTTGAAGACGGGCCGTCGGGTTCCGGACCCGAGCCCACCAGGCAGGACTTCACCCGCCCGGGGCCTCCTGCCAACCTGTTCCTGTGCGTCGCCCGTCTACCTGAGCGTGCCGTCGGCTCCTCAAGGCCAATGAGCTTTTGCGCCAGTGGGCAGGACGGGAACAGTCGGGCTTCGGGCCCGAGTTCTACGCCAGCTGCCCGGCCAGAACGCCACCCCCGCCTGCCGTGCCGCCTGCCGCCCGAGGCCGGCGTTCGAGCTTCCGTGCCCGTGGGCGAGAGGGGAGCAGTCGGCTACGGGCCCGAGCTCTCTGCCCGGCCAGAACGCCGCCGCCGTCCACTCCTGCCACAAAGCCGCCAGTGTTACCTCGCCTCGCCAGAGCTGGCGCGCTCCCGGCGCCCGCTCGGTCAGCCTACACCGCGACCTTTGGTGAGACCGGCACCACTCCTTCTGCCAGCTTGTCGCCGCGTCGAGACTGCGACGCGTCCCCGCCCTCGTGGCAAGCCCGGACTAGCACCCTCGTTAAAGCCCTAAGTGTGTTCCTGTTCCTTACCGCAATGTTTTCTTGAGTGTTTATTTTATGCATGCTTTCTGTTTCTTTCTATTTACTTTTTGCCTTTTCTGTTTGATTAAAAGTCTTTGTGAGTGCGTCGAAACCAACGGCTTCGTCCTCAATTGGGTTCTCGGAGGCTCCGCCTAAGAGAACCAACCGAACCATTGAGAACACGAACCTTTGCCCATCAGTGGGTCATCACAGAGACTAACGCGTCGTCGGCGTGGACAAGCTGTAGGTCCAGACGAGAGCTTCATGGCTCCGATTCCGCAGGTCCAGCAGAAGGTAAATTGAATCAGCATTGATAGATCTCTCCAAACCATTGCTTCAAGCTAGCCGCGCAAGCCCGGAACCGAATGTATGGCCACGCTTACCGCCACGCACCCAGGCCTCAGACTGTCAGCACGAGCAAGGACAGTGCATTCAGACATCACCATCGGACTCTGTCATCAAAGCCTTGCTACGACAAATAATCGCCGCCCCGCCGCTGCTATTGTCCGGTTTAAATAAGCCAGTGGCGCTAGCAGCGGCAAAAAATATGAACGCTATACACAGTCTATTCGCTACGCTGCAGTAGGTTATACCTCTGCCCGCGAAGACGACTCTGCTGTGCTGTGAAGTGTACACGTACGCATTACACAGAAACATTATGCTGTGCAGCTCATCATATTCACCATACCACCCCCTTCCTTCCTCTTGACATCCTATCTCTTTTATTTCCCAAACTCCTTCCCCAGAGCGGAGTAGCAGGCTAGAGGCATTTCACTCAGGCCGACCTCTCCACCTTTCTGCCATTAAACATATATATATATATTGCCACCAGCATTGCAAGAAGAAAAAGACGACCGACATATCCCAACTGCGTAGCCGCCACACCGCAAGCGTCAAGCAAAGCACCGCAAGGCAACGCTCGGCCGGTGCTGACAGGCCGGCGGCTCGTGCGCGAGAATCGGACGATTGGCACGCGACAGGAGGCGACAAAGAGGAGAACGACGTTCGAAGGAGCGAAAGCTTGAGGGACGTTTTTTTTTGTTGTTGTTGTTGAGTGCTCAGTCGGTTTTTGTTGACGGGCACAGGTTCGCCCAGCATAAATCGGCTTCGCAGAAATGGCTGTTGTAACTGTTGGTTACATAACTGTTGGAGGTGCTGGGTATGATTCCAAGCCCCACACCCGCCAGGGAAGGTAGCCCGGATCCCCGAAGTTTGGAGCCAACAGAATTAACGCCTGTCCACCAACGCACGAGTCGCCGCATACGAGGTGAGGACCCCGAGTTTGGTCCTCTCGCCGATACACCAAGGGCAGCGGCGGCTGCCAGCCGAGGTACCAGTGCGATGGCTACTCAAATAACCCCTTCTCACGTCGTCGTTGACTCACCCCGGACGCCAGAATCCTTCCACGGAGACACATTCGAGGATGCCGAGGACTGGCTCGAAAACTTCGAGCGTGTCGCCAGGTGTAACGGTTGGGAGGAGACAAAGAAACTCCGGTATGCGTACTTCACGCTGGAGGAATCTGCCCGCACGTGGTTTGAAAACCACGAAGGGTCGTTATCATCGTGGAACAACTTCCGACGAGAGCTGCTAGCTACGTACCCGAGCACGGACCGCAGAGAGAGGGCAGAAGCCGCTCTTCAGGCGAGGAACCAGCGGAACAAAGAAAGTGTGACCATGTACATTGAAGACATGAGCCACCTCTTCCGCCGAGCCGACCCAAACATGGCTGAGGACAAGAAATCGCGGCACCTAATGCGCGGTGTGAAACAGGAACTCTTTGCCGGCCTGGTTCGTAATCCGCCCCGCTCTGTAGCCGAATTTCGATCAGAGGCCACGACGATGGAGAAGACGCTGCAGCAGCGTGCGAGACAGTACAACAGAGATGTATGCGTCGCATCATTTGACGTTGGGTCAGGAGCCCTCCCCAAACAGCATGGACATCCTACGAGAAATGGTGAGGTCCGTCGTAAGGGAAGAGCTGCAGAAACTGCAGCTGGCCCAAAGCCCTCCTACGGTGTCCTCACTTGCTGATGTCGTACGTGAAGAAGTCCGGCAAGTAATTTGTGAGCCAGAGCCTCAGGTACGGCCCCACGCACAGCCAGAGCGTCAGCCGCGGATATCGTACGCCCAAGCTTTACGTCAGGACCTAGGACGCGTCGACTTTGGACGAACGGCCACAATACCCCAGGTACTTCCTCGCAATGTGCAGCCCATGCCAGAAGGAAGCCCACGTAAAAGCGATGTATGGCGCACTGCAGACCGGCGTCACCTCTGCTACCACTGTGGAGAGGCTGGTCACCTATACCGGGAATGCCAGTATCGCCGAGTAGGACTGCGTGGCTTCTCTGTGAATGCGCCTTGCCCTCGAAACGGTGAGCGCCCTTATGAGATTGAGGCATTTTAATCTACGCGCCAACCTGTTCGGAATCCCCAGCAACATGAACCTCGATCAGCAGCGCCTATGCGTTATAGGTCGCCCAGTCCGCGTCCCGTTTCCATTTCACCGAGGCGTCGCTCCCAAAGTCCGCGACGGGAAAACTAGAGCCAGCGACCTGTGGAGGCAAGGCCGCTGACGCCCGGAACACCGAGGGTCCTCCATCGCCAATCCGGCAAGACGACGGCAGTGACGAAACGACGGACAAGTGCAGTGATGAGACCGTTACTTCAGAGTTGCGCTTCATAATCGACGACTTCGAAGTGACTGCGTTGATAGACACTGGTGCGGACTATTCAGTTATTAGCAGTGTACTCGCCAGAAAATTGAAAAAGGTATTGACCCATTGGACCGGATCTCCAATACGTACAGCGGGGGGACACTTAGTCGACCCCGTAGGAATGTGCACAGCAAGAATCGGAATTAGAGGCTTTGCATACGTCAGCAGCTTTATTGTTCTCCCGGAGTGTTCCCGTGATCTGATACTAGGCATGGACTTTTTGCGAACGAATGGCGCAATTATCGACTTGCAAGAATCACGCGTGTTGTTTTCCACAGAAAATGCTGTTACCATTTCTGATACAGAACAGCCACATATTTCCTCTCTCCGTATTGTAGATGAAGACGTGACGGTGCCGGCACAGTGCAGTATGACTGTCGTTGTAAGGAGCGACATATTTCGTGACTATGAGGGACTTGCAGACGGAAATATCGGGCTGCTACTGGAAAAGCAAATATGCGTGGCAAGAGGCCTAGTTCACCTGCATAACGTATATGCGGACTTCCTTTTGACTAACTTTGGCAATGAGGCACAACAAGTGGCGAAGGGAACAGCCATATAGCAGTGTACTCGCCAGAAAATTGAAAAAGGTATTGACCCATTGGACCGGATCTCCAATACGTACAGCGGGGGGACACTTAGTCGACCCCGTAGGAATGTGCACAGCAAGAATCGGAATTAGAGGCTTTGCATACGTCAGCAGCTTTATTGTTCTCCCGGAGTGTTCCCGTGATCTGATACTAGGCATGGACTTTTTGCGAACGAATGGCGCAATTATCGACTTGCAAGAATCACGCGTGTTGTTTTCCACAGAAAATGCTGTTACCATTTCTGATACAGAACAGCCACATATTTCCTCTCTCCGTATTGTAGATGAAGACGTGACGGTGCCGGCACAGTGCAGTATGACTGTCGTTGTAAGGAGCGACATATTTCGTGACTATGAGGGACTTGCAGACGGAAATATCGGGCTGCTACTGGAAAAGCAAATATGCGTGGCAAGAGGCCTAGTTCACCTGCATAACGTATATGCGGACTTCCTTTTGACTAACTTTGGCAATGAGGCACAACAAGTGGCGAAGGGAACAGCCATATAGCAGTGTACTCGCCAGAAAATTGAAAAAGGTATTGACCCATTGGACCGGATCTCCAATACGTACAGCGGGGGGACACTTAGTCGACCCCGTAGGAATGTGCACAGCAAGAATCGGAATTATAGAGGCTTTGCATACGTCAGCAGCTTTATTGTTCTCCCGGAGTGTTCCCGTGATCTGATACTAGGCATGGACTTTTTGCGAACGAATGGCGCAATTATCGACTTGCAAGAATCACGCGTGTTGTTTTCCACAGAAAATGCTGTTACCATTTCTGATACAGAACAGCCACATATTTCCTCTCTCCGTATTGTAGATGAAGACGTGACGGTGCCGGCACAGTGCAGTATGACTGTCGTTGTAAGGAGCGACATATTTCGTGACTATGAGGGACTTGCAGACGGAAATATCGGGCTGCTACTGGAAAAGCAAATATGCGTGGCAAGAGGCCTAGTTCACCTGCATAACGTATATGCGGACTTCCTTTTGACTAACTTTGGCAATGAGGCACAACAAGTGGCGAAGGGAACAGCCATATAGCAGTGTACTCGCCAGAAAATTGAAAAAGGTATTGACCCATTGGACCGGATCTCCAATACGTACAGCGGGGGGACACTTAGTCGACCCCGTAGGAATGTGCACAGCAAGAATCGGAATTAGAGGCTTTGCATACGTCAGCAGCTTTATTGTTCTCCCGGAGTGTTCCCGTGATCTGATACTAGGCATGGACTTTTTGCGAACGAATGGCGCAATTATCGACTTGCAAGAATCACGCGTGTTGTTTTCCACAGAAAATGCTGTTACCATTTCTGATACAGAACAGCCACATATTTCCTCTCTCCGTATTGTAGATGAAGACGTGACGGTGCCGGCACAGTGCAGTATGACTGTCGTTGTAAGGAGCGACATATTTCGTGACTATGAGGGACTTGCAGACGGAAATATCGGGCTGCTACTGGAAAAGCAAATATGCGTGGCAAGAGGCCTAGTTCACCTGCATAACGTATATGCGGACTTCCTTTTGACTAACTTTGGCAATGAGGCACAACAAGTGGCGAAGGGAACAGCCATATAGCAGTGTACTCGCCAGAAAATTGAAAAAGGTATTGACCCATTGGATCGGATCTCCAATACGTACAGCGGGGGGACACTTAGTCGACCCCGTAGGAATGTGCACAGCAAGAATCGGAATTAGAGGCTTTGCATACGTCAGCAGCTTTATTGTTCTCCCGGAGTGTTCCCGTGATCTGATACTGGGCATGGACTTTTTGCGAACGAATGGCGCAATTATCGACTTGCAAGAATCACGCGTGTTGTTTTCCACAGAAAATGCTGTTACCATTTCTGATACAGAACAGCCACATATTTCCTCTCTCCGTATTGTAGATGAAGACGTGACGGTGCCGGCACAGTGCAGTATGACTGTCGTTGTAAGGAGCGACATATTTCGTGACTATGAGGGACTTGCAGACGGAAATATCGGGCTGCTACTGGAAAAGCAAATATGCGTGGCAAGAGGCCTAGTTCACCTGCATAACGTATATGCGGACTTCCTTTTGACTAACTTTGGCAATGAGGCACAACAAGTGGCGAAGGGAACAGCCATAGCGTCTCTTCATGACTATGCACAATTTGCAGATGTGTCAACCCTCGAAGCAGCATCACCAGCCTCTGCCACCTTATACAGTGTCCTTACCTCTATCGACATTGACCGAAAGCTGTCATCACTACAAAGATACGAGATTGTGAACTTGGTCACAGAGTTTGCAGAATGCTTTTCGACTTCATCGAAAGTCCGTCGTACTCCCGTCGCAAAACACCGCATTGTGGTCGAAGAACCTGCAAGACCAGTTCGCCAACACCCGTACCGAGTAGCTCCAAAGGAAAGAGAAGCGATAAGAAGTCAAGTACAGGAAATGCTCAAGGACGATGTAATACAGCCATCCAATAGTCCATGGGCACCTCCGGTAGTCCTAGTCAAAAAGAAGGATAACACCCTACGATTTTGTGTTGACTACAGGAAACTCAACCTCGTCACGAAGCGGGATGTTTATCCACTCCCCCGCATCGACGACACCTTGGACAAACTACACAATGTTTACTTCTTCTCTTCTCTGGATCTCAAAAGCGGATACTGGCAGATAGAAGTGGACGAGCGAGATCGCGAAAAAACGGCATTTGTGACACCGGATGGTTTATACGAGTTTAAGGTGCTTCCATTTGGTCTGTGTTCTGCGCCAGCCACATTCCAACGGATGATGGATACTGTTCTCTCCGGACTGAAATGGCAGTCGTGCCTCGTCTACCTTGATGATGTGGTGGTCTTCTCCACTACATTCGAGCAGCACGTGCAGTGACTGAGAGCAGTTCTGGATGATATTCGCACGGCGGGATTGACCATAAAACCCGAAAAATGCCACTTCGGCTTTCGCGAGCTCCGCTCTCTCGGACACATTGTCAGTGCTGAAGGCGTCCGCCCCGATCCTGAGAAGATCACTGCAGTAGAAATGTTTCCGAAGCCAAGAGACAAAAAAAGCTATTAGACGTTTCCTGGGACTATTTGCCTACTACAGGCGTTTCGTAGAAAATTTTTCTAAAATTGCCGAACCACTCACGCGACTGACAAAAGAAGATGTCCCTTTTGTGTGGGAGAAAGAACAAGAAGACGCCTTCTCTGAACTACGATGGCGTTTGTACAGTCCTCCTATACTTGCCCATATTGATGAAAATGCCGAAACGGACATCCACACCGACGCGAGTAACGTTGGTCTTGGTGCCAGACTTATTCAGTGGCAGAATGGAGAAGAAAAAGTCATTGCGTACGCAAGCCGTACGTTATCGAAAGCCGAGACAAATTACTCACCTACAGAAAAAGAATGCCTGGCGGTTATATGGGCCATCAGTAAGTTCCGGCCATACGTATATGGCAGACCGTTTCGAGCCATAAGCGACCATCACTCATTGTGCTGGCTGGCGAACCTCAACGACCCTTCTGGAAGACTCGCTAGATGGAGTTTGCGTCTACAGGAGTATGCCATCACGATCGTTTACAAGTCCGGTCTCAAGCACAATGATGCTGACTGCTTATCACGCGCACCAATCGAAGCTACGTCACCTGAATACGAGCAAGATTTCCCATTTCTTGGAGCTGTGAACACGACGGAAATGGCTCATCATCAGCGTACTGATCCGGAATTACTCCTGCTCATCGAGTACCTGGAGGGTCGACAAGTGAAAGTGCCTCGAGTTTTGGTTCGCGGATTGTGTTCGTATGTCCTCCGGAACAACGTCCTCTACAAACGAAACTTCGAGCACAGTGGTGAGACGTTTCTACTTCTCGTACCATCATCGCTGCGAGCTGAAATTTTAGAAGCTTGCCATGATGACCCTGCAGGTGGCCACTTAGGCGTTAGTAGGACTCTGATGAGAATCCGCCGGAAATATTACTGGCCGAAGTTAATGAATTCAGTGCAGCACTATGTCAAATCGTGCCGAGATTGTCAAAGACGCAAAACACCGCCACTCAAACCAGCAGGTTTTCTGCAACCGATACAGCCACCAACAGCGCCATTTGAACAAATAGGAATGGATTTACTTGGACCATTTCCCGTTTCAACCTCAGGAAAGCGGTCGATTGTGGTAGCAACCGATTATCTGACCCGGTATGCTGAGACCTCTTCTCTTACAAAAGGAACTGCCATTGAAGTGGCTCAGTTTTTTGTCACATACATAGTATTACGACATGGCGCACCTAAGGTACTCATAACAGACAAAGGAACAGCTTTTGTGGCCCGTTTGATGCAGTCTGTAATGAAAATAACACATTCTGCTCATAGAAAAACCACAGCGCACCATCCACAAACAAACGGCCTGACTGAACGGCTCAATAGAACGCTCGCTGACATGATCTCAATGTACGTGGACGTCGAGCATCGGACATGGGACAGTATTCTACCATATGCCACCTTTGCGTATAATACTGCAGTACAAGAAACGACACATTTCACGCCATTTGAACTTGTTTACGGTCGGACAGTAACAACGACACTAGACGCGATGTTACCTGTAGACAACAGCACCGAAGACGACCCTGACGTTAGCGAATACATAGAAAGGGCAGAAGAAGCACGGCAGTTGGCAAGGCACCGTATCATACAACAGCAATACGTGGACGCAAACCGGTACAACCTAGGGCGAAGAGAGGTACAGTACTACCCCGGAGACAAAGTGCGGGTGTGGACGCCTATACGTACGCCCGGTCTTTCGGAGAAGTTACGGCGCCGTTACTTTGGCCCCTACAAAGTACTTCGCCGGTTAAGTCCCTTAAACTGCGAGGTAACTCCTGAAGGCCAAGTCTGCTCCACACGACGCAGGACTCGCCCAGAGGTCGTACACGTAGTACGGATGAAGCCATACTATGAAAGACATTGATTAACAGAAGTTGCACATACGATCAAGCCTATAGCACTGGCCATCCTCTGACCACTGTCCTTCTAAAGCCGTTGGCCTCTCTAGGCCTTTCCTACGAATCGGGACGATGCTTCTTCGGAGGGGGCTAATGCCGCCAGCATTGCAAGAAGAAAAAGACGACCGACATATCCCAACTGCGTAGCCGCCACACCGCGAGCGTCAAGCAAAGCACCGCAAGGCAACGCTCGGCCGGTGCTGACAGGCCGGCGGCTCGTGCACGAGAATCGGACGATTGGCACGCGACAGGAAGCGACGAAGAGGAGAACGACGTTCGAAGCAGCGAAGCTCGAGGGACGTTTTTTTTTTTTTTGTTGTTGTTGTTATTGAGTGCTCAATCGGTTTTTGTTGACGGGCACAGGTTCGCCCAGCATAAATCAGTTTCGTAGAAACGGCTGTTGTAACTGTTGGTTACAATATATATATATATATATAAACGAGAAAACAGGGGGTTAATCGAGGGGCCCGATTTTTATTAGTCATATCATAAGAAGCCAACAAACACTGACACCAAGGACAACATAGGGGAAATAACTTGTAATTAATAAATTAAATAAACAAACGCTAAGTTCATGGAAATTGAAGTGGATGAAAAAACAACTTGCGGCAGGTGGGAACCGAACCCACAACCTTCGCATTTCGCGTGCGATGCTCTACCAATTGTGCTACCGCGGCGCTGTTTCCCCACCCACTTTCTTGGGTATTTATGTGTCCTAGTAGAACCCTGGGAGTGTTAGCCAGCTCCACCACTCACAGACCTTTGGCAGCGGACGTGGAACGTTCTTTTTGCCGCAGGCGTCACGAGAACGTGATCTTTTTGGGTGAAGGCAACTGGTCAATAAACCCACATATGCTACCTGAAGGCATCAATGTAGCCGGATTCGAGACCCTCGTTATCTAATAAACGAGAAGACAGGGGGTTAACCAAGGGGCCCGATTTTTATTAGTCATATCATAAGAAGCCAGCAAACACTGACACCAAGGACAACATAGGAGAAATTACTTGTGCTTAATAAATGAAATAAAGAAACGATAAATTAATGGAAATTGAACTGGATAAAAAAACAACTTGCCGCAGGTGGGAACCGAACCCACAACCTTCGGATTTCGCGTGCGATGCTCTACCAAGGTCTATGAGTGGTCGCGCTGGCTAACACTCCCATCTTTGGCAAAATGACAGCAGATCACGTTTTCATTATTTTCCTATGATGAGACCAACATCGTGCCATTCCGCTGGACCTGGTGAGACGTGTTCCAGTGGTGGTCGTGACGGCTACCCGTTTGCCTTGGCGCCTGCCTGTTACTGAAACACAGCCGGGCCAGCCCACAAACGAGTGGCTAACGGTCCACTCGGGCAGCCATCTGGGAATCCTCGGGACCAGGGAACGGCTCCGGTCGCTGACGGTCCATCCTGTTGGCCGTGCCTATGGTGCCGCCTGAGGCCCACCGCCGTAACCAGACAGCGCTGCAGCTCGCGTCGCCACCGCCAGTGCTGACGACCCGGTACAGGAGCAGGAGCCAGCAGAGCTCGTCTTCTACTGCCAGTCACGCGCACGAGCCCGAGTGGTGAGCTTCTTCCGCGCCCCGGTGCCGGGGTACGATAGCTTCGTCTGACGTCACGACCGCAGTCAGTCGGCATACCGTGGTGACCTCGCCGTGGTACTGCGCGTGGGTGAGTCACCCGACGAGCAGGAATGGACGCTTCAAGTCGACGAGCACTATCGCGTGGCCACGGACGATTAGGTGCGCACCGCGAAGCCGATTCTAGACATGGTAAAGTGTTTGTCGCACCCCTGTGTTTAGGTCTGTGTTTGAAAATATCATGCGCGCCCTGATATAAAGCGTATAAAGACAATCATTGTGTGTTGAGACCCCGCGCCCACGAACCTCTATCACAACATCACAACCTCGTCTATCCATGGAATCGTCGTGGTGTGCCTACTCGCCACCAGTTCCACGTCGACGTCTGACTCTAATTTTAACCCGAATACTCTCAAATCCTTCGTCTCTGCGCTTTAATAGTCTGTTAATGCTGCAGACTACCTCATTCCTCTCGGCAACGGGGGTTCTGCCGCACTCGCTGTGACCATGTAAACCTTCCCTGACATGCAAAGCCTAATAAAGATATGGGAACATATATACACGGGGCAGCTAGTGCATGTCGGGATAAAAACGCAATGACGGTCCACACGAAGGATTTTAGCGCAAAGCAGGCGCTTTAAATAGGTGAGCTTGTGACAACGGTGGACTGGCTATCATGCACCTCTACTGCGAACACGGGCTGCAAATTATGAACAGCACGGTAATCTGAACACACCATTGAAAACGGATACAGTGCTAATTGGATTAACATTTCCAAGACTGCCCCAGCGATGGCGGCAATAGAATACGGGTGGCGGGTGTGGCAGGAATTGACCTCGTAATGTCATTAGTATACCGAATTGCCGTTGGCATTGCGACAATGGTTACGCTGCAACAAAATTAACGTACGCGCGAAAAGCACCCAACCCGGAATCATTCGAATATGCAGATTCGTTTATATAATTTTTTGAACAATTCCGGCGCAATTTCAAGATAGAAAAGAGCTGATCTCAACGCGCAAATGCACGGTGAACTCAGGAACTCGGTGCCGATCAGAACAGATTTTGCACGATGAGGAGACCATACACGAATGCACCAGAGACTCAGAAATCAGCAAAGAGCTAAGGCTCACTTTTTCGAAGTCTGAAAATTTTGAAGTTTTTATTACACGCTCTTTCAGCGTATATGATGTAACAAAAACGAAGAGGTGCACTTGGACTAGGGCGCTCGCACGGCAGGCGCTTGGACAGAAAACGACGAGGCAGAGTAAAGACGCCATTAACAAACTGGTTGCCTACGCATCCTATTCCCTTGGAGTAGAAATTTCGACCCAATTTAAAGTAATGAAGTCCCCCTCACTAAATTGTACTGTCGTGTATCTCTCTCACACAGTTATCTGCACAAAAATTATCTGAAGCCCTCTCCTTTGCGCTCATTTTGTGGTGGTGATCGCACGATACACCTCTTTTTTATCATGCTGCCATTTTTCAGCTTTAAGGAAAATATTTTAGCAGGACCATTTCACTGTGTTGCGTTGAAGCTTGCCCTTCCCGATATTCCGTCTGGCGGCACCTCTTCTCAAGGACACTGTCATAGGGATTTCCGCGCAGCAGTTGATTACCTTGTAACTGATCCAGGAGAATTCAGTTGCTAAATTTTTTAAATATTTGTGCTGACTTGGCTAAACAAAACTAATAAAATAAACAATCAACTAAGCTTACTAATCAAAATTTATTAGTGATTCTTTGTAAATTTAACTAATTACCTTGATAAGTCATCCGATTCTCAGCAAAACCAACTTACTGGGCATGAACCTGTAGCGGCGCGACTATCGCCTCCAGAGCCGGTGAACAAGAAGACAGCTCATGTGCATGTAGCGTAACAATAGAACACGCTAGCTCACTCGATCTGAGCGGCCACAGCATCGGCCGCTCCCGATTCCCGCTGCCACCATGGCTGGCTGGCTTACGTGACCCGCGAGACTACAGCGACTACCCCTTCGCACCGCCTCCCACAAATTGGTGACCCCGACGACCAAGCACAGCCAGCGTCAACGCACCGACTCTACCAAGGCGAGTGACGTAGCCTCACGTGGTCCGGCAGACGTCCAACGGTTGTACATCCTACATCGACATGCCGGACATCCGGCTCATCCAGCTGGACGGTTACTTCCGAATCAACAAGGTTCCAGGCTCCCGCTGCACGTCAGATTCCGGCTGCCACCTCCCAGTCATGACTTCTACGAGTATTTGCAGACAGCCGTCCTTGCTCACTACGGCACCTCTAGCGCTCCGTCATAACAGCTAGCGCAATCTGAAGCGTCGCGTCATTACGCGTCTTGTCGCCCCACATCGCCGGCGTTCGCTTGTGCTGATCGTCGGCACGCGCCGGCCCCAGCATCAAACTGTAGCGCCCACCGACGCCGCAACGCGGGTCCACTTTGGTCCGCGCTCTCAAGAAAATAGTTTGGCGGCGCGTGCTCGAGGTTCGACGTCAGCACGTGTAGTGGCGTTCTAGAAGCCAGCCACGCTGGTCGCCGCAGCCGCCGCCCCACTCGCCGCCTTCGCTATTCTCCTGAATTAAGTGAGGGATGACGGCACGGCTCACTGGCCGCCGTTACGTCCTCCTGCAGTGGTGACCCGGGAGAGCACACCTTCCACCGAGCGACACGCTGTCATGGCTCACTGGCGGGAGCCCCAGTTCGACCCACCACTACCACCGTTCCGGTCGAGCTACGTCAGCGCATGGTTAGCGAAGTTCGAGGTGGCTATGAAGCTGAAGAACTGGCTCCAAGAGTTCAAGTACTAGGTACTCCTCTACGTCCTGCCGCTTGATCTCCAGCTCCGCCTCAGAGTTCCGTCGCCTGGCCCGCGCCCGTGCGACAAGCTGCGGCAGTCCGCCTTGCACTTCTACTGCGTTGCGTATATCGCGCTCTTCCCGAGGTTGACCGCACGGTGCGCGACTCATCTCTGCCGGCACCCTCACGGCCAGCACCAGGCATGTCTCTTCCTGTGCCTGTGGGTCATCGTCAGCCGGCCGGCGTTTTTCTCTCGATCTGCCGCGATGACGTCTCGTCGGCAGACAAATAGGCTACCGTGCGGTTCCCGATCTCATCACCTCCGATGCCACCAACGATGGCACATGCCAGCGGTGACTTCGCCCTCCCGACGCCGGCTCCCGCGCTGCATGCCAACAGGAGTCCCGAGAGGGCTACCCGGGTGTACCGCTGGGGAGCCTCGTGACTGGTCGCGAGCCACGGAACCGAGGTCCTGCCCGTGTTCCGTTCCTGGCCAGGTCCTGAGATCTTGCAGTTCCTATGCGCTCGAGAGTCTGGCGCTCTTGCAGTTCCGGCGTCTGCCCGTGTCCCGTGCCTGGCCGGATCCTGAGATCTTGCACTTCCTGTGCGCCCGGGAGTTTGGTCCTCTCGCAGTTCCGGCGTCGGAATCTTGAGCCACCAAACAAGCCGCTGTCGCCGCGTCCCCACCACGGCCTACCCCAGCTATCTCCGACGCATACGGCGTGTCAGCAATTTTTTCAACTAAAGTTCCTACCACATGTGAGCGACCACTGGGGGGGGGGGGGGGGGGACGTATGTCGCGACGCCCGGGCTTTGCGCGTTATTGGGCGAGTGACTGATCTCCGTAGTATGCCCCGTCGTAAGAGACTTGATAGGCTAGAAGATAATCTGCGCAAGAGAATGTTACTTGTTTATGTGTACAAGAATAGTGTGAATTATATGTCCGCCTGTGCAACCCGTCCCATTATCGCCTTCGAGTCTTTTTTCATCGCACAGCACGTAAACAAATGTCACGGTCCACGTCAATAACCAGCTCGACAACGTCGGTACCGAAGACGCGAAGCTGGCGGCGAGCCTGAAGTCATTTCACGTTGATGACTTGCTTATAGAAGTAGATACATAGAAAGGAGACCTTGACGTTTACTAAAGGAAGAAGACAATCATGAATGACTCCTGAATGAACTTCCTAAAGTGGAGAATAATAACAAGACACTGCAAGAAATTTTCCTAACAAAGGAACAGCCGGTAGATGGAGGCACTAACGATGGCACGGTCGTATTGGGCATGCAGAAGGGTCCAAAATAAGTTTCGAGTTTATTCTGAAGTCAGTAACCAAATACTTAACGTCAACAAAGACAAATGCAAAACAGTATTTGCTAAAGACAGCATCCAGGATCTTTGACCCTGTCGGAAAACTTTCTCCTTTCACAGAGACAGCGAAACGTCTATTTCAACAATTGTGGGTTCAGAACGTTTCGTAGGATGAAGAATGGCCGAAGGAAATTAATACGCCTCCGAGTAAATGGTTCACGTGCTTCCTACAGGTCGGCTCGATTAGAATTGAGCGCTGCCTAAGAACCAGTCTCCAAGGAATCACGGATACGACGGAACTCCGCATTTTTGTGGATCTTAGCTTGAGAGTATATAGTTCATGCGCATATCTGAAGGCCAGCAAGCTGCAAAGCGAGTCTTACTACACTCACAGCAGCAAAATGTCGGATTGCACCAATGAAAACGCTCACGTTGCTGAAATTGGAACTAATGGGCACAGCTAACGGAGAAAGTTTGTTGAAGTACATCCGATCTGCGTGGGGTTTCTCACAGTTTCTTTGTGTTATGTGGACTGGCTCTACTACTGTTCTCAGTTGAATCCGAGGAAGCGGGGATAAGCACAACCAGTTCGCTAAGAATAGAGCGTGGGAAATTTCAAGTGTAACAATCCCCGAAGAATGGCGTTGCTGCCCAGTACAAGATAATCCGGCAGACATGTTCACACGCGGCTTATCTGCAAAGACTTTTGGAAGGCCGCATTTGGCGGAGTGATCTAGAATGGCTCATGCGAGTGAGTTCAGAACGGCCTGCAGAACCAACTATAGCATCAGAGCGAAAAGTCGAACTAGGATCCGAGTCTACAGTGTTTAATGTCCTCATACAAGTCCAAAAAAAGGTGACACGTTCATCGATTTAACTAGAATCAGTTAGTTACAGAAGTTACTACGTATCATTGCGCTGGTATTACGGTTTGTTGATAGATGCCGTCATACTCGAAAACCTTGTCAAGGAAACTTTTTGCAGGAGGAATCAGGCAGGCTGAAGAATTATGGATTCTTCGGGTTCAGAAATAAGTTTTCTAAGATATCTGTCAATAGCCGCGCGTAAATGCCATTAACAATAATTGTGCGCCGAGACATCTGCATGCACAAAAGAGGAGAACTTCCCCTTGCAATATGACTTCAAGAGATGGATAGTACCTACCAGCAGAAACACCCTGTCATTCGTCCCTATAAACATCCGGCTACAAGACTGATTATGACAGATGCAGACTGCCGTGTTCCGCATGGTAATGTATCAGGCAAGAGGCCAAAATAGTAATGAACGCCTCTTTTTAGTGCGAAGAGCACAATGCAAAACCGGCACATGTGAAGTATGTTCCTATGGCCGTAGGCAAGATCAGAATGTCTCGACCTTTCGAAGCTGTGGGAGTAGATTTTGCAGGCCCGCTTTACGTAAAACAAAGGGAGCTTGATTCTAGCACCGCTAAGCCTTTTTTGCTTTATAGTTGTGTGAGTACTAGAGCGGTGCACCTTGAATTGACAAGTGGCCTGTCAAAAACGGTCTTCCTCTTCGCATTTGGCAGATTTCTATCGAGCAGAGGAGTTCCTCTATCTATTCTGACAAAACTATGGCATTCAAAAGAGCATCACAGGACTTGCAAAACTTGTGGAGCGTTATGAATAGCTCACCTTCTGCTACTTTCCTTGTTTCCCGTCGCATCGAATGGAAGTCCATTGTAGCGAGCACACCATGATAGGAAGGATGGTGGGAGAGATTGATATGGTCAAGGAAGTCGGTGCTACGCAAGACACTTGGAAAACACACGCTCGATAGCGAAACGCTGACGGAATTACTGGTGGAAGTTGAGGCCGTAATTCTAGACCATTGACCTATACGTACACGGACGCAACAGAACTTGCCCCCATTTGTCCAGCCATTTTTTTTTAGTCCGGAAATCTTTGTTGCCTGAACTGGAGTACGACGGCGAGGAATAACAAAGCCGAATTTCTCTGATAAACCAAGAAGACCTAATTAAAAGGCTTCAATATCGAAACAAGCTTCTCAAACACCTGTGGCTTCGTTGGAAGACAGAGTACTTACTTGAACTTCGTTAGCTTCATCATTACACAACAGCGAGACAAATAAAGGTTTAAAGGTGGATGACATAGTGACCGTCAAGGAACCCAATGCCTTATGCTGCGTTTGGTCACTCGGAAGAATGACTGAGGTCTAACCTGGACGTCATGGATAGGTACAACCTGTCCAGTTCAGACTCAGGACAGGAAGTTTAGAAGACCTATGCAAAAACGGCACCCACTAGCAATGACAACTATTTATGATCGCGGCGCCTGAACAACGAAGCATCGTCGCACTCGCAGAAATTCACCTCGACTGCTCCAACAAGTGAGTGCACTCTGTAGGTGGAGATTATGTTGATCGAGCTTAGCATGCGAATGCCAATTCCAGTTTAGTGTTTTGGGAATAGTCGATGAAATTCATTTTTATATATGACCACAAAAGGTGTTTGGGGCACCGTTCAATTTCTCGACAGTGCAGAGCTTCGCTTTCTCCATTTTGGACGGCATTGACTGTACTGTTATTGGGTGAGGTGCGCAATGTTTCGAATTAAATGCTAAAATCATGCCAAAACCACACAAATACAAAATCGTTGTCGCACTGGTTCCGAGTTCTTGTCTGTGAACCATGCATGACAATAATTATGCATAAACCTGTTCAACGCCTTCTCTGAATATCGCGTTCTTCGGACTGGTTTTCAGTAAATCAAATCAGAAAACCGATTTTTCACATAAAAAGCTGCGTGTCTTTTCATTCAGTAGGTATATTAACGGTGAGAACGATTTTCATATTATATCAATTACCTCAATATTTGCTCGTTGCAGTAACAATCGCGACCACTTGAACCCGCAACGAGTCTCCGTGGCAGCTGCAGCTAGAAAGAAATGGTCGGCTGCACCTTGTCATTGTGACATGATGTGCGCGACGTCGTACTTGCGTTGAGACGCTGTGTCGACGATTGCAACACAATCCCTGGGAGAAACAAGCAACAGCCCGGAAAAAGAGTAGCACACAGGTGGCGGAAAGCTGAAGAGGGAGAAGGAATAAAACAGAAGCGCGAGACGGGATAGCGTACGCTGCGGAGTCTCGGAACGCTGGCGACAAGGAGACGGTGCCGGTTCGTGAAGCGGCAAAAAG
Organism: Dermacentor variabilis; assembly: GCF_050947875.1. Lineage (NCBI taxonomy): Eukaryota > Metazoa > Arthropoda > Arachnida > Ixodida > Ixodidae > Dermacentor > Dermacentor variabilis. The sequence continues at coordinate 144,187,768 of NC_134572.1, forward strand.
AAAAGCGTGCCTAGGCAGAGCCAGGAGGCAGCCCTGCTATTCCACGAGTTCGGACTGTTCAGGGAATTTCCACGAACGACAATCCACGGTCGAGCGGAGCCTGGTGGATGGAGCCAACTGACCGGACACGCGAGAGGACCCGGGCCTGCCGCACAACCTGGGTCCCGCTGACCGCTACTGAGCGCTGCTCCTGCGCCCCGGCCCAACCGACGCTTCCCGAAGAGCGCGGCTACGACCCGTGTGCCAACCGTTCTTAAATGCTGATCCAGCATCCGACCCTACTGACGTCCCCCAAAGAACGCAGCTGGAACCCGTTCATTGACCGTGCTCGACGCGACCATGCTGGCCAGCGTCTGCAAGGGACCCTGCGGTTCATCGACGGCCGCATCCTCGGCAACGACCCGGCCATCTGGTCCGACGCATTTTTTCTCGGTGAACCCGCATTTATACGATTATTGTGCGTCTCACTTATCGCGCCGTTAATGGGTGAAGTGAAACGTGCAGAGGAACTGTATAGGTGTGATCGCGCGCTGCTTGTTGATTCTTGCTAGCTATAACGACGTTTTATTCGGAGTGTTCATGCATGTGCTGTAAATATAGCTAATTCAATCTGATGACGCGTGGCCCACACCGCGTCCGGCGCAACGCGAGTCTCTGCGGAAGACTACAACCTCATCGCTCTCGTCGGAGGTCAACGCCCACGCTGCGTCGGAACCACGCAGGCCAAAGTCCTTTGCTACGCTGGGCCGGAGTCTGACACAACTGGCGACGGTCAGAACGTTCGTTTGCTCGTGACGTCACGTTGGATAGTCGAGCGGAGGGACAATATGTAGTAGAGGGCTTGTTTGTTTTTTATGTGTATAGCTAGTTTATGAAGTGTATCGTTTGTGTATAGTGTATATAGTGTGTCAGGGTAGTTTGCTGTTTGTTTGTTTTTTCGTTATATGTTCGCTAACATATTTTAATTGCGTTTCTATCCATTTCTGGAGCGCTGAAATTCGTAACAACCTTTCAGAACCAATGCGGAATTGCACTCTAGTCTTTCCTAGAGCTTTAAAATGTGTATTGAAGATCCGCCATAGTACAGCACGGCGACAAGTACGTATTTAAAAACAAGGCATTTGTATTGGTTCGGGTGTCGCGCCTTGTTTCAATCTGTAATTTTTCAGTTTTTTTTCTTTGGTGCTTGCCGAGCCGCCGCTCTTGTGATTGCGGAAATGCACGTGAAATCCACCCATACCTTCCACGTCGACTACAGCAGCTCCAAGAAAGCGCTCCGGCCACTTGAGCGACGCCGACAGCGGGGACATGCTGATATACTCTACGGCCAGTGACAAAAGCTTGGATGAAGGTGACCATGTGCCCGTGACAGCGCGTAAAGCTAAAGGACTACTTATGTCCTCTCCTTCAGCAAGTAAGGATACCATGATTACGCGAGAGCCGACGGATCACACTATCTTTTTTGTACTGGTGAATGCTGCTGATGGCCTGAAACGACTTAATCGTCAAACCAGGTCTGTTTATCTTGAGGCTATCGCCACGAGACAAATCACAGGTGTGGTCAGGATAAATGGTCACAAGAAGGTTCTCGCTATAGGCGTTACGCAACTTACTGCCCTGGATGTACTGAACAAAGTCAATGCATTGGGGGGCATCAATGTACGTTCTTACATACCAGACGGCAAGGACTCCGTGGCTGGTGTTATTTACGATGTTGACACTTCCATCTGCGATAACGACCTTCCCATTCTCACCATGCCGATGACGTAGGGTTTTTTCATACTGCAAACCCGTCGTCTTGGCAATTCGCGATGTGTAAAACTTGCCTTCAAAGGAGACATCCTTCCATCACAAGTCAAAGTTTGTCATTTTCGACATGAGGTGCGGCCGTCTGTGTCAAGACTACGTCAGTGTCGGAACTGGTGTAAGATGGAACACGTCAGCGCTACTTGTACGAATGATGTCGTGTGCTCGCGATGCTCAGAGTCTCACAGTAAAGACGCCTGCCATGCAGAACATCAGAAGTGCGACAATTGTCACGGCCCTCACGATGCATCTTCAAAGGTTTGCCCAAACATGAAGAATGAGATCCAAGTGTTGAAGCAAATGGTCAGAGACGGTTCCACCCACAAGGCGGCTGCTGCCAAGGTACGGCGTTGGCGCTCTCGTCGCCGGAAACGTACCAGGAAACCTGCTGCCGAAGCTAGGGATGCGTCTCTCCCACGGACTGTCCCCCCACCACCACAAGGGCCAAGCAATGCCAGCAACAAGCACCCTGAAAAGGACACAAGAATCATTGGCCCACTTGACGCGTGGGCAGCGTTGCGGTCGACAAACCTGCCAGCAGAGCCGCAGCATCGCTCGTCCAATGTCATTTGGGACCGAATCTGTGGCAACAATCAAGATAAGGAAGTCATAGCCATGGTAAAAATCCTCATAAATACTCTTCTAGTACTCTTAACATTACATTTCGCACTGCGGCTGCTCATAGTTCACTCCAAATATTGCATGCTCTAAACCCGGTGCTCTCAAGTCTGAAGAAGCACCACGGCTTCTCCTCTGGAGCCCTTCCGCAAAGAAGTAAAAAAAGCGTCGATTTCCAATAGAATGCCCGGGGCCTTAAACCCCGAATCTCGGATATTCAGTCATTTGTATTTTAGAATCAGCGTCATTTGCGAACCATGCCTTCATAATGCCATACTGTTATCTATCTGCGAAGCTTTCAAGTCTGTTACCTGCAACGAGCACAGTAAGGTCATCATTTATAACAGGTGCGAGCTTAGCTATATTCGGCTTCCAGTAGCATCTGATGATAACCAATACGCGTGCCCTGACACCAAAACGCAATAACTTCACTTTCACGCCAGTAGGCATATATATAATATTTCACCTTCAAGCCCCTTTGACACTGCGAGATTAAGCGCTCTACTGCCAGCAACACCTGGGCCGTGGATTATTACCGGCGATTTTAACGCTCATCACCCAGTACGCGGAAGCCAGAAGAAGTATCCGGGTCTAATGCCCCGGAGACTCACCTACAGGCTTGCGAGGGGGGATACGCAGAGACCCTGAACTTATATAGAGGAACTAGAATTAGATATCCGCCACCACACAAAGTCCTCACAAAGTAGGAAGCGACCAGCTGGCGCAGACTACAAACAAACTCTTACCCCAACTTACACGTTCTCAATAAGATGTTTCCGACACAATACAGGGCCACCTGCCCTTGGTACGGTGCCACACCTACACTATACCACATCACCTGGGAGTGCGAACGCAACAAAGCATTCGACAAACACGAACACCCGAGTGCGGAGCAATGGGAGAGTAGGCTCACCAGCAGCGAGCTCATGGCCCAAAGGGCCCTAGTGCAGCACGCGAGCGATGCAGCACGACTCAGTGGAGCGTTGGAATAGGGGCCCGCCTTTGCTGAAGAGAAGTCTCAAGTCGCCAGCGCCAAGAAGAGGACGACGGAGACCTCGTAACCGCGAAACTCTTAAACGACTCAATAAAAGTTTTCACTCACTCACTCACTCGTCGGGGAAGACGCGTTTCCTCCTTGGCGTCAGATGATGAACTGTATTTTATAGATGAGGGCTGTCCTACGTTCTTACGGTGACAGACATATAGCAGCTGCCTCAGCCTAATGTTTGTGTCCCGCAGCCTAAGTAACAAGGTGCAGTGGCTTGCGGACAATGAAACCCATGAAATTGACCATATTACCAATTATATAAAGATCAAGGGCCTAGGCAAGTCACACATCGCCATTTCTTTACACATGACTGGTCAAAGTACAGGTGACTAAAAGAGGAACGGTGTCAGGCAAATGAAGAAGGTTCTCTTGAAAACCTAGAAGACACCCAATCAAAACTGCTACTCAAAACTCTGCCTCTAATTAACCTTTATCACAGTTTTGCGAATATGAAGCGCAATTGGAGCGGCTCCGAGCAATCCGTCGTTGTGCCGAACGATGGTACAGGCGGACAAAATCCTTATGCGCTTTCAGGGAGGCGCTGCGGCTAAAAAAGAAGATTCAGCGCCGAATCAACGTACTCCAGTCTCAAAGATGGAATTATTTATGCGAGTCGCTTGAGCCACACATGCCTCTATCTCAAATATGGAAACATGTCCACGGCCTTCGAACATTGCCACAGCAGCATCGCCCCTTAGAGTGTCTTGCTCTCTACCAAGGTCGTCACGAAATTGAGTAGAGGAGTTCTGCGCAAGGAGGGGGGGAGTGACAGTAAAGGGACCGCGTTCACCGCGAATAATCCAGGAAACGCCTGTGCCAAGACATTCCCGGATGGACAATCTGTTCTCTGTACAGCAGCTTCAAGCATCTCTGGCAGCATGCAATCGTTCCTCATTACCTGGACCTGATCGTGTCACTTACATGGCAGTGTCTAACTTCGATCAAACAGCTCGGCATGTCCTTCTAATCATATACAACGACTTGTGGTGCAACTGATTGGGTCGTCCCTCGTGGAAGTCCAGCCGTACTGTTCCTATGCTCAAATCAGGTAAATCTCCCCTGGACTTGGCCTCCTAACGCTCCATCGCACTCGCCAGATGTTTTGGAAAGGTGATGGAGAGGATGGTACTGACTCTATATCCATATCGAGCTATACTTTGATGCTATGACCGTCTTTCGGCGTGGATGGTCCTTTATAGATCACGTGGTTGACCTTGAACACAAAAGCCTAAAGAGATTAGCTGCGGCGATGTTCTTAGGCGTGAAAGGCACAAAGGACAATGTAGCACATGAAGCTATTCTGGATACCTTGCGGAACGTTGGATTGTGTGGCGGTGTCTACCAATGGATTGAAAGTCATTCGAAGGACAGTACTTCCTTTGTACAAACAGAAGATTTTACAAGAACGTAACATTTTATTTGTCGCGGTGTGCCTCAAGGTGGAAGTCCAGATCCCCACTCTAACCTTGTACTCGTCGACATTGCTGATATACTCCCGCGCTCCATGCATTTATCGATATACGCAGACAACTGCATTTGGGAATCAGAGGTGACGTGTCTACACGTACGTGCCAGGCTTTAGAGAGCGGCTACACTGACTTGAAACTACCTTCAAGGGCAGCGACTAGAGCTGTCACCTGAGAAGTGCTCGCTGATTGCCTTCACGCGCAAGGTGATTGGCCCATACATCTGTGATAATATATGGTACGCGGAAGTGGCAAACAAACCTATGAAGGCAATGCGCCGTGCGGTGGCGAAGAGGACGCCGACTCTTGGCAAATCCCCGTGAGTGGATATGTCTAAAAGGGCCCTCATCATCATCATCATCATTGTCACCGATTTGTAAGCGTCGAAAGTGGCGCCTCGCAAAGCGTGGCGCGAGAGAGTGTTGCCTGTGGCGCGGGCAGTGCATAAGGTTCGACGTTCTAGGGCAAAGAGCTTCCTCGCTGGGCGTCCGGCCCATAGGAGCTATCGCCGGCCGCGTCACTACGTCTGCACCCGAATCAACGCTGTCACCAGCTGAGAGGCTACCTCGCCCAGTCCTTCCGCTGGGCAACTGGTCCAGGAGGGCTCGCGGGCCTGAGCCTGGCTGAACGAGCATTCGGGTGATCAGCCACAGGGCTACCCCTTCAGCTGCGGACGTGACCCGGCGGCTCCTGCTGTATACTCCCGAGCGCAAACTCCGCCGGTTGGAAACCGGGTACGCGGAGGCTCCGGTACATCGACTGTGGCGCAGGGCCACCTGAGCTCCACGACGCGGTCCGGCCCTGCAGTTCGACCCTGATGTCTGACCCTGCTGTTCCACACTGCTGTCCGACACCGGTTCCACGACGTCTCCGACAAGGCGACACCTGCTTCTGCATGAACTGTAGGCAGATTACGTTTGACTAATCCATATATATAGCTGCTTGTCTTCTAATATGTACTTTGGGGAATTGTCGCGTGTTTGTGCCGTTTCAATGTGTTAAGTACGTCCAAGACTAGTCCGACGTGAGTTTGTGCTTCTGCGTGCTGCTTCTGTCTCTTTCTGGAGTGATCCTGTACCCAATAACATCACAACGTGATTAAAATCAATGGACAGACTATTAGTTATGAGAATATCCACTGCTTTCTGATAATGACAAGAGATCGTGACCTGTCCTGAAGCAGTTATGTTGCCTAAATGAAAAAAAAACTCACCATGATCACCCACGTGCTGATTTTTTGCTGGAAAATCGCGGGTTGCATCTCTACGAGCGATGCTTCAACTTTGTACTCTTACTCGGGTTCATGCGCTACAGCTTAGCTATGCTGTGCAGGAGCCGAAGAAGAAATGTACACGTCTTCCAGTCAATGCAAGCTCAAGCACTGAGAATATGCCTTGGCCTTCCGAGATGTGCATCGTCAGCACGGGCAATCGTCATTGCGCGAGATCACCCAATCACAACATATATTCGCCTTGATGCCTTTAGAATGCACATAAACCATTTCACCCGGACCCCCCCCCCCCCCATCCGAACACTACACCTCACTTCCTGCTTCTAAGCCACAGCCTGCGTTCAGCGATATTATTGTTTCACATCGTTCAATGCTCCCTCGAATTTCATGCTCGCAGCAAGACAAACGTTACAGTTGCGGTGCCTACATCCCATCGAAGTACTACTAACCATTTCTGGAATTTAAAAAAAATACGATCGTCATTTTTAGCCCAGAATAAGCCACACTATTGCCCCAGCATGAGAAACACATTGGACGCCTCCACATTTACACGCGTGGTTCTGTTTGTTCTGCAAGTTCGGCAGGAGCAGTGATTATTCCCGCGAAGCCAGTCACCATAAAATTTAAAACATCGCATTTTACTCAACAAGATCTATCCGGAGTTCTCTACTCCTACAACATGTCGTAAATGCAACGACGCCATAGATCTAATATAATCTGGCGTTGCTCCGTGTTAAGCAGTGACAAATAAACACTGAAGAGTGGGGGGACGCAACTCTACGCAGTCTCGTATTAGAACTGCTATGGGCAGTCGAACGGTTCCGCAAACCTAGCCTTTCGGTCCCAACGTGGGAGCGGCCCGCTTCGGGCTAGGAAACTAGCGCGACCTAATGGCCCTCGATAAGTTTTCCATCCATACATCCATCGCATTTTACATGATCGACGGCTGCGCAACTTCCCGACCTGCGTGCTGCTCTAGAATTCGTAATTGAAGAACCGTCACAGAAATGGTCAATCTTCTCAGACTCCAAGGCCGCTCTCCAGTGCATCATGTCACCGTTTCGTCATGGACCGAATGAACAATGAGTTGTCGACGTAACCTCCTGAGACCCGGGATGCATTTGGGTGCACAGATTTTTACCAAACTTTCAGAATAAATCAGGTTGGTTATGAAGGTGAAAAGTGTTAAATGTTTTTTCAATAGCCGTGATAATTTCAGCTCAGCGCGATGTCCAATATATTGGACACTGGGATGCTACCCGGTCTTTCTTCACCCAGGGCGCACGTAATGACATACCGCGGATATTACGCAAAACTCATGTGCAAAAATATTTTAACAACTCAAAAGGCAAAGTATTCAATAAAGTACATAAGAAGAGCATTCCTCTGCTCAAAAAAAAAATTGAGCTCTTGTGTTCACTTCCGATGGGCAATTTCAAAACACCTGTTTGTTCTTGGTGATGCAGAAGAAGAGCCGACATTTGGTGCAAAAGAACTTTGTTTTCATGTCGCAGCCCTGTAGTCTGCAACGGGCAGTGTTTGCAGTGTCTGCCAGTATTGAGTAGTGGGTAGTGCTCTTTTCTTGCGGTTCTCGAGGAGACAGCCGAGCCTGCTTTGATGGCGGATGCCACTCGGCTTCGTTCTCACTCTCCGTTTCATCCTGCTTCTTCCCTTGAGCCACGAGAGTCTCAGCAACAGATTGGTGGAACTGCATATATTTGAGTATTTATTTCCGCTGTTTCTTCAGGGAGCGTATGTCCCGCGTGTTCTGCACCCAGGAGTTGTTGAGGGCAATGTCGAAGAGGTGAAAGATGGCTCTGATTGTCCACTTGTTCACGCCTGCTTTTATCCTGTAGTAACCTATCATTCGGCCTGCCTTGTCAACAACGCCCATGTTGAAGTTGTACATGCGAACAATATCTGGTAGAGGGATATTGATATTTTTTTGCCTTACGAGACCATCTGCGACAGTAGGTGTCTTGCGGATCGAAGCCATGGATTGAAAAAAGAAACGTTATTGGATTAATTCGTAAGACACGCGAGGCCGGTACCCCGAAGAAAAAAAGAGACGCAGTTTCGTCCGCAAGCCGCTAAACGCCATCAGTACTCGCCTACTGTTCATAACAAGGCCATTGAAAAAGCGCGGTCAAAATAACCGGGTTGAGTCCTAGCGTCCAACGTAATGGACACGCGAAATCAAAGGAAGAGTAAAAAAAAGTAAGCGCGCGAATAGTTATAATTTTGTATTCTGCGCGTACGCTGTTGTATCAACTTTAATATAAAATCAAAGATATGCCCTAAAAGCAGGTAGAAATACGAGAAACAGTGCTTACTTCTCCGGCAGCTGCCGTAAAACGCCGCGCCGCTTAATGCCGCCATTGTGGAACTGTTTCGGCGGGAATTTGAACGATGTATTTTCATCAATGCTGCATAGATGGCGCAAGCAGGTGTCCAATAAGTTGTACAGTGTGGTTTTATGAGGATGGTCACAAGAGTACTGTCTCATATCTGAATGTCCAATATATTGGACAAATCCCCATAGCGGGGTCTCAGGAGGGTAAAATTTCTTCGTCACCAAGCAATAGAGAAAAAATACAACGCAGTTTATCAGTGGATACTGGCCATTGCGCTATTTACGGAAACGACCGTGCAGATGAGGCCGCCCGATCTGCTCATGATGGCCTCGATTGTGTAGCTATACCGTCATGCAGAACACGCAGCTACAGGGATTCGTTCGCTCGCACGTGAACTTAACACTTGCACAGTGGAAGTCGATGGAATTTACGAATGCTCGTGTGCACAACTTGGGTCCGAATCTACGGCTACGTCATCCGTCAGGACTATCTAGAGCTGAGGAAACGCTCCTGTGGCGCTTGTGCTTTGTCGTGGTCTTTACAAATGCTGACTCATTTCGGACTGGAACGGCCAACAGCCTTACATGCGATAACAGTAGCTGCGAGGAAAAGATCGCCCGCCTACTATGTGAGTGTCCCCGCTTCAGTGCACCCAGAAAAAAACTTTCAAGAGTATTAGATAGTCTTGACAACTCTTTTCTTTTCCTTTCCCTCCATCTGATCTTTTTATTATTATTGAACCTTGATCTCGATCGCGAATTCCGCTGTCATTTCTTCGCACATTCGTCTCACGGCGGCGTTTTCTTTACATGACAAAATTTCGCAGCGCTGAGATGTTCATCTGGGCTTGCGCGATCACTTCTGCTTTTCTCTGCAAAATGAGCACCACCTAGTTAGGGGTAGCAACACTGATTCTTGAACACTGATTCTTGATTTATCCTCCGGCTTTTCTCTGGAGAGGCCGCTCGTAGCTACGCCTGCACTCACTTCTAGTTCATTTATTTCCTCCAACTCCGAAGTTCCAAGTTCGCGACTCGTACTTGCAGGTTCGGCACATTATCAAACCCTTGAAAAAGAACTACTTCCACGTTCCACGCTACGAAAGCGCTGGTGGTGTTCTAAGGCCCACAAGCTTTAACTAATCTTCGTGAAAACGTTGTGAATCGGTGTGTGTTTCGAGTGTATGTGGTATTTGTGCGTATCCTGACGTTTTAACCTTTTTCTTCCGCACTTAACATCTTTTTTTACCCTGCAATGTTAATAGTGATTATGTTAGAGTAGAGTTGCAGAAGATATTGTGGCGACATTGGCGATGTTCACTGGATTTCGTATTCTAGTTTCGAGCTAGGTAAGCATCGCCACACCAGTCACAGTATATTTAAAATGCGCGCTCAGGAAGTGTCGCCGACTCTACGATATGGAAAAAAGAACACTCATAGCATGAATCATTCATCGGACTCACAAAAACTGGGCCACGTTCCCGAACTTGTAAGAGCATGAGGATATTGTCATATTCCCTGTAAGTATTGTGTAAACACGTTTCGAGCTTCTCTTTTTCCCCGTAACATCTTCTCGCGGAGGTTGCGGGCTCAAGGGCAAGACGCTTTTACGCAGCGGGCGCTCCTTGGCTGCGTGTCCAATGCCATCTGAAGGCGACAATGCTTCGGGCACGTTGTTACCCGCGCCCGCCGTCCTTATGGCACAACCGTGCGACTCAAGAATCTTTTCCGGCAGTGACAACACCGATGCTCAATATTCGCTTCAACTGTACGAATGGGTGAGCGCAAGCAACCACTGGGACCAGACCATCATGCTAGCTATCCCGATATTCTACTTCGTGGGAGCGACACGCGTTTCGCTTGATAGCCATGAGGAGGAACTAGCCAGCTGGGACGTGTGTAAACAATATCTCAAGGATGCGTTTGGCAAGCCCATACCCCGAATATCCGCGATACGACTGCTTTCCCTTCGTCATGGTAGATTACTTCACGAAGTTCGTCGAGCTATTCTCATTCCGTAGCATGAATGCGCAAAGTATCTGGAACTATCTAGTGCATATATTCAAACTACAGGGCCCACCGCTGTCGTGACTCCCGTCGCAGGCACTGTTTATAGCACCCCTGATTACCTTTGCCGAGTAGCGAGACCGTCCACCTGTAGAATCGAGCCTAGGCAAGGCGTCTTCTGTTTTGGCCCGACCGGGCTTGCGGTACAATCCTGAGGATAAGCGTGTCACAGCTCATGGCTCTCCCTGTTACCATGAGAACTTCAGGGTTGTCCTGATATCAAGGATCCCCACAAGCATTTGTCGTGCCCTTCCGTGGCAGTTCTCGCGAGACCCACCAGCAAAAGCCACCGCCACCTTCATATTCCCACGGCGAACTGGGACGCCTTTGCCCGTTGCGCCGCGTCGCGGAGGTTCACGGGAACACCCATCAGGCCTGGATCGCACTCGCACCGCCGTTGCTCGAGCTCGACAGATTTTCAACAGCGATCAAGCAATTCAGGTAGCGTTGTCGCGGCTGCACCATCCTCATCTACGCAAGCACAAACCGGATCCTGAAGACACTGTGATTGACGTGACCAATAAGGACCGCTAGACACCATTATGCATCTTGTTCGCCGGCAAGGCTGGGTAGGAAGGGGGGGGGGCGCCAGAACGAGGCCCCGAACGCGGGCGGCGCGTGTTAAGGACGCAAACCTGGCAGGAAGAGCCAGGCGTCCTCGAAAACCGTAAAGACTTTCTTCTTCTGATCTCGACGTTGTTCTTTGGCGGCTTTGTCGGAGTTAAGGAACCCACGTCCCTACAATCTCCACCTGATATCACGGTATAGAACAGGTCTAAAAGAAAACATATCCTATCATAAAAGAGCGCATTCCATGCGTAGAATGGCGTGCTTGCGCCAATGACCCGGCCGATGCTGACGACGATGAACAGCGGCAGAGTCGAGCGAACGAAACGAATACACGCGTCCGTGTGCAAACGTAAATGTGGTCGGTTTCTGCTTTCTGACGAGGAGACATCTTGTTTCGCTATAGCGGCGACATAGAATCGCAGAGCAGCGCGTTCCAGGAGTTTCCGCTGGGAACCCGCCGAGCACCGTCCCTCACCTCTTCTATCAGCACAGCGCTTCAGCGTGAGAAAACTAATGTTCTCTGTCTCCTAGAGCTACCACAACTTCCGTATTTGTTGTCGGGAATCCTGACCACCTGGTTCCCAAAGTCCTGTGGAATCGCGTCGCAGCAGAAGAGGTAAACCATCACGACAGCTATGCTTCAGCTCTGTGCTGTGATGTCCCATCTCCTGGGCCATAGGTTTGCGACACGCCAGGGGCCTCTGTGCTCGCCCAAACCTGAACCAGCACTGTTGTCACTTCATATGCCCGCTGTCATGAAGCCAGGACGCTGCGCACTTTCCCACGCCACAGCACTAGTACCTCCCGACAGCCGCATCAAGTCCGCCCTACATTACGATCACGCCTAGCGATGCGCAAAGTCATACATTTGCTCAGTACTTCACAGATTCAAAGGAGACCAAAGCAGGACTTAGTGTACAGGACGTTTGAGAGGCCAGTGCTGGCGGGCGAAACCCACCTCACGTTGGTCTTTGCTGTCCAGCACAGGGCCCTCTGAAGACGTCTCATGAGAACTATCCAAACTGGAAAAAATATGGTTAGAAGTTCTGGAATTATAAATAATACTTGATCGGTATTATCTGGCCCCCACTTCTGTTCCATCATATAGTTACGTTGCAGAAGTCACCATATAAAGATATATTTACAACAATAACAAAAGAGACAACGATGTATAAACATGATGGCTGTCGACACCAATTCCACCTCTAGACGTCAAATCGTCTTCTGACTGGCGCCACTCCTGGTTGCGCCGTAATATCTAAACAGAACAAACACGGGCGGACAAAGGACAAAAGGTAATAAAATTATGCGAATCCCACGCACTGTCGGAATCGACGTAAGCGAAGCTTTCTGCACTGTTTGTTTTGAGTTACAATAGTTAGCGGTGATGTTGACGGCGAATGTTGTTGTTTTTCATCGTTTAGCCCACTACGAGAGTGGCGAATTCGTGCTAGACTTTACCTCATGCACACCACTGCTGTTTGTCTGCCTAGCACACACACCACAAAGCGAGACGCAACTGCTCGAGGCACTGTTTTGTGCCATTGTTCGTAACCTCCGAAAAGGTTAGCAATGTCACTGCCTCACACAGCACATCGCATCATGGCCAAAGTGTTGAAAGGAAACATTAAGTTCGGGAGCTACTATCTAAATAGATGGCAAAGCAGAAGTCACGTCCCACACAGCACGAGCCAGAGCACTTACGGGCGCTCTAGCTTGCATTCGGCCACTAGAATCAATAACTTCCTTCCTTGCGTCACGAGCGGGAGCGTGTCAGTTTGTCCCACAGAAATCGTTTTCTTTTTCTCCCGTCATTCACGGCCCCACATTTGATGAGGTTTGTGGCATTTGAAAGAAAACGTTAAAATCTAGGAACTGCTGTTCGCGAATTTTTCATTTAGGCCGCAAACATTTTAATAAAGCTTTTGAAAACCTCAAATTTCAAGCCGCGAAGCGAGGGAGCGAAATCCTTGTGGTCGTCTTCATTTCGTGACGACCGGCTCAAAGTACGCGCGTTGCACCGGAAATACAACGGCCGCGTGAACCCGCCTTGCTCGAGCTTTTTCGGGAGCACTACCCCACCGCTTTCGCTGCTTATAAACGCAATATTAGGCAAGCTAAAGTAGCAGCCGATCGGGCACTGTGTCACGATACCACGGCGAGGAACAGCTTCGGAGAACATTTCAAAGTGGCATTTGAAAAGCTCCCATCCGCTTTAAACCTTCCCCCGCTAGAAGGCCCGAATGGCACGTCCACTACCTCCCTTTTAGGCTCGGCAGCTTTTCTATTGCGGAAACATGTAGCCGCGGATGACCCCACGGCCGATATAGTGCCATCATCCATTCGCGCTGTAGCGGGGTGTTCCTATCCTGCGATACAGGATGACTACCCTTCCACAGAGGCGGAATTTGAGCGTGCGGTGTATCAAGGCAACTCTCGTGTAGCGCCAGGGCTAGACGGGCAAACCGGCGTTAAATGCTCGTGCGAACTTTATATAACTTATATCCCAGTTTTTTTTTTAACCAACTTTATTACAGCGCTCTTATTGGGCCACTTTCCATCTGTTTGGAAGGTACGTCACATAATTTTCATTACAAAACCCAGTTCTCTGCTTGCCAAGGTGTTGAAACGCTTACTAAATTCTCGGTTTCATTATTATATTTTTTATTTATACGACCTCATTCAAGCCTATCAATGCGTGGAGTGCCCCTCTGGCCCAGCACGCACTTAAACAAGGACCTAGTGGGCTGAAAGCCGCAAAGCCGCCGACTGTATTAAATTTCCTCGATTTCACCGGCGCATTCGACAGTGTCTGGGATAATGCCCTCCTCTTTTCCCTGTGTCACCAATGATGCCCCGCGAGCCGTTATGACTTGCTGAAGTCGTTTCTGACGGACCTCAGGGTTGTGTTTCGCAAAATTCGGCAGATCCATCGGCGCGCCCATCCATTGTAATTCCGCAGAGCTCGCCGATCATCCCCTTGCTATGGGAATCTTGTAATTTATTCATTCCTCGATCTCCAAGTTACAGATGGTGTTCATATTCACGCGTACGAAGACGACACCACTGCATTTTTTTCCAGTTCATCGCGTTTGCAACTGCAGGCTCTGGCGGAATCTGTACTCACGTTGGCTTGTAATTGGGCCAGTCAAAACAAGGTCAAAATTAGTCATCAAAAGTCATGTTTCGTCTGCTTCAACAATAGGCACATTGGCACTTCTAAGCGGCGTCCGTCCATTTGATTGACGGTGCCTTCCTAACGTATAGAAAGACCACATTAAATTTCTCGACGTGGTCTTTGGCGACAAACTAAATTCCCATGCCCATATTGATTATATTGAGACCACAGCCGAGATATTAGTTGCGCGATCACTCAAATTCATACGCATTAATTTCACCCTGCATCCTGTGATTATATGGCGCTTGTGCAGACAGGTTCAGCTGCCTGCAATTGCATACGCGTCCCGGTGTGATGGCCTGATTTTCCATCGTCGCACTTCGACACCGGTGTATTATCCGTGCAGCGCTCCATTCTAGTGGCGCTGACTGGCGCACATCACACCACGAGAACCACGGTGCTGCACATTCTCGCTCACTGCCCAACGCTGAATGTGAAGCTTGGCAGGTTGGGCGCGCAATTTTCACTCTCTACGCTTCGCCAAGTCACTCATTATGACCAGGATACGTTCCAGAATAAGACCATTGAGCATCCTTTTTGATCAATTCAAGCACCATCCACACGAGGCTTGTCGTTTCTCGTTTGAGCGCTTGACAGCCGCCCAGGCTGCCCAAATTTCGGGCGCACCTGACAACCACATTGACATCGACGGCGCCTTCACGAGTGTCGCGGCGGTTGCGGCGCGCGGCCGGCTGATAACAGTGCGCAGGTTTCGCGTGGAAAGAACGTGACGAGCGCTTAGAGTGCCGAAACCATCTCCTCCGCGGAGGCGGCCGAATGCGTAATGGTAAAACTTGAAACTTGCTTAAGCATCTGTTTAACGATATCAATGCTAAGTGTAATCAGAGGCATGTGATTGGTAGAATCATACAAGAGGCCGTACGAATGACCTCTGAGGACGAGTTAATCCGCACGCTTGCTCACAAATATATCCCAGTCAGCTCAGGGCAGTGTCCTGTACATCTCGATTACCACGGCCAGGCCAATTCCTACCTGGATACGGAGTTTGGCGTTGAGGAGATTCGTAGGGCTCTACATAGACTCAATGGTAGATCCGCACCAGGACCGGAGGGCATCACCAACAAGACGTTGCGAAATATGGATGATAAATCAATCGCATACCTCACAGAGGACATTAATGAAATTTGGAGGAATGTAGCCGTCCCATTGCCTTGGAAGACTGCTCTCGCAGTACTCATCCCCAAACCTGGCAAGACACCTAAAGTTGACAACTTGAGGCCCATCTCGCTTACATCCTGTGTGGGTAAGGTAGCGGAGCACGCGGTCCTGAATCGACTCTCCCGGTTCTTGGAGAATAACGATATTTACCCACATAGTATGATAGGATTCAGAGCACGCCTCTCCACACAGGATACCATTAAACTCATTAAGCATGAAATCATGCAAAACGACTCTAGTGACATTCGTGCCATTTCGGCGACTTTATCTTGAGAAGGCCTTCGACAAAGTCCTAGATTCGCATATCCTAGCCCCGATATCCCGGCTCAATCTGGGTGAGAGATTTTACAACTATGTTAGATCGCTCCTCTCGGATAGCAAGGCTACCCTCCGGGTGGCCGATCTCGAATCACAACTGCAACTTGGCGAGAGGGGCACCCCACAGAGGTCAGTCATTTCCCCATCTTTGTTCTACATAGCCATGGTCAACTTAGCAGAAAGATTCTCAAGATTGAAGGCATCAAACATACTATGTATGCTGACGATTAACTATATGGTGCACAGGAGGCAATGATGGTCAGGTAGAGGCAGCCTTACAGGAGGCCATAGACACTATAGAAGCCTATCTCGAACCTACCGGTCTCAGATGCTCCCCCTTGAAGTCGGAACCCTTAGTGTATAGTCCCAAGAAACGCGGTCCAAGGCCCAAGGGGGGCATCGTTAGAAGACAGATACGTTAACCTATACACAAGAAATGGTTCCTGCATACCCAGAGTCGATTCAATCAAGGTCTTGGGCATGATCTCTGAGTCAGGGGGTACAAATGGCAAGACTATACGGAAGCTAATTGCTAAAACTTAAAGTGCCGTTCATTTAGTTCGGAGGGTATCCAATCGACATCATGGACTTAAGGAGGATAACCTCATTCGACTAATGCATGCCTTCGTTATGTGCCACTTTACATACGTGGCAGCCATGCATCGATGGAAACAGGCAGAGCGGGATAAATTGAATGCACAGCTTACGAAGATTACTAAGCGGGTTCTAGGGTTACCCATATACACTTGTACAGAGCGCTTAATGCAGCTTGGCATTCATAATACTCTGGCAGAGATTGCAGAGGCCCAGGAGCGCGGACAGCTAGCTCGCCTCGCTACAACGAAGGCAGGGAGATCCATCTGGCAGGAACTCGGATATCGCCCCGATAGAGTAGCGGAGGAGTTCTCTGACGTTCCTCCATCGATTCGTGAGAACATTACGTTCGCGCCCATACCTAAGAACATGCGCCCCAATCATAATCGCGGTAAGTGGGGAAGAGCGTCCAACCTCCTTGGGCAAATACACAGTGATCAGCGACAGGTCGGCTTTGTGGGTGCCGCTCCTTATAATGGACGTCGGGCGTTCACCATCGTCACTGTCGATGGTCGGCAAGGAATCAACAATGCTGCCTCGGTTCCGACGAGGGAATCCGAAATAGCTGAACAAATGGCTACTGCACTAGCCCTGCTGGATTGCTCACGGAATGCCATCTATAGTGATTAAAGGTCTGCAGTCACAGCATTTGAAACAAGCACTGTTTCTAAACAGGCCCTCAGACTTCTTGGGGGCAAGGAAATCACGCACCACTTCATTTGCTGGTTTTCGGCACAGGATCAGATAAAGGGTGCTCCTGCCAGCCTCAACGAGTCGGCTCATGGGGCTGTGCGTGAACTTGCCACCGCGCTACTCTCGACAAATCGGAAGCCGACTTCCCAGAGAACAGGGACACGGCCTCCACCTACAACGAGATTATAAACGCTACTATCGCAGCCGCACAACCTACTTCGTTCCGCGTCCGCGGCTCAACAGAGCTCAAGCATTAACGTTCCGTATACTACAAACGAATACGTATCCCAATCCGTCGCTCTTAGATACAATCTATCCGGATACTAACAACAATGGTACTTGCGGCGATTGTGGAGATATGGCCACGTTATAACACATGCTCTGGCGGTGTGCCCGGTCACGCTCTAACATCGATAACAGCTAGGCCAGATGGGAGGCGGTTCTCCGCAGCACTCTTCTGGCTGACCAACTCTGGCCTGTCCAGCAGGCCCACGATGCAGCTGAGAGGCTCGGCATCCCGGTGCCCACGTGGGAGGGACCCGCTTCATGAAGACTCACGATCTGCCGGACTTCAATAAAATTTTGCCATACCATACCATGCATTTCTGACGGTCAAGTTAGCCAAGAAAACCGAAATATTTGGTCGCACAGTTTACTGTAGGCACATAGTCTTCATGTCTTCAGATATAAAGAAAGTGCGCCGTGCGTCGAGCTCTTGTATAGGCTTTTTTCTTTTGTTGCACTGAACAATAAAATTCACTTGTGGAACATTCCAACTTTAAAGCAAAACTGATGTCTGCTGAAGGGTTCTGTTAATATTATTACGATATTATCGCGAGATGCTCAAGAGACGAGCCTGCGCGAGAACGACGAAGTGGGTCTGTGCCTTTGGCGCATGCGAGTGTCGGCCTGGCTTTCTGGCTCCAGTATAAATAGCCTGTATGTAAATAGCCTCTTTCGTCTGTGTCTTTCCACACGTAACATTCTGGTAGAGGGTAGCGATCCCCGCCCTCACCACGGAACTCCGAAGTGGTCCTTACATCGAGCTTGCCACCATGCTTCCCGGTCACGAGCCCGCTTCTGCAACGACTTCGGCTTGTCCAACTGCTCCAATCGTCACGGTTGCAAAATCGCGACCCTGGTGTGTTCTCTGGCCTAGAGGGACAAGATGTTGACGAATGGATCAAGCTCTATTAACATGCCAGCGCTAATAACAGGTGGAACCGAACCATTATGCTCGCAATGTCATATTTTATCTCGGTGGCACCCCACGCATGTGGCACCAAACGCATGACGATTAGATAACTAGTTGGGACAGTTTCAAAGAAAAGCTACGGGAACTGTACGGCGATGCCATTGGGCATAAGGTTGCCGCGAGAAATGCTCTTGCGTCTTGCGGAGCCATACCTTTCATATATCCTCGACGTCTTGGCTCTCTGCCGCAAAGCTGACGATGCTATGTCTGAAGCAGATAAAGTAGCGCATGGGCTAAAAGGCATCGCCAACGACGCTTTCAATTTGCTTGTTTTCGGCAACGTCTCAACTATCGACGCCATCATTAAGGAATGCCGTCGCCTTGAACAAGCTAAGAGCCGCCGTATCTCACACCACATTACGCGGCTACCCAACACTGTTGCTACTTCGACATGCGAGGGTCGACCGCGTCCGACTACCACCTGTGACGACGCAACCCGTATTGTTCGCCGCGAACTCGAGGCCGCCTGTTCGCCAGCTTTCTCAGTGACGCCTCCCGATCCACCAGCAACCACGATTGCGATGATTCAGGCCATCGTCAGACAGGAATTCGAGAACATGGGTCTCAACTCAGTCTGTTCAGCTTCTCAACCCACCGTTCCCCAGTTCCCTAG
Source organism: Dermacentor variabilis (assembly GCF_050947875.1). Taxonomy (NCBI): domain Eukaryota; kingdom Metazoa; phylum Arthropoda; class Arachnida; order Ixodida; family Ixodidae; genus Dermacentor; species Dermacentor variabilis. The sequence continues at coordinate 144,206,757 of NC_134572.1, forward strand.
CGGCCTTCCTCGTCCCCGGCAGACTTTTTCTGCCCACATCTCGCCGCAACCCATCCGAATGGCGTACCCCTGATGACAGGCCAATCTGCTTCCACTGCTGTCGCATCGCCCACGTCGCTCGTCACTGCCGCAACCGATGACCACCACCTCCTCGGACATACGCCGCCACTCATTCCCGCACCTTTGGACCTTCTGTTCCCTATACTACCCGCCATCAGCCCACTGCCGCTGATGCTGATGCTCCTGCTCCGAACATTCGCTACAGCCGCTCGCCCTCACCTCGACGTCATCAGTCTCGTTCGCCCCAACCCCGTCGCTCCTCTTCGCCGCCTATCGCCTCCCGGATCCAGCCGGAAAACTAGGCACTGCACCTTCTGGAGGTGAAGCGGCGTTGTCGACCCTGCCCTCATATCCTCTGCTCACGTTACCTACGAACCAAAACCTTCTTGACGTTGACGGCTACGCGATCACGGCACTCATCGATACAGGAGCACATCTTTCTATTATGAGTGCTGCCGTCCAACGACGACTGAACAAGCTCCTAACCCCAGCGTCGGCACGCGTCGTCCGCGTTGCGGATGGTGGTACTGTGCCTTTCATTGGCATGTGTACGGCACGTGTCAGCATCGCCGGCCGCCACACTCCTGTGCTCTTCACCATGATTGCTCATTGCCCACACGACCTAATTGTCGGCCTCGATTTTTTCTCCGCGCATTCTGCTCTTATTGACTGCTCTACCAGTACCCTTCGCCTTGAGTTGCCGAAGCTCGCGGAACCTTCTGACGCACCCCATTGCCGCTTATGCCCCACCGCATTCCTTCGCCTGCCGCCAAAGTCAATAGCCTATATTGAACTATTGTCTTTCCCACCAGTTCCTGATGGCGAGTACCTCGTCACTCCTCTGCCCGACATTCCACTAGTTTGACGTTACCGTGCCTCACAGTATAGTTACTATCACTGCGAACCGCACTAGCATGCCTATCTAACTTTGGATTGGCAAAGCAAATTCTACCGCCGGTATTTGCTTTGCCAACGTTGATTGTCTCGGCGACCATCACGTGGGAGGCAGCGTTATCGACCGATGGTTCTTGCGAGCTCAGCAGTTCCCCCGCACCATCCTCGGGCGCCTATCCCAACATAAAGAAAATGGTTGCGACGGACCTGTCCTCTGCGCAGACCGACGACCTCTGCCAAGTATTATCGTCCTACCAAGATATTTTCGACTTCGACGACCACCCTTTAGGCCAGACGCTCACGGTCAAGCATCAGATTCTTACTGGCGATGCTACAGCTATTCACCGACGACCATATCGAGTTTCTGCGTCGGAACGCCGAGTAATTCAAAGTGAAGTGAGCAAAAATGCTAGATAAAAACATTGAGCCTTCTTCGAGTCCCTGGGCGTCACCTGTGGTGTTGGTTAAGAAGAAGGACGGCACGTGGCGCTTCTGTGTAGACTGCCGTCATCTGAACAACATTACTAAGAAGGACATCTACCCGCTCCCACGTATAGACGACGCCCTTGACTGCCTCCACGGTTCCAGCTATTTCTCTTCTATTGATCATCGTTCTAGATACTGGCAGATTGCTGTTGACGATATGACGATATGACGATATGGACATAGAAAAAACCGCGCTCATCACACCTGATAGCCTATACCAATTTAAAGTAATGCTGTTTCGATTGTTCAACGCCCCTTTCACCTTCTAGCGACTCCTTGTTCCAAGGTTTTAAATGGCCCACATGTCTCTGCTACCTCGACGACGTCATCGTCTTCTCGCCAACGTTCGACACTCACCTTGAGCGTCTAACAACTATAATTGATGTATTTCGAAAGGCGAAGCTCCAACTTAACTCGTCCAAATGTCGTTTTGGCCGCCGCCAAATTACTCTTCTGGGCCATCTCGTTGACGCTTCCGGAGTAGAGCCTGATCTCGACAAAACTCGCGTTGTCCGAGACTTTCCGGTTCCGAAGACAGCCGCAGACGTTCCAAGTTTTGTACGGCTATGTTCGTACTTTGGTCGCTTTTTTCAAGATTTTGCAGCAATTGCTAGACCCCTCACTAATCTTTAGAAGAATGGCGTACCATTCTCGTGGGGTACTGCAGAAGCCGCTGCCTTCTCTCGTCTCGTTACTTTTCTCTCCTCACCACCCGTTCTCGCCCACTTCGACCCTGGTGCCCCTACAAAATTGCGTACAGACACCAACGCTCATGGCGTAGGGGCCGTCTTAGGCCAGCGTCAGCGTGGCCAAGAACGCGTTATTGCTTATGGGAGCCGCCTCCTAGCACCATCGGAGCGCAACAATTCCATTACGGAACGAGAATGCCTTGCTGTTGTCTGGGTAGTTGCGAAGTTCCATCCTCACATTTACGGTCGCGCTTTTTCCGTAGTCACTGACCATCATGCTCTCTGCTGGTTGTCATCGCTAAAAGAGCCTACAGGCCGGCTTGGTCGATGGCCTTTGAGGCTACAAGAAAATTCATATTCCGTGGTGTACAAGTCTGGCCGCCTGCACCAAGATGCTGACAGCTTGTCGCGTTACCCTGTTGATGACTCTGACTCCTCCAATATTACCAGTGCTGCTTGCGTATTCTCTGTATCACAGCCGCTTCATTTCGCCGACGAGCAACGTCGTGACGTCTACATCAGAGCACTCATAGACCGTTTTGAACACTCTCCGGCCGATGTTACTCTTCGCCTCTTCGTCCTCCGCGACGGTACTCTGCACCGCCATAACCTTCATCCAGATGACTGTGAGTTCCTATTTGTAGTACCTAAACACCTCCGCTCCACCGTGAAGCTCTAGAAGATCTTCACGACGCACCAACGGCAGGCCACCTCGGCATATATCGCACCTATGACCGTGTACGTCGCCGTTTTTTCTGGCCGGGCCTTTCCCGTTCCGTACGACGTTACGTCGACGCTTGTGAACTTTGCCAACGACGCAAGAAGCCTTCCCAGCTCCCCGCTGGTTACCTGCAGCCGCTCGACATCCCTGCCCAACCCTTCCATCGTGTCGGCTTGGACCTTCTCGGCCCATTTCCGGAATGTACATCCGGAAACAAGTGGGTTGCAATGGCGGCGGACTGCGCGACTCGCTACGCCGTAACCCGCGCTCTTCCGACCAGCTGCACAACTGATGTTGCGGACTTCCTCCTACATGACATCATTTTCATTCATGGTGCTCCGTCTCAATTGCTCACAGACCGTGGCCGTACGTTTTTGGCCAATGTCATTGACGACATCATGCGTGCCTGCGTAATACAGCAATAATTTACCACCTCCTACCGCCCTCAAACGAACGGCCTCACTGAGCGTTTGAACCGCACCCTTAAAGACATGCTATCCAAATACGTTTCAGACGACCACCGTGACTTTGGCCTGGCTCTACCTTACATTACGTTTGCGTACAACTCTTGCCGTCTCGAAACTGCTTGCTTTTCCCTGTTTTACCTCTTGTAAGGCCGAAAACCGACGCTACCAGTGGGCACTGTGCTTCCGTCCGCCACATCTTCAACTAGCGATTATGCCCGTGATGCAATCGTACATGCTGACCATGCTCGCCAACTTGCGCGCGCTCGTCTACAAGTGTCTCAGAAAAACAGAAGCAACGCTACGACCTCCGTCACCGCGATGTCCATTTTGAGCCCCGCACCCTCGTGTTCCTTTGCTCACCATCGCGTAAAGCTGGCCTTTGCGAAAAACTGCTTTCCTGTTACACAGGCCCATATCGCGTGCTCCACCAAGTGACCGATGTCACTTATGAAATCGTTCTGGCCACGCCCACTACGTCCTCCGCTGTGACAACCAGTGACATTGTCCACGCCGCCCGACTCAAGCCCTGCACCTCTCCACGCGTTTTGGACGTTTACCAGCCCCGTGACGGCGCTTTTGCCGCCGGGGGGGGGGGGGGCGAGGTAGTATTACGATATTATCGCGAGATGGTCAAGAGACAAGCCGCCGCAAGAACGACGAAGTGGGTCTGTGCCCTTGGTGCGAGCGAGTGTTGGCCTGGCTCTCTCGCAGCCCGGACGGTCCTGGTGCTTCGTGCCTCCTCGTGGCCTAGTTCCTCCGGTTGCACGCTGTTCTCTGCGGAGAATTGGTGAATTATCGGGCGGTTTATTTTCTTTAGTATTGTTTTGTACTTTCCTCTTATTGTGTCGTCAATCTGATTGTTAGTTCCTAATGTCTCTTTCTTCTCCCGGCCAGAGATCTTCCCTCTGGACGGCTTCGCTTCCCACTAATGATATGCCTATAGCGGCTTTCTTGCGCAGTGGCATTCACAGCGTTCCAGTGGCTCTAGTGCCGACCAATGGGGGATTCATCCGCGTGAAGAATCCCAAGGTGATTCAAGAAGAGCTGCAGAAAGCAACCCCGCATTTCCAAAGCATAACCGATGTTCGACAATTTGGCAGAGGGGGCATTCTATGCTGTTCGCCAGACCAGACCTGTGTCTCCGACCTTCTGAAGTGCGAAATGTTCACGAATCACCCGGTGAGGCCTTTTACTCCTGCTCATCTAGCAGGCCTTTTACTCCTGCTCATCTAGCTTGCGTTAACGGGCTAGTTCGTGGAGTCGGCGCGAGCCTGTGTGCTTCCGAGGTCCTGTAGATGTTCTCCCCGGCAGGTGCCGTCTCCGTCTACCGATGTTCACGCGTTTGTAAGAATCAAAGAGTCCCCAAAGAGTCAGTTATTGTCACCTTTGCAGGCACAAATAGGCCGTCAGAGATCAAGGCGCGGCCATTATATACAGGGTGGAAGCAATTTCTCCCCGCCCAGTGCAATGCGTTCAGTGTTGGCGATATGGCCACAGTATTAAGGGATGTCGATCAGAGCTTTGGTGCCGCATTTGCGGAGAAGGCCACGATGGAAAAACGTGTTCGTCTCAGAGCGAACGATGCTGTTTGTGTGAAGGCTCCCACCCTGCGGACTGTGCGCAATGCCCTGCGAGAGACCAAGAGCTCGAAATTCTACAAATTATAGAACGGAAACGGTGTTCGCGTAGTGAAGCTCGTGCACTCTCATTAGAGAAATCATGTGGCTATGTTGAAGCTGCTGCTCGTCACTCCAAAACAATGACTGCATCTCTTGGTGATGTTGTAGCTGCTGCCATAGAGAAAGCTATGGCAAAAGCCCTTGAGATTTTCTTTACGAACCTTTCAGAGACCGTTGGACAAGTTCTCACCTCTAAGTTGTCGCAGCTTTTGCGTGTTCCTGCGCGTCCATGTGTTGCTTCTGAAATCACAGTCTCTGATAAGAACATAGTGAAACACGTATCGGCAGAGGCCTCGCCTCGCAGTACTGATGCCTCCGAAGCTCCCGTAACTCATGTAGAACACGAGGCTTTCACAGTCACAAATCTGGTTCAGATACCATGGAGAATATGCATTTAGATGCTAGAACTTGTAAACGTCGTGCTTCTCCATACTCCCCAAGAGCTACTACTCTCCAAAACTAAAAGCTAAAAAGAGCGAAAATAAGAGCTTAGCAAAGCATGATTTCCTAAAGGATAACACTCTACAAACGGCAGTTAATACTGCCGGAATATCGTCAACATAATAAGCTTGAAAGTGCTGCAGTGGAACTGTCGTTCTATTTTTGCTGCAGCCGCTGATCTTTTATATCTCTGTGAAGATCTTTCTCCTGATTTGATTATTCTGTAAGAAACTTGGTTATCCACAAAAAAAGAGCTATCATTTAAAGAATTATCGCAGTTTTCGTCTAGATCGTCCTTCTCGTAGAGGGGGATTAGCATTTTTCATCTCAACAAAAATTTCTCATAGAGCTAAAATTAGTCACCAGACATTCTCCACGGAAAGTGAGATTCTAGCATTGCATATAACGCTTCCTGGATGCGCCCCATTTTCGATAATCAATGTTTATTTCCCTACAGGAGTCCGCAGTACTGGTTCTCATGAAGCCGCGGTTGCACCATGCAGAAAGGATATAATCATAGCTGGTGATTTTAATTCTCACCACGTATCGTGGGGTTCTCACCACGTATCGTGGGACACTTGTGGTAAACGATTCTTAGATTGGGTTTCGTCAAATAACCTTAATTGTGTAAATTCGAAAACCCCAACTTATGCATCCGGCAAATCGCGTTCGGTGTTAGACCTAACTTTTTCCAGTTCGGTCTGTGTAATTTCTTTTCGGTCTGCTATTACCTCGGCCACAAATAGCAACCATCTTCAAATATTCTTTGAAATAACGCGTCCAATTAATTTGGTTGAAAAGCATGTCCGCACCTATGTTACCTATAGTAAATTTCAAGTTTCACTGCCATCAGCTTTAGAAAAACAGGTTGGCCTAAATGATGAAGTTAAGGCAGTTAATTTGTGCCAAGTGCTAAGTGACAGTTATAAGAAATCCAAGTTCAGTATGCAGTCAACTGAAGGTGGTACTTATTCACCATGGTGTAATCCGGACTGCGCACGCGAATATAGAAGAAGAAAGGCAGCCTGCCGAAAGTTCCTGTATAATCAATGTCCACGTAAATGGGTTGACTATAAGTTTGTTGCAGCTACATTCAAGCAAACAGTTGACAAAGCGAAAGAAAATTATAACACCAAACATTACAGTTACCTATCGCAGTCTAGTAATAAAAAAGCCCTATTTCGATTTCTTCGGTCTAAAAAGATTAACAGCCCCAACAAATGTAGAGTCTGTTAGCTTAACTTCCACTGAATTAGTGCAGTCATTGGAGGATATTGCAAAAGGCTTAGAACGTCGGCTCACATCACTTCGCCCTTCTCATATACCGGCACCTGAACCAGCTAATGAGTACATAGCAGTCACATTAGAAGAATTAATGAGAGTGGTAAAGATGCTGCCAGCTTCAGCCCCAGGGCCTGTTGGCATAACTACAGCAATGATAAAATTATTATTCGAATTGTCTCCCCAGGATTTGCTTAATTTTATAAATTACTCGATTAAAAATGGATGGATTCATCCAGATTGGAAGGTTTGCAAAATATCTCCACTACTCAAAAAGCCAGGCGATGGTTACACAATAGACAACATTAGACCTATTTCTCTAACCTCAAATCTTGTAAAGTTAATCGAGAGAGTTCTATACGGTCACTTCGATAGGTGGATAGGCGAGAAGTAAATATTAAGTGATTCTCAAATAGGATTCAGGCCTGGCTGCTCAATTTGGTGTGCTCATGTTGACTTGGAGAGTAGAATTCTAGAATTCAACTCGCTCGCCCCAACAACCAGTACGCGGCCTTAGTGACATTAGACATTGCGAAGGCATATGACAGTGTCGACCACAATACTTTAATCAACAGACTCAATAGTGTGAATCTTCCATAGTATATATCATTGCATAGATTCAAAATTTTCTAAGCGGACGAAAATTTTATTGCTATCAAAACGGTGTTTCTTCTAAAAGTTACAAACAGACAAGGGGCGTTCCCCAAGGTGCAGTACCCTCCCCAGCATTATTCAATATTTTACTAAATCACATCCCGACACATCATGATGCACAGGTATACGTATACGCTGATAATATCGCATTTTTCACGGTATCTAATGACATACATAGCCTATATAAAAGTTTGCAGTCGTATTTCAATCAGATTTGAATTTGGCTCAAAGGAGTAAAAATGTCGCTAAATGTCAACAAAAGTGCGATCATTGTCTTTCCCTTAAATTTTCCTATCCGAATAACACTGTCGTATGACCAGGAGATTATTCCGCAGGTACATTCTTTAAAATATCTGGCAATGATTTACACCGAATTGGCAGACACACATAGAATACATCGCATCCAAGGGAGCACGCGCCGTTGGTTTATTATGAAGAGTCTGCAGCAGTCGTTTTGGAATGCGCAGGGAGACCTTGCTGATGATTTATTGTATGTATGTCCGCCCCATTCTAGAGTTTGGATGCGTGTTAGTTTCAGGAGGTCCTGCGTATAAGTTACGTCCTCTGGTTCTTTTAGAACGCGAATCACTAGGTCGGTGTCTCGGCCTTCCAAAATTTGTAGCCAATAATATTCTATATCATGAAACTCACCTGCCTTCTCTTCAAACTCGATTTCGTATACTGACAGTCCAAACATTTCTAAGCATCTATGCTTCACCCCAGAAACGCTCCTACTATATTTTTATTGGAGAACTGACTGCATTTTTTGAGAATCAATGGTCCAGACTGCATTGTCCCCAGGTAGTTTTTGTGCAGAAGCTATTAGAGCCATTACAAATATCAATCCGTGATGTGGCTTTTCTAAATTTACCTACTTCGACAGTAAGTCTTGAATTTGGCGATATATTTCCCAATAACGCTATAATCTTACCTATTCGATACCTAAAAGGTTTATTAGATGACCACCTTGAAAACCTCCAAATAAATGCAGTAATTGCCACAGATGCTTCTGTCAGTGAAGAGAAGGCCAGAGTGGGCATTTTTTCGACATCATTAAATTGGTCTTTCCCTCTTCGACTACCCGACTTTACGCCAATATTTCAAGCAGAGTTATTGGCGATCATCCTAGCTCTACGGAAACTCCCCACATTTATTTCCTCAGCCGTAATCGTAACAGACTACTTGTCTGTTTGCTCCGCTTTATCTGTGCCCAATTCAAGTATGATTCTCCGAGAATTTCATTCATTTCCCAACATTTACGCCTCATCCATCTGGTATGGGTGCCAGGGCATGTGGGGCTCACTTTAAACAAGTCAGCAGACGCACTAGCAACGCAATCTCTTAAAAGCCCAGTACTGAGGATCCTAAAACCTTCGGCATACGTCACTTCTGCAAGATTTTAAAAAATTTTCCATTCAAGAACAACATGCCAAATCATCTGTATTAGATAACGCCGATTTTCAGCACCTTAGATTTCCTTGGCACAGCTGATGATGTGCAACAAGAAAATTTGAAGTTTCTTTTACGCGTATGCGTTGCCGAATACCAAGGCTTAATTTCTATTCCCATAGGTCTGGGTTGGCATCTGCTCCTAAATGTTTCTACTGCAATGAACCCGAAACTATGGATGATTTCTTTATAGAGTGTCGTAGGTTCAACGTGCATAGAAAACGACTTCCGCCAACTTCGATTAGCCATTACGCTACCTATCATTCTGTCTCTGGGGGCGCCGGCACTAGGGCACTGTAATACGAACGTATGTGGTGCCATATATAATTTTGTAATGGAAACAAGGAGACTTCCATGCTAATTTTACTGTTTTATTTTCCACAAGAAACCAAAAATATTACCTTCTAATTTTAGGAAACTATAGCATGAAAATTATTATTCACGATTAGAATTCATTTAATATCTCATTTTCAGTAGGTATCTCCTCTTTTTCGACCCACTGACGCCCGATTCACGGTCAATCCCCCGTAATTGGTTGTGCTACATCTACGGGCATCAAACCAAACCAAACCAAATCTGGCTCCACTGTAAATAGCCTGTAAATAGCGTCTTTCGTCTGTGTCATTCCACGCGTAACAAATATAGGCCATTGTAATTTGCGCTGTTCCAGAGGGCTTAACCGGAAGCCTTCTTGGAAGTCCGTTTGTAAGCATAAAAAGCGAAACACTGCGCGATGAGGCTGCTGTGCGTCTGTACATTGATTGCCTCTCGTCATTGACAACACTTTCGAACATCTGTAACAGGGACGCGCGCATTTGGGTATTGAAGAAGACACTTCGTTCGAAAGCCCTCAGGGGTCGCCAAATATTTGTTCATCACGTCCCTGGTCACAGGGGCGTGTTGGGAAACGAAATCGCTGGCTCGGCCGCGTCGTCCGCGGCAACTACCGGTCTCGTTCGCGCTCACTACAGTCAGATCGGTCTATGCCAAGTTCTTTAAGATCGCTCAACAGCAATGGCATTGCTATTGGCAACGAGAAGGCACCAACACCACCCTTCACAACTCGGTGCGTAGCGTTTATGACATACCGCGCCATAGACAGAGACATATCTCATGTTTACCACTATTTCGATGACGTTGTCGTGGCCACAGAAACATGGCAATAGCATTTAAAGGCTTCAAATTGCTTACTTCAAATAGTGCGAGCGGCTAAACTGGCCATAAAATAAAAAAGTGAAATAAATCGGCTCTCCAACAAAATGCTTCTTGTGCCATGTGGTAGGTCAAGGTGTTGTACAGCCCTGGAAAGACACAGCCGACAAGATCAACACTGATAAATGACCTGAAACGAATAAGGAGCTCAGGACCTTCTCCGGACTCACGGGCTATAACCGGTATTTCGTTCTAAACTAAGCACAGCTTACCCATGCGCTCACCAATCTTAAGAAGAAAGGCTGTCCGAACCGGCTGAATTGGCAGACACCACACGAACAGGCATTTATCCGACTAAAGAACCTGTTATCACACCAGCTGTACTAAAGGCTCCAGATTTCAGCAAACACTTCTTGTTATGCCTGGACGCCTCTTCGAGAAGTCTCGGAGCCGTTCTTTTGCAAGAACACGACGGACGTTTGCACCCCGTGTCCTACGCAAGCCGGAAGCTTCTCCCGCGCGAAGCTGCCTATTCCACAATTGAGAGAGTGCCTCGCCATAGTGTGAGCGGTACAGAAATTTCATGTGAACCTTTACGGTCACCCGCTCATCCTGCAGTCTGACCACCGACCACTGCGGTACCTCAATTCCGCGAAGCACGTGAACCGTCGTGTACTACACTGGAGTTTACTGCTTATGGATTAGGACTTCCACGTAGACGCCGGAGTGTGCGGACGAATTCAATTCGGCTCTGGTTTCTACCAATGCTTTTGTGGCGATTTTTCACAATTTGACAGGAATATTTGTGCACGACGGCTTCGTGAAGTCGCACGGACTCTGTGGACACTTTGCTGGACACTGAGTGTTTATCTCTACCGTCTACAGCGGTTTTCCCATCGCCGCTTGGCCGCCGCCTCGCTAGCCCTAACGAGAGGAGCCTCTGATCCGACGTGGCTAGCGCACGCTAGCGCGGGGCCACTTCTGGCGCGTTGCTCTCTCTTTCACGTCGCCGCCGCCGCTCGGGCTGCAGTTTTTCTGCACAGGTATGGAATACCAAGTGGCCGGGAAAGACATTGCCGTGGAGGAAATCACTCCGGATCAAGGCTGGCAGACTTCCACGTCTCGCCGCGCCGCAGCCAAACGTGAGAGCGTTAACCCTACTCCGCCATATGGCGTGTTGAAGCGTAGAGGAACTGAGACCCGCGGCCGTGAAAACGCTAAAAACGCCATCATCCGCGCGGGCAGAATGCCGCCATTGCCAAAAGATGAAAACCGTATTATTACAAGGCCTCGTGGGGGACTTAACATAGCGAAGGTTGGCCCTGCGGTGGTTGCCGACGCCATTGCCGCCTCGGCCGGCCTCGGCCCAGCACAACAACCCTCGGACACGCTATGCCTCAACAACAAACAGAATGTCTTAGTGGCAAGCACTCCGCTCAAAGAAAATGCTAACCGCTACGTGCGAGGAAAGCAAATTTGCATCCAAGGCGTTGCCCATGATATCAGCGCCTATGAAGTGCCACCACAGTCGACTTGCAAGGGAAGTCATCCGCGGGGTCCCCGCGCAACACGGGCCGACGGACATCGACTCGAAAATTGTCAATATCAGCAATCCACTGGCACTGGCCGCCAAGCGCATAGGCACCACCACCGCAGTAATCGTGGCATTCGACGGCCACCGAGTGCCCAATTTCGTAGGCTACGGATAGGTTCTCATGCACTGCACGCTATACCGCAGGCAGGTCGATATATGTTACGCCTGTGGTCGGCTCGGCCACCGTGCGGGCGTGTGCCCAAACCCCATGGACGTTATCTGCCGAGGCTGTGGTGCCCCAAACCCCACTCGGGAGCACCACTGTGCACCCAAATGTAAGCTATGCGGTGGCCCCCATCCCATCGCCGACAAAGCCAAAAATGAACGCTACCACATTGTATATGTGGTGCGACGACGGCGATGGGAGAGAGCACGCTTGACGAGGAACGGCGACGACTGTACTACAATGCCCAAGTCCGCTTTCGCTACCACCGACGACGACTACCTGCACCTCCCTGGGGGTGCCAGGGCCGCTGAGAACAATCGATCCCAGTCCAGATCCAGGGGCCGATCCCGGAGCCGCTCCAGGCGGGCATCGACATCCCGGGCCCGCTCTCGTAGTGCGCCGCGCAGCGCATCTCGGGACCACTTCTTTCTCGCTCCAAGACCGGGCCCGGGTCCCATTACGGCTCCCATTGTGGCTCCCGTTCTCGATCCCGCTACGGGCCCACGTGTTAACGATTGTCAAGCTCGCCGGCACCACCAACGAGTAACAAGACACGAGGCACCCTCACCTGGACGGACGTCGTCCGGGGAAGAAGAAACTACACCACATCACAGGTAGGGTCGGGCTCACTCCCAGAGCACGTTAGAGACACTAACACATCCGAGATAGCGTTACTCAAACGCGAAAACGCCGCTATGAAAGAGACAATCCTCAGACTTACGGCCGCGATTACCGAACTACAAAACGACAGGAGCGCGCGCACAGTCATTATGCCCGCCGCCGAGAACGCCGCCAAGGCAGTGTGCTGTCGCATATAGAACCCACGGTGCACCACGTGCCAATTCACACGCGCGCAGCCCAGTCATCACCGCCGGAGCTTGTTAGCGCTGGTAACGCCGACGTCGAGAGCGCGCCCAAGAAACGCGCCGTCGCTCGAGCCCTACCAGAACTGAAAACCGAGTTAGGGGAGATTAAAAGTACGCTGTCGGCAATTAAAGAGAGCCTCCGCTTTCTCGGAGAGAATATGGCCCGCGTACAGTCCACCCTCACGGCCCATAGTAATAGGTTGGGGACAGTCGAACATTATCTCGTAAACGTCGTAGCCCCCGCCATCGCCACTGGTAAGCTGGTCTCGCCACAACACACCACGGCCAATGCACCCTCACACGCGTCCCCCTTCCAACCGTCAGGCCCCCGGGCACCCCGAAAAGCATCAAGATGACCAGGCGAGATGAAGCGCTCCGCATCTAGCAGCGGAACTGCAGGAGTTTCACTGCGCGGAAAGCCTCCCTGCAGCAATACCTACTCAGCCACGACGCCAAGCCCCGCATAATCTTACTGCAAGAAACTCTATACACACCGCCATGTGCGCCGCCTAAAAGTGGTTACCAGGCCTCGCGAGAGGACGTGGTACCGCCACGCTGGTCTCTAAAAAGCTCACCTGCCTCGCGCATCACCTCGATACATCCGAGGTGGACTACGTGATGAGGGAGATTCTCCCAAGCGACGCGTCCCAACAAAGTGTCTACATCCTCAACGTGTACAGCAGCCCCGGACGAATGAGTCAACGTTTCCGACGCCTATTCCAGAGAGCCATCCGTCTTGCAGGCCCAAACCCCCTCGTGATAGCTGGCGACTTTAACGCTGCGCATCGTACCTGGGGTTACGTATATGACACCCCCCAGGGCCCCGCGTTGTGGCATGATGCGACCGAGTTGGATCTCACCCTAGAGACAGACAAGGCGTTGCCTACCCGCATGGGCACGTCCACACACAGAGACACCACCCAGGATGTCTGCTTCGTGAAGAACACAGCCGATGTCCGCTGGTCCAACCTTGCGGAGGATCTTGGCAGCGACCATCTCATACTGGCCGTTCACTTACCCAGCATCGTCAGGAAGCCCAAGTCGTACACGTGAGTCGACTGGGACCGCTTTCGGAAGGCTCGCGCCTAATGACTCCCTCACGACACTACCCCGAACCTCGAGACGTGGACGGCTCAGCTCAAGGCCGACATCGGTAAGGCCGCGAAAACATTCAGCATGGATATGCCAACCGAGAAGATGGACAGCCGCCTCGCCCACTTGCTCGAGGCCGAACCGTCTCTACTGACACGATGGAAGAGCCAGCGTCTCAACCGCAGGCTCCGCAAACGCATTGCAGAACTGAACAAGACCATAATGGAACAGTGCAGCACCCCATCCGAACAGCAATGGGACGAGGTGTGTAAAGGCGCGCTCACACTAGCGGGAGACTTCTCGCAGCGGCACAGCGCCAACGTCACCGCTGCGTCGCAGTTCCTCCGAATGACGATCACACTGCGCGCGTTTTCTCACTGCGGTTGTCTTGGAATGTAGAGAGAGGAGGCGTTGAGGGAGGACCCTAACGAGCAGAGAGAGAAGGGGACAGTCACGTGACACCAGAGAAGACGAAAGCGCGCTCTTTTCCCGCGTCGTCGTCTTGATCGTCTGCTAGCTCTCCTCCCGTCGCCCTTTTTGTGACGAGGATGGCTGGTTCGAACGATGATCTGTTGGCTACGGTAAACATACTTGCTTGTTCGCTGCTTCTGCACCATCGCCTCAAGTCGCATATTCATGCTGGCAAAGCAACCGCCGAGTGTCCCGCAGCACGCTCCCAGCCTCCGCCGACGGGGTCACTGAACTGGGAGCGACGTCACGGTTCACGGTCGGCCCCCATTGGCTGTTCTCGTCAGCGGCGCGGGAAAAATGGGTACCGGACCCATTGCTCTGCGGGACGGCACAGCAGCCTGTCTGCGGGAGAAAAACCGGTTTGTGCGGGAAGCGGCGCGCGGAAAACGTTCTGCGTTGCGCGTTTTCCCGCCGCTGTGAACGCGCCTTAACTCGACTGACGGACAGGTCCGCAATGGGGAGACGTGGAACCTCCTCAAACACCTGCTCGACGACACCAACACCCGCACGAACCAGCGCCACTCACTCACCAAAGTCCTTCACCAGGCCAAAGGCACCGCTTCGCCGGATGACGTCGTCAAGACCCTTGTGCATAAGTACCTCCCGATATCCACAGGCCCGCCGACCCTACATCCCGATTATACAGGTACCGACAACACCCTCCTCGACGCCGAATTTCCCGTTGAAGAGGTACGCCGGGCGCTCCACGAACTAAACGGCCGTTCCGCCCCGGGCCCCGATGGCATAAGCAACAAGCTCCTGCGAAAGTTAGACGAACCATCGGTCGTGCCACCTCACGGGCGCCATCAATGACGTGTGGGGGGAGGGGCGAGCTGTCTGACACCTGGAAACTCGCCCAGACGATCCTCATTCCGAAACCGGGCAAGGCACCTGACGTCGATAACCTTCGCCCCATCTCGCTCACGTCGTGCGTAGGTAAGGTGGCCGAGCATGTCGTACTCAACAGAGTCGCCCGCTATCTCGAAGACCAGGACTGTTTCACACACCACATGATCGGCTTCCGACCCGGGCTCTCGACGCAGGATACGATGCTTCTCCTGAAACACCAGATCATAGATGCCGGGGCCACTTGGGGCACCCGCGCCATACTCGGCCACGACCTGGAGAAGGCGTTCGACAACATCGAGCACTCGGCAATACTTAAGGCGATCGCGGACCTAGGGCTCGGGCGCCGGTTCTACGAGTTCTTCCGCGCCTTCCTAACCCGTCGCAAGGCCGTGCTCCGTGCCGGAGACCTCAGGTCGAAAGAAGTCGAGCCCGGAGAGCTTGGCACCCCCTAGGAGTCCATCCTCTCACCGACGCTGTTCCACCTGATGATGATTGGGCTCTCCGAACGCCTCCCGAAGATACAAAGCCTCAGCTATACGGTATACGCGGACGACATCACCATCTGGTGCTCCGCGGGGTCGGACGGCTTTATCGAATCCGCTCTGCAGGAGGCAGTCGAAACCGCCGAGTCCTACCTCGACCACAAGGGCCTCAAGTGCTCCTCGGCCAAAACGGGGCTGCTGTTGTACTGCCCAAAACGACAAGGCAAAAGGCCTAATGGATGGAAACCACCGACCGAGCGCAACATTACCGTCCGCACCTGAGACGGTCGCCCAATCCCCAGGGTCGACTCCATCCGAGTACTGGGAATGATTGTCGAGGTGGGCGGATCAAACATCCAAACGGTACACAGGCTGACGACCAAGACGGACAACGCAATCCGACTCGTACGCAGAGTGGCCAACCATCAACACGGCCTCAAAGAAGACAATCTGCTGCGTCTCCTACACGCGTTCGTCCTATGTCACTTTACATACGTCGCAGCAATGCACAAGTGGAAACAATCGGAGCGTGACAAGCTCAATACACTCATCCGAAAGGTAGTGAATCGGGCCCTTGGGCTCCCGATCATCACGCCGACGTATCGACTCCTCGAGCTTGGGGTGCACAATACGCGCGAACAGATCGCTGAGGCGCAGGACAGAGCGCAGATTATACGACTGACGATGACCAAGACCGGCCGTCACATCTTGCGCGAGCTCGGCTACTTCCCACCGAACACCCAGGATTCACCGGAGTTTATGCCGATTCCCCGCGAGCTCCGCGACCTGATCACGATCGCACCCATTCCGCGAAACGTACGTACATCCGGAACACAATCGAGGCAGTAGCCTAGCCCGGGCCACCGCATTCCTCAAACGCATAAACGAGAAAGCGGACGACGTCGCTTTCGTGGATGTCGCCGCATACCGATGCAACCTAGCCTTCGCCGCGGTAGCGGTCTCGTTTTCGCAACGGACTTTAAACGCCGCCACGGTACGCACACGTGACCCTGAGGTGGCGGAGCAAGTGGCCATAGCCCTGGCAGTGCTCTACGATAAGTGAAAGAGAATATTCAGCGACTCGAGACCGGCCATCACAGCGTTCGAGAGAGGAGTCGTCTCCGACCAGGCGCTACGCGTCCTCCGCGGCGCTGATCCGAGCACCCTCAAACACCACGCCGTCAGGGGCGTAGAAAGGGGGGGTGGGGGGGGTGGCTCATCGGGTTCAGCCCCTTCTCCGAAATTTTTTCGGGCTGTCGATGCACCGCGGACCAAAGCAACCCCTGACCCCAGAAATCATTCTGGATTTTGTCTAGAATGTCCTTTTCATGCTCGAAAAGATACTTCACCACGAAAATTGCAAACTCGGGCTGCATTTCGTGGCAACACCCATGCACCGGGAGTCACATAACGCAAGCAGCCCCATCCGAGCACAAAGTTTCAATGGCGTTTTGATGACAAACGGGCTCACCGCGGCATATCGCGGAGGCCGCGGAATCTACGGAGCGCATGGATATCAATTCCGAAACTTTATGGTTATAAATATCATAAACTTTTGATGTGAAAGGTGCATTGACATTTCCAAAGTATAGTTCTTTAGATTTTCAATTTCGGAACATTGTGGGTCTAATGCTGTTACAAACATATGACGCTAAAGGTACATTGACTTTTCTAAAGTCTTGCATTGAAACATACAACGGGACAAGCCAACACACCAACACACACTATTATCACTATTACCGCTGTTAGACAAGTTGACAAAGCACGCAGCGAGGTCCCATGAGACGAAGCGTTGTGGTGGTTCATTTGTCATTGGTGGTCATGTCACATAAAATCATATCAATATTTTTTTCACTTACGCCAAGCATTTATGTTAAGACACTAAAGCCAGCGAAGGTAACTACGTTCTTATTTATTTTTCCTGCTGTGACTTTCATTCCCGAGCACACATTGAGCGTCTTCAATTTTCTTTGTTCTTCCTAACCTACCCGCGGGCTGCCAGAGCCAGCCAGAGCGCATACGCTTTTCTCGTGTTGTCCTGACCACCGCACGGCGCACTTCGGCGCGTGTTCGGTTTGCTCTGGCCGAGTGGATTTTCGCATGGCAGAGTTTTAGACGCTTTCTGGCTAGCAGACGAGAAAAAGAAACAATGGTCGCTCGCTGCCATCACTGTGGGGACTCAGCGGATTGCACCGCGTTCGCTTGAGGGCAACCTCTCCGGAAAGTCTTGGCTGGCCGGTGTAGGATACCGAGCAGTATGCGTATGGTTCTCTGCGGACCAAGCGTCTCGCGTTTTTTTCTATATTCCTTCGGTAGTCACATTAGGTGCGCAAAGTAGGCATTCAATTGTGGCCAACATATTTTGCTTGGTTTTTTTTTAATTTCGGTGCTCCCGCCCCACAAAAGGAAAACAAAATACATTGTTGGGGCGCAACGAATTGTTGCATGGTGAAAGTTCGGTTTTGTTGCTTCTTCCTTTGCGGAAAGTAATGGGCCACGGGACGCTTCAGTTACCGGATACTCTTACTATATTATTGCGATAGCAATTATATGGACACTCCAAGCGCATTCCTGCCGTCACCGTCGGCCTCATGTTTCGTATAAAGTCCAAGGGCGATAACATCGTTACCGAGCGCCGCGTGCTGTATGTGCGAGTGAAAGCGTAGGGAGGGGGAGCTGGAATGGGTGAGCCGACGATGGTGACTCAGTCTTGTGTGCGCAAAGGAGAAAAGCGGAGAGCAAACTAGTCATCTTCCGTCGCGCGCGGTACATCGGGGGGAGTGGATGGAATGGGGGCGGTATCTAGGATTCTTTGAATCTGTGATTGCGCAACATGTTTATTTGCTTCGTTTGACGCATTATACACCGTGACTTTTTCTTAGATACGTACATTTGTTGGAGACTTATACGTATATTTAAATATCATGTTGGAAGATTTTGTGTATACGTGCAGTGAACTTTGTTTCCAGTGACACTTTTTTGCCCTTTATCAAGCTCTATCTTCGCATTTGTATATCCAATTGTATCTTCGCATTTCTAATGTACGAGGGCGAGTCAAATCAAAGTGAGCCTACACACCCCGCGCAATAATGGTTAGGTTAATTATATGCGAGGCATGTGCGTAGATGAGAGGGATGTCTCACTTACAAAAGTGGCATGCAGGTGCGAGGATAAAGGTTCTGTAATGCTCTCATACATTTGGTTGAACATGGTTGCGTGACATATTGGAAACTCCAAAAGTTGAACAGCGTGGTGCCGTGAAGTGTTTGACTGCTTAAGGTATTTCGTAAAAAGAAATTAGTCGCCGTATGGCTGCCGTGTACGTTGAACATCGCATTTCATTGGCCACTGTGAAGCGTTGGAGCAAACGGTTCAAAGGAGGACGTGAAGGTTGCAAAGACGATCCAAGACGGGAATAACGCCATTGTGAAATCACCCTTAACAAAATTGCAAAAGTTGACGAAGTTATGAGACAAGAACAGAGAATAAGCATCGATGAACTGGCAGAGCGTCTGAACATCAGTCACAATTCGGTTGAAGCCATAATTCATGAATATCTCTGCCATCGGCTTTTGTGTGCCCAATGGATGTTCAAGATTTTGAACCACCGCCACAAGACGGGAGAAATTCGGCGCTGCCTTGACTGATCTGATCCGGTATTACAATGAGGGTGACGACTTCTCTGCAATTGTGATCGGGGACGAACCATGGCGCCACTACTATGAGCCTGAAACACCACGGCAGAGCTTACAGTGGAAACATTCGAATTCACCACGACCAAAGAAAGCAAAGGCCATCATTTCCGCCGGAAACGTGTTGACCGTTTCGATCGTCAGGGACCATTACGAATAGAATTTGCTAAGTCTTGAGAGACTATCAATTGTTTCCGATGCTTTGAAATGCCGGAACGGCTGCGTGTTGCAATCAAGAAGAAACGATGTGGAAAATTGGCGAACGGGTTCATCTTGTTCCACGACAATGCCCATCCCCACATCGCTGATGTATTTAATACAAAACTGGCAACATTCAAGTGGGAAACGCTACAACATCCGCCCCACAGCCCAGGCCTGTCGCCTTGCGACATTCACATTTTGGGGCAACCGAAATAAAAAACAGCTCAAGGGAAGCACATTCGTGTCGGACGATGACGATCGGTCAGTTGCAGACTTTTTCAAGCAGCAACCCAAGGAATTTTATCAGACCGGAATCACACGACTCCTTAGTCAATGGCACAAATGTCTTAAATGCTCATGGAGGCTACCTTTAACGTATCCCGTTTGTCATATATTCGCATTGGCTCACTTTCATTTGACTCGCCCTTGTATATTTTGCAGAACTCCCGCTTTTTATACGTGCTCTCTGTTGCGACTATAATTTCGGTGCAATTATTCACGATACACGACCTGTGACAGCTGCTCCTGCGTAATGCATTGGAACAAATGCCAGCGTCATTGATATCTTGCACTGTCATGGCCTTTACATTTTTCATATCAGCGGCATGCACTGCTTTGCTGGTTTCGAACTGATATAGTTCTAAAGTTCGTGTGATATTTTCTTTACTTGTCAAATAGACAAAAAACATGGAAGCATTGATATCAGTTATTTTGGACACAATTTTTGGCACATACGAATATATTCTTTTATGAAGAATGACTATATTACTTTTTTACGGTGCGTAGCGTTCAAGAATTTGTTTGCAGCATCTTTGGCAATGGCAATGCAATTATTATTCATGTATTTGATCCCTCGACAAATTGTTTAAGGGGAATCTTTAGCTCGGGCCCAACTCCGACGCGGCCTATTCAAATACATGTAAAAACGCAAAAACGTTTTTCTGAGATAAGTCCCTGACCGATTTTAATGAAATTTGTTGCATTTGAGAGAGAAAGTTCAATTCTAGTGACTGTTGGAAGCGGAATTTTGATTTAGGGCTTGAACTTTGTTAAAAAAAATTTCAGAAATTGAGAAGTTCGAAAAAAATAGAAGCACGACGTTTAGAATCTAATAGCTGTGCATCAAGAACAGATATCGCGGTTCTGTAAACAGCATCCATCAGATCATTCAAAGCGAACAAATTTCATATGTCATTTTACATCTTACTGTAATTACATATTGATAAATCTTCTGTGATTCATGTGCATGATGTCAAATTTGTCCGCTTTAGACATGCTATTAGGTACAATTCACAGAATTGCGATATCATTTTTTCTTGCTGAGTTACGCAGTTGTGAACTTGATAGTTTCTTTTTCTGAAAATTTGCGATTTTTGCAAATTTTTAATAAAAAAAATGACAACCTAAATCTAAAGATCAGAACCAACAGTCACTGGAGTTTAAGTTTTTCTTTTAACTGCAAGAAACCCCGTCAAATTTGGTGCAGTGGTTTCCGAGAAACACGAATTCTCCTTGTACATGTATTTAGATAGGAGCACCCGAGCTAAAGCTTCCTCTTAAGGAGGATGCCGAGCTGCAATGTAAGCCCCCCCCCCCTCTAGGCGAACGAAATTTCTGGCTACGCCACTGCACACCGTCATCCGGTTTCCCGCCCACCTGGGTCGGATCCCGGGCGCCCCGCCCAACCTCAACGAGACAGCCCACGCGTGCGCTTACCGACCTCGCCGTCACCCCCGGGCAACCGCGTCTCGATGAGTTGGAGGCGAACAGGGACGCCCCAGTAACGTACAATGAAATGACGAAACACTTTTACTTGGGACGTCTCTTTCCACCCCCTCACCCCAAACTGAACAGGCCGCAGGCGCTAACGCTACGCTTGTTGCAGACACATACTTATCCAAACCCCGCCACCTTATACATAATCTACCCGGACATTTTCCCCGACGATGCGTGCCCCACGTGCGGGGTCACGGCGACACTCGCACACGTGCTCTGGGAGTGCAGAAACGCTCCGCCCGATTCTACCTCCGACAAGTGGGAGAAGACCATACGAAGCCCGCTCCTACAAAACCAGCAATGGGCCGCCAGCAGGCTCGCGCAGCGGCCGCCAGGTAATCCCTGTCGGTCCCTGCGTGGGAGACGCCCACTGCGCGCTGACGTGCGTCCTGCAGGACTTCTATTAAAGTTTTTCCAATCCAATCCACGTAGAGTACGTTCGTGGCTGTGACAATGGTCACGCAGGCTATTTAAGCAGAATAGCTACGGACCCGAATTAATATGACATGAAAGTTATAGCATGAACTGTGTGACTCCCGATACTCCGTAGTGTTACTACCCTGCTCGATTTCTTGAACTTCGGGAGGAAATGCGATAGGAGTTGTGACTTTCAATTGAACGGCCGAATGTACGTAACTGTTGTGGTGCGGCGATGGACGAGGAAGAGGGGGGGCGGTGTCTGGGGCTGAAGGAGGAGTCATGCCACCAGCCTGAGCTGCCTGATGTGACTTTAGCAGTCCGTCTACCCCAAGGCTGATGTTCCTGCCTGAGCTGGGAGAGCAGGTCCGCTGTTTCTCTGCCTGAACCGGCGCGCTGCTCTCCTTCGCGAGCATCCGGCGCCGGCGTGTTCCGGTGCAGCCGTGCCTTCCGAACGGTGTACCCTGCGGTGGGCAGACGTCCCGGCCCAGCTGTCACGAAAGTTGTCGTCCGGCGCCGAATGCAACCGTCTGCATTTCGCGCCGAACTCGGTAGCACCTAGCGCCCTCTCTCGTTGTAGCTGCTCACCACCAGAACAAGATGGCCGCTTCACAAGACAGCTCAGTCGACCTCTCTGGTTCCGTAATCGAGAGGTTTTTGGACTCTGTTCAGTAGCATCCATGCGTTTACGATACGAAACGGGTTGACTATCGCTACTCGGATCGTAAGATCAAAGCCTGGAAGCGGATCTGAGTGCACTCCGGCCTCTCGACAGGTGCGTCAGTGCTGCACACGCGTGTGGATTCTTCTTTTGTATTGCCATTTCAGTTGAGTGCCACAGACTGTGGAAGCGCTTAAGAGATTAAGGATGGCCTTCTACAGAGACTGCGGCCATCTGAGAAAGTGAGTTATGCCTTTTCACACTTGCGCGATAACAATTATTTCTACTTAGTTTTGCACCCATTTTCATGACTGTTCCACAATCAGTCGTTCGTAGTTCTTTTTTCCCACTAAACATTTATTGCATGAAAATGCTGACATGCGGTGAAGGAAACCTAGCTTGCGAGGCTCTATTCGTGAGGCCCCTTTCACGAGCCTGGTCTGCTTTGCGGTTTGCATTTTTGAAGTGCGCGTACTTAACACTTTTTTGCGCGTTCATTTAAGATACAACAGTTTGATGGAGCTGGCTAAGTCATTTTTTCTTTCTTCAACACAACGTTCAGGGTACTGTTTTTCTCGTATCCCTTGCACAAAACTAAAGTGAACACTAAATATTTGGATAGAATTGTCTTCCTTATCAGGGTTTATTTAATCGCTTCGGGCGCTGCATCTACCATTCTGCACGCGAGTTTTCAACCTTCTTTTTTTCTGAATGGTCGATAGCCATATTATTGCCTATATATGTGTCACAGAGTGCATGCCCGCGCCCCTCTCAAGATGGCCGCCATTGCCGCCGCAAGCAACGCCGCTTGCACGGCGATGGGGAAGAGAGCTCCCCATTGTCCCTGAGCTCGCCGGACCGGTTGGTGACGTGTGTCGCCCGAGCGCGACGGAAGGAAGAGGCGGCTCGGCGACCGGCAGAGCGGTTGGGAAGATGGAGCAGTTTCGTCGTACACCGGGAGACAGCTGAAGATGTGGTCGGCAGGCTGAAACCTCCAGGCTGAAGTCTTCGCCGTTCGACCGACAGACGGTGCAAGTCCGTCAGGATCTTCGGCAGCGAGGTACCAGCAGCCCGACGCTCTTCAGACCGGGATCTCGGCAAGCACGCCACAGTTAAGCCTCGTGTTCCAGCCCACTCTCAAAACTTTCCGCCGGACCGTCATTTTTTATCGCGTTTCATCTTTCATTTATTTATCCATCGTGTGCTAATTCTTGTATGTTCTATTAGTGTAGTGTTTGCCCTATTTATTGTAGCGTGTATTTTTCATTTGTGTCGCGTATTATTTTTGTTTTTCGCGAGTCTTAGGAGCTCCGTGGGCTTAGTGTCGCGCGAGTGGCGTCAGGGCGTGCGTTGTGTGACCCGCACGCCTTCCGCGAGCTAGGACACGCTACTTGTAGGGGTATGTTCTTGTTCTTTCATTATGTTTTGCGCATGATTTTATTTTAATAAATTGAACGTGTGTTTGTACGCCGCCTCCCGTCTCATGCCTCCGGTTCACGGTCGATCAGGCGTGGACCTTATCGCTGGTCAGCAGTCGAGCCCTGAATAAACGCACGCGGGGTGGGTTTGTTGTCACCCCATCCCCTCTGGTACGGAGAGTGCGACTGGCTCACCACCAATCCTTGACAATATGATAAATAGTAACTAGTCCTCCGACGAAGCCTTCAGCATTCTTAGCGAGCGTTCCAGCCAAAGAAAACTGGCACGAAATCAATTTTTTTAGACTTACAAATGCGCTTCTTTGTTTCCTTGAATAATATCAGCCTTTTCTCTGGAGAACAACATGCAGCATGGAAGTCCCTCGCACTGGTGGCGATTCTGACGACACCGCCGAAGATATTTTGTCAAGGATGCAGAGCACACATCACAATCATCTTCAGCAGCTGAAAGTTTTGGTGCTCTACTTGAAGAACCACCATCGCCAGCAACGCCGACACCGGTGACAGCACTAGCGTTGGTGACCGAGTGAGGCACCAAAGCAAAGACAAGAAAAAAACAGACAGCTTTGAAGACCAACTTTTGGACAAACTGGAAAAACAAATGCCAGAAAATGAGGCATTTGGTTTGTCGAAAAGCCTGAGTTCAGACATTGGATTGGATTGGATTGGAGACTTTATTTATGCCTGCAGTTGGGCGCTCGCGCGCCCCGACTAGGGCCTACGTCATCCTCGAAGTTGCCGTTACTCGGCGCGGGTCTCCGCTCGCCGTTGCCGGCTCGCTGGGTCCGTGCCTTTCGAGCGCCTCGAGGACCTGCTGGACGGCCCAGAGCTGATCGTCTCGGTCGTAGCTCTTCGCGGCTGCCTCGAGCCGCGGTGGCAGTGTTCTTGATTTAGCATCTTCTGAATATTTAACGCAGTCCCACAAGATGTGCGTGTAGTCTGCTGTCTCCCTCCGGCAGACAGAATGCCAATTAAAGTGGTATCAAAAGGGAAGTCTCGCATTATGCAGATCATTGCAGAACTGCAGGATGAGACTGATCGATCAAGGAGATTTATTGTTCCAGCAAGTTGGTTGCTCATGACGAAAAATGTAGCACTCGTAACACAGTGACTGAACGAAGAGGTGTCGTTTTCGTTTTGTCCCTCTATTGAGAGCGCTACAGTTTTCATCATAAGTAGCTTAACCTCAGTGTCAATTGTTGTGGCATTTATTACCGTATTTTTTCCATTAGGTATTTAGGCACTTAAATATTCAAGAGGTGTCCATTTAGCTCTTGTTCATGGTAATGATCTAACATCTTTGTTTGTTTTGTTTGCTGCTAATGTTTAATATCTGGCTTAGCGATATAGAGAATCAATAATTATCTATCATATTTTCATTTATTCTCGCAAGACTGCGTGAATAACTTGAATGATGTAGGTGTGATACGTTGTGATGTAGGGTGTCAGATGCTGTTGTTTAATGCTGTGATAAACTAGTGCAAATATTAGTGCTGCAATATTGAATGAAATGTTGAAAATGCATACATTTGCGTTTGTTTATGGTGTTTAACGACCCAACACGACTCGGAGAACGAGGAACGCCATAGTGGAAGGTTCCAGATGGTTTTGACCACCTGGGATTCTTTAACGTGCACTGACACCACACAGTACATGGCCTCTAACATATTGAGAATTGTACTTATCGTTTTTTGAGCATCGTGAAGTACACAATGCGCAATATTTTCTAATGCACTGGCAATAGTACAGTTGCATTGTTTAGACAGAAGTGCATAGCGTAAGTCACCGTCCTGCTGTCTTAAGACACCAACATCCTTCATGGTTTCTCATGAGCGTCCCGACTTGGGCGTACAATGTTCAGTTCCATTGCGATGATAAATGGCTTACTCACAAGACTTTTTTTCGTCACATATTTCAGAGTTTTTACTGCCATTAAATAATGGTTATTGAGATCCTTGCAATGTAGTATCGAGAAGTAACAGAAGAAAGGGAGCGCACTGTAAACAGGCATTACAGAAGAAAACGCATATACCACTTCCGAACATTTTTTTCGCAGTCTTGCATTAGCTCTTGAAGTAGTCCAATTTTCGATCGCTGTGTTGTACAGAAACAAGACTTTCCATGGTTTGTTGGGTGAACATAACTGCTCTGGCTTTTTTATGTGTTTCGTTCCAAACGTTTCAGTAAATTACATTTTTTGTTTATAACGTTTTGTATGTATATACATGCCGTAACAGTACTTCAGCAACTTTCTCACAGGATGCTACAATGTACACTTGGTATGAAAATTGCATGCAGATGTTCAATAATGATAGTCTTAATTCCTTGTGGCTCAAACGTTGATTACAGCACACTTCCGTCTTATATAGTCAAGCAACAGCTTGTTTATTGAATTGCACTTGCAAAGACATACTGGTAACAAATCACACAGCACGGCCCAAAGTTCACCTGTCAGGGTGACCTACTCTTAAAGCACATTGCATTTGTTTTACATTTGAGACATCAAAGTGACAATGCAGTAAAAAACACACGATTACAAAAAAGATACAGTTCTTACACAAATTCTGGCGAAACAAAGCACTGGTATGTAAATGCTATAAGCTTTTGAAACCATATTTCTTCACCGTAAACAAAACAAAAGTTCGGGAAACGAAATAGTTGGGAGGGTAAAAATTTTACATATTGCAGGAGCCAAAGTAATGGTTATGTCGCTGCAACAGGAAAATGTTGTATAAGTCATGCTAAAGCTTGTGATAAGAGAGAGTACAAATAAATACTTCTGCTGCGATATTTGATCTCATTTCAATAAAACTATGAAACGTCACATGCAATGGTATCAGCTCCGCCTGAAAACACTTAGCTGCCATGGCAATGAGCCTTCACCAGACATGAAATAGTCTGCAATTTCATCCCTCATCGCCATGGCAGCTGAGGTAGGCCGGTGTTTTGATGGCGGTGCACTGCTGCCAATTTGGGCAACCATGCTCTGCCACTCTCCATCCTGAAGTCTCCTCAGCTGGCCTGTCCCCGTAATTATCACGGCAGTATGCATTGTCAGCCATCAGGAAATTATGAATGACCACAGCTGCTTTTACAATAGAGCTGAGGAGCTCTGGCTCGTCCTCCATCGTACCCAAAAAACACTCGCCACCGCGAAACTAAGATGCCCAAGGCATTTTCAACGCAACTTCGGGCTCTTGAAAGGCGATAATTGAATACTGTACCTTGTTTTCTTTCTTCTAGCTTTCTCCTGGGTAGGGACGCATCAGATAAGTTTGCAAAGGGAATTCTGCGTCTCCAAATAAACAAACCGGTCACAAAGAAACTCCTGAAGGGAGTCCCCGGGTTCCTTCTATGGCTTTCTTGAGTTCGCTCTTTCTGAAGAACGAGCCATGTGAAAGCCGACATTAGGCTCCTACGTTGACCATGACAAAGCGATAATCGGCCTCTGCAACAGCAAGCATTAGCAGCGAGTAGTACCCCTTATAATTGAAATCGTCTGACCCACTGTTGTCTGGGCATTTGAGTGCGAAATGTTTACCGTCAATACTTCCAATGGCATTTAGGAAATCCCACTTAGGTTCGCAATCTTCTCTTCTTTTTTTCAACTCTGTGTCAGTTGGGCCCCCAAGTGCAACAGGCTCCATGCAATCCCACATTGCTGGAAGAGCCTCCCTTAGCATCCCTGCCGCTGTGGATGCATAAATTCTGTAACTCATTGAGATGTCTTGTATCGTCCTCCAGTAGCCAGGAATCTACAAAAGGAGAATGTTAATGGAACAAGTGCTTCATATTAATGTTCAAATACTTATCACAATGAACTTTATTGCTGTAACCAATAGTAATAAGGTGAAAAATACATACATTGCCTTTCACAATCAGGACTAACAAAACAAAACATTCACAAGGCCCTAGGTAGTAGCAGGGAGCTAGAGTATTGATGAAGAACAAAATATTCACTTGTATAGGCGGCAAAAATTTTTCGTGATAAGCCATCAGCTGTCCATAACATACACATAAACTGTGAATTTAATGTTATGCGAGGAAGAGTTTGGGGCTCAAGAAAATGAAAGGGAGATTGCGATCATAAACGCGACCACATATTGACCGCTTATAGTTACGAGCCAATTAACATGAATACGGCACTAAAGAGTGCAGAAAGGGCGTTGATTGAGTCGTAGCACTTCGCGCGTAATGCAACGGAACGTGGCAGAACCACTTCTCCACGCAGTGGCGGCCACCCATACCGCCGCTGTTACGTGTTTCGTGCGTCTCGCGCCCGGGCGTCCGCAACTTTTTCCGTTTCCTATCTAAGTCGCTCTCCCAACCTTCCCTTTTCATGGCCCACGTGCTTCCCGTGATGGCCCCATGATTGTCGAAAGGTGAGCTTCTCCTCACAGTTCATGAGCATTGCGATTGTGGTTGGAGAATGCACATTGACCACCAGGGAAAAAAGAAACACGCGCGCTAAGTATTTATACGTTCTTCCGAAAATCACGCGAGGTGCACTTTGAAGCACATTATGTGAAGAAAACACTCATATTCGTGCAAACACTGTAGGCATGCACGCAGCCTCACTTGCTTATTTCTGGATAAATACGAGCATTTTACATCAGTGTGACTACAAGCCTTTCTGCAGGAGAGATGGGCCTCCTATGCGTTGTTGGGAGCAGGATTCCCTCGTAGACGAGCCCCAGTAGCTTGTCAAATGAACCCTACGTCATCCTGCGTTCCATAAATGAACGTAAATTCTGCATGACAACACGCTTTTCAGCACGAGCAAAAGCTTTCTTAACGCTACTTGTAAAGCAACTGAGAAGCAGCGCGCGTTATGTGTATCTACGTTTCATTTACCTGAAATACTTAAAATGGTATTCCGGATCACGATGTCATAGCTTCTGCACGAGGTGATGGTATTCCCAGTACCACGGACCTTTGTCAAATATTTCTCTTACGTACAGCGACCGCCTCCTCTTGCGGCGCAGGCGATACAGCAGCAACGAGATGATTAAATTTCTGCGCGCTGTGTATGTCCACGCCATCTAAAGAAGGAGTCCGAGTTTTGCCACAAAGTGCTGGAACTGGAGACGCTGCAAAAGCTTTCAATTAAAAGGCGCGAAACTTCCGTGGAAGGGAGCGAGCAGCTACAGGGATTGCTTCGCGAGTTTTACGGCAGGCGGCGTGCTGTACGCTCGGCGTAATCTGCGCATGCGCTTCGCAAGACGCGCGTCGCTGCGCCCGTCAGGCTACGTCCGAGTATTGGGGGGCGAGCTCCACTACTGGAAAAGCTCGCGCCACCGTTGGCGTGACGTGGCATGAGGGATCACGTGGGCACAGCGGCCACTTTGGCTGCTCCGGAAGCGCCGAAGTGAGCTGAAAACGAAAGTTTATAAAGTCCCAGCTACGCTGCGGTTCTGATTAAGTGGTGAGGCTTTACCGCCCTAGGTGACTGCTTGGCAACATTTGAAACTACTATAATAGGTAGTGGCGGACTTTGGAGGCGTGAAGCATGGTAGGCTACTGCTGGGTGCGCAACGGAGCCCGGTGTCGGCCTTATTCACACGTATCCGCAAGACAAGGAGCTGCGTGAAGCTTGGCTCGCGAAACTTAGAACCGGCAAACAGCCATCGGCTACAACTCGGGTATGCAGCAAGCACAGATGCGAGGAAAATTTCTGCTAAGGCGCCGGGACTGCGAAGTTCAGTGAGTATCAGAAAACGCGCACTGAGACGCTGGCCCGCGCCCACTGCCCGGGTAATGTCATGACGGTTTGGTCTATGAACTTGTTGATGCTAGATACTGGCAAGTTCACTGGAACGAAAAGGCAGCGCTAGGACGCACTTAAAAAAGAGGCATGGCATATGGTCAAGTTTGTGTTATGAATCAATGCACTGGATTACGAAAAAGAAGCAGAGGGAAATCACGCGCTGAGAAGACCGATAAACATACAGTGCGAAGCAACTTGAGAAATAATATTGAAATGTCCAAGAATTTAGAAGACAAAAAAAAGATTGAATCGTCGCGACTACAGGCTCCGTAGGCGTAGAAGTCTCTATAACGAAATTATTTTTGAAAAGTTGTGATGGCGTTCACGCAACAATGGTAGCTGGTGTACTTTCAAATGCTGCGGCCTAAAGCTCACGGCACGCGGTGCGCAAACGCGCTCACAGCGAAAGCAAAACATTGTATGTGGACATGCATGCAGACGCGCAGTCGCTCGCTGTCAACCCGTGCGATCACTGCATTGAGGCTTCATTCTGTTATGCTCCATTTGCTTATACCGACAGCCTACTATAAGAACATATTTCACATAGTTTACTCACAGCGTTTGGCTACCTTTCACGCAAGAAGCCGGTTCGGGAGACTCCATCGCGACGACCGCGCGCAGTGGCGTTCACTGTACGTATTCGGTAAAGAGATAGCGTCTGTAAACAATTCTGTGCTTGCAGTTTGCCGAAAATGATTATATCGACAGTCGAAAACTTCCCTAGTTTTGAGAGTACTTACATAAATGTTCAGGAGGGCTGCCGTGTGGTGTTTTTATTGAGCGCCGTAAGCGAAACCTATAAGGAGCGCGCCGCGTGATCCCTCACACTACGTAAGAGAGGCGCTTCCGACATATGGCGACTCCGTAAGACCTCGCCCCCAATGGGGTGCCGGTCATACGGCAGGCGCAGCGTCGCCTACTTGACGTATCCGACTTCAGCCGGCACTCACCCGCGCGCCTAGAACGTCGGAGTATAAGTTCGCCTTTACTTTTATGGGCCGTATGATTTCAGCTGAAGGCATTTTGCCTATGGAGGGCAAGGTAAAAGCAATTCTGAATTCTCGTGCTCTTACAGACAATAAGTTATTGCAATCTTTTCTATGACTGGCTGGTTATTATGCCAAGTTCATTGATCATTACGCGGATCTGGTAGGACCGCTTCGCCTCATGCTCAAGCAAGGACAAAGTGTTTGTTGGTCTGATGATGCCCAACGCAGCTGCAACCAGTTGAAAGCTCGTCTTACACGTTCTTCTGTCATTAAGGTGTTTAATCCTGAATTGCCTCTAGTAGTCACGACTGATGCATCTGATGTTGGTATTGGTGTTGTTTTACCACAACCGTATGGTTCTAAACTTGAAACTATAGCATTTGCGTCTAGAACTCTGTCTGAGACAGAAAGGAAGTATTCTGTGGGCGAACGTGAAGCTCTAGCACGTCTCTCTGTTCGCATGCGAAAATGGCACGTTTAACTCTGGGGTAGATGTTTCACGCTTAGAACTGACCATCAAGCTGTATTCGCTTTACTGACCGCTCGTGACTCAGGTTGTCAGCCGCTTCGCATTTCGAGATGGTCAGCCAGGCTACTTTTCTGCAACTTCCAGATTAAACATTGCAAATGACCAGAAAATTTAGTAGCTGATGCCTTGTCTTGACTTCCAGTACAGAATTCTCATAATATAATTCAGGATGACGAAATAGTATCCCTGGTTGCTTCGGTTGTTGACAAAGAAACAGTCACGCTCCACGAACCCAGAGCGGCGAGCCTTTCTCCCTTCTCCGGCGTCGGGGCGCGGCAGCTTCTCCTGACGACACGGCTGCGATCGATCGGCTTACCGTGGATCACCGTGGTACTGCACGTGGGTGAGTCGCCGGCGGAGTTAAAACGGACACTTGGAGACAGCGAACTGTATCGCGTGCCACGGGTGATTCGAGGCGCACCGCGAAGCCGTCTTTAGACTTGCTTAGGTGTGCGTGTGTTCAAGTGTTGTTGTGCGCTTGCGAATGTCAGACGCGCTGTGATATACAACAGATAAAGACAATGTCTGTTCTCCACGTTTTCCTCACTGTGCTGAGCCCCTGGGCCAACGAACGTCTATCACAGGTGGGAAAAGGCGGTGTACGTCCAGGAAGACGGACAATGTATTGCGTCTCGCGTTGCCACGGTCCTTTGCGATATATTTTTAAGCAAAGTGGATAGAGCTATTGAAAAAGTATTACATGGCATGGATCTAAAGTTGTCCAGATTTGTGGATAATTACCTCGTTTTGGTGAAAGATAATCCTGGTAGCAGCATGCTTGTGAATGTACTAAAGATCTTTAAGGAAAAGGGACTCGGCCTTGAGTTTTACCTTTGTTCTACCAAAGTAACGTCAAATCCAGTTTTTAGATCTGCAACTTAAGCTCCGGCCCATTAAAACTTGCTGGATGTACCAGCCTAGATCGGCAAAACCACTGTTCAGTTATGAATCAGCGCATTCAAAGTTGGGAAAGAACGGCGTAGCGACGTCCTGCATAAAATCTGCCCTGAGAAAATCTTGCGAGCATTTGGGGGAACAAAGCGTTTCTACCCAGATAGACCGCTTAAGAGGAGCCGGTTTTCCAGATGAGTGCATCCTGTTCGCTTGTGAAAAGAATAGTCGAGAAATAAAAACGGCAAAGAGCGAAATACAGAGCGTGGGTGATTAGGTCCAGCGCAGGGCAAAAACGATAACGGTTTTTCCATACGTGCATAACACTTCACATCGCTTGACGAAAGTAGCATCCACGTATGGTGTGCGTGCGATGTTCTCAGCCCAAGGAAACGCAAATAAGGATGACCACGGCATCAAACATGGGGAAAATGTGTTCAATGTAAAGTAGATGTTGTATACAGTATTCCTTTCAAATGTGGAAAGGAATACGTCGGCCAGACGGGCCGATGCCTGAACGTTCGTTTTCGCGAACATCAAAGTTCTCAAAGATGGGCACCGTACTCGCATTTAGCAATGCACTGTAACGAATACACGTGCAAACCTAAATTTGATTACAATTATCACTGACACGCACGCGCAGCGGTCCGTAAGAGAGATCATTGAAGCCTATCGCATTAAGAAGGGTGGGGATGGCTGTGTCAGCCAGCCGCCAACACTTCTTTTAAACTCCGAAGTTTTTTTTGTTATTATTACAAATGACAGGGGCCTTTGTGTCTTCGATTTAACAAAGGAGGTCGTACACTTGCCTTGGTTGTGATTGAAGGCATTTGTACTTCGGTCTTGATATCTCGCGCTGCATTGTTTTTTTCAACGATAGTGGCTTTGTGGTGTGACGTACATACATTGTATACATAAGAACTACTTTCCTAAGTAAAAATTCCAGTTGCTAGTAGCGCTTTGTCCTGTGTTCTTCTTAAATGTCCGTTTTAGCAGCGCTTTTCCATGACGAACGTTCACAAACACGCCCAACTGACAGCTATTTTAGCTGCTATTTCAAAACACAACGAACCTCATCGTCCAAGGACACCTTTCTTCAGAAGGCTTCAGCTCCCTAGCAAGCGGTTCACCCAGTACGCAGCAGCGGTCAAACAACTTGCGTTCAGTTGCGAATTTGGCTCAACGTTCGACGACCGCGTCAGCGATCAAATCGTCGAAGGAGTCGCCAACTCAACGTAGCGCCAAGGTTTCTTGAACGTCGGTCGGCACACAAGCTCGCCACGACAGAAGAGATTGGCAAAGCTCTAGAAGCGGCACAGCAAGCGAACGCAGCTTATACGGGAAAACCGGTACATCACATAGACGAACTTACAACGGAATTTCCGACGCACAGTGTTCAGAAGGTCCGCCAAACTTCAGGCGTTCGGTCGGCTGCCCGGGAGCCAGATCTCCTCCGGTGTAACTGCACTTCTGGTTCTCATCGTGACGAGCGTGCAGCCGATGAAGGATGGAGAAGCAGCCAAGATGGACGCCCTTCCGAGTTCGAGCGAGAGATTCATGATTAAGGGCATCGACTGTAATGTTACCGTTGTGGCGCTCCAAATCACAACGCCAACGCAAGTAATTGGCCGGCCCGCAATTAACGCTGCAATAGTTCTGGAAAAATGGGCAGTTTCGAGCCAGTTTGCCGTCAACTGCTTCGTTCTTCAAGTGGGCCACGGACACCGAGTTTCTACGGTGGCAGAAGAACACGTTGGAAGTCTCAACATATTCTGGCCATAAGATTGCCACCGCATAAGATGGAAATAACAGTCAATAACTCACTTAAAGCAAATACATTCCCTCTTCTCACTGTAACGGACGCGGCCGTATCACGTAAATAATACAGATTTTGGGAAGTATTTTGCAAGCAGCTGCACGTTGTCTCTACTGCTCTGGGCCTTCGAGACTACTCCGACATGTCGATTCCCACTCTTGCCACTTTCGAAGTGGAAATATAGTACAGTGATGCTACCCTACCCTCTACCCTCGCTTGTCTTCAAGCCACTGCCCAGCCGTTCAAGGTCCGGGAAAACGCTCCTCCATGATACGAAAGTTTGTTTTCAAGAAAATTCGGCTTTGTCAAGGACTACGTTCATTAGATCAACTGCCGGTCAGATATTTCGCCCGTTAGTGTCAGGCTGAGACGCCTTCCACTGGCAATCAGAGAAATGTTCCGCCCGTTAGTGCCAAGCTCAGACGCCTTCCACTAGCATTCGGGCAGCAAGTCTTCGACGAGCTCCAGCACCTGGAACACGAAGACGCGATGGAAGGTGTCGACGCATCGGAGTGGGTGTCTCCGCTGGTAATGGTCAAAAAGAAAGATGGCTCGCTGCGGCTGTGTGTAGACTTACGGGACCCAACAAAGTCATCATCGTTGACGGCTACCCACTTCCGCACGCGGAAAGAAACTTTTTACAACTGCTCGCCGGAGCCACATAGTTCTCTAAGCTGTATTCGGCATCCGCATACCATCAAGTGGGACTTTCAGACACCAGTCGTGAGTTCCCTACGTTGATATCTCATGAAGGACTACTTAGATTTAAAAGAGCCTGTTTTGAATTAGCTTCTTCCCCACCTACATCTCAAAACCTTACGGCAAATGTATTAAATGGTTGTCCTAGCGGAGTGTGCTATTTGGATGACACACTGGTCTGGGGAAAGAGCCAATAAGAGCATGGTTACAATTTGAAGGTGTAGTGAAGAGGAATGCCCGGCGCTGCGGCCACATCGCCAGTCGTCCGGAAGGCGCGAGCTCGAGATTACCTGAGCTGCTCTGGTTGAGACACGCTGCCTGCTGCTCTCTTGTACTGTATTCATATTAGATTCTGGTGGAGGTGCTGCAGTTTTACCCCAACCTGGAATTACGCAACCGAACTCTGCCCTCCGTCATGCCTGAAGACCTCAGCCCGACATCCCCGCCGGTTACTCCAGCAATTGTATGTGCCGTTGCCCAGCGTCAGTGGGATCCTGATATCTTCAGCGGCACCGATGAGAAAGACGTTCAAGATTGGCTGGAATCGTATGAACGCTACAGCAACACCAAGAAATGGGACGATCCCCTCAAGCTCGGCAACGTGATCTTCTGTTTATCGGGCGTCGCCAAGCTGTGGTTCAAAAACCACGAAGCCGATCTCCGCAAGTGGGCTAGCTTCAAAACCAGCATAGCAGAAGTTTTCAGCCGCCTTGGCGTGCGCAAACTTCGCGCTGAACAACGCCTTCGAAGCCGTTCCCAGCAAACTGGTGAAACGTTCACCAGCTACATAGAGGACATCGTCGACCTCTGCCGGCGTGTCAAACCGACGATGGCGGGGGCGGACAAGGTACGTCACATACGAAGCGTATTTCCGACGATGCCTTTCATATGCTGCTGTCCAAAAACCCAGGAACTGTCACTCAGGTCATTGAGCTTTGCCAGAGTTTCGACGAGCTCTGCAGACAGCGTCTTCTCACGCGGGGCACCCCTGCGTCCGACGAAACCCTCGCGATCATGGCCGCGGCTCCTGAGATGGACTCCCTGCTTGGCCAAATAAAAGGAACTTCGTCCGTGCTGAGGTCGCTCGTCAGCTTTCGCTGCTGTCCTCAGCCACGCCACCACCTTCGCCTTTGCCGGCTAACCTTCACCAGGTCATCCACGAGCAAGTTTGCGCAGCTCTCGCTTCTGCCCGCGAGACTCCGCCTGTGCCGACTCTTTTCCCGAGGTGACTGCACCTCAGCTACACCGAGGCTCTCGCGCAACCACCACCTCCGACCTTTGCGCCATTCCCATCAGTCGTGCCACTGCGTCCAGCTCCTCACTTCGTTCAGCCGCCCCTTTACAGAGGAAAAAGATCTAGCACACTGGTCCAGACGGGCTTCGGCACTCAAGGCCTTAAGGGCTTTGCTGAAGTTTTTAAGGACATGCGAATTGTGCGATCGCCTTTGAGTGTTGTATCGCGTACTATCGCGTTACTGCGTGAATTTTCCGATTTCTCTTTTTTTTCCTCCTCTTCTTCTTTTCTCCTTTTATTCCCTTTACCCCCTTCCCCAGCACAGGGTAGCCAGCCGGTACTTACACTGGCTAACAACCTCCCGGTCTTTCCTCCTCTTTGTCTCTCCTCCTCCTCCTCAGCCGCGGTACCCACACAGCAGTGGACAATGGCGCACTCCTGACAACCGGTCACCATGTTTTGCGTGTGGTCTACCTGGCCACGTTGCATGATTTTGTGGGCACCGCGAAACATCCTACGGCTGTAGCATCGACACCGAACCATACGTTTCCACATACCCGTCATCATCCGCGTCTCAGAATCCTGGCCAGATCCCTGGCTTCCTCCTCGGAACACCGCCCTGTTGTTGACCGCCGTTCACCGTAGCCTCGACGCCGCTCGCTTTGTCGGATGCGTCGTCCGTCCTTCTACGCCGGAACGGGAAAACTAATCTTCGAAGTTCCAGAGGCAAGAACTGCGTCACCCACGAACAGCCCAAGGCCTCTCCCTTCTCCGACTACTGTTATTGATGTATATGTCGACGGCGTCGCTGCACTCGCCCTCATTGACACTGGTGCCGCAGTTTGTTATTAGTGCCAAACTTTGTCGTTCGCTCAGAAAAGTTGCGACGCCACTGTCAAACGTGTCACTTCGTACTGCCAGTGCAGACCGCATCACGCCTGCAGCTGCGTGTAATGCTCGCGTTGTGATCAATGGCCTCCTCTACATCGCCGAATTTTCGGTGCTGTGTTCTTGTTCCCACGATCTTATTTTGGGCTGGGACTTCCTTTCCGCTAATAAGGCCGTCATCGACTGTTATCGTGCTGAAGTGGAATTTCAAACGCTGTGTCATGCCCCACTCCTTGACGCTCGTGAACCTGAGGATAAAGTATTTGTTGCAGAACACGTTACAATTCCACCGCACTCATCTGTCCTTGTCGCAGTGTTATGCAACCTTGTTGCTCATGCCAGCGCACTTTTTACACCATCTGCAATTTTCGCTCGTCGCAAATGCTCTCCGCTGCCTTTCGCTCTTTTGGACGTTCATGCCGGCGTCAGCAGACTGCTCGTCGCCAACCGATTGTCCTGTCCTCTCACTTTGCTTCGTGGGAGTGCGTTGCCATCATTGCTGCCATCATTGACATGCAACTGGTTCCATCACCACTCATGAGGTGACCGGAGTGACCTGTAACCCTGCGCAGGAGCCGACTTCGCCCGATGTTTTACATAGCTCCATCGCCGACACGCTGACTGTTTCTCAACGCGCCCTGCTTCTGCGCCTTCTCGACAAGTTCCGTTCGTCTTTCGACTGTCAGCATGTTCCCTTGGGTCGCACTTCAACTTTTTGTCATCGCATCGACACGGGTGCCAGTGCTACACTGCGACAAAGACCATATCGTGTATCTGTGACAGAGCGCCGTGTTATCGACGACCAAGTAGCTCACATGCTAAAGCGCGGCATCATTCAGCCTTGACATAGCCCTTGTGCATCTCCCGTTGTGTCTTGTTAAAAAGAAGGATGGATCGATTCGATTCTGTGTCGATTACCGACGTCTTAACAAATAACTCGTGAAGTTGTTTACCCTCTTCCTAGAACTGACGACGCCCTTGATTGTCTCCAAGGCGCGGAGTTCTCTTCTATTGACTTACGCAGCGGCTATTGGCCAGTCCCTATGGCACCCGAAGACCAACCTAAAACGGCCTTTGTAACAGCAGATGGCCTATATGAATTTCGTGTCATGCCTTTCGGGCTTTGCAACGCCCCCGCGACATTTTAGCGAATGATGGACAACCTTTTGTGTGATCTCAAGTGGAAAACGTGCTTGTGCTACTTAGATAATGTGGTTATTTTTTCGCCCGATTTTCCCACCTAACTCTGTAGGCTGGAGGAACTGTTGCAGCCAAACTGCGGCCGGCCTTCAGCTCAACCTGAAGAAGTGCCACTTCAGCGCAAGTCAGCACAACCATCCTTGGAGATGTAGGAAACACGGTATTCTTCCTGACGCCGCCAAGCTCTGTGCAGTTGCTGATTTTCTCAAACTTTCCTCCGTAAGAGAACTTCGCAGCTTCCTTGGCCTGTGTTCTTACTTTCGCCCCTTCATTCGGAATTTTGCGTCCATCACCGCTCCCTTGAATCAGCTTCTACGGAGCGACTTGAACTATTACGCCTGGTCGTCCGCTTGTGACGATGCCTTCCAAAAGTTGCGTCGTCTACTGACCTCGCCGCCTATAATGCGTCACTTCGACCCGACAGCTCCGACCAAAGTACACACCGACACCAGCGGTGTTGAACTCGGCGCTTTGCTCGCGCAGGGCAAATCTGGATTTGACGAGTACGTCGTTGCATACGCAAGCTGCCTTCTCACCAAAGCCGAGAAAAATTATTCCATTACGGAGAAGGAATGTTTGGCCATAATCTGGGCACTTGGTAAATTTCGACCCTACCTCTATGACCGCCCCTTCGACGTGATTACAGACCACCATGCACTTTGTTGGCTGTCCACGTTGAAGGACCCCTCAGGTCGATTAGCTCGCTGGGCTTTGCGGTTGCAAGGTTTCAACGTGCGCGTTGTCTACAGGTCTGGCCGCCGCCACACCGATACCGACCCGCTTTCCCGTTCGCCCGTGTCAACCGAAAGCGATGCCTGCCTCTCTGCCGTTGACCAAGTACTTTCGTTCCCAGCAGGCTGCGAAATGGCTTCGGAACAACGCAAGGATGTCTGGGTTAGTGCTCTTATCCGCTTCCTTTCAAACCTGTCGACTGTTCCTTCACCTTCTCGAGCTTTGCATCACTCGAGCATCTCACTTCGAAATTCGGGATGGACTTCTCTATCGCCGGAATTACGTCTGACGTCCGCAAGTGGTTCCTGGTCATACCTCGACATCTTCGTGGCGACATATGTTCTGCCTTCCACACTGACCCGCAGTGTGAACATGCGGGTGTCTTCAAGACGTACACTCGGCTTCGCTCTAGGTTTTATTGACGTGGCATGAACACCTTTGTGTGCAAGTACATTCGGTCGTACCCTCATTGCCAACGCCGGAAGGTTCCTGCTCAGCATGCATCTGGTCCACTCCAGCCAATCCCGTGTCCTGCCAGGCCCTTCGATCGCATTGACATTGACCTGCATTGACCCCTTCTGAGCACGGCTTCCAGAAACCGCTGGATAGTCGTCGCCATCGACCATTTGACGCAATACGCAGAAACAGCCGCTCCGCCTGCTGCCATCGCTCGTGATATAGCATCCTTCCTCCCGAAAAACTTTATTCTCCGTCACGGTGCACCTCGTGAACTTTTGAGTGAAAGAGAACGTCTCTTCCTCTCCGAAGTCGTAAACGCGCTCCTTGCTGAATGTCGCATCGTTCATCGCACCACCACCGCCTACCGTCCTCAAACAGATGATCAGAAAGAAAGATTTAACCGCACCCCTGGCGACATGCTCTCCAAATACGTCGCCTCTTATCAGACTGATTGAGACCTCATTTTGCCATTCATCACATTGCCTACAACGCTGCACCACAGGCGACCACAAACTTCTCCCCATTCTTCCTCTTGCATGGCCGCAAACCTGCGACTACCCTCGACACCATTCTTCCGTACAGACCCGACTCATCCGAATGCACGCCCATCTGGGCACGGGAGTGGGCACGGGAGAGCAGCTACCATGCCGTCGTTGCTAAGCTCTCCTTTCTGCTTTCTTGTGCACATTGCTGTTTTCGGCTCATGGTTTTCACCGTCTAACACGTGTGCTACGTGTACATCTTTATCGAATTTATTGCTGGATCCACCGCTACAAGCAGCTGACAACAGCCTTGATTATCTGAGCATGGAAGACGTCATCATCGTCACGCCCGCATCAAGTGGGACATGGACACTACCGCCAGCGGAAGCACTGCAGCATCTAGGTTTAAGCAACTGGCATCAGCAAGGCGCTTCCAGTGGGCACGGGAGAGCAGCTACCATGGGGTCGCTGCTAAGCTCTCCCTTCTGCTTTCTTGTGCAGATTACTGTCTTCGGCTCATGGCCGTCACCATCTAACACGTGTGCTACGTCTACATCTATATCGAATTTCCTGCTGGATCCACCGCTACAAGCAGCTGACAACAGCCTTGATTATCTGAGCATGGAAGGCGTCATCATCTTCACGCCCGCATCAAGTGGGACATGGACACTACCGCCAGCGGAAGCACTGCAGCATCTAGATTTAAGCAACTGGCATGGGAGTGGGCATGGGAGAGCAGCTACCATGCGGTAGCTGCTAAGCTCTCCTTTCTGCTTTCTTTTGCAGGTTAGTCTGAATCGCTTTTTTTGTAAAGGTACAAACAATGCCGGCTTGCTGCTCTTCCCTTGCCCACAAGTGCTGGCTGCCACTCTGAATGATTGTGCCTCTGTTGCTATGTTGCTGTTACTTTCCAGGGATGTGGAATTAAACCCTGGTCCCCATACTGAAGCTCAACATCATCACAATTAAGTTATGGCCGCCATAGCTGCTTTGTCATCCAAATTTGACACGCGACATGCCGAGATGATGAATGCCATAGCTGAACTAAAGGCTAACCGCTATCTCAAATACCGGCTGCTGGCACCAGTCCCATCTTTGCGCCCAGCACGTCAAGTCATCCGGCAATCGCCCATCAATTCTACCACAGCCTTCCTAGCGGCGCCACAGTCTCATCGACGGAACCGGCACGAGCATCAGCAACAGCGACACCAGCCAGTATAAAAAAGGCATGCGAAGAAGCACTCTGCAGTGGGCACGGCGGGAATGCCAGGATGAGGCCTACTAACCCATTCGTAGAGGAATTCCAGATCAAGCTACAGAACAGGTATTCGGCTTTAACTCGGGAAGAGGTCCTTAGTGCTGAAGCAATGAACGACAATCTTGTGGGCATCATTAAGGAGTGCGCAATAGAAGTCGCTGGTAACTCCGTTACACAGGATACCAGCAAGCTATCGCAGGAGACGAAAGATCTGATCAAGAAGCGCCAATGTATGAAAGCCTCTAACCCTACAGCTAGAATAGAACTGGCAGAACTTTCGAAGTTAATCAACAAGCGTAAGACAGCTGACATAAGAAAGTACAATATGGATAGAATGAACATGCTCTCAGGAACGGAGGAAGCCTAAAAGCAGTGAAGAAGAAACTAGGAATTGGCATGAATCAGATGTACGCGTTAAGAGACAAAGCCGGCAATATCATTACTAATATGGATGAGATAGTTCAAGTGGCTGAGGAGCTCTATAGAGATTTATACAGTACCAGAGGCACCCACGACGACAATGGAAGAGAGAATATTCTAGAGGAATTCGAAATTCCACAGGTAACGCCGGAAGAAGTAAAGAAAGCCTTGGGAGCTATGCAAAGGGGAAGGCAGCTGGGGAGGATCAGGTAACCACAGATTTGTTGAAGGATGGTGGGCAGATTGTTCTAGAGAAACTGGCCACCCTGTATACGCAATGCCTCATGACTTCGAGCGTACCGGAATCTTGGAAAAACAAACATAACCCTAATCCATAAGAAAGGGGACGCCAAAGACTTGAAAAATTATAGACCAATCAGCTTACTGTCCGTTGCCTACAAAGTATTTACTAAGGTAATTGCAAACAGAATCAGGAACGCCTTAGACTTCCGTCAACCAAAGGACCAGGCAGGATTCCGTAAAGGCTACTCAACAATAGACCATATTCACACTATCAATCAGGCGATAGAAAAATGTGCGGAATATAACCAACCTTTATATATAGCTTTCATTGATTACGAGAAAGCGTTTGATTCAGTCGAAACCTCAGCAGTCATGGAGGCATTGCGGAATCAGGGTGTAGAGGAGCCGTATGTAAAAATACTGAAATATCTATAGCGGCTCCACAGCCACCGTAGCCCTCCATAAGAAAGCAACAAAATCTCAATAAGAAAGGCAGGGAGATACGATCTCTCCAATGCTATTCACAGCGTGTTTACAGGAGGTATTCAGAGACCTGGATTGGCAAGAATTGGGGATAAGAGTTAATGGAGAATACCTTAATAACTTGCGATTCGCTGATGATATTGCCTTGCTTAGTAACTCAGGGGACCAACTGCAATGCACGCTCACTGACCTGGAGAGGCAAAGCCGAAGGGTGGGTCTAAAAATTAATCTGCGGAAAACTAAAGTAATGTTTAACAGTCTCGGAAGAGAACAGCAGTTTACGATAGGTAGTGAGGCACTGAAAGTGGTAAGGGAATACATCTACTTAGGACAGGTAGTGACTGCGGATCCGGATCATGAGACTGAAATAATCAGAAGAATAAGAATGGGCTGGGGGTGCGTTTGGCAGGTATTCTCAGATCATGAACAGCAGGTTGTCATTATCCCTCAAGGGAAAAGTTTATAACAGCTGTGTCTTACCAGTACTCACGTACGGGGCAGAAACCTGGAGGCTTACGAAAAGGATTCCACTCAAGTTGAGGACGATGCAACGGGCTATGGAAAGAAGAATGATAGGTGTAACGTTAAGGGATAAGAAAAGAGCAGACTGGGTGAGGGGACAAACGCGAGTTAATGATATCTTAGTTGAAATCATTAAAAAGAAATGGGCATGGGCAGGACACGTAATGAAGAGGGAAGATAACCGGTGGTCATTAAGAGTTACGGAATGGATTCCAAGGGAAGGGAAGCGTAGCAGAAGGCGGCAGAAAGTTAGGTGGGCGTACGAAATCAAGAAGTTTGCAGGCACAACATGGCCACAATTAGTACATGACCGGCGTAGTTGGAGAAGTATAGGAGAGGCCTTTGCCCTGCAGTGGGTGTAACCAGGCTGATGATGATGATGAACCCATTCGTTTTCTTCATACAGGTTTTGCTCGGATTGCTGCCTTTACCAGTGGGACAGTCATTGACGCACGACATCAAGTTATCTCAAATACCGGCTGCTGGCATCGGTCCCGTCTTTGCACTCAGCACGTCAAGTCATCCTGCAATCGCCCATGGATTCTGCCACAGCCTTACTAGCGGCGGCACAGTCTCATCGACGAAACCGGCACGAGCATCAGCGACACCAGCCAGTATAAAAAAGGCATGCAAAGAAGCACTCGGCAGTGAGCACGGTGGCAATGCCAGGGTGAGGCCTACAAACCCATTCGTTTTTTTTTTCATACAGGTGAGCAAACGCTACGGCAAATGCCTGCGTAGTAACAATGTATTCCTCCTTTTGCTGCCATGCCCACAGCCCGTGTTCGATATGTTGTGTACTCCAAGTGTTTCACTGCGGTTATTGTTGCTAATGGAAGGCGACATAGAGCCAAATCCTTGACCAGATCCTTCTGTTGCGGAACAATTAAAATTAATTGCGACAGACATTCAAGATATCAAGAAAGGGAAAACCGTAACAATTCAGAAGCCTAATAGTATTGAAAAGAAGCTAGAAAAATTAGGACACCTGGAAAAGCATGTCTCCAATTGTGTGAAAAAAGTAACGGAGTTGGAGCAACAGCTTTTGATAATGACAAAAAAGTCGATGATTTAGAGAACAGAAGCCGGCGATCCAACCTTATCGTTTTCGGCATAAAGGAACAAGAACATGAGACCACCGAAACACTTCACACAGTAGTAACAAATGATATTCTGAAAGATAAACTTGATTTGACGATATCGGGGATAGAACGAATTCATCGACTCGGTCGTCGAAAGGCGGATAACGAGGGCAAAGTTCGGCCAGTTATCTTCAAACTGCAAGACTACCGTGATAAAGTAAACGTTCTAAAGAACTGCTCTAAACTGAAAGAATCTGGTTACTCAATCAGCGAAGATTTTTCATGATATGTCCGGGACATGAGGAAAAAGTTATGGAATCGAACTGAAGAAAACCGAGGCAGGAAAGAAAAAGTTAAGGTTGACGTACGACAAGGTGCGAATAAATGGTCGCCTTTTCGCTGGGGCAATGATAGCGACGACATCATAGAACTGACACCAAAAAACGAAGAAGAAACCAATGCAGAACCACGATCCACCCGGTCGCGACGACAGCTACTTTGATAAATAAATGTGCGCAGCATTAT
Organism: Dermacentor variabilis; assembly: GCF_050947875.1. Lineage (NCBI taxonomy): Eukaryota > Metazoa > Arthropoda > Arachnida > Ixodida > Ixodidae > Dermacentor > Dermacentor variabilis. Next base: position 144,250,655 of record NC_134572.1, read on the forward strand.
CAGCAAAGCTGAAGATCTTGAGGCTATTTTGCTAGCACTTAAATCCGATATCGTCACCTTAACTGAAACATGGTTACACACAAATATTTCAGATCATGAAATTGTTCCACCCGGTTATGTGATTGAGCGGAAGGACTGAGGGTTAAAGGGAGGGGGAGTTGCTATTCTCATCAAAGTAGGCATAACTTATGTTGTAATGCCCGCCGTTCCGGAAGTAGAAGCTGTATGGTGTAAAATGTATCTCCTAGAAAGTTTTGAACACGTGGTCTCCGTCTGTAGACCACCAAGCGCGGAAGCAACGTATCTTGATCCCCTGTATGATTTCATGCACAAGCACGTGCCTGGAGGCAAACTTATCTTGGCTGGCAACTTCAAGCTTCCTGACGTAAATTAGAGCTCACTGGATCCGATAATGGCAGAAACTAATCGCATTCTAGATTGTATGTACACATTTAGCCTTAAAGAACTTGTTCTAACGCCTACTCGTATTCAGGGAAGCTCCAGCTCTGTCTTAGATTTAGTTTTTGTCACTGATAATTTCGTGACAACCGATACTCATGTGGAAGTGTTAGACGGCTTGTCGGACCACAAACTTGTCTTGTGTACTTTGTCTATGGCATGTGTTACTCGGAAGAAGGGCCCTGTCAAATATATATTTGCCTTTAATAGGGTAAATGATGCTGTTATCATGACGTATCTTACCCATGAATACCATGACTTCTATAGTCTTTGTACTGACGAGCAGTCACATATTGACGATGTCTGGCTGAAATTTCGGGCACATATGTACTGCATTAACTGTTTTGTTCCGAAAATACCAAAGGTGACGAGAAAACACAATCGGCGGATTACACGCGATATAATCCATTTAAAGCGTACATTCAAGAGGCTAAGGAAAACTAAAAAGTTATGCACGTACTCTGATTACAGCTCGCGTTTACATTCTCTTACGACATTATTAAAAGGCAGCATTCGTGGTGCTAAAGAGCATTTCAGTAGCACCACTTTAAAACATTTCATTCAGGACCCGCCCCATAAATTTTGGCGTTATGTCCACTCTCAAAACAGCAACCGCGAAGCATCCCCAGTGGAAAATAAAGACAGAGCAAATACCTTTAATAGCTACTTTAAATCGGTGTTTACGAGTGACGCAGCTGCCTCAACATACCCATACCCATTTACCTTTGGTTCTCAACAGAGCAAACTAGCTGGCTCTCCAACTATATCCGAAACTGTTATGCTTTCTATGTTACTAAATATCGACGTAAAGAAATGTAGCAGCCCTGATGGAATTCCGAACGAATTCTTAAAACGGTGTGCAGAACTATCAGCAAGTACTTACATCTGATATACTCAAAATCAATACGTGAAAGTAGCCTCCCAGCAGAGTGGACAATTCCTAAAATTATTCCAGTGCATAAATCGGGAGCAGCTTCATCGCCAGCAAACTACCGGCCTATATCTTTGACTTGTACTCGTAAAATGCTTTAGCACATTATCTTGAAAACAATTACAGAATCTGTAGAAACTAATCAAATCCTTCATACAAACCAGCACGGCTTCCGTAGTAGGTTATCCACTGTTACGCAACTAATAGATATATCCCATGACCTTGCACAAGCCCTTAACAACCAGTCTCAAATCGATATGCTCTTTCTGGACTTATCAAAAGCCTTTGACCGGGTCTCTCACGCGAAACTAATTTTCAAACTTAAGAACATACTCGAAGACGGGCCAGTGACTTGCTGGATAAGTGATTATTTGTCCAATAGGAAGCAGTTTGTGCATCTTGGAGGCCATTCTTCTGATTCTGTTCCAGTTGTTTCCTGTGTACCTCAGGGCACAGCTCTGGCTCCCCTCCTATTGTTACTCTACATAATTGATATTGCGAAGGAAAATGTTAAAATCCGGCTGTTTGCAGATGACTGCGTGCTTTACGAAGAAGTCCGGAACATTGATGACCAAATTAAACTCAATAACGCATTAGGTCAATTTGGGCAATGGTGCAAGGATTGGCAGGTGTCCATCAATTCAGAAAAAACGGTTTCAATGACGGTTACAAAGAAAAAACTAAACTTAGATTATCCTTATTCCATTAACAATGCCATCATCCCAAGTGTTTCCGAGCATCGTTACCTAGCACTCATCATTTCTTCTGACTTGACATGGACTACGCATATCCAACAGATAACCAGGAAAGCAATGCAGAAACTGTTCTTTCTCAAGAGAGTCTTGAGTCACTCTACATTTGAAACTAAATACCTTGCCTATGTAACTTTCTCAAGAGAGTCTTGAGTCACTCTACATTTGAAACTAAATACCTTGCCTATGTAACTTATTCCGCCGATCTTAGAATATGCGAATATAGTCTGGTTTCCGCACACGAAAAATAACATCCACACACTCGAAATGATTCAAAGGAAAGCCGTACGTTTTCTTTATAACCGCTATAAGCGTGCCGACTCACCAACTGAGCTATCACAATGCGCTGGCCTTCACATTCTGGCAAGCCCTAGCGAAACTACAGCGTTTGAAGTTTTTGTATATGTTACTTCTCAACTCATTTAATCTAGACTACTCGGACTTTATAAGCCTTAAATCCACTCGCCAGACTCGACAGATGCACCCACATAGACTAGAAGAGTTCTCTTGCAATAATAACGCGTTTTTGTTTTCCTACTTCCCACAAGCTGTGCGAGAATGGAACGAACTGAACCCGTGTGAAACAGCGTTGTCCAAATTTATTGAGCTTGCCGAGAAGGCAGTCCTCTTTTACTTACTGATATTATTTGCGCATCTGTATGTGTTCCCACCTATCCTGTATTTTCTTAAGCCAGGATTGCAAATGTACATATGTGTTGTAGCGGGTGGCAGAGTGACGGAGACGACCCAAGAGCAACGCACAACAACGTTTATTTCAGTGACAGCAAACTATATATATAGGCTGCTTGCCTATGACGTAACATAAAAGAACGAATCATGTTTGACATGTGTTAACACAGCACCTCATATCACTTCTCCCTTTCTTTTAAAACTGCAGTCTTCGCACGGGTCTTCGTTGGCGGGTAGACCTCCCTAAGACCGGCGGACTTGTGGGACAGAGAGCCTGTTCGGCTGGAAGGGGCGTTGGAGGTGTCGAAGGAACAGGCGCGGCGCGAGTTGGTTCTGGAGTGGCCAGGCTGCACCGGCCTTCTGGCGTTGACGTTGGCCGATTCTTGTTGTCCGGGCTGGGTTGAAGCGAGTCGGGAGCCTCCGATTTTGGGGTCACCGGTGACACAGGCACGCGACAGAAAATCTGGTTGATGTGACGCCTGGCTAGGCCATCTGGAGTGTCGACCGTTACCAGCCGTGAACCCTCTGTGCTCTTGACGATGCCTTGACGCCAACGCCTCCCTTGGTCAAAGTTGCGCACCCACACCTGGTCGCCGGACTGTAATCTGGGAGGTTGCGAGTAGCTTCGAGGTAGAGAAGGGACGCAAATATCCAAGCGCGAACGAGTTTGGTAGTTCAGCAGCATCTGCGAAGGAGACTTGCCGCACGGTAGTGGGGTACGTCGATAGCCTAGCAGCACTCGCGCTAACTTTGTTTCGAGATCGTTCACAATCGAGTGCTTAAGAAGGCCATCCTTTATTGTGCGGACCGCGCGCCCTGCTAGACCATTAGATTGTGGGTGGTACGGCGCACTACGTAGATGAGTTATGTTGACAGCCATGAACTGGGAAAACTGCTGACTTGCAAACTGAGGCCCGTTATCTGATACAACTGTTTGCGGCAAGCCAAAACGAGCAAACAACTCGCGAAGCCGCGCGATTGTGACTTCTGTGGTCGCCGACCTGACGGCAAGTGCCTCGATCCGTTTAGTATGCGAGTCAACGACTATCAACAGCATGCCTCTATTGGTCCGGCATAATGAACGTGAAGCCTTGACCATTTGGTCCCCGTTTCTGGTTAACAGATAGGAACCTGCCGGTGAGGCATTGGCTGAGCCTGTATACATGAGATGCACGAACGTGCAAGGCTTTCGATCTCGCCATCCAACCCAGGCCACCAGAACAGCGTCCGAGCTAGTCTTTTCATCGCAGATGCACCCTGGTGTGACCGATGTCGCTCAGCGAGCATGGAGACTCGCGCTTTGCGGAGTACGACGATGCGATGACCCCAGTAGAGCAGGCCTTCTACGCTTTAGAGCTCCAGTCTTCTGCAAAAATAAGGTTGAAGGTGATTGTGACACGGCGACAAGCGTTTAGGCCATCCATTCAGTACAAAGTGCTGCAGAACGCTGAGGTTTTCATCTCCGTTCGTCAGCGCCCTTATGGCATCCGCTGGCACGAACGAGCTGTCAAGGGTCTCCGAAGACAATACGTATTCTGTAAGGTGCCCGATCGACAAGCATCTGTTATCGGCACGGGCAAGCGGCTTAGTGCGTCCGCGTTGGCGTTCTCCTTGCCGGCCTTGTACTCTATGCGGTACCTATGTTGGCTTAGAAACAGAGTCCATCTCTGAATACGTGCCGACGCCACTGGGGCACAGGTCGATCTTCTCGTAGAAGTCCCACCAGTGGTTGGTGGTCCGTGACCAATACAAACTCGCGGCCCAGCTGGTAGTCTTGAAACTTTGTTACTCCCAACACCAGTGCGAGCGCTTCCTTCTCGAGCTGAGAATAGTTCTTTTCGGCGTGCGTTAACGTGCGTGAACGGAAGGCAATGGGCTTATCCAATTTCCCAATTCGGTGCGAGATTACGGCACCTAAACCCGAAGGTGACGCATCGCATTCCAAGCGCACTGGTTGGTTGGGATCGAAATACGTCAGAACAGACGAACTCAGAAGTGTTTGTTTAGCCTTGAGATATGAATTTTCCTGCGCCGTTCCCCAGTGCCATTTATGATCTTTTTCAAGCAGAAGATACAACGGGGCCAACAACGTTGACATGTGTGGCAAGAACCGGTGATAATATGTCAACAGACCCAAAAACGAGCGCAGTTCGCTCACATTCGTAGGCCGTGGCGAGTCACGTATTGCTGCTAGGTCCTTCTCAAGCAGATGCAAGCCGTCTTTGTCAATGCGATGGCCCAGGTAGACGATTGAGTCTTGCCGAAAATGGCATTTTTCGGCCTTCAGCTTGATACCACTTTCTTGAAGCCTACACAAGACGTCACGGAGCACTGAGCCATTACCGTCCTGACGTTCCGCTACCAATACATCGTCCAAATACACCTGCACGGCTGGAAGACCGGCCAGGACCGTTTCCATGCGCCGCTGAAAAATCGCGGGAGCCGAGGCAACTGCAAACGGAAGACGTTTATAGCAGAGCAACACCTTATGAGTGTTTATCACAGCCAACTTCCTCGCCTCCTTATCCAAAGGGAGTTGCTAGTATGCATCCTTAAGGTCCAGTGTTGTGAAAAATGATCCCCCACGTTGCGACGCAAAAATATCGTCAATGTTTGGTAAAGGGCACTGCTCAGTTATGCAGGCAGCATTGATTGTGATTTTGAAATCACCGCAGATGCGAAGGGACTCGTCTTTCTTCAGTACTGGTACGATTGGCGCCGCCCATTCAGAATGTGCTATGGGCGATAATATGCCTTGCTCAACTAAACGGTCCAGCTCAGTTTCCACTTATTCACGAAGAGCATAAGGGATTGACCGCGCCTTGTGGAACTTTGGTTGGGCGCCTTCTCGAATGTGGAATTTCACAAGCGGCGCCTGAATGTTTCCAAGTCCTGGCTCAAAAATGGGACACAACTCGTCCTGAGGCTGTCGGTCTGCTGACGTCGATTGAACCGTAGCCAGAAAACCGGACGGCAAAAGCGAGAACGCTTGGATTAAGTCCCTTCCGCAAAGGCTGGGACCTGAACAGCCTATACCTATCAGTGTGGCAGGTACAGTCTTCCCCGCAAAATGGGCTTCAAGGTGCAGTTCACCGACAATGGGTAGCTTGCCCAAGTAACAGCTGAGCGTGTGTTTGGACTTCGGTAAGCGTGGCCAACTCAGACGGTGCTTTAGATTCACCTCCTGCGGAATGATAGAAAACGGTGATCCCGTGTCAGTAATCATGTTCAAGGGCACGCCACTCCAGCGGATAACTCTGCGGAACGCCTGGAGCAAAGATTTCCCGTGATTCCTGCAATGTGAAGACTGATGAAATATCGCCTTGCTCGGTTTCGGATACAGCGCTCTCATAATGAACTGCGTTAGCAACGCCATCGCGCCTACGACAAGCCCGGAGCCCCGATTGGGAGCGACATTTTCTTACGAAATGACCAGTCTTCCGACAGCGAAAACACTGCTCCTTTCTGTGCGGACAGTCGCTTGCTTCGTGATCGTAGTTTCCGCAGCGTGCGCACTCAGTATGGCTTTGCTTATCTTTGGTGAAGGTCTCATATCGGCGCAATTTACTCTCTACAGTGCACACCGCTGCCTCATTATCAGGTCTAGTCATGGCGCTTACTTCCAGTGCGGCTGTCTCTGCCGCTGTGGCAATAGTTTCAGCTTGGGCAAGTGTGAGCTCAGTTTTTTCAAGCAGCGTCTGCTGCACCGCACGATTTCGGATACCACAAACAATGCGGTCCCGTAACATGCGGTCCAAACTGGTGCCGAAGTGACACTTATCCGCAAGCTTGCGTAGCTCAACAACATAGTCCCGGACAGATTCGTTTGCAGCCTGGTCCCTTGTAACTTGTAACTTGCGGCAACTTCATTAGTCTTTGGCGCATAGTGGTTATTTAGGAAGGTAAGTGCTTCTTTGCAACTCAGGCCATTTACTTTCTGGGGGGGGCGCAGTGTCCAGCAATAATGCCTACCGTCTTCGTTGACAGTGTCGAAGCCAGTAGCGCCCCTTTTCTTATCATCTGTCTTAATATCATTTGCTTCAAAAAATGCCTCCAGTCGAGTCAAGTATATATCCCACTTATCTTGATTTTTGTCGAAACTTGGGGTACCGAGTTTCGTAGCCAGGGCCATGACCGCCGATGCTCCGTAGACTCGATTACTTTCAGTACCCAGCAGGACTCCCAGCGCTACCGAGACGCCACTGTTCGTGGCGGGGGCTCCGCGGGGTGGTCACCCTCGTCGCCAGTGTTGTAGCGGGTGGCAAAGTGACGGAGACGACCCAAGAGCAACGCACAACAACGTTTATTTCAGTGACAGCAAACTATATATATAGGCTGCTTGCCTATGACGTAACATAAAAGAACGAATCATGTTTGACACGTGGTAACACAGCACTTCATATCAATATGTGCCTAAATTGTTTACCCACTCCTGTAATAACCCCCTTGGGTTGACAGTATGTTGAAATAAAAAAAAACAAGAAAACCTTACTGAGACTGTTTCAGACCTTTCCAATAGAGTGACTGCCGTGGAAGCTGCGGTTGAGTATTTTGAAAATATGCCTTCAGGAAGCGATATTACTACCGCAGTTTGACGTAGTAGTTCTGCGGAAACCCGCAAGGTGGAGAGAAGTAATGAATAAAGGGAATTCAGACATCCACCCGTTCGTAGCAGTTGCTACAAAGGAAACCCATACGGGTTCCTCGAAAGAAAAGCCTCATAGTTGAAGAAAAATTCGTCCTGGTCCGGGACGAATTCGTCCCGGACCAGGACGAATTTTTCTTCAACTATGAGGCTTTTCTTTCGAGGAACCCGTATGGGTTTCCTTTGTAGCAATTGCTACGAACGGGTGGATGTCTGATTTCCCTTTATTCATTACTACCGCAGTCCAGGATGCAGTTTCGAATGAAACCGCTGCGCTCGCGTCAAGACTAGACATTCTGGAGGACCGTTCAAGACGCGACAACTTGATCTTCTATGGGATTTCGGACAACGTATCAGAAACGTGGGCTTAATCAGAAGTCCAGATCCATCACTTTCTTAGCAAGTGTCTCAAGATGAATTCCTCGGAAGTCACAATCCATAGGGCTCATAGGTTAGGCACATACGTTGTCGGCAAGACACGGCCTGTTATAGCTAAGTTTGTGTCTTCCAAAATGAGAGACCATATACTCTCGCAAAAAGGGCAGCTTAAAGCAGATGGTATTTCAATCGGCGAAGATTTTTGCAAAGCCATTCGTCAGCAGCGGAAAGCACTAAATGACTTTGGCAAGACCAGCGGTCAGTCCTTTTCTTTGCGACATAACTAATCATAGGTAAAAAATGCTACGTGTATTGCGCAGCTACAGATGAAGTATGCGAGATCGGACCAGCTAGGAGCGCAATTACCCCAAAAAACAACAGACCATCGGGACCACAATCTTCACATTCGGGTGCAGCATAGCTATCTCGTGTTCAAAAGCAAGCAAACTGCTTATCACTTCTTTTTAAAAATGTCCGAAGTATCAGCAACAAACGTACATCACTGTCATCACATATAGACGCATGCTCCGATGATATAGTTGTGCTCGCCGAAACACGGCTTTCAGCAGAAATTAAAAAATAGTGAAATGCTAGACTGTGAAAAAACATAACTTTTACAGGTACGACCTCAATTTCCGTACAAGCGGAGGTGTACTGATTGCCGTGAGCTCTGCTATCCATTCCTTCACTAGCTCCATTGACTCACCATTAGAAATAGTTTGCACTCATGTTGCTCTTCCCACTGGCGACCTCATATTTTGCGCGTATTATAGGTCCCCATCCTCCACTACCAATTTCTGCACTGACCTTCATGATGTCCTTAACAAATTAGTTGTTCGATACCCAAAATCACATTTGTTCTTACTAGGTGATTTCAATTTTCCAAACATTGCTGGCAAAACGGTGTTTCCTCCCTTAAGCAGTCATCTTCTGAGTGCACCTATTTTTTAGACATCTGCACCGATTTTACTCTAACCCAGCTGATTCATGAACCCACATGCACTACCAGCACTTCTTCCAATACTTTAGATCTCTTTTTTACAACAGCTCCAGATTTGGTTTCTCCTCCAACATACCTTAAAGGAATCAGTGACCACTCGCTTCCCCACTTAACACTTAAGAAGAAAGTTCGCTCGAAGAAAACCGTTAAAACTATATGTGATTACAATGCCGCCGATACCACAACCATTACAAATAACTAGAATCATTCATTACTGACTACACAGACAACTTTTTTTGAACGTACCGTTCAAGAAAACTGGTCATTGTACAAGAACAAACTGCTAGGCACTCATAGATCGCTATGTGCCTAAAAGAAAGATTGTTTCAAATTCTGTTTCACCATGGTTTACTGGAATTCTGCGCCGTCTACGAAAAAAAATAAGCGTATTTTTCGTCGCGCCAAACCAACTAACCTTCCCGAACGCTGGGCAGCATATCATTGCATTCACGCAGAATGTACTATCGCTATTACAAATGCAAAAAAGGTTTTTTTCGATAACACCCTCCCATCACTTTTGAAGTCCAATTCATGTAAATTCTCGAATATTGTTGGTGGCAAAGAAAGCAAAACAATCCAACTATCCCGTTCTGACAATGTCTCGATCCCTCCGAACGAGTGCTGTTCCGTTTTGAAAGATATATTTGCTTCCGTTTTATCACAAATGTACTCCTGTCACTCTACCGTCGATAACTAAATGCTCTTATTTACCAATGAACTCCATTTATATAGATTGGGTTGGCATACAAATGTTGATTGAAAACCTGAAAATATCTTCTTCCTCGGGCGAAGATTCAATCAACTGTAAAATGCTTAAAGTTACTGAACCATATTCTTCCAGTATGCTTTCGATGCTCTTTTTCCCAGTCTCTAGGTTCCTCGGTTCTTCCAAGTGATTGGAGGGTTGGCAAGGTTGTTCCGGTCCCTAAATCAGGTAACAATCATTCGCCCGATAACTATCGTCCTATATCACTGACAAGTATACCATGCAAAATATTGAATCACATTATACACTCTCATCTGATTGATTTCCTTGAGTCTAATTTCTTCTTTTCGACTGAACAACACGGTTTCAAGAAACATTTTCATGCGAAACACAACTCATATATGTTTTACTAATGACGTATTTAACCATACTGACATGGGCTTCGATGTAGACTGCGTGTTTTTGAACTTTGCAAAAGCTTTCGACACTGTTTCACATGATCTCCTCATTCTTGAACTTAGCATGCTTAACATTGACCCTAATGTACTAAACTGAATTAAAAGCTTTCTGTCTAATCGAACTCAGTACGTTTCGGCTAACGAATGTTCATCCTCTCGCACTTCCGTAACATTGGGCGTACCACAGGGATCGGTACGGAGACCTCTGCTTTTCCTCATTTACATAAACGACCTTCCTAAATGCATTTCCCATTCATCTGTCAGGCTTTTCGCAGACGACTGCGTCATTTATTGCAAAATAACTTAACCACACTGGTTCTGATAAGCTTCAAGACGATCTTAGAAGCATATCCAACTGGGGCAATAAATGGATCATGCGACTAAACGTTAAGAAATGTGAAACAATGCATTTATCAGGCCGCACTAACACTGAAAACACGCGTGTTTACTTACTTCACGATACTTCTCTTGAATTCGTCAACTCGTACGAATACATAGGTGTCCATATTTCAGGTAACTTATGGCATTACGCACATCAAACGCGTCACTAATAACGCTAACCGGGTTCTTGGATACTTGCGTCGAACTTTCTCTGGTGCATCTATGCCTATAAAGCTTACCCTCTACAACACATTCGTGCGACCAAAGCTAGAATATGCATCCATAATATGGGATCCCTATCAAATCACACTGATGAACACACCAGAATCCACCCATGATCGCGCAGTATGTTTCATCTTATCTAACTATTCCTATTAGGCCAACAATGCTTCCATTAAAGACACACTTTACCGGACCTTTCATTGCGCCGTAATTTAGACTGTGTCTTTTCCACACACTGTATCACCACAACCCACTATTAAAGGATCATCTTATTACCCGCACTTCATTTCATTTCATTTCGATCACAAGTTTAAAGTTGGTGTTCCATTTTTAGAACGAGCATGTGTCATGGTTCTTTTATTCCTAAGATTAGCGCTGACTGGAACGACCTTCCTCCCTCCATCGCTGCCATTTCTGACGTTGACAACTTCAAGACTGCTGTATTTTCTGCCGTATTGTAATGCCTATTATTGTATAATTATGTACTGTTTTTTCCACTTACCACTCCTTTCTGTAATGCCTTCGGGCCAGGAAAGTATCCGAAATAAATAAATAGATAAATAAATCTCTGAAGCTGCCCACCGCGCAGAAGAATGCCGTCAGCTGGCCCGTTCCTTTACAGCCGTCGACCAACGGCAACAAAAACCCTAACTTGACGATGATCACCCACCTTGTTACTTTCTTCCGGACTGCCTTGTATGGCTTTGGGTTCCTGCCGTTCCTGCTGGACTCTCATCCAAGCTTGTCTCCAAATATCAACGACCCGGCCGTGTTGTAGCGCAGACATCGCCTGTGAACTATATTGTCGAGCCTGTCGCGCCACCTATGGACCAACGCTGTCCTGGTCGTGAAACCGTTCACGTAGAACGCCTGAAGCCGTATTACGATCCCATGATTCTATGTTCACCATGAGTCGCCAGGATGGCTCCTTTTCCTATAGGGGGCGATTGTAGTGAAGAGGAATGCCCGGCGCTGCAGCCGCATCGCCAGTCGTCCGGGAGGCGCGAGCTCGAGATTGTCTGAGCTGCTCTGGTTGAGACACGCTGCCTGCTGCTCTGCTGTATTCATATTAGAAAGGGAATGTTCTCTCGCATCTCTAAACCTGGGATGAAACAGAATCAGAAATGTTTTCACAGCACAGGAATTAACCTTCGTTGGGGGGGGGGGGGGGGCACAACACATCAGCCCAAGGTCTCTCCCCACGAAATCAAAACTCTATGCAATAATTAATGCACCCGCCTAAGGACATTAGGTTACTGCAGCCATTCCTGGTGTATAACACGGTTCATTGCATAGTTCCTGCGTGATTGTGCTGAATTAACAAACCGTTGCGGAAAATGCTCCAGCAGGGTCAAGCATTTCATTGGACAGCTGGAGCTCAAAACAGTTTTGACCAGCTTAAAGCGCACTTGGCATGTAAATCATTTGTGCCAATGCTCAACCCGGCACTACATGTCATAGCCACCACCGACGCCTCTGACAGCGGCTTAGCTGTCCTACAGTAAATGGAAGGGTCACAGCTCCACACAGTTGCTTCTGCGTCACGTCCTCTATCTCCCACCGAAGGAATATATTCAGTTGGGGAGCGTGAAGCGAAAGCTGCTTGTCTGCATGTGAAAAATGGCATGCTTGCCTCTGGCTTAAACATTTTACACTCGGAACGGATCATCAGGCATTAGTTGCTTTGCTCTCCGCCGGGGATGCAGGTAGCCGACCTCCACGCCTTTCCCACTGGACAGCTCGGCTGCTGCACCACAATTTTCTAATGCAGTACCATGGCCGCTGGATTTAAAAAAAAAAAAAGCTGCGGCCCGCCGTGTGCATCGGAAACGCCGTGATTCGTCGCGGCGCCACTAGTTTTGGACTGTTATCTGGGATCGGGATAAAAAATGCGTGAGGAGCGTGCTTCGAACGCCGTCGCCCATGGAAACCGAGGCGTTCCGTCCCTGACAGCTAGCGCCGTTCAGACCAGACAAACAGCCGAAAATGCAACTACGGCTGTCACGTTCGCTCCCATTGCAGCCCGCCTGACGCGGCAGGCATCACCTTTTTTTTTTTATCCAGCAGCATGGCAATGCTGTAAAGGCACGCGAAACGATGTTGCTGATGCACTGTCTAGACTACCCGTAGAAGAACATAATGGCTCCACCCATGAAGAAGAAATAGCCCCGCTAGCAACTTCAGTAGTTGACAGAGGAACCGCACAGGCTGCTACGGCCGTTGACGCTACCTTGACCAAAGTAATCAGAAAGCTCAATAAAGTTTGGTTACCTAATAAAACGCTATAAGCTTGTTCAAAGTCTCTTATTGCGAGCAGAGCACGTGATAATTCCCGAAGTACTTCGTCCAACTTTTTTACAGTTGACACATGAGTCGCATCCCGGTACAGTCCGCACAAAACTTCCAAGAGAACTATATTAATGACCTCATTTCAGTAAACAAGTCGAAGAATGTGCAAACAACTGTCTCATATATCAAGCAGCTGAGAGGGCAGCCCAACCGGCCTTTGCGCCTCTACAACCAGTTCTCTGGCCAAATCGCACTTGGCAAAAGTTAGCCATGCATATCGTTGCGCCCATAAATATTACACCCAGTCCAACTTACGCAATAGCTGTTGCAGACTATTATTCGCCCTGGCCAGAAGTACGTTTTACTTCGTACGTAATATATCAAGATGTCATGGAGTTACTCACAACTCTCCTCAGCAAGAAAGGATTTTTCGAATTGATTTTTGCTGACAATAGGCGTCAATTCATTTCTAAACAGAGCGAGTTTTTGAATGAAAGGGGCGTCCATCACTGTAAATCATAGAATTACTATCGGCAGTCCAGTGGATTGATTGAGCGCTTTAATGGAGCAGTAAATAAAGGTATACAGGTCGCACAACTGTAAGGCAAACCAGTGAAATGCGCTGTTCAGCAGTATCTCGCCCCGCCTCAGTTCACACCGCACTCACTTCTTCCCTTCTTTAGCAGAAATAAACTAGACCTTGTTACTGAAAAGGTGTGTCCGTCTTGTTCACCACCGCTCTACACTGTTATGGGCTCATTCCTATAGCCGCTTTAGTTTACAGTGCTGTCCGTCACAGCTGTCGCCAGGCTCCTACCCACTACGGGGTATTGGCCAAAAAATGGCTGCATTGTCTACAGGAAGAAAAAACGTCACACGCCGCCGCCATACACAGATAAAATACATGTATGTCATACCTAATTAAATTTAGCAGGCTAGGTGACTGCCACCGCGCGGTCTTAAAGGCGATGTCAGTAAATCATCACCACCTTCATTACCATCGGAGCCTCGATACCTGTGTTTAGACTTCGGTACACTTTATGGCGCGTCCTCGCAAGCTACAAGCCGCTATTGAATAAGCGAATCGTACAACGCGAGCGGCTACAACCAGGCTGTGATATCCTGTTTCGGTTTAGTGACGGTTGTGATCGCTAGCGCCACTCCACGCCAAACGCTGTAAGTGCGCCCTGCGGTGTTTCCCTTTCCTCTTTGCTGCAATAAGATCAGCCTTTGTTTGGTCCCCAACGCGAGCAGTCCGTCTGCTCTGCAGGGGCGCTTCGCGCCCCGGCCGTTAGGCCTCACGCCGTAGGTCCCGCGCCCGGCCACCCCGTCGAAGCAACACCACACAGACAGCGTCGGGCTCAGCAGACCGCTGTGCAGAGAGCAGCACAAGCCTTAGCTCGCAGCGGACGGCTACCTACCACTGGTGGCATAGCTGTGGAGTACTGGCCCGCCTTCAATCGTCTCCAGGTGAATCGCGGAGCTCGGCGAGACTTTTTCATCCCAGCATCGACGTTTCCCATCTCGTAGGCCACCACAATTGACGTGGCCACAATAAAAGATAATGACTCGCATAACAGTGTTCGGCCTGTTTGCGAGTGGAGAGGTGGGTGACGAAGGCATCGACGTGGACATCCAACCACGCGGGAATCACGACTAAGTCCCGTGCCAAGCTGTTCCCTGCTGAAGAGAACCGTCCCCTCCCTGAGGTGTGGTAGCCACGGCAACGATCAGAAGAAGACGTCCTGATCAAGTACAGATGCTGGGACGCCGAGGGTCACCGCATCGAACACAACATCCCTGACGATGATGTGTGGAGTGACATCAAAATGCAATGAGACTGGTCCATCACCCAGCCAAACTTTAACATCATAAGTTTCGTGAACACAAGATTTTACAAGTTCAAGCACCCCATCCGCTACCAGGTCATCGGAATGAACCAGATGTTGCTAGCCCCGATCCAGTATGTAGTCTCTGAGCGCATCTTCCAGGGGTGGCTACTTATCCATTTTCAATCATGCATCCCCGTTGACGCATTCCTGAAAGGAGTTCGCGGATAGCAACCGAACAAAGGAAATGCAGCTAAATCCAGTCGCTTTTCGGCGGCGGAGTCTGCAGCCCGGCAGAAGCAGGTGCCATATTGACAAAAGCAGTGCGAGGCCAACTACTACCCCCGTGACAGGTGAAATGATGCTATACCGCCGGCAGGAACGAGCATGCTGGGAGCCGCAGATTTACGACGTGGCCTTGGGCAGAGCTGCTTTCAACACGTGCCCCAACACGATGATTGACTTGTTCCTGTTCAAGTACCAAGACAGCGTGCCCCGAGAGTTGCGCTCCATTCATGGTCACCGAGCAGGCCATGGCGAACCTAGACTACTTGGAGTGTAGTGAGAGAGCCAGCCCACCAGACAGGTTCTAGGCGCCCTACATCTACGGAGGAGAGGGACCTTACGACTACGTGGACTACGTCAACATCGTAGACGTGAGTGAGAAGAGCTTAGTGAGAAGAACAGGCTTATGCACCAGTCAACAGGCAGACGACCCAGATCCATGTTGGAAGAAGACAGGGAAGAACGTGGAAGAGAAAGAACACTCAGAAGCACCAAAAGATAAGATGCAAGAGGCAGTCGTGGCGGCTGCAGTACAAACACAAGCAAGCAGTAGTAGTACCAAACCTCTGACAGCATTGCAGGTTACAGCCATTAATTGATTAAATATAACCGCAGCAGAATCTAAAGAATTACAGAACGAGGATGAGTCAATATGAAAGTGTGAACTAAAGATAGGGGAACGGGCGCGAAGGAAAAGGAATAGGACAGTAGTGAAGTTTAAAAAGAAAAAGGACCTATTGTACCGGAAGTGTGCGTTTAGTTCAGGTAGGGAAGTACTACAGTTGAGGGACCCGAAGGAGCTGAGGGATACAGTACTGAAGATAGGGCGCGATAGTGCAATGGCAGGTCACTAAGGAATAAAGAACACGTCAGAAAGGGTCACAGAAGAGTTCGTTTGGATTGGGATGCAGAGCGATTTGAAACGGTATGTGAAATCATGTGATGTATGCCAAAAGACGGTGGCAGAGAGACGTGTAGGAAAGGCGCCCCTGCGAAAGATGCCCATTGTTAAGCTGCCATTTCACAGAGTGGCGATTGATATTGTAGGGCCTATTAGTCCCGTGTCCGGAAAAGGAAATCGGTATGTGCTCACGCTAGTGGACGTAACTACCAGGTACCCTGAAGCTGTAGCGCTGAAAACGGTAGATACCATTCAGATGGCCGAAGCATTGTTAGAGATGTTTGCCGGATATGGCGTGCCCAGGGAAGTTTTGAGTGACAGAGCCTCGAATTTCACATCGGAGATTATGAAGGAGGTAAATAGACTGTTCTCCATAGATCAAAAGCTAACCACTCTATACCACCCGATGGCGAACGGTTTGGTAGAAAGGTTTAATGGAACGTTGCAGTCATTGATAAAGGAGATGTGTCAGGAAAGACCCGAAGACTGCGATAGGTATCTGCCAGCCCTCTTGTTCGCTGCCCCGCAGAGGCGTCTGCGTCAGCGGGCGTTTGGTGTGTTGCGACACCACGTACCCGAGCACACGAGGGTTGGACCCTACCGCGTCTAACCGTGCGCGACTTAGCCGTGTCCGGAGAAAAGGGCATCCTGGGGATTGAGCCAATGCCGGGTGTTTGGACCTTCACCGCCCCTCGGCGGCGGCAACACCTCTTTGGCCTTGGCTTCACGTAAGCGGCACCCCCGGCATGACCCACCTGAGGGAAATCGGTAGTAGTCTTTTCCTATTCTCCTCTCCAATCTTCGTCTTTCTCTCTCGCCTTTTCATCTTTTCTGTCTTCACTTCTCACTTCTGAGTTTCCCGGCGGCAAGGGTTAACTTTGTGTGGCTAGCCAGTCTTGGTTATGCTGTATTTGGTTATAGCAGCGACGTACGGCGGGCATTGACAGGTTTTACCCTGGAGAAACTTCTGTCACGTCCCTCTGTTGGGCTCCATGGTGGGTGGTCGGCATCGCTGCCGAAAACCCTATCTGTACTCATGGATAATGCTTTCCCTAAGCTCCGTGATCACCCTCAGAAGCGAGGGCGCACCGAAGATGTCTTCCAGTTTTCCGGACGCCAAATCCAGAACTTGCCCCGTTTCCATGTAATTCACAATTAAAAACCAGACAAACCAGTACGAACCATTTCACCGTTTCTTGTTTCAAAGTGTTTGTAGTTTTTGGTCCAGGTTATAAGGCGTCGAGGATGGCAAGCGGTGATCTCTTGGAGCTCCACGATCAGAAGCAATATGATAAAATGCCGTAACTAGTACCATTTGGGGAGACCCAAGTAACAGCAACCGCGCACCGTACTATTAACATCACCCGTGGCGTTGTATAAGACGATTATTTGCTGGAGCTGACTGAGGCAGAACTCTCGGAGGGCTTCAGTGAACAGAATGTTATGAATGTTAAACGAATCAAAATGAGGCGGGATGCCAAAGGAATTCAGACTAAGCACCTGATAATCACCTTCGGTTCAAGTGTCCTTCACAAGTCCATCGAGGCCGAGTATATCAAACTTCGTGTTAGGCCATACGTGCCAAATCAGATTACAAAACTGTCGAGGCCGGCTGACATGTGCCAAGTGCAGTGACAATGAACATTCTTTGAAGCGTACCAGAACACTCCATATTGTGTCAACTGTGATGGCGAACATACCGCATACTCGCAG
This sequence comes from Dermacentor variabilis, assembly GCF_050947875.1. Lineage (NCBI taxonomy): Eukaryota > Metazoa > Arthropoda > Arachnida > Ixodida > Ixodidae > Dermacentor > Dermacentor variabilis. Next base: position 144,268,294 of record NC_134572.1, read on the forward strand.
TCCTGCCCGTCTTGGAAAAAGGAAAAAGGAACTGTCACAATCAAAGTCAAAGAAAATATATCTTTCAAGAGGGCACGTAGGCAGGTATCATACCTGCCTAAGAGCAGCTTTGCCGATGTGGCGCGTCAGGGGGCAGCGCCACAACGGTCTCCGGCGGCTGTCCAACCCGCACCCAGTGAGGGGGCAGTGATGTCACTCCCCCCCCACCCCCCCACCCGGCGGCTGCAGCTCGCGCTGCTCCGCCGACCCAGCGAAAGAGGCCATCTACCTCTGGGATGGTGGCCTCAAAGGTTTCGTCTACGGAGACGAGGCCTTTACATCAAACGCAGCGCTCGCAAGAGCCCCTGTCCAGCCCCTCGGAAAGGCGATGGACCCAAACAGCCAGACGGCGCCGCCAGCGCCTATGGAGCGGTGAGATTCAATGGCTCCAAAAAAGAAAAACGCCGCATGACGGTGCCCGGAAAAGGCTCTGTGAGCTAACTCCTCTTTCTTAAACACGAAGCACCAAAACCACACCCAACATGGATACTCAAATAGTACACTGGACGGTCGGAGGTCTCCTCCACAATCTCGATGACATTAAAGAACTCTTACCTAAATATAGCACAAAGGTACTATGTATTCAAGAAACACACCTCAAACATACGCAAACTAATTTTCTCCGACAGTACGCTATTTTTCGTAAAGACCACGATGACACTGTCGTGTCGTCCGGGAGAAAACTCCATACGCCCCTAGAAGCGGTTGCTGCCCAGAGGCGTTGTTTAACAAGCTAGTCGCTGTCAGCTCTATATACATTCCTCCTATTACCAACTTCACAAAACCGAATTTCAAAATTATGTAGATGAACCTATAGCGCCATACATAGTTGTCGGCGACTTGCACGCACATAACACTTTGTGGGGAGACTGTCGTTGCGATGCGGGAGGTCGCCTACTTGAAATATTTCTCTTTTTTGCCCAGGAGGATCTATACTTAATAAGAAAGAGCCAACGTACTACAGTGTGGTACGTAACACGTACTCATCCATAGACTTAAGTACAGTATCGAGTACACTAATGCCGTATCTGGAGTGGTCCGTTCTGAAGAACCCCTTTCGGAGCTACCACTTTCCAATTATTTTAAACCTAACGAAACAGGATGGATGCTCGCCACATTTTCCACAATGTAACGTGAACTCAGCCAACTGGGAACTCTTCCGAGAGGTGAGTTATTTAGGCGGAGATGACATTGTTGCTTTTAATGTAGACGACGCTGTGGCATATCTAACAGGTTTTCTTATTGACGCTGCAACTAAATGTATCAAGCAAACTAACGGAGTGGCAAGTATGGTGGAACGACGAATGTCGGAACGCACGATAAAATCAAAATAAAGCTTGGAGATTGCTTCGAAGTTGTCCAAGCGCAGGAAATCTTATTAATTTCAAACAGGCCAAGTCACATGGCAGGAGAACACGTCGACATGCAAAGAGAGAAAGTTGGGATATGTACATGTCCAGTATAAATTCATACACTGGGGGAACAAGAGTATGGAATAGGGTAAATAAGCTAATAGGTCGGGGGAGTCACACCCCCTAACTTTAGTAAGTAGCCAAGGTGATAGCCTGGAAGATAAGGCGGATTGTCTAGGCGAACACTGTCAATATATATCGAGTGCATCGTACTGTACAGAAACATTTCTAAGACTCAAAGAAGAACGCGATGAGCAGCATCCCCTAAACGGCAAAGGGTCATCGAGTGATGCTTACAATTGCCCATATACTTTGGCTGAACTAGAGGCGTCTTTCGCTTCTTGCAACTCGGCACCAGGTGGCGGTCCTACCATATACGAAATGATTAGGCACCTACAGCGTGAAACACTGAAAACGCTCCTATCTCTTCTCAATGCCATGTGGGCGGCGGGCTATATTCCATCGTTCTGAAAAGAAGCTATAGTCGTCCCCGTACTTAATGAAGGGAGAGACCCGGCCTTAGCCAGCAGCTACACGCCAATAGTGATAACAAGCTGTCTGTGCAAAGTTTTTGAAAAAATGGTAAACCGGCGCTTAATCAGCTTCCTAAAAGTAACAACGAACTAGACCCCCTTCATTGTGGTTTCAGAGAGGGAAGGTCGTCAATAGACCACCTTGTCCGCATTGAGGCAAACATCAAAGATGCATTTATTCATAAGCCGAGTGTCTACCAAGTTGACATTTCCAAATTCCCTGAGTTTTCCAGGTTAACCCTGAGCACCTTTGCAAAATTCCCTGAATGAGCCAGAACTTTGTTTTTTATGTCAAGACAGGCTGACACCATGTTGCTCGATGCTGTCACTCTCTAGTAAGCGTGTTGAAACAAAAAAATGACTTAATCCAGTTTGAATAGTAAGGAGTAATATCTATATTATTTAAAAAGAAAACAGAGGGAAGGTGTTAGTAAAATGCACAGCGAAAAAAATCGTAAAACCCATGCCGAATTGAGCCGAACATTTTCAAATACGAATGAAAAGGAGATGCATACATAAGTAAATATTTTTGAATATGAGCTGTTTCTATCAACTGTTAGCAAGCTCATCGGTATGAGGCCTGAACTTTGTCACAATTAAGATTCTCTCTCAGCAGCTGCAAAGTCAACCTCAAATGTCCTGACATACTTTCAGCCCGTACACAACATCTGTGTTGGGTTTCACTGCTTTAAAGAGTTTATTTTGGTCTGACTGAAGGACACCTGCATCTCGGCGTCAGCCAACACTTTGTTTTTCGAGCTCAAGCTCCTTCAAAGAAGCGGCGGCACGCTTCATTTCTCGTTAATTCTTCAGTGCGGCGGTCCTTTCTGTTCTCATCCTCCTTCTGCCACGCGTTCACCCCATGGATCCTTTGAAGCATCCTTTTGGTCAGTTGTACAGTACGTCCGATTTTTCGGACTCCCTAGGGGCCGCAAACATATCCGAAAAAAATGCATGCATGTCTCTAACTGCCCTCAAGGGCTAAAATTGGCACAGACACGTCCGAAAAAGCTCTTAAGGCCTGCCAGGACACTTATTAGGCATATCGGTGCTGATACTGTGACAGGAGACGGGGTGCAGGCGTGTATAATTAAGGAATACATACTGTGTCCCGTGACAATTGCCCCTTCCCACGCTTGTTATCCTTCACCGCGTAAGATTCCTGTACTAAGGCAAAGCTAACTTTTGGAGACTGGTATTACGCAACGCGCTGTGCTCTGCGAACTTCGAAGCCAATCGCGAGGATTACAAAAGCCGAGTCAGTGCCATTGCTAACAGCGGCCAATTCTTTCAATGAAAAACACAGCACCGCACGGCAAGAAGATTAATAGCGAACGCAGAAGCAGCTAGGCCTAACGTTGCCGCGGTGGTGGCTACGGCTGCCAGCGGATCTGCATGCGAGAGTGCCGGTTCTAGGCGGCGAGATAATCAAAATGGTGGCAGTGGTGTCTGTGATTAATGCCATTTCAGACCTGCAATCAGGGCAATATACATTGACTATATGGAGTACGTGGTGGTGCTGCAAAGCCGTGCGAATTATCGGGCATGTTCGAAAAATCGGGCGTCTGAAAAATAGGTCGTTAAGCACTCTCGCAATACCTCGTGCCGATGACACGGCGTCAATGACGATTCGTTGCAATTCCTCTGTTACTGGAGCCCCCATTAACACGACTTTCGTTCCCTTTCAATAATGTTACAGCTAATTTTCCCTGATAAAAGCACAAATTCCCTGAGTTTTCCCTGAATATTTACAGACTGTTCAAATTCCCAATTTTCCCGGTTTTCCCAGTTGGTAGACACCCTGATAAGCAGTTTTTCCTTTCAGTATTTCTAGACCTTGAGAAAGCGTACGACACGACATGGCGATTCGGGATCCTCCGCGATATTTCCGCGATGGGCGTCCGTGGAAACATGTTAAACACAATTGAAAGCTATCTAACTGCACTTTTCGCGGAAAAGCACTTTATCTAAACCATTCACCCAAGAAACTGGTGTTCCGCAAGGGGGCGTCTTTAGTTGCACACTCTTTATTGCAAAAATTAACAGCCTGCTTGCAGTCGTTCCAGATGCAGTGTTTTGTTCCGTTTATGTTGATGATGTACAAGTAAGTCTCAAATCATGCAATATCGCTATCTGCGAACGACAAATGCAGCTTGAGATAAACAAATTGTCTAAATGGCCGGATGAGAACGGCTTCAAGATAAACAACCAAAAGAATACCTGCATACTCTTCTCAAACAAGAGAGGGGTAGCACCGCTGCCTAGTATTACGATCAAGGGAGACTGTTGTGTGTTATTGAGTGACAGTGAGCGAAGCCAGTGTCGTCAATAAAGGGAGCGGTGCGTGAAGACAACTTAACATCGAGAGCGAATGGGTAGGCGGAAGAAGCCGGCGACGAAGAAGCGACGCGCGTGATATGACAAATATGATATGACAAACAAAATACTAAGAAGAAAGGAACCATTATGTGCGTACACGATAGGTGACGTAGAAGAAAATTAAGGAAGAACGTTCTAACGGCGCGGTCCAGTGCCGCTTCCAGTGGAGCTGTTCTTGCGTCTCAAGGTTTTGGCCAAGGATAGAGTAGCTTTTTTCTCTTTTTATCGATTGTCAATTGTTTTGATAGTCTCATTATTATTTAGCTAATCAGACCACGCAGATGCCCTTTGCGTCACCAGGGCCAAGGGCCTCCCCCTGGTCCGCTCCTATTCCTCCGCATGAGTTACCTGTGGATCTGTTTCTATGCAACGGCGTCACATCAATTCCTGTGGCTCTTGTTTCAAGGAATGACGGAGTCATACGGACGAAGAATCCAAAAGCGATTCAGACGGAATTGCGATCAGCGACGGCCCATTTCCAGACATCACTGAGGTCCGCCAGTTTTGCAGAGGTGGTATCCTCTACTTTTCTGCAGACCAGTCCCGTGTACACGACCTTTTTAAAGTGTTCGCTGTTTGCCGCCAATCCAGTGAACGCATTTATTCCTCCCCACTTGGCATGTGTGAAAAGGGCTTGTTCGCGGCGTCGACGTGAACATGACACCGGCAGAAGTATTAGAGATGTTTTCACCGGCAGGTGTAATTTCATTTTATCGGCGTGGGCGTGTGGTCAAGAAAAACAGGATCCCAACTGAGTCGGTTATAGCGACATTTGAAGGGACAATGGGACCATCAAAGATTAAGGCATGGCCTCTAATCTATAGAGTGGAATCTCTGTCCCCTCGTCCCTTCCGGCGTGTGAAGTGCTGGCGTTATAGTCACACCTTCAAAGGATGTAGATGTGCAATGACGCGCACTCTGCTGATTATTCTAATTGCTCGGCAAAGGCACGGGAAATTCATATCTTGGAAATCGTTGAAAGTAGACGTTGTTCCCGTAGAGAAGCCGTAACTGAAATTAATGCTAGGACACAGGGATACGCTGGCGTCACAGCCCTCCAGGCGGCAGCAACGCATGCGTCTCTCACTTTCTATTGCTGATGCTGTCGAAAGGGTAATGGAAAAAGCAATGGAGCGCCTAGCTGGAAACCTTTGTGAGTCCTTGACACGAATTCTAACTAGTCAGATGGCGCAGATATGCGGAACAACAGCAGTTGGTATTACTTCTCAAACAACTGACTGTCCACTTCCTTCAAATGAAAAAGTAACCACCAATTACCCGTCCCAAGATGCCCAAATTGTAGGCCCATCTGTCGATATCAACTAGAGCCAATGCACAGGCTTCAGTGATAACACACAGGGCGCAGATGTAATGGACATGGATCCTCGATCGTTAAAACGATGTAGATCCCAATTGTCAAAAAAGCCAATACTCTAACTCGGTCAAAGACAAAGAAATATCTGAAAGACAGCGTTAAAAAGGAATATTTCTTAAAGGAAAGCATTTTAAGTAAGGCAGTTACTGAGTCCATACTTCCGCAACCATACGTCTCCTCAAAATTATTCATTGGAATTGCCGATTAATTCACTCTGCAGCAATAGATATATTGTATTTATCATCGAAATTCTCCCCGGATATTATTGCTTTGCAAGAAACATGGCTTTCAGGACATCAGTCTTTTCAATAAATTAACTATCGATCTTTCCAACTGCACCTTCCATCGAAGGGCGGAGGTTTAGCTTTCTTTATCACTAACAGAAATAGCCTTAAGGCAAAGATTTCATACAAACATTTGTCTCCCGAAAGTGAAATATTGCATTAGGTATAACCATACCAGAGTGTCTACCTTTCTCGTTAGTAAATTTATACTTTGCGGCGGGTGTGCAGAACACTCGATGTTTGGATTCAGCAGTGACTTCATGGTGTAAGGACAAAATTCTTGTTGGAGATTTCAACTCCCACCACACGTGCTGGGGCTTTCGAACTGACCAATGTGGCAAACGCTTGTAGGAATGGACAATAGATAATAATCTGTCTTGTCTGAACTCTAGAATTCCCACATATATTTTTAAACAATCCCGCTCCGCATTGGATTTAAGTTTCGTCAGTTCGTCCTTCACTAGCTCATCCTGTGGCAAGCTCGTCCTTCACTAGCTCATCCTGGACAGCCTTGTACTGTGCCACCAACAGTGACAACTTTGCAATAATGGTTGAAATTGGTTGCTTGATTACGCCATCATGCTCCCAGGTACGCGTATTTGTAGATTATAATAAATTTAAATCCGATCTTAAGGTACATTTGGCTTCTTATTCTGAAGAGCAAGAAAACACCAAGGCTGTGAAACTTTGTGCGGTAAATAAAAGAACATGCAAAAAGGCTGAATTTAGTGTTACATCTGCAAAGAAAACATCTTATAACCCTTGGTGGAATACAGACTGCACGCGAGACCATCGACGCCGACAGGCAGCTTGGAAGCAGCTCCTCTACAACCAGTGCCCCAAAAATTGGTCCGATTACAAGTTTCACGCTGCTGTATTTAAACGTACAGTTGCTCAAGCTAAAGAAGATTATGAGAGAAAACACTATGATTTCCCTTCTAAATCTAAAAACAAACAATCGTTGTTTAGATATATGAGATATCGGAAAATTCTACCATCGCCAACTAATATTGATTATGTCAATCTGTCTCCTGATGAAGTGAGCAAAACTCCTTGCTAAAGGCTTGGAGAGTAGATTCACGTCATCGATGTCCTATAAATTTCAAAAACTAGTCCCGTCATGAGTGTTTACTGAAGTTACATTGCCTGAATCAGCTCAAGTGATTCGAAACTTACCCTTGTCAGCCCCTGGTCCTGGAGAGTGGGCATGGGAGCAGTGACAACAGCATAGCTCCAATGCTTCGTTTTTTTCACCGTGCAGGCTGTGCTGTCGCTCATCGGGCCGTCGTCATCGGCTGCACCCTGTGGCTCATCGATTGATCTTGGCCCGGCGGCTGAATTTCCCGGAACTTCCAACGCCGACAGCTTCTGCACGTCTGCCCGTGCTTATCAGCTCGCGGAGTGGCTCGTCCACAGCCACCCAGCTTCATCGACAATGCCATCACCACCCGCACCGGATTTAAAGGGAAGCTGAAGAGTCTGTCGAATTCAATAAGACGCCCATATACGGATGCGGGCACCTTATAAACCATGAAGGTAAATTTTTTTTTTTTGGGGGGGGGGGATTTTTTACTTAGGAGCGACGCAATCGTCGTATAAAATTGCGCTGTGGCTCCGCCCCCCGTCGAGCGCCGCGCGCTGCTGCTGACGCTGACGATGCGAGCGCAGACCGGACACCGCGGCTTAGTGACGTTAACACTGGTGTTCCGCTCCTTCGCAGTCTCCGCGACCGTGCCTGACCGGGCTTATTTCTGCGTGCGTGCCGTCCTAATCTGCTTCGCTCGACCCTACATTCCTTTATTTGTGTGTATATAGGAGTGGTAGTTGACGTGCGCAGCATCAATTGAACTTGTAGGCCGATCATGCCGGCGTTCTGTGCAGCCTACGCTTGCACGAACACCAGCGGCCGCGATGATGTTCCGATGTTCCATTAATTCCTGCAAGACAAGAAGCTTTCAGCTAAGTGGGAGGCTGCTGTGAAGCGAAACAACTTCAAGCGCTCAAGAACAAGTGTTGTGCTCTAACCACTTCCGTGAATGTTACTACCGGAGTTTATCAATAATGCGTGCTTTGGGTTCTCCTAAAAAAAATAGTTAGCGCGCTGAACGGAAGGTGCATCTTTATCGCGCACCCTTGACGCAGGTTTCATCGCCAAGAGCCGCGAATTTTCTATTCGCACGTGTGTTGTGAAACAGCCTGCATGCAGCTACCATAACGCAGTGCAAGCGTAATGTTTGCATGTGTTGGAAAGCCTGCTCACGCCAAGACGCTGCACTCCCCCTTCTCTCGCACACGTAAGAAACCGACCATCTCACGTAGCCGACGCCGGTTACGAGTAGCGTGCGGATGGCGCGCTGATGAAGGTTCTATACTACACGTGCTACAACAGCCGGTAAACTTTTGCCGCGTTTAAACCATCTGTGTAGATTGCCGAAAGCTTTGGGGCAGCGCACAAATGCTGAATATCGCATCACCGCTTACGTTCTACGGGGAAGCACGCAGGAACATAACACTACAGTTGTTTGCCCGGAAACGTACTCACTGGAACGCTAAATGCAGCTTAGCAAAAAACATACTCGCCAAAGAACATTTCCAACACAAGGAGATGCTAACACTTCGCCTTCGTTCGCGTGGAAAGCAGTGCTTGCACCAGAATTTTTTGCTTCCTGGAGAGGCCGGCTCTTCGCAATCGGCTCGTACATGTAGTATGTACAAGCATGTACGTAGGTGTAGTATGTACAAGGATAAACCCCTTACTAGTGATCTTGCACGCGACAGCGACAGCGGTACAAGCGAGGCGATGGCTGTCGCGTTCACTCGTCGTCTGCAAGCCGAACTCCACGCGAGCGACGGCTTTGAGCGACGACTTCCCGGTATGAGGGCGGCAATATACGCGCCGAAACTAGCGTGACGCATGCTTTATCAATTTAAGTTGATGTATTTTACTGAAGAAGGAGCATAAAATATTTTTGAAGGTCTTGCACTTGGTTCTTATTCTTGCACGTGTAAAATTCAATAGTTTGCTCGTTCCGTGCGACAAACAGCAGTATTTGAGTTATGTACATCCAGTTTCGGCTTCGCACAATTGGCTAGTCGCTCATAGCATTTATGGGCGACGAGCGACGAGTTCTAGATTTCTAGAAACAAGTGATCGAGCGACAATACCGAGCTATTTGTTCAAGCGACGGCCCGTTTTGTCGCTCGAAGCTGTCGCCCGTCACCGTCGCGCGCAAGATCGCTCTCGTAGAGTTTGGACTTAACGCCGAACTCCTTAGAGAAAAGCAAGCTCTCGAAAATTTCCATGACTGTCTCCGCAAAACACCACCAAACTACTATGCACCGTGCTTCGTGTGTAGCGGCAGCAGTCGGTCCGGACGAACACCATTGTTGACGTCCCGAGAAGCCCGACCAATCACAGGCGGAAACGAGGCGCGCAAGCTGGGCGTGTCTGCTGCTGCACTTTTCGTCGAAATAAAATATGTTCGCGCTTTCTTTCACTCAATTTCGATGCGACATTCGAATTCAGAGGGTTGAAAACCACGGCGTACTGCTCTTCACTCATTTTTTCTGGAAAACCTTTCAGCTTTCCTTTAAGAAGCCGACGCGCCTGCTTTCCCTTCAGAAGGCATGGGAGCAGTGACAACGGCATGGCTCCAATGCTTCGTTTTTTCACCGTGCAGGTGTGTACGCAGTATTCTTTGCACACAAAAAGGAGCAACGATCGCTGTTTGTTACAGTTCCCGTGCACACGGGTTTGCTGCGATATTGCTTGTGATTGTTTTTCGATGATTCTCTTGCTATTGCGCTCGGGTGACATTGAGTCGAACCCGGGTCCTACAACTCGCTACCAGCCCCTGCTAGATGTAGATAGCCTACCAGACGATCCATCTGATCAAATGAAGGTTATGTTTCAGCTCCTGAAAGAAGTACACTCTCGTACGCTGCAAACCTCGAAAGGTCAGGCTGAAATAACTGCGGACATAAAAACCATTAAAGATAGTCAAAAGAACATCGAATCAAAGTTAGCTGGCATGCACAAGAGGCTTGACGAACTCGAGGAGAAGGCCGCGAAATTTGACAGCATTAGTCAAGAACTTTCATGTGCAAAAAAATCGATGGATAAGCAGCGTAATCGCAATGATCCTCTGCAGTCACGTCTTGACGAAGCTCAAGATAGATCACGGCGTGAGAACTTAATCTTTCGGGGTATATCAGATGCTAAGGAGTCCTGGGCAGATACCGAATCCAAGCTATTGGAAGCATTGACTGAGGTCGTCGACTCGTGCTCTGGTGCTTTAATCCAGCGTGCACACTGCCTGGACATTTTTTCACATGTTAAGTGTCGTCCTGTCATAGTCAAATTCACCGAATCAAAAATGAAAGAAAAGATACTCTCCTTGCGTAATGAATTCAAATCAAAAGGCATCACTATCAGTGAAGATTTCTCGCCGGCAACACGCTTGGCTCGAAAAAAACTGTTTGAATTCGGTAGCACCCCCACGCTGGCCCTCGCTCTTTTAAACTGCGATACAAGAAGCTTTGCTTCAATAACAGACGCTTTATGTACAACGCAATCACCGGCACTGTCGACGAGGTCGTGACACGTGGCGAACATGGTGTGCAGGGGACAGTGACCGCTGACACTGCCAATGGGATTGTCACACGTGGCGAAGCCAGTGGATTACATACCGACTCTGCATCGCAAAGCTGTATCGTAGGGAATCGCGAGGGGCAGTGGGAGGTTATCTCCTGTGTCTGTCCTTTATACCAACGTCAGAAGCGTTCTTAATAAACACAGTAACTTATCTTCCGCCATTGATGCATGTACACCTCACATTATTGCACTAACAGAAACCTGGCTCCCAACGCGCGTGTCTGATTTTGAAATCTTTCACGACGCTCATCGTTACTCGATGTATCGTTCCGATAGGACGGCAAGACGTGGCGGTGGTGTTCTGCTTGCCATTTCGAAAGATATTCCTTCTACATGCATTCAAATCTGCAGCGAGTGGGAGCTAGTTTTCGCTTTGGTAGTCATCGATCGTATGATAATAATTATTGGTGTATGCTACCACCCTCCATCCTATTCGTCCACATTTACTAACGAACTCCATGATGCTATAAACTTGGTTCGCACACGCTATCCTACATCACCACTCTTTGTACTCGGAGACTTTAACTTTCCAAGTACCTTGTGGACTGCTCATCCGCCTTATTCATCGCCGCCCTTGTCACAAGCTAAAGAATTCTTTGATCTATGTACATTGTTTTCGCTAACACAGTTGGTAACGCAAGCCACTAGGACTGTAACAAGTACTGCAAATACTCTAGATTTAATCCTAACCACAAATCCAGAGCTAACTACAGATGTAACATATCTGCCAGGTATCAGTGATCATCTTCTGCTCAATTTCGTCATTATACGCCACGTCCTAAAACGAATAGAATAAAGAAAACCATCCTAGATTACAAACGGGCTAACTTTGCTGCTATTAATAATGAACTATCTGCATTAATTGATCATTTTCTTGTTAATTTCGATACCCGCTCTGTCGAAGAAAATTGGCTACTGTTCAAAACGAAGGTACACCAACTATCAGACAAATATATTCCTAAGCGCCTCGTCACCTCTAACCCTCAAGCACCCTGGTACTGTTCATAGATCAGGCGACTATGTAACAAAAACAAACGTTTGTTCCGTCTTGCCAAACTCTCACCTTCTATTGAGCGATGGTCGACATACAAGACTGCTTCCGACACATACGTAAAAACCCTGAAACTCGCAAAAAACAACTTCTTGTCTTCTACTTTACCATCTATGTTGAAAACAAATGTTAAAAAGTTCTGGCGCATTATACACGCTGCACACGACCCTTTAATTACACATGCAAGATACCTCCGGCAACATAATCCCGAATAATCGTTGTGCTACCACATTGAATAGAACATTCACTGAAAGCTTTTCCTCAAGCACGACAGTTGATCTTCCAGATATGCCGCATCACAAATTTTCCATTATGTCACCAATAACTATTGATGCTCCTGGCATTACTAAATCAATCGAGTCTTTAACGCACGATTCATCTCCGGGGTGTGATGAAATTAGTTGTAAATTCCTAAAAAGTACCTGCGCTTATAGTTCAGTTATACTAACAAAACTGTTCCAGCAGTCGCTCGATTTATCAAGCCTCCCTAACGACTGGAAACGGGAAGGTGGTCCCACTTCACAAATCCGGTAATAAGCACTTGCCTCAAAATTATCGTCCCATTTCACTCACTAGCACATGTTGCAAACTACTAGAACATATAATTTTTAAACACATCGCCACCTTTCTTGATGATAACTCTTTTTTTTCTTCTGCGCAACATGGCTTCCGTCCAACATACTCCTGCGAAACGCAGTTACTGTCATTCACTCACAAATTGCATTGCATTCGTGACTAGTCATCTTGCGCCGATTGCATCTTTTTAGATTTCGCGAAAGCTTGTGATAAAGTGTGCCATTAATTCTCCTTAAAACTCCTACTTTGTAAATCACTAATACGACCTAAACTAGAATACGCGTCATCTGTATGGGACCCTGGGCACGAAAATCTTGTATCTTCTCTCGAACTTATACAAAATAACTCCGCTCGCTTCATCTTTTCAAATTACAACCGTACTGCAATTAACACGGGGAATGCGAGAGATAGAAATTCAAGACGATGAACAAAACGTGAACAAGCTGAATGCAGGAGCCAACGTTTCGACACGTGGACTTGTCTTCTTCAAGGCGATGTACGCTTTCCTCGCCACAGTATATATAGGTGGGGTTCTTCTAAAGGGGAAAGGGTGTGAGGCGGGAGGGTGCGGAAACGAGGGAAGGTGTGTTAGCGTGTCGAATTGAGAGTAAAAGAACACTGTGCACAAGGCCAAAGCCAGCCCCCCCACCCCGGTCTGGCCGCACGCGTGTTAGCCGGCGTGTCAACAGCGCCTGACACGCGGCTGAAAAAAAAAATGGAAAGAAAAAAAAGAAGAAGAAGGGGGGGGGGGGGATACGCCAAGAAATCAAACTAAGTGTTCTTGCCTATAGCTTGAAGTTTAGCATAGCGGATAGATTCTAAAGCTCAACCGTACTGCAAGTATCACAGCCATGAAAACAAACCTTTCTCTCCCATCTTTAAGATCTCGCCGTAAAATCAATCGCCTCACTCTATTCCACAAGGTATATCATCACGTCACGCTACATGTCGATTTTATTGATCATCGGCACAAGGTAGGCATCAAAAGTCGCAACACTAAAGCTTGTTTTCAGTCCCATTTTCCCCAGACATCTGTCGGATGGAACCGCCTCGCTCCCGATATTGCAGTCATTGAAGATAATCAACGATTTCGTGATGCACTAACAACCTTTGTTTATTTTGGAGAATGTTGAAATTATGTTCTAACAAAATTCACTGTATTGTATTTATTGTCTTTGTAACCTATATTAATGCCTTTGGCCCTGAGGGTATAATAAATAAATAAATAAACGTTATAAACTATTCCCTACGCAAAGCCTGGATACCTTACGATTGGAAAGTAGCTAAAGTAATCCCGATGCCTAAAAAATCAGGAGTAGCTTATAACATACAAAAGATCAGGCCTATTTCTCTTACCTCTAATATGGTCAAGCTCATATAGAAGGTATTACATTTCAGAATTACTATCTGGATGACGGATAATTTAATATTAAGTCCAAAGCAAATAGGCTTCAGAGCTAATTGCTCAATGGTGTGCCCATGCCCATTTAGAGAGCCACTTCCAACTTGCCCGGAAAAGGAGAGAATATTCTGCTTTGGTGAAATCAGATATAGCGAAAGCTTATGACAGCGTTGAACATTTAATTTTACTGTATATTCTACAGCGTCGTAATTTCCCAAATTATATTACCGCGTGGTTGGCAGAATTCTTGCGATCAAGAGAATTTTAGTGCTTCAGTTCATCGTCTAAGTTCAGACAGCCTCGCGGTGTTCCACAAGGAGCGGTCCTATCCCCAATATTATTTAATATATTAATGAGCTCCATCCACTTTGTCAGGATGTGCACGTTTACGTGCATGCATATGACATTGCATTATTTGCGGCCGACACTGACATTAACACTCTATACCAAAAATTACAAAGATACATGAGTATGCTAGAGGTATGGCTTCAGACAATTTGTATGTCATTAATTGTAAGCAAAATCGCAATTTCAGTGTTCCCGGTCATGGATCTGGTTTCAATTCCTATAGCTTATGAGCAAGAACCCATTCCACAGGTGGAGTATGTGGAGTATCTAAAATATTTGGGAATCCCATATAATAGAACACTCAACTGGAGTGCACACATAGAAAGCGTAGCGGATAAGGCACAACGTGCTTTAGGTATTCTGCGCAGAATGAGTAACCGACAATATGGACTACGTAGGGATTCACTGTTGATGATTTATAAAATGTATATGCGCCCCATATTGGAATTTGGGTGTGTCTTGTTCTGAGGCGGCCCTGTTTATAAAATGAAGCCTCTGGCTTTTTGGAGCGTGAGGCCCTACGCCTGTGTCTGGGACTCCCCAGGTTCAAGCATTTCTGAAATTTTACAGCTTGCCGCTTAGAAGACCTGAATACGCCTTTATTAATGATCCAAATTCCTTCTTCCTTGCTCATTGGCTTCGTTTTCACACTCCACAGATTATATTTGTACAAAAACAATTAGACAGCCTGAATGTGAACATTCGAGAGGTAATTCCATCAACCGAATCAAATCAGAACAGTAAATTAGATTTTGGTGACATTTTCCCCCCGAACTCAAAGTTTCAATCATCCACTTTTTTAAATAACCTGTTGCAAGATTACCTAGCACAAGTACAAACAAATAACATAATAGCTACAGACGCTTCAGCGAACAACGAAAAGGCGGGCGTAGGCATTTTCTCGCTTCCTCTTGGCTGGTCATTCTCCTTGAGACTGCCAGATTTCACACCCGTTTTTCAAGCCGAACTTTTAGCAGTAATTTTAGCGCTTCGGAAACTCCCTTCAAACTCAATAAGTGCGGTTATTATAACAGATTCCCTTTCGGTCTGTACTTCGCTTACAGCTTCATCCAATTCGGCAACTCTAAAGACGTTTCTGACATTAGTTCCTCCACAGCTGAATTCTCTAAAACTATTATCGGTACCTGACCACTGTGGCTTAGATTCAAATGAAAAGGCAGACTCATTAGCGCAAGCAACCCTGAGTGGACCCATAATGCCGGTTATTCCAGTAGTGATGCACGTAACAGCAATTAGATATAAAAAATATTCAATTCATAGAGATGTCAATGAATTAATAACAACATGGACAGAATATCAGCTCATAAAATTTCCGTGGAAAATACAGTGGTGCTCATCAAGACGATCAGAAGTAGTGATAGCGAGATTACGCTGCCGTGTCCCTCTATTAAACCTATATTTACACAGGACTGGTCTGACGCTATCGCCTCTGTGTCCATACTGCCAAGAAATAGAATCATTAGATCACTACTTTTTGGTATGTCGGCGATACAATTTGTTAAGAAAAAGACATCTAGAACTTCCGCTTGCTAAATTGGGCTTAACGTTATCATCATAAATCATACTCTCTTTCGGTGCTTCAATTATAGAGGTCAGCCACAGGGACATGTTCGATGCCGTTTGCGGTTACATGCAATCAACAAAACGAATAACTTTTCGTTTGTTCTCTTGTAATTTATTATTTACTGTAGGTTTCCTTATTTTTCTTTCTTATTTTTTTTCATCTAATAAGTAACACTTCAAAACAATAGGTAGTCGCTTCAGCACGCAATTCTTGGCCAATCCCCCCCTGTGGGTACGAGCCATAATATGAGGCCATCATCATCATCATCATCAGAGACCCTAGAACAGCGTGGTGGTATTCGGACGCAAGCGAGCGCCGAAAAAGTCAGCGTCCGCCGGGAGCGGGAGTAAGCCGTCGGGCCGTGAGCCCGAGCTTCCAAACTACTACCGGGAGAACCTGGACTGCGTAGCCCCCGGAGCTAGGGTGAGCTAGGGGTCCCACCGCGTGACTGGAGTGAGCTGTCGGGCCACGGGCTCGAGCTTCCAGATTACCACAGGCAAGGATGACTGCCTCACCTCCTGAGCCAGTTCAAGGTCCCATCGCGTGACAACCTAGAGTTGGCTCAAGGAGCGACCAGTGCCTTCCGTCGACGACGGCTTGGCGCTCTTCACCTACGCGACCATGTGCCAGAACTATTGGTGAGCCGCACCGCGCTGTCAGTCTACTGTCCTAGTGTATTCGGACACACCTAACAACTATAGGATTAAAATAGCGGTCACTTTGATTAATGAGAACTGCGTTTGTTATAAGCAGTGTAGAGTGCTCTTTATCCTTTTGTTTTTTCTATCCTTTTTTTATGTGTGTTTACTTTCCACTTTCTATATGTAAATATTGTAAGCATTTATGCGGACATCATCTTCATCTGTACAAAGTCACCATCAATCATCGGCTCGTGTTCGTTCTTGCATCGTCGCCATTTTTCCTTCTTGGAATAAAGCGTCGTCTCGACCGTGGTATTTCAAGTGGCGGAGGCGCTTTAAGATCCCTTCGACCTCAATGCATTTCAATATCTCTCCTGGAGCTACGTTCGGGACGCCGCTTACGCCAAGAGGCCGCCATGTCGCAAGACCAGACCGCAGCGTCCACCATCTCGGTTCAAGTGCCAGCCGCCCCCACTCCTAGCCCTGCCAACAACCGGTATCGCGATCCTGAAATCTTCTCTGGCTCGCCTGGTGAGGACGTTGAAGACTGGATCAACAACTACGATCGTGTCAGCAAATACAACTGGAACGAGACATCGAGGTTAAACAACGTACCATTTTATGTCTCTCAAGTAGCCAAGACATGGTTCCTGAACCACGAGAGAGACTTCCGTGATTGGCCGTCTTTCAGGGAGCAGCTACGGCGGATTTTTGGCACACCCACGGTTCGTTCTGAAGTTGCGAAAAATAGACTGTCTGAGCGCGTCCAGCATTATGGCGAGTCGTATACCTCGTACATTGAGGACATCCTCGCGCTTTGCCGCCATGTCGACAGTGCCATGCCAGAAACTGACCACGTGCGACACCTTCTTAAGGGTATAGGATCCACTGCCTTCAACGCACTCGCCGCTCAAAACCCTTCGACGGTGTCGTACGTCGTCTCCGCCTGTCAGCGCCTCGACGCCCTGCAATCAATCCGCTTGCAAACGGACTTTTCCGACAACCCCCCTGACAAACAGTATTGAGCTCCGGTCTATCATTCCAGCCATAATTCGTGAGGAATTGCAGGTGCATGGCTCACCCCCTTGCAGCAGCGCTCACGTCCAACCTGCTTATATTGAGCTGCGCGGCATTATTAAGGAGGAATTAGCGTCCCTGCAGAACGCCCACCATACCAACGCTTCTCCTTGCCCACAACCGGCTTCTTACGCCCAGGTTGCTGCAATGCCAGCCGCGCCGTCTCCAATCACACCATCTGTGCCTGTTCCCGATCCCCTGGCACCTTTAGTCAGCCGAGCACCAAACCCGCCTTACTACTCTGCCTGGCGTTCGTCGAGGCCTATATGCTATTATTGCGGCCTTCGAGGACATGTCACCTGGTTTTGCCGACGCCGCCAGCAAGACGAACATCGTGGTTACACTGCCTTTGAACGCGATGAGCCACCTCCTCGCGTCCACCGCACTTATGACGATAATCCTCCCGTTCGCCGACCTCCATCTCTGGCCGACTTCTCCAACACCGCACACAACACACGGTTCCCGAGACGCCTCTCCCCATCGCTGCTCCGACGTTCTGTTTCGCCACTTCGACCTGTCTCCCAACTCCATGTCCAGAGACCGGAATACTAAGCAGTGCAGTTTTTGGAGGAAAAACTGCATCGCCGCGAAGTGCTCCAAGTTATCCTGAACGTCCTTCGAACATGTTATTGGTGTCGGTGGAGGGTGTGCGTTTGTTAGCTCTGATTGACACGGGAGCTACTATATCTGTTATGCTGCGGACCTGTGCTCTCGTCTGCGGAAAGTGAAGACGCCTTATATTGGATCATCCCTGATTGTGGCCAATCGAGCAATCATTCGACCATCAGCCCAATGTACTGCACGCGTCTTCGTTGATGGTATCAGTCATAATCATTAGGTTCGCGATTTTATTCCCGTGCGCTCATGAACTAATTTTAGGTTGGGACTTTCTCTCGTCAGCGTCCACTTTAATCTCTTGCCATCAACAAGTAGTCCATATGACCGAGGTAGTTCATTGCAGCGGGAGTGCCGATGAGCCACGACTGCGTTTTCTCACTGCTCCCGATTCTGTACTGCCTCCAGGCCACGAGCAAATAATGTCTCTCTTCTACAGACATCACCAATGGCGACGTGTTAATCTTCTTACGGCCGCTGTCTTGCCCGTGGGATTGTCTTCGCTTCCTGCCTGGCGCGGTTCAAAGAAAGCACTGCATTAATCATCGCTTTAAACGCGACCACTGAGACAATCCTCCTACCTCAAGGCTCTGCAGTGACCTGTTATGTGGATACCCAACCAGTATCCCTGCTTCGTCTTGCCGCCTCGCAAGCTCTTCCTCAACAGGGCAAATCTGCTTCATCTGCCCGTGCTTCCGTGATAAGTCCTGACCTTACTGCTGCTCAGAGTGAAGCGTTGCTAAAACTGCTCACGAAGCATCAGGCCTCCTTTGATATGGATCCTTCGTCACTCGGAAAGACTGCCGTTGCCTTCCATCGTATCGACACCGATGTCCACTCTATTGTACGCCGTCGTCCCTACCGAGTCTCTTTGGCCGAACGCAAAATAATCGAGGAGAACGTCGCCGATATGCTGAACAGAAACATCATACGTCCCTCCGCCAGTTCTTGGTCAACCCCCGTCGTTCTAGTGCATAAGAAGGATGGATCGGTACGTTTTTGTCTTGACTACCGCGCACTAAACAAGATCACTCGTAAGGATGTATATCGGATGCCCCGTATCGATGACGCCCTTGATTCTCTGCAAGACGCACAATACTTTTCCAGCCTTGATGTTCGCTCCGGATATTGGCAAATTCCAATGCACGAAGCGGACAAAGACCGCCTTTTCTACTCCGGATGGTTTTTACGAGTTTAACGTCATGCCTTTCGGTCTATGTAATGCTCCCGCCACATTTGAAAGAATTATCGACACTGTTCTTCGCGGCCTCAAGTGGAAAACTTGTCTGTGTTACCTCGACGACATCGTCGTGTTTACCTCGACTTTCACTGACCATCTGCAACGCTCAGATGAAGTGCTCACATGCCTTTCTAATGCCGGACTTCAACTAAACACGAGGAAATGCCGTTTCGCTAGCGCAACGATTAAATTCCTGGGTCATCTCGTTAGCAAAGACAGCATCCAGCCCGATCCGAACAAAATTTCCGCAGTACTCAACTTTCCACGCCCACTTCGTGCAAAAGAACTGCGCAGCTTCATTGGACCCGCCTCATACTTTCGATGTTTTATCCGGAACTTCGCCAGCATTGCCTCGCCCCTCCACAAGCTCCTTGCTAGTTTCAGTTCCTTCGATTGGAACGATCAGTGTGAAGCCACGTTCCAAGAACTCAAGCGCGCACTAACATCCCCACGTGTTCTTTGTCATTTTGATGACAAGGCGCCCACATTACTGCATACTGACGCTAGTGGTCAAGGAATTGGTGCCGTACTGCTGCAGCGCGGCCACGAATTTTGCGAAAAGGTTGTTGCATATGCAAGCCGCGTTCTGACTTCCACGGAAAAGTACTCGATAACCGAACAAGAGTGTTTGGCTGTTGTCTGGTTCATTCAGAAATTTCGTCCATAACTCCACGGTTGACATTTCACAGTTGTGACCGACCACCATACCCTATGTTGGTTGTCGACAATCAAAAACTTGTCTGGACGCCTTGGCCGCTGGTACTCCGATTACAAGCATATGATTTCGATGCCATATACAAGACCGGAAGGAAGCACCAAGATGCCGATGCTTTTTCACGATGCCCATTACCATCATCATCGGAGCACATCACATCACCGTGTCAAATTGGCCGCACGGAGGACGTATCATCTATTACACCGACTTCTTCCTTGACTCCATCAAACCGCCCTTCAGTGCTTTCCACTCACCAGCGCGCCGATTCTTATTACCATGGTATCATCAATCTGTTTCATCTCCACCCAATGCCAGGCTACGGAAACAGCTCAAGCTGTCCAAGTTAGAAGACGACGTGCTCTACTGGTAAAGTTTTAGACGACGTGCTCTACTGGTACAGTTTTAGACGACGTGCTCTACCGATACATTTTTTACTCGGAAGGCCGTCAATGGGTTCCCGTTCTACCGCGCTCTCTTCGCGCTGCAGTTCTGCAGGCCTCACACGATGACCCTACGTCAGGCCACTTGGGTTACCACAAAACACACGAGCGCATACGCAGCCCATTCTTTTGGCCAGGTCTTTCCACGAGCATAGCTAGATATGTTGCCTCTTGCACGCTTTGCCAACGCCGTAAGCGACCTACTACTGCTCCGGTCGGGACGCTACAGCCACTTCCTTGTCCAGCAGAAGCCTTCTATGTTGTCGGCATTGACCTTTTCGGGCCACTCCCACCTACTCCAGACGGCAACAGATGGATCGTCACTGCTGTTGACCACTTGACCCAATACGCTGAAACAGCCTCAATACGTTCAGGAGCTGCCTCAGAAGTAGCGGCCTTCTTGCAGGCTATCTACTTACGTCACGGGGCGCCTCACCTTCTTTTGAGCGACCGAGCCTAACCTAGCCTAAAGGCAACGTCTAGCTACCGCCCTCAAACCAACGGCCTAACAGAGCGATTTCATCGCACGCTGTGCGACATGTATATTCAACCTAACCATCGTAACTGGGATGCGATTCTCCCATTTGTAATATTTGCATACAACTCGTCTGTTCAACAGACCACTGGATACTCTGTTTTCCTTAGTATACGGTCGCCAACCAACCTGATCACTCGACGTTTCTTTCTCCTCTGGCCCCGTCAACGCTTCACCATTCATTTGCGACCAGTTTGTGTCTCGTCTTGCCCAATGTCATCGTCGCGCCCGTACGAACACTGAAGCCAGCCAAGACGATCGCAAACATCGGTACGATGCCTCTCACCGCGTCGTTTCCTACCACCCTGGTGACGATGTGCTCCTATGGACACCTGCATGAACACCCGGTTTATGTGAGAAGCTTGCGTCTCGATATATTGGCCCCTACAAAGTCATAGAGCAGACCTCGCCGGTGAACTATCCCGTTACACCTGTTGATGCCCAAGTTGACCGATGCTGCCACGGAACAGAGATCGTGCACGTTTCCCGCCTGAATCCCTTTCATCTCCGTTCCATGGTCTAATGTGCGGATAGGCTGGCCGCTTCCGTCCAAGGGGGAAATTAGTGTAAGCATTTATGTGGACTTCATATTCATCTGCACAAAGTCATCATCAATCATCGGCTCGTGTTCGTTTTTGCATCGGCGCCATTTTTCCTTCTTGGAATAAAGCGTGGTCTCGACCGTTGTATCTAAATATATGTTCTTCTTTCACTTCTGAAATCAAACGCTATCATTTTTTATTTGAATAGAGAACATGGATAGCGATATTATTTTAAGCCGCTTTCCATAAACGAACCGTGACATAAACCAACTCCCTCTGAGCAGCCAACATAATTTAATGGGAATTAGTTTAGACTCAAAGCTCACGTTTATTCCCCATATTCAAAATCTGAAAATAAGATGTCTGAAAGCAATGAACCTTCTCCAGCTTCTGTCACGCACTACATGGAGTAGTGATCGAAAGTGCCTACTGAACTTATACAATTGTCTTGTCCGCTCCCGTCGCGATTACGGAGCAATAATTTACAATTCTGCAACACCAAGTACAATAAAAATCCTAGACCCCGTCCACCATCCGGGTATCCGTCTCTCGACTGGTGCTCTCAGAACAAGTCCAATCCAGAGCCTCTACGTAGAGTCAAATCAGTGGTCACTTCATCTGCAGCGGTCATATGGCAGTTTTACATATTTTATGAGTACAAGCAAACATTGAACATCCTTGTTATTCAACCATAAACGATATCACCGCGGCTACGCTCTTCCATAACCGACCTGCAGTGAGGAAGTCGTTTGCTTTGCGTGTGAGGAGCCTAATTGAAGAAATGGGTGTTCCACTTCTTCAACATTGCCCTATGACTCAAGCGAAACTGTTACCGCCATG
This sequence comes from Dermacentor variabilis, assembly GCF_050947875.1. Classification (NCBI taxonomy): domain Eukaryota; kingdom Metazoa; phylum Arthropoda; class Arachnida; order Ixodida; family Ixodidae; genus Dermacentor; species Dermacentor variabilis. Next base: position 144,290,577 of record NC_134572.1, read on the forward strand.
GCAGTGGTAGCTCATAGACTGTGATATACCGCTTGTAGATGTCACGAAACATGCGCCAGAGGCACATATCAAAATGCATTTTCTAGAACTCCAGTGAAAGTACTCTTACAATGAGTTTTACACAGACGTTTCCAAGTCACATGTAGGGGTCCCTTACGCAGCCATCAGCTCGTCTTTCTCGGAATACGGTGCACTGCACCTGGAAACTAGTATATTTACGGCCGAAGCGCATGCACTATTGTTGACAATGAAGCATATAAGGAAATCAAAACTTCGACAAACAGTCATATTTACAGACTCCCTACGCACCGTAAAAGCCTTGAAGTCACTCTATAAACACAAGAACCCTGTACTTATTGACCTTTACTCCGTTCTGTGTAGAGAGTACATATCTAACATATCATTATATGCTGGGTACCTGACAATAAAGGCATCGAGGCTAATGTTCTAGCAGACCAAATGGCCTCATCAATTACATCGCAAGCTACTCTTCCCGTTGCGGTCCCTGCTACAGATCTGAAGCTTCTCTTAAGAAGGAAACTACGGAACCACTGGCAGCGCATGTGGGACACCGAAAAAAATAACAAGCTGCACGCAACCAAGCCGCACTTAGGTTTCTGGCCCTCCGAAACAAAGTCACGCCTAACAGATGTCATATTTCGTCTCAGACTAGGACACCACATTTGGCACCCATGATTTTCTACTTACTGGAAATGAACCCCCAACCTGTGGTAGATACGGATAGAGGCTGGCCGTCCTCCATGTCCTACTGGAGTGTCGAGAAGCCGAAGCTGAGAGAAACATTTTCCTCTGGCATACCATGGTAGAGTGTATAAGCGCGACTGGACGAGGACGAAGAAAGAAACAGATACACAGACACAGCGCTTCACTTTCAACTATATATTTTATTTTCGCACGCATCGATAAATATATACCGTGCGAGCGGAAACAAACGTGACAGCAAAAAAGAACATTGAGTGGTACATTTCGTTGAACCGGACACGTGTGCAAGGCAAGGGAAAAAAAGAGAGAAAAAAACATGTACTACAATCGTCACGAAGACAAACCAAGGAATCGTATCTCCTTTTCCGAAAGTGATACCGAAGGCCTGCTTACGCACTTTTGCTGTAATTTTGCTATCTCGTATGCCTCTCCAATCTCCCTCGTCATCCTGCTATGAGCCTTATACAGAACGGAAGTGCTTTCAAACATGGGCTTGCAGGAACAATCTCGGCAGTGAATACCCAAGTGACCCGAGATTACCTTATTGACATTGCATTGATGCTCCCTTAATCTCTCGTTGATGCATCTGCCGGTTTGACCAATATACGTATTTCCGCATGAAAGTGGGATGGCATAGACAACGTTATGAGTACAGGTTACAAATTGTTTGCGATGTTGGGTAGAACATGAGGGCCTTTTGTTATTTTCTGTGTTAACCTGTTTGCATAGCTTCTGTAGACGCTCAGGGGCAGAGAAAACTACGTCTACTCTCGATTTCGCCGCTATTCTTCTGAGATTATGAGAAATGCAATGAATGTATGGTACCACAGCAACTTTCTTTGCTCTAGCATTGGTACTGCTTGCATTCGACGCGTTTTTGCACTTTTTGCTTAAGCCCTCCGCGACAGAAGTTAGCATGCGCATCGGGTAACCAGAATCTGCCAGGCGCTTGGCCTGCTCTTTGAGACTGGCTTCCATTTTGTGGTCACATGACTTCGCCAAAGAATTGTTGAAACACGATGTCACTACTGCGCGTTTTACAAGTTTTGAATGAGCAGAATGAAATGGTAGGACTGGCTTATTGCCTCTCGGCTGATAACTCCAGCATGTCATTTGTGGATAAAATACAATCCCAAGTCTAAAAACCTTATGAAATTGCCTATGGGGGCTTCATGTGTCAAAGACAAAGGGGACAACACTTTAGTGAATGAGGTTGCGGTTTTTGAAACCAGCGAGTCAAAATTGTCTGATTTGTTATTTAGAATGATTAGAAAATCGTCAACAAATCTGAACACTTTCGCGACATCGGTGTCATTTTTTAGGCGTTCATCAAGAACCTGGTCACGGTTAGCTAGAAACAAGTCACTTAAGCAGGGACCAATACATGACCCAATGCATATGCCATCTTTTTGTTTGACAACATTTCCTTCCCAAGTCGCGTAAGTCGAGTTAACATAAAAACGAAGAAGTTCTAAAAATCTGTCGCTAGTCAAACCACAAGCGTTCTGAAAACGAACCGCTCCAAACTTATCAATGCTATCAGACACACATTGCATCACGTCATTCTGTGGGAGGGAATAATACAGATCTTTTAAGTCAATAGAAAAAGCGACCAGATCTCTGTTTTGACAGTCTTTAAAGAATTCCACTACTTGTTCTGACTTGGTTACCAAAAATGGGTCGTCGATTGGCAAGAGCTTTAAGTGCTTTTGTAAGTAGGTCGCTACATGTTTCTGCCAAGTAGCATTCTCTGACACTATCACTCTGAGAGGACATTCCGGCTTATGCGTTTTTGCAGAGAAAAACAATTCAAGGTCCCCCTTTGTGCTTTTTTCAATAGACCGGGATAAGCCATCTAGTTTGAAGCTTCTGCATAGTTTGCTTCATTTTGGACTTTCTTAAGTGTTACGTCCTTGTGGACCCTGAAAGTTGACGAAATGGCTTCACAAGCCTTTGAATTATACAGCGTCCTGTTCATCACCACGAAACCACCCTCCTTATCCGCAGGGATGAGCGTGAGCGCATTGTCTTTCAAGAACTTAACAGTCCTGTTCAAGGAGAACTTTTCGCTAAGGTGACGGGACCGCGTAAGCACATCCACAGCCTCTGATACACACCTTTCCGACTCGGCTTCAGGTACACGCTTTGACACTTGGCGTACCATTGCCAACAGATCGGGAGCAGACTTCTTTGGCTGAGTCGCGAACTTCGGCCCAAATTTGAGTATTTGCTGTACCTTGTTTGGCAGCGTCACGTCACCGACGATGTGTACCTGGCTCGTCGATGCTGCAGGCTTCTTCTGCAGTCGCTGTCTCAGGATTGGAAGAGCATGCTGCCATAGGAATTCCGTCGTGCGGTCGATGATCCGGGAGAACTGTCGCCACGAGTTCCCACTTGTTGTAGGTTCCAGAAGTAGCCGTACGTTTTCTCTGTATATCCGCACTTGTCGCTGCCATTCCGAGCGCATCAGTTTGCAGATTCGAATCCCGTGGTTAGTCGAAGGTTGGCAGCACCCGAATAATCCGAGAATTTCGGGTGGCAGAATCTTGTGTCGGATGCAGAAGCCGAGCATGCTAGCTCTGCAAGTTGCCGAAGCAATCAGTGGGACGATGCGGCACGGTTCAACGAGATGCCACGGAGGAATGTAACGAGATGCCACAAGGACGTAACACTTAAGAAAGTCCAAAATGAAGCAAAGAAGCTATGCAGAATGAAGAAGCTATGCAGGTCTATTGAAAAAAGCACAAAGGGGGACCTTGAATTGTTTTTCTCTGCAAAAACGCATAAGCCGGAATGTCCCCTCAGAGTGATAGTGTCAGAGAATGCTACTTGGCAGAAACATGTAGCGACCTACTTACAAAAGCACTTAAAGCTCTTGCCAATCGACGACCCATTTTTGGTAACCAAGTCAGAACAAGTAGTGGAATTCTTTAAAGACTGTCAAAACAGAGATCTGGTCGCTTTTTCTATTGACTTAAAAGATCTGTGTTATTCCCTCCCACAGAATGATGTGATGCAATGTGTGTCTGATAGCATTGACAAGTTTGGAGCGGTTCGTTTTCAGAACGCTTGTGGTTTGACTAGCGACAGATTTTTAGAACTTCTTCGTTTTTATGTTAACTCGACTTACGCGACTTGGGAAGGAAATGTTGTCAAACAAAAAGATGGCATATGCATTGGGTCATGTATTGGTCCCTGCTTAAGTGAGTTGTTTCTAGCTAACCGTGACCAGGTTCTTGATGAACGCCTAAAAAATGACACCGATGTCGCGAAAGTGTTCAGATTCGTTGACGATTTTCTAATCATTCTAAATAACAAATCAGACAATTTTGACTCGCTGGTTTCAAAAACCGCAACCTCATTCACTAAAGTGTTGTCCCCTTTGTCTTTGACACATGAAGTCCCCATAGGCAATTTCATAAGGTTTTTAGACTTGGGATTGTACTTTTATCCACAAATGACATGCTGGAGTTATCAGCCGAGAGGCAATAAGCCAGTCCTACCATTTCATTCTGCTCATTCAAAACTTGCAAAACGCGCAGTAGTGACATCGTGTTTCAACAATTCTTTGACGAAGTCATGTGACCACAAAATGGAAGCCAGTCTCAAAGAGCAGGCCAAGCGCCTGGCAGATTCTGGTTACCCGATGCGCACGCTAACTTCTGTCGCGGAGGGCTTAAGCAAAAAGTGCAAAAACGCGTCGAATGCAAGCAGTACCAATGCTAGAGCAAAGAAAGTTGCTGTGGTACCATACATTCATTGCATTTCTCATAATCTCAGAAGAATGGCGGCGAAATCGGGAGTAGACGTAGTTTTCTCTGCCCCTGAGCGTCTACAGAAGCTATGCAAACAGGTTAACACAGAAAATAACAAAAGGCCCTCATGTTCTACCCAACATCGCAAACAATTTGTAACCTGTACTCATAACGTTGTCTATGCCATCCCACTTTCATGCGGAAATACGTATATTGGTCAAACCGGCAGATGCATCAACGAGAGATTAAGGGAGCATCAATACAATGTCAATAAGGTAATCTCGGGTCACTTGGGTATTCACTGCCGAGATTGTTCCTGCAAGTCCATGTTTGAAAGCACTTCCGTTCTGTATAAGGCTCATAGCAGGATGACGAGGGAGATTGTGGAGGCATACGAGATAGCAAAATTACAGCAAAAGTGCGTAAGCAAGCCTTCGGTATCACTTTCGGAAAAGAAGATACGATTCCTTGGTTTGTCTTCGTGACGATTGTAGTACATGTTTTTTTCTCTCTTTTTTTTCCCTTGCCTTGCACACGTGTCCGGTTCAACGAAATGTACCACTCAATGTTCTTTTTTGCTGTCACATTTGTTGCCGCTCGCACGGTATATATTTATCGATGCGTGCGAAAATAAAATATATAGTTGAAAGTGAAGCGCTGTGTCTGTGTATCTGTTTCTTTCTTCGTCCTCGTCCCGTCGCGCTTATACACCCTACCATGGATTCTAACCAACTAGCCAGCCAGCGTGTTTTAATCTGGCATACCGTTATTGTATCCCACTTCACCCGGCTATGTTTCTTGGCAAAGAACCGCTTTTTAACACCAAAGCATTCCTCGGTTTCTTGAATGATGTCCAACATGTTATTAGTCCTATACATTCGTAGCGTTTCCTCTCTTCAGAGGATGCCGCTGAGATAGCAGTATTGTACAGCACAAGCCTCCAGGCCCTTGCGTCTCAAGGGCTTTGGTGAGGCCGTAGTGCTGTGGCCAATCTTTGCATCTGACATGTTTTGTATATCATATCATTTTTCGCAATGTACTTTAGGGCTGATATACACGTCATTAGTCATCGCTATAATCACACGTAGATTTTATGCACTTCACAGCGACTACCTTTAAGGCCCCTTTACAGCCACGTCACATCAACTTCATAGAATCCATCACTTCACGGCGAAGTGATTAACACTGGCATGGCGCTCTTTGGCCATACCTGGCCCTTGCGCCACTACAAACAACACATTCATTCATTCATTCATTTCTTGTTCGCTTACCGAGAAGTGCCACAAGCTAGCTTAGGGTTTTCTCCATTTGAAATGATATACGGGAGAGCAGCTAGAGGACCAATCACCATTCTGAAAGAGCTGTGGTCCAGAGAGGAATTGGACCATGAGGAAAAGTCCACATACAAGTATGTACTAGAACTTCGGAACCGATTGGAGGCAACCTGCAAATTGGCCCACGTGAAGTTGGCGCAAGCGAAACAGATACAGAAGAAATATTATGACCGCAAAGCAAAGCACCGAACGTTAGAACCGGGAGACAAGACAAGTTGTTGGTACTACTGCCTAGAGATAATAACGTGCTTATGCAATGGAAGGGACCTTTTACGGTTACCCAAAAGAAAAATGAGTTCGACTACGAGATCTCAGTTCAGGACCATAAGAAGGTGTTCCACATCAACATGTTGAAAAAAGTATGGAGAGAGAAAGTAGACAGAAAAGGGAAGAACGAGGAAAGGACTAGAGTTTCCATGGTGATTGGCGAAGAGAAGAAGCACACTTATATCGATAAGAAGACCACGGGGGTAGAGAGTGTTAGGTTGAACCAATCCCTAGAGGCAACACAAGTAGAAAAGTTGAGAGGATTGATTCACAAGTTCGAGAAATGTTTTCAGAGCTCCCCGGGCGGACAGAAGTAGTGCGGTGCGAGCTGGAGTGTTTAACAGAGGAACCAGTGCATGTAAAGCAATATCCACTGCCCCTTGTAATGCAAGAAGTGATTGAAAGAGAGATAGACTAGCTGTTGAGGCAAGGAATCATAGAAAGGGCTCATTCTCCTTATAACGCGCCATTAGTGGTGGTTAAGAAAGCCGACAGTTCTAATAGAGTATACATTGACTTCAGACGTCTGAACAACGTATTGAAAACAGACGCAGAACCAATCCCCACAATGGACGTGGTAGTAGCAAGAGTGGCAAATAGATATTTCTCAAAACTGGATTTGTCCGAAGAATACTGGCACGCTTTTAGCTTTTAAGGAAGAAGCGTCCAATGAAAATACAGCTTTCTCGTGCTCAGAAGTACTATTTCCACTTCAGTATAAGTCATTCGGTCTAAAGACAGCGGCAGCAGTGTTCACAAGACTGAAGAGACGGGTCCTACATGGTGTGCCGCAGGTTGAGCACTATATTGACGACATACTGGTTGCCACTGATACGTGGGGTGAACATCTTCGGGCCCTGGAAAAGCTACTAACGAGAGTAAAGGGCGCGGGGTTGACGATAAAGCCAACCAAATGTGAGCTAGGGTACAAAGCCGTGGAATTTTGGGGGCACGAATTGGGAACGGGACACGTCGAGCCCAAGGAGGATACCCTAGACAAGATACATGCAATGGGCAGGCCTAAGACAAAGAAACAAGCACAATCGCTCTTGGAACTTACAGGATTTTATAGAGAATTTATCCCACAGTACGCTGAAGTAGCTGGACCACTGATAGAGTTGATGAAAAAGTGGGCAAACAACGTAGTGCAGTTGGGTATATACTAAAGAATAGCTTATCACATTCGGCGGTTCTGTTAGCACCAGACATATGAAAGGAGTCTGTGCGACGCACTGAAGCCTCCGATAAGGTGCAGTACTCCTTCAAGAGAAAGACGAGAGACTCCATCCGGTAGTTTTTGCTTGAAGGTGACTTAACAATGCAGGACGGAATTACTCAACCGTAGAGAAGGAATGTGTCGCCCTTGTATGGGCAATAAACAAATTCCACATCTATTTATTTGGCAAACAATTTATGATGCAAACGGACCACCAGCCCCTCGAGTTTTTGAGCAAAGCTAAGCTAGTGGGCATGGAGTGGGCATGGAAGTACTGCAGTAATGCAGCCGCCTCAATCGCCATTCTGCTTTATCGAGCAGGCTTTGATAACTGTTACCACGTGGATCCAGCAAAGCAGCGCAGGAACCGAGCTACCGTCTCCCCGATGTGACACCGTGTTCGCCCTTGGACTGCCATCACCACCTTTTGCCTGTTGGGATGGGCCCGCTTCACTTTTTCGCCAGTACCAGCCCGTACTCACCATAACCTGGTCTTCCACATCGCCGTATGCATCGCAAGAGGGCTTCTTAAGCAGCAGGCCTCCTCCGCCCCCGCTCAGTGGGCATGGAAGTACTGCAGTGATGCAGCCGCCTCAATCGCCATTCTGTTTTATCGTGCAGGTGGGTTCTCCTTCGCTGAACTGTAAAATGTCTAGCAATCGTTGTTTGCTAGTACTTCCATGCCCACAAGTGTTATTCTCTCTTGGTTGCGAGTGTGTATATGTAACAAGGTTATTGTTTCTTGCCGGTGATGTGGAGTTGAACCCTGGGCCGCCGAGGAAGGAGCCAAGCAAAGTGCACAAAGAACTTCTTTCTTTGATAACATCACTTCACAAGAACGTAGATGCAAAGCACAATGAAGTTATGGCACATCTAAATGATGTCAAAGAAGCGCAGAATTCACTTGAGGAAAAAATTTGCGACATACAAAACTGGCTTTCTCTGGTAGAAGACACTATGCGCTTGACAGGAGAAAACGCGAGCTTGGGCGTGTCACCGCAACTGGCAACTTTACCGAACGTCTTAACAAGCTTGAAGATCGCTCCCGCCCAGATAATACTATATTACATGGCTTAACCTGGGTACCAATGACGAACGCATATCTCGTGCTCATAGGCTGGGGAAATCCACTCCGGGAAAGTGCCGGCCTGTCATAATGAAACTTGCGTCTTAGAAGTTATGCGAGGGCATTCTGGCCGCAAGAGCCAAACTGAGGGCTTGTGACTTGTAGGTTAATGAAGACTTCTGCAAGGCTACAAGAAGTGTGCGCTGAAAGCTTTTTGAATACGGAAAAGCTAGCAAGGAGCAGTTCACGGTACGTTACAACAAACTATATACACACAAAAAGTGCATTGTCTACTCGCGAGTAACCGATAGTATTGTGCCAGCGTTTTGAACCGCTATTTCGTCTCGGTGTTCTCTCCTGTAAGCAACTCTACCGCCATAACTTCACCAGAATCCTCATCAGTGGCGATGCCTATGATCCAGGTTGATACTAACGGTATCAGCAACCTTATTGCTTCTCTAGAACTGTCGTCGTCAGCAGGCTGTGATCATATCAATAGTAAACTACTAAAAAACACATCAACGACCTCGGCTCAGATACTGCAATTAATCTTTACCCAGTCTTTACAATCCGAGGAAGTTCCGGATGATTGGAAAATTGCCCAAATCATCCCAGTCTTTAAATCCGGTGACCGCAAATTAGCCTCTAATTACCGTCCTATTTCCCTAACCAGTGTGCCATGAAAATTACTCGAACACATTATATCCACAAACCTAATGACACATCTTGAATCTATCAACTTTTTTTATTCGCACCAGCATGGTTTTAGGAAACACCTTTCATGTGAAACCCAGCTTGCCGAGTTCATACACGATTTGCTCGAATCCATGGATGCCAACCTCCAAATAGATGCTATATTCCTAGATTACTCCAAAGCATTTTATCGGGTCCCACACAATCATTTACTACAAAAACTTTCATCACTAGGAACACCCGTCAACCTAATCCGTTGGATCGAAAATTTTCTTTCAGGGCGCAAGCAGTTCACTTCTACAAATGATAGCCACTCTCCTCTTTCCAGTGTAACATCGGGAGTCCCTCAGGGCGCCGGCCTGCCACCACTACTATTCCTAATTTACATTAATGACCTCCCTTGCAATATAAAATCGGAATTACGGCTTTTTGCCGATGATTGCGTCATATACAGAGTGATTAGGGCAACCAGCGATTCATCTTTTCTTCAGTCCGATCTTGACACTGTCTCCTCTTGGTGCGATAAATCCCTCCTTTCCTTAAACATTAACAAATGCAAATCCATGTCTTTCACCAGAAAACGCACCGTGAATCTGCACCAATACAGTATTGGCTCATTTTCCATTGATTCCGCATTATCCTACAGATATCTTGGCCTCCATCTAACACCATCGCTATCATGGGCAACTCACGTTCAAAACATCTGCGCTACAGCCTCTCGCACACTCGGATACCTGCGCCGTAACTTGAAGGCCGCATCCCCCGACATAAAAAAACTAGCATATATAATATTCATTCGCCCAAAACTAGAATATGCCTCATCCATTTGGCACCCATCACAAGCGTACCTCGCCGCTGACCTTGAAGCCGTGCAGAATCGCGCCGTCCGATTTATATCATCATGCTATTCAAGAAAAACCAGTATTACCGCACTGAAACACTCCCTGGCCATCCCATCACTCGAGTCACGCCGCATTATATCTCGCCTCTGTCTTCATCCTTTCTACTACCACCCACACACGAGACACGAAAAGCTGCAACCCCCGCACAGGACGTCTAGCCGCCTAAGCCATGACCATAGATCGCACGCATCAACTGTCGCACCTTAGCTTTAAAGTCATCATTTTTTCCGGACGCGATAGGACTATGGAATGGCCTGCCAAATACCATCGCATCATGCACTAACCGCAAATCATTCCGGCATAAACTAAATGACCATTTTTCATGAGGGCAAAAGGTTCCTGTCATATTCAATTCGGCACTCTGAACAGCTGATTATTTTTTATTTTTACTTGTTTCCCGTGTGATGCCTTTTTCACTGTATTTTTCTCGTGTATTAATTGAGTGTTTCATATATATATCTATATTTTTCTTTTTTCTCGTGTTTCAATCCCGTTAATTTTACTTTGCATTGCATACGCGTGACAAGAACATTTAACTGTTACATGCTCTTCTTTTGTTATTGTTCTCTTTTGTCAATTTATTCTTTCTCTTTGACCTTGATTTTGCTCCCCCCTTATGTAATGCCTTCGGGCCTTTAAGGGAAAAATAAATGAAAATGAAATAAATGTAATTTGTGAACTGGACTCTGGCAGTGCCGCAATTTCAAACGAGTTCTCGTCCGCTTCTACGTCTACAGGTCGTGCCACTTCCTTGTCCTAACACAACAAACGTTAAGCCCCCTGTTCCACGAAACATATCCTTGCTGCTTTAAAATGTACGAAGCATAACCAATAAGAGAGACACTTTATCGGCTATCATTGACTCATGCTCTGCTGACGTTGTGGCGCTTACAGAAACGTGGCTTTCTCCCGAAGTAGCCAGTAGTGAAGTATTTCACTGCGATAAAAAATACACCATCTATCGATGTGATCATCACACCGAAAAGGGGGAGGTGTTCTTATAGCAGTAGCCGATAACCTAGCATCACATATGATACCAGTGAATTCTTCCTTAGAGCTTGTTTGTGCGAACATCCCTTTCCGTCATCAAAGCGCTCTTTTTTGTGTGTGTTACAGGCCGCCCAACGAGACACATGATTTTTGTAAATTATTGCATGACGTGTTTAACTCATTAGTCCTACAATTCCCGCGTGCTCCTTTGTTCCTGTTAGGAGACTTTAACTTTCCTAAAATTGATTGGTCAGGTACCAGCCCTACGAACACTGAGACGACCGTTGAGAATAAATTATTTGTTAATTTATGTTCAGATTTCAATTTCACCCAACTAGTCACCAAACCAACAAGAGTAGGCCTTACGTCTGCTGACGTGTTGGATTTTATCCTGACCACGACACCAAACTTAGTGCACTCACCGACTTATTTTCCTGGTCTTAGCGACCATTGCTGCCTTGCATTTAACTTCAACGTCGACATTTCACCCCGAACTACTATTACCAAGACAATAAGAAACTACAAGAAAGGGGACCATACAGCAATAAATAAGGAAATGGAGCAGTTCATCGATAATTATATGCCTGGCTTTTATGACAGGTCAATCGAGCAGAATTGGAGCCTGTTTAGAAACAAAGTCGCTTCGTTGATCGACAGGCACGTACCACTACAAGTTATATCCAAAAAGCAGCGAGTGCCATGGTTTACAACAAACCTAAAAAGGCTTCTTAATAAGAAAAAGCGCCCCTTCCGTTCTGCAAAGCTCGGCAGCAGTGCTTGTCGTTGGCACGCTTATCGCGAAGCTCTTTCCGCATATCGCTCTTCCATCAAAAACGCCAGGAGTGACTATGTCAACATTACGCTTCGCTCGCTATTGTCTACTGGCCCATCCAAGTTTTAGAAAGCGTTAAACCAATGAAGGACACTGTAATAACACTTACTGATTCCGATGGGCGTGCACTGCTCAACGAAGAATATGTTCCATTCTTAACGACGTTCTTTCGCAATGTTTTTGCGATTCACGAGCGATTTCGGTGCCGCAGCTATGCGAGAGCAGGTTTTTTCCAATGGATTTTCTCGTGATTGAATTTGAAGGAGTCATTAACTTAATCCGGAAACTTAGGCTGTCGTCTGCCTGCGGAACTGAAAACACTGAAGTGCACTCTTCCATAATTTTGTCACACATTTTCATGCAGTCTCTCTAGTTCCCTACTTTGCCACCTGATTGGAAGGTGGGGAAGGTGATTCCCGTCTTTAAATCCTGTAACCAACACTCTGCCTTAAACAACCGACCAATTTCTTTATCAAGTATCCCCTGTAAAATGCTTGAGCATTTAATCTATTCTAACCTTATAACATTTCTTTAAACCAGCTCATTCTTGAGCAGGTTACAACACAGCTTTCGTTAGCACCACTCGTGCGAAACTCAGCTTCTGTCTTTTACGCGTGATGTCATCTTAGCGCTAGACAATAGAATTCCGGTTGATTGTATGTTTCTAGACTTCGCAAAAGCTTTTTATAAAATGTCGCACCAATTATTACTACTGAAGCTCAGCACCCTGAACATCGACCCCAATATTCTCAAATGGATAGAATGCTTTCTGACTAACCGCACGCAGTACGTAACCGCTAATGATTGTCCCTCACATTCCTGTGCAGTTAAATCTGGCGTTCCGCAAGGCTCAGTTTTAGGTCCTTTGCTCTTTTTAATATATATCAATGACCTTCCGCGTAAAATCACGTCATCCAGAAAACTGTTTGCAGACGACTGTGTCATGTACCGTAGAATAACTAACGAAAACGACAACTACCTTCTTCAAGCTGACCTTAATCGCGTCTCGGTCTGGTCTACTACTTGGCTAATGACCCTTAACGTAAATAAATGTAAAAGTATGGCAATCTCGCGTTCTAACACTTCTGAACCTTTTACGTACACCTTGAACGGAACTAGATTACAGCAGGTTAGTACTTACAAATATCTTGGTGTTTACATATCGAACGATTTATCATGGCATTAACTACATTACTAACAATGCTTGTCGTACGCTTCGTTACCTTCGCCGAAACTTTCGCCAAGCGCCAGCACACCTTAAACTACAGCTATAGCGAACATTAATTCGTCCAAAGCTCGAGTACGCTTCAGTCGTCTGGGATCCAGCTCAATCAACGCTAATTGACACCTTAGAATCGGTCCATAACCGTTCTGCTCGATTTTTACTCAATAATTTTGCTCGTACTGCCAGTGTCACCTTAATGCAATCCACTCTTAACCTTCCAGACCTGGTGATGAGAAGAACGATTTCCCGCCTCTTGCTCTTTCATAAAATTTTCTTTCATAATCAAGTACTTCGACAGGAACTCATCTCAGAACCTCCTTACTTTTCATCACTTGTTGACGACCCAAATAAAGTAGCCGTCCCTTTGTGCCGCACTAATCTCTTTTTACATTCTTTTCTTCCGAAGACAAGTAGAGAGTGGAATCACCTTCCCCCCTCCATCGCTGCCACTGAGGACCAAACGTTGTTCAAGTCTGCAGTTACTCAACACTCACTGATGTATCTGCAAACTGATGTTTTTTCCTGTAAATTCCCTTCATTGTTTTGTATTTGCATTGTACCCATCCCCTCTGTAACGCCCTCTGGGTCTTGAGGGTATACTAATGAATAAAAAAATAAATAACTAATCGCAGAATAATGAGATGGAGCCTCATCTTGCAAGAATACTGCTTCTGTATACATAGTACATTAAAGGACGGCAGAATCTGGGGCGGATTTCATGAGTAGGGCGATGGAGTGATGAAGTATCAAGAGTATAACGCGGACGGAGCAAGTGTACATATGTAAAGTAGTGGGAACAATGAACTTGCAAACGTTTTGAACAGTACATGCGGTGAAATATGCGTGACAGTGTGGCGATCTTTTGAAAGACAAGACGACGCAAGAAAAAGCACCCAAGTCACAGCGGGAGAGTCAAATTCGCGACCAAGAAGACCGACAGAAGGTAGATTTTTCAAAAGAAAAACTCCTGAAAAGGGGACCCATGCCATATGTAGGAGGCAGGCAGAGCAGAAAGGAAGAGGACGATGTGCACGTATCGGTCCGAACGGCACGAGCCCTCGAGGCGGGGGAACCGAGCGGGGATCGAGGGAGTAGCGGTGCCGAGCTGGGAATTATCGACGTGAATCTGGGCCAAGAAGGTTGTAGCGTCAGCATCGCACTGGCGACCGGAGCCATGGAGGTTCGGTCAAATCCGTGACGCTGGCGGTGCAGAGTGTGTCCGTCGACCTCGGCGACGTTGGAGTGAGGCTCCTTGGACCTGTTGCAGCCTCTCACGGCAATGCCGGTCACTCCAGGAAGGATCGCCCTTCAGAGACTGACCAACACGTATGATAGCCCGTGGGGCGTCTCGTCGGCATTCGAAGTAGCGGCGGAATCCGGAGTTAAGCCTAACCGGCGAGGCCAGGGGGCCACGTCACCGACGGAGTTCGGGACACCATCGTCAGAGACGGACGAGTTGACTGGCCAACACCAAGGCAACAACGTTTACGGAGTCGGCGAGGACACCGACTGCGATGAAGATCTGACACGCTTCGGACTCGCAATATACGCGTGACGACAAAAGTCAGTAAGAACGGTCTTTCTAATAGTGTCGCAGCCATAAGCTAGGTTGACCTGATTTTCGCGTAACAAATGTCAAGGACTAACGTAGCCAGTAATAATGACATGTTTAGTGATTACTAAGTAGGTTGCCTGAGTGTTAGTATTTCATCATTGTGTTTTAGTTTGAGTGAGTTTTATTTTGAGTTTGGGGTAGAGCGCAATTAAAATGTGTTTGCGGTGCTGCTCTACGTCTCCTAACCCCATCTCACATGTCGCCTTGAAGAAGTCCGCTTGTTGAAACGTTGGCTCCTGCTTTTTAAACTTGTTCTCGTTTTGCTCATCGTCTTCAATTTCCATCTCCCGCCTTCCCCGTGTTAACCCCATCTCTCGTAACATCCGCACGCCCCCCGAGATCGGTGACACACGACATTGATAGAAGTACAGAACTCTAAGCAAAGAAGACTCGTTGCGAAACTAAAGAGTATTTCTGCTGTTTACGTGCATTGAAGCGCTCTCGTTTTGTGTTTTGTTGCTTTTAATCTTTTCTTGCAATGAAGTTTGTGTTCGAACCGCAAGCTGTCTTCGAGCAACCAAGCCAACTTACCAGGCATATACACACCTGTGACACCACCTCACAACTGACCCTACAGTACACGTCACTAAACATCTACATTCCTACAGCACAACACCCAAGGTCAATCTCTTCTACGTCCCTGGTCATGGAAACACCTTAAGGAAGGATAGGCTGACACAGCCACAGCAAGTATCAGTAAATGGCAAATTCCGCTAATGTTACTTAACTGTCAGTTGAATGCGTACAGAACTATATTTTACCTAAAAACACGCTGACAACCTACATGGACAAAAGCACGCGCACTGAACTTCAAATGTATATATAGCCCCTCTTCGACACCTTTTTTCCGCCTCGAAAGCCACTAATCAACGCCATCATAGAACCCATGGTCGTTTCCAATTTAATCTCCACAGATTTTGTTTCCCCCATTAAACACCTCTATTTGTGGTTTATCATCTCGGACTGGGAGCGCAAGGTTCCTCGGTCTCCTATCAGGTCAATCCGCCCATCACAGCCGGCGTGCTATCTGCGGAAGTCATTTCCAGCTACTCAAATCATTGATTTGAATAGCTAGCGCCCATCGCTAGCGCCCAGCGACTGACACATGCGGCATTAAAGCATTGTACGCACACACACTGCATTATTAAGGCGAAAGCCTCTCTAGGCTCATGGTGAAGTTTGTGTCAGCAGGCTTGACCGCCTGTGTGTCCGCCGAAGCGTGATCACGCCGTATGAAGACAGATTGACCAATGACCAATATGTATAATGACGGCTTGTAATGAGCACAATCGATTAGAAATTACTAGAAATGTCTTGTAATGAGTAGTAATGACTAAAATGACTAGTGACTAATGACTACGAAATGACCAATATGTCTAACGACGGGTTGAAATGACCGCAATTTATTACATAAGACTAAAAATGCTTACTAGTGAGCAGTAATGACTAATAATGGCTGAAAAGACTTGTGATGACTACTAATGACTACGAAATTACCAATGTCTAACGACGAATGGTAACCACTACAATTGATTAGAGATGACTAAAAATACTTGTAATGACCAGTAATGAATAATAATGACTGAAATGATGTCTAACGACGGCTTGTAATGACCACAATTGATTACAAATGACTAAAAATGCTTAGTAGTGAACAGTAATGACTAATAATGACTGAGATTACTTGTAATTACCAGTAATTAATACTAATGGCCAATATGTCTAACGACGAATTGTACCGACTACAATAGATTACAGATGACTAAAAATGCCTACTAATGAGGCGAATGATAAGAGGCGGAAGAGTAGGCTTTCGCCGTTCACCTCTTAAGAGAGATTATATGAGACCCTGTAATTTTTCAATTATATCCGTATACTTTCAACAAAGCTAACCTGTGAAAATATACCTGAATTATATAACACCGACTCAATATAAAAGAGCCATGAAAGATAAAGAAGAGAACGCTGCTAATTCAGCTGTGCCGCAATACCTCATCTTTTAATTCTCCTGCTCGTTGGTCACCTAATGTCGTCTAAATATGCATTTTATTTGTCCTACGATACCCTATGATAAAGTGAACTATGGTGCAGAATTCCTCGGAAGGTCCGACAGCCGGACTTCCCGAGTACATTTATCATTTTAGTCTGGCAATGGAACAGTTTCAGTAATGAAGAAAACACTTGCTTTGCCCGGTCTTTCCTCCTACCATAAATGCTCCCATTCATGCTTGTTTCACAGCCTTTGCCATTATAACCCTGTCCTCAAAGATGATCGTTTACCTCACCCTACGTACGACTCGTCTCGCTTGGATCATAACTTCAAGGTTTTTGCACCGCCCTGTCAAACTAACTTATACAACGCTTCTTTCATACAGAGATTCAGCGGCGAGTGCAACCCCCTTCCTGCTTCTGTCACCGCTATCAACGACCACAAAATTTTCCGAACTGCTCTTCAACGCGCATTTTCTTCATCACACTCCCCTTTTCTTGTTCAGTTTCGCGCACTGCATCAAATAAAGAGCTAGCTAAATATAACGTTAGCTGGTGTCCCAGCTAATAACGTTCGCAAAGCTGTGCAATGAAAAAAAATGATTTAAGAAACAGGCGCAATAATTGCAGTGTTCGGTCGTTGTTCGGTCGTCAGACCTGTGAGCACCAAACACATAATATTATAATTTTATATTGCGCCATAATTTCTATCTTTCTTTTTTTTTCTTGAACAGCTTGGCTACCGGTAGTTAGCTGAGACACACGGTATATGTATATCCTTTCCTTCCCGTAATGCCTCCGGGCCCTGGAACTACTTCAAATAAATAAATAAATAAATTGTGGGCATTTATTGTGCACTTCTTCATCATCTGTATATTAACATCATCATGTGTGTGCCCTTCTGCCTCATCGTGCGGGTAGTCGCATCATCACAGTGGACTGTGCCGAGGGTCCTTCGCTGCGTCCCTCGGCCTCAATAAAGGTCGGCCCTTACTGTGACGTCACAAGTGGTGGGGGAGCTTCTTGATCCCCCGTCCTCTGCACGCGCGGCATACCCCCTGGAGCTTCGTTCAGGTCGCCGCTTGTGCCGACTGTCCGCCAGCATGCAGCAGGACGAGCACCCTAGTGCTTCTACCGCAACCATCTCAACACCGCAAGCCGCACCTTCTCTGATCATCAGTGACCAGCAGCGTGAGAACCGTCTGTTCACTGGTCTTCGCGGTGAAGATGTTGAGGACTGACTGGACGATTATGAGCGCGTAAGCTCTGCTAATCGGTGGCATGATCTACTCAAGCTCCGCCATGTCTCGTTCTATCTGACGGGTGCGGCGAATATCTGATTTTTCAACCATGAGATTGATTTCTCCGATTGGACCACCTTCAAGCGGCAGCTTCGACATGTGTTTCGAACGCTGGCAGTTCACTCCACCCTTGCGAAGAAAACTCTTGATGCTCGCAAACAACACGCTGGTGAGTCCTATGCATGGTACACATCGAGGATGTGTTTGCACTCTGTCGCCGTGTCAGTGATTCTATGGCTGAGTCGAACAGGGTAGGCCATATTTTCAAAGGTATTGGGACTGTGGCCTTCAACGCGCTCGCCGTGAGCAACCCAGCTACCATCGCAGACATCGTCTTGACGTTCCAGCACCTCGACGAGCTCGAGTCTGTACGCTTGCAGCCGGACTGCGAATACCGTTCTACTGCGGACCCTGACCTGCGTGTAATGATTCGGGCGAATATTCGCGAGGAACTTCAGTCACTTGCCTTTTCATCTACGGTGGTCCTTCCTCAACCTTCTGGTGCAGCGTTGCGCGACGTCATCAAGGAGCTCGCGTCCATGCCTTGCTCTGCGCATGTTGACACTCCTGCTCCTCGCTCCCTACCAACATACACACAGGTTCGTGTCACTCCTCCGGCCTATGTCCCCTCAATACCACTTGAGCCTTCATCGCCCCATCTGACCGAACCACCTCCCAGCGTATCGAGCGGCTCCTACTACCCGCCTTGGCGACCATCTCGTCCTATATGCTATTACTGTGGTTATCGCGGCCACGTATCACGTTTTTCCCGCAAGCACCAACTAGATGAGCGTCGCGGGTACGACATGCGTATTATGGTGGGGCCACTTCTCAAAACCGGCGTTACGCGTACCCTCCGCGCCGTTCCATATCTCCGCCCGCAACAACTGAGACACCGAATGGTTACCGCAGCACCAGACGCCGCTCAGCTTCGCCCTTCCGCCGCTCCTCGTCACCGCTCCGGCCTGCCACGTTCACATCTGACGGTCGCCCGGAAAACTAAGTAATGCAGTTTTCGTAGGAAAAACTGCATTTACCGACAGGACTCCAGTTCCTCCAGCACTCCCTCGTAACATAATGTCTGTGTTCGTTGAAGCTTTGGTAGACACTGGTGCCACGTTATCTGTTATGCATGCTGATTTGTAAGCGTCTAAGGAAAGTTACAATGCCTTACGATGGACCACTGCTGGTTGCAGCTCAAGGGGACTCTACCCGCCCTTACGCGTTTTGTACTGTGCGTGTAATGATCGACGGCATTATCCACCACGTGCAGTTTGCTGTGCTGCCCACATGCTCCCACCACCTCATTTTAGGATGGGATTTCCTTGCCCATGCTCCTGCTGCTGTATGTTGTGGGCAACGTGTAGTACATATGACCGACACCGATTATTCGCTTGGCGATAAAACGTACAAGCCACTTCGTCTGCTCGCTGCAGGAGATACCGTGCTACCTCCAGGCTGTCAGCAAATTCTGATCATCACGTCGGACATCATCGACCATGGAGATGCGTTAGTATTACCTTCTGCGCGTTGTTTCACAAAGGGGATAGCCATTTTATCAGGACTAGTTAGATTTGACAATGGGTCTGCGCTTCTCGCTGCAAGGAACACAACACCTGAGAAAATTGGCGCCATTTTGGCTTGCGTTGTTGATTCCGAGCCTCTCAGTGTCGTTCCCCTGGAGGCGGCTTTCCCTGAAATCACTTACGCTGGACATTCTCCCTTTACCTCCGCTCTTGCAGCCGTAATCAGCCCCGACTAGACACCCTCGGAGACGCAACAGTTACTTAGTTTGTTCAAAAGGCATGAAACTTCATTCGACGCCCATTCTTCGACATTGGGTCAGACTTCCGTCACAACGCATCGCATTCAGACAGACGGCAGATCCATCGTACGTCGTCGGCCGTATCGGGTGTCTCTAGCTGAGCGCAAGATTATTGAGGAAAGTCGCCGACATGCTGCAACGTGAGATAATCGGCCCCTCTGCTAGCCCTTGGTCGTCTCCCATCGTCTTGGTCCGAAAGAAAGATGGCTCCGTGCGATTTTGTGTCGATTACCGAGCGC
Organism: Dermacentor variabilis; assembly: GCF_050947875.1. Classification (NCBI taxonomy): domain Eukaryota; kingdom Metazoa; phylum Arthropoda; class Arachnida; order Ixodida; family Ixodidae; genus Dermacentor; species Dermacentor variabilis. The sequence continues at coordinate 144,310,549 of NC_134572.1, forward strand.
TCAACAAGATTACGCGCAAGGATGTATACCCTATGCCTCGCATTGACCATGCCTTCGATTCTCTGCAAGGTGCCGAGTACATCTCCAGCCTGGATCTGCGTTCAGGTTACTGGCAAATTCTAATGCATAAAGACGACAAAAAAAGACAGCGTTTGCAACCCCAGATGGCCTTTAGGAGTTCAACGTCATGCCCTTCGGTCTCTGCAATGCTCCCGCAACTTTTGAGAGCATGATTGACACTGTTCTGCGCGGCCTGAAGTGAAAAACATGCTTGTGCTATTTGGACGATTTCGTTAGTTCTTCATAGACATTTTCCCAGCACCTGCAATGTCTGGACGAGGTTCTCACATGCCTCGCTAACACTGGTCTTCAGCTCAACACCAAAAAGTGCCGTTTTTCAAGCGAGACGATCAAGGTATTAGGTCACATTCTGAGCAACGATGGTATTCGACCTGATCCCGACAAAATTACGGCAGTGCTTTGCTTTCCTCGACCAGAAAAGACCAAAGAACTACGCAGCTTCCTTCGCATAGCTTCCTATTTTCGCCGATTTATGCGCGACTTCGCCCTATAGCTCCTCCTTTACACAACAAACTTCGTTCTGGTGCTCCCTTCGTGTCGTCACCGGAATGTGAATCTGCCTTTGACCAGCTGAAGGGTGCACTCACATCTGAACCTGTGCTGTGTCATTTTGATGAGACTGCACGCACTATCTTGCACACGGACGCTAGCGGCCATGGAATTGGTGCTGTTCTCATCCAGCGAGACACCTCTTTGCTTGAGAGATTCATCGCATATGCAAGCCGCGTACTCACACCTGCCGAGAACTATACAATCACCGAGCAGGAATACCCAGCTGTCGTTTGGTCCGTCCAGAAGTTTCGCCCTTATCTCCATGGCCGCCATTTCACCATCGTTACGGACCATCACGCCTTATGTTGACTCTCCACACTCAAAAACTTGTCAAGACGTCTTGGTCGCTGGATTCTTCGTCTGCAAGAATATTACTTTGAAATCATCTAGAAGTCTGGTAAAAAGCGCCAAGACGCAGACGTTCTTTCTCGCTGCCGGCTTCCTACAGCCGCACTCATTAATGACTCCGCAACCACCTCCAGGGACGCAATCCCTGACGTCTCTTCTACGACGATTTTGTCCCTCGCCACTCTTGACCATCGCACTTCGGACGACCAGGAATCATTTTCGTCTCAACAACTCGCCGATGCGTGCTGTCGACATATTATAGACCGCATCCGTGGAGCTTCGCGCCCGCCTAACGCCAGGCTCCATCGACAGCTGACACAATTCAAGCTGCAAAGCTCTAATTAAAATTTTAAATTACGGGGTTTTACGTGCCAAAACCACTTTGTGATTATGAGGCACGCTGTAGTAGAGGACTCCGGAAATTTCGACCACCTGGGGTTCTTTAACGTGCACCTAAATCTAAGTACACGGGTGTTTTCGCATTTCGCCCCCATCGAAATGCGGCCGCCTTGGCCGGGGTTCGATCCCGCGACTTCGTGCTCAGCAGCCCAACACCATAGCCACTGAGCTACCACGGCGGGTGTACAAAGCTCTGTGCTGTACCGCGATATCCATCATCCTGACGGACAATGCTGGGTGCCCGTGCTGCCTCACTGCCTTCGTACTCATGTCCTTCAGGCCTCTCATGATGATTTGACTGCTGGCCACCTTGGCATCCAGAAAACTTACGACCGCATAAGAAGTCGCTTCTACTGGTCTGGCCTGTCTACCAGTGTGTCGAGAAACGTCTCTTCCTGCGCCATTTGTCAGCGTCGAAAGCGGCGAACATCAGCTCCTGCCGGGCAGCTACTACCGGTCTCGTGTCCTGCGGAATCATTCGAGGTTGTTGGCATTCATCTCTATGGGCCACTTCCCATGACTGCAGCCGGTATTCGATGGATATTTACAACCGTCGTCTATCTCACGCGCTATGCCGAAACAGATTGTGTCAGTTCTGCATCCGCTTCTCAAGTTGCTACCTTCATTCTCCAATCCATAATACTGTGTCACGTCGCCCCTCGTGTCCTTCTGCGCGACCAGAACTAGTAGGCGAAGTGCTCCAGAGCATCTGGCACAATTCACAAGACTACTTCAGGTTACCATCCTCAGACCAACGGCCTCACTGAGCGATTTTATCGTACGCTCTCTGGCACGATAGCCGCCTACATACAACTAGATCACAGAAATTGGGACGCAATTTTGCCATTCGTCACCGTCGCGTATACACCGCCGTTCAACGCACAACCAGTTACTCGCCATACTACCTTGTTTAGGGCCGTTCACCCAGTTCCTTTCTCTGCGTTTCTTTCCTTTCTGCCCCTGTCAATCCATCTCCATCTTCTTGCGAAGAATATGTTTCCCGCCTTGACCGTAGTCGCCAGCGTGCCCGCTTCAACACCAAAGCCAGACAACAGGACCGCAAGGATCATTATGACGCATCTCATCGCGTAGTTTTCTACCAGTCCGGCGATGAAAAACTGCTATGGACACCAGTTCACACTCCTGGGTTGTGCGAGTAGTTTCAGTCCCGCTATTTTGGCCCATACATGGTCCTGGAAATAACTTCCCCCGTTAATTATCGTGTGAACCCTGTTCTCTCAAATGACCGCTGTTGCCGCTCTACCAAAGTGGTCCACGTTTCTTCTATGAAGCCCTTCACGCGGCGTTCCCAGTACCTTTAGGCTACGGCCAGGATGGCCACTCTCGCGCGGGGGAAATTAGTGAAGGCATTTAGTGAGGGAATTTATTATTATAATCATCATGTGTGTGTCCTTCTTCAATGCGCGGGTAGTCGCAACATCATAGTGGACTGTGCCGAGGGTCCACTGCGTCTCCCAGGCTCAATAAATGTCGGTCCTTACTGTGACGTCACAAAATAACTAAACAAACAACAAAATGATAAACTCAGTAAAATTACCATACCTGCCCCTCCCCTATCCCGCACGCATCTCACACCTGTCCAATACCTTCGCTCTCAGTCTACCTTTTTCTAACTTATCTGATATCCGCAAAAACCTTCCGGGCATTTTAGACTTTGATATATTATATTCGGTATGTGGTTATTCGGATGTAACGACTGGGGTGGGGGGAGGGGTAATATACAATGCTACCTTGCATGAACAAATACGACTGTAGATTACTCCAAAAGCGGCATTAATACAGACACTTTAAGATGAACGCGTCTCGCTACGCCATTATCCTAAGCCCGAAGTCTAAGATTATGTTTAAGGCTGATGTTCTTGGTATTTATGTATCCACTGTATAAGATTCAAGCCTTTTGTATGGGATTGTATTGCCATCATGTCTAATGACAATTTTTTTCACGCTTTAATAAAGACATGTGTGTTTGATGTAATGTACCCCTTTGCTCGAATGCTTCGAAACAACAAAATAAACTTTTCTCTACCGCATATGTGACGCCTTTTCTCTCAGAGTCTGCAGGAAATGGTCAAACGACGACAAAAGCTCACAGAGTATGAGACCCGATATATCGTTCATTCACCAGCCCCTGCTTGCGTCACACTTCCTCTTCGAGAAGTTATACACAGAGACTTGAAGCTGGCAAATCTGCTACTGAATGAGAGAATGGAACTCAAGGTTGCCAATTTCGGGCTCTCAACTCGCGTCCAATGCACGGGGGAGAGGAAGAACACCATCTGCGGAAGCCTGGACTTCACGGCCCCGGAGACAATTGCTGCCAAACCTACAGCTTCGGGATCGACGTATGGTCTATCGGATTTGTGGCGTGAGTGTTTCACGGTCTTAATAATATTATACGAAGCCTCTCTTTCATGCGATGGAGCAAACGGTACGACTGGTCGTTGAATGAATGGGCAACCAGTGCCAGTTCGTGTTCCAGAGCAGGGAGGACGGCTCATTCGTTTAGCTTTAGTAATAATATGTCTGCGAAGCATTAACTCACCGTTCTACGGCCGGCAATCAGGGGAGTATAATGGAGGTGCCGTCATTTTGGTACTGTTTACCAGTTCGCTGGCGTAACCCGCGACTACCGCTGCACTGCAGAATTCACGAGGAGCAAAGCCCGCTTTAACTGTTCACCCTAGCAAACCTTTTTGGGTCTAAGAAAAAGTGAGCCCGCATACCCCGCACCTCAAAAGTGGCTGCCACTCTCGCTGAGGCAGGAAGGAGCGTGACCCCTGCCGCTCTTCCTGCAACAGAGCCTACGAAACATCGACACCTCCAACATGCGGCAGATGGTCAAGCCCTCCTGACCGACCTACGTTCCCGGCCAGCATCACAGATGGGACGACTGTGCGGCCTCTATGAGACGGTGATAGGAGACACGCCAGTCAACGCTGCTCAACCTCCCCCACCACAGCGGCTACCAGCACTCATCATCACGGACCTGCCAGGCGTTTCCAAAAGCCGCTCCCCAGCAAGTGCCCTCCAGCAGACGGCTGCGTCTTTCCTTCAGGAAAGGATCTGAGATCATCTCCATACATTCGTCAACGGATCGGTTATGCCAGACAGGCTCATCGGCATCAGCCTGCGTTGCACCTGCTCTGCAGAGGAGCAAGCTGTGGCGCCTTCGTGCACATGCAAGCTCCACTGCAGTGTATGTAGCAGGTCTCCATCTCGCTGTCGATCTACTTGCAGAGAAGCGGCCACCGACACCAGCAGCCATCTTCTGTGATTCCAAGGCGCAGAGGCCTGAAAGAGCTAGCCTCGGGGTCACCCGGCTCTCGTCCAGTATGTGTGATCTACAGGAGGCCGGCTGCTCGGTGTAGCTGCACTGGCTACCGCCGCACACGGGGATCCCGGGCAACGAGGAGACCGACTCTCTTGCGAAGAGTGCCCACCACTCGGCAGCCCCTCCCAGCCTTGCTGTAACGGCCGGTGACTTCACGAGGCACAGGCTACGACGGCACCTCATCGCTCGCCACCAGGACAAGCGGGTATACCAGGGTCGACCTCAACGGCCGCTTACACGGCGTGGCCTCCTAGGCAGGGAGACTGTCTAGGCTGTCTAGGAGACTAGGCTGTTCCTGCGCCTGACGGTGGGCTGCTACTAGACAGCGGCTCGCCGCCACCGTCTAGGGATCACCACCTCCCCAGTCTGTGCCTCCTGTGGGAGTCCAGAGACTCTGAAGCACCTTCTACTGGCCTGTGCAGCTTACCTCCAGCATCGAGCCACCTCCAGCAGAAGCTCCGCCGCCTGGGGCTGCCTTCTGCACGGGAGGAAGACATCCTTTTCCCTGGTCGCAACCAGCTACCAGCCCTCCTCAGTGTCGTCGAGTACCTCGACTCGTCGGGGCTCTCGGCGAGACATTAGGACTTTCCGCAAATACGGAGAGCCGTGAGGCTATCCGTATCCAACCTACTCAATACTTCCATTCCTGACCTGCCCCAACCATTTAGTAGCTGCTCAGCGCCACCCCCCCTGGCCTATCACCTGACCACCCTTCCGGTTGGACCCACTAGGCCCTTCCTGCCGGTTTGCTCTGCCGCTGCCATGGCGACACCTTTACCTTCGTCCTTCCTATCTCCTTTGCTCCCACTCTCCCGTGCTCCCGGAAGGGCTACAGAACATAGCATCAACCTTTCCTATCCCCTCCGCAACGATCGACTTCTGGTGGCGTATAATGACCACTTCATGCGCATGAGCTCGCCCCGGCAAGTTCCATCCCAAGACGTTACTCACTTTGTGTGCGAAAAGTAAGAAAAATTCACAGGGCTTATCCGAATCATTACAGGAGGACAAAGACTCAGTGCCAATCATTGATTGAATAGCTGCCACAGGCAAAATTTTACTTTTGTAATACGCAGTGCCACAATGTACCAGTATCACTGACACAAGAACCACTGAGAGCAACGTCACTTTCTAGTGCCGGCGGCAGCGTTTCGCCTTCGCTCGTCGTGCGTCGTTGCAATGCTGTGAAGTGCGAACTCGAAGCCCACAAGCTTAGACGTCATCAAAAACTAGACCACCTCAAGTCCACAACTCAAAACTGCTATCATCTTCCACAACATACGAAAAGCAAGAAATTAACCAAAACACCAGAGCATGCGAAAGAGATGCCTTGCTTTGGGCACCGTTGATGTATCTGAGAAAGTGAAAAAAATATATAAACGCTATGACATTACATTCGATATCTGAAGTACACTTTCAGCTCACGCATGCACAGCGACTACAGCGACCACGTTAACGACAGCAGGGAACTTGTGGAGCTCTCAAAGCTGCTAGGATAAGCGTACAAGTGACATAAGTAATTTGGCTTTGTTTTCGTGTAAACATTGGTTTTATTCTTTTTATATAATGATAGTGTGAACTGACGCGCAGGTCACGTGCAGAACGAAGCACTGAAATGATGGCAAGATGAACTCACTTTGGTGGGAGTCGAACTCACGAACATTTGTGTTAGCTGAGGCAAAGTTTATTAAGGCACTCGAACCCAACTTTGGTGGGAGTTGATCCCACGAATTAAGGTGTTAATTAGGGCGAAGTTAAACAAGACAGAGTTCATTAGGACGCTCGAACCCAGGACCTTTGGTGGGAGTCAAACCCACGAACTTGGTGTTAATTCGGGCAAAGTTAGACAAGATAGTTAATGAAGGCAGTCGAACCCACGACCTTTGGTGGGAGTCGAACACATGAGCTTTGGTGATAATTAGGGCGAAATTAAGCACGATAACGTTAATGAGGGCACTCGAGCCTACGACCTTTGGCGGGTGTCGAACACATGACCTTTGGTGTTAATTAGGCCGAATTTAAGCAAGATAGAGTTAATTGAGGCACACGAACCCACGACCTTTGGTGGGTGTCGAACACATGACCTTTGGTGTTAATTAGGCCGAATTTACACAAGATATAATTAAGGCACCCGGACCCACGACCTTTGGGAGTCGAAACCACAACCTTCTGTGTTAATTAGGCCGAAATTAAGCAAGATAACGTCAGTTAGGGCACTGGAGCCTACGACCTTTGCTGGGTGTCGAACACCTAACATTTGGTGTTAATTAGGGCGAACTTAAGCAAGATATAGTTAATTAGCTCACCTGAGCCTACGACCTTTGGTGGGTGTCGAACCCACGAGCGTTGGTGTTAATTAGGTGAAGTAGAATTAAGGCACTTGGACCCAAAGCATTTGGCGAGAGTCGAACCCAGCACCTTCAGTGTTAAATAGGGCGAACATAAGCAAGCTAGAGTTAATTAGGACATTCGAACCCACGACATCTGGTGCGGGCGAACAAGTGATAGGAAGTAACAACGCATTCGAATGAGAATCAAGTAATTTAATGAATGTCTCGTGAGTGCGCAGGTTTCCGCTTTCATCCCCTTCCGCGTATGTTAAAGTGGTTGTCAGTCTTTCTTTTCATGCATATCTCAGCACCCATGTTGCAGAAGCTTTGCCTGGCATTTATTAATTTTTTTTGTCGGTCCTGTGAAGCCTGCAATAAGCTTTATTTTAAGATTACTGAACGGCAATCTTGCACTAGTCCCAGCGTGTATTGCCTGAAACTCTAAGGACCCGTTTTGCTCTCATTGTTGCTTCTTTTTCGAAAAACTCTGAAAATGTCCCTTTTTGATGAGCTCACATTCTACAATCGTCCTGACATTGACATTCTACAATCGTTCTAACATTTGATAAGCTGACATTCTACAATCGTTCTAACATTTGATAAGCTGACATTCTACGTCGTTTGCCATTTGCAAATGGCAAACGACGCAATCGCACCTCAATATCGGTATCACTAGCTGCGGTGTAGTACGAAAATTACTAAAAAAATATGGTAGGTGATCCTATTGCTTGACTTAGGTGTCTCTTAGTGGCACTCGTATCTCGGTGTTGATGTTCTTTAGTTTAAGCGAGGGAACCCTGGCACGATATGCGGGCGAGGAGCGAGGGAGTGCACGGACGGACGGACGGACGGACGTACGGACGGACGGACGGATGGATGGATGGATGGATGGATGGATGGATGGATGGATGGATGGATGGATGGATGGATGGATGGATAGATGGATGGACGGACGGACGGACGGACGGACGGACAGACGTTATGAGCGTCCCCTTTGGGCGGTGGGTTGCGCCACCAAGCTCTTGCTACTATACTGTCTAATATCCTACCTAGGTTAAACAATGAAAAAAAAACACTGAACTACTACGCCCAAATTTTTTTATCCCCTATTGCGAACTGTGCTTTTGTACGTCTCCGTCTTTTGTCGTTTCCCTACTTTTCTTCCACCAATCCTCCAATCACCTCTTACTGATGTCTATTGCGGACATGTTTGCTTTACCACTGTTCCCGCTGAACCCAAGGGCTTCAAGGAGGCCAGTGGTGCTTAAATCGACCGCTGGGTAGACGTCTTCACATTCTAATAAAACATGCTCCATAGTTTCCCTAGCTTTACCGCAGCAAGCACAGGCTTCTTGTTCCTTCTTATATCTCGCTTTATAGGTGCGTGTTCTAAGGCATCCCGATCTCGCTTCGAAAAGTAATGAGCTTCCCTTTGAGTTATCATAAATTGTTTCTTTCCTGATTTCGTTTTTTTTCTCTTAAGTAGTTACTCATGGCAGGTATCCTTTCCATTGCCGCCACCCACGAGATTATTTCAGCCTCTCTGACTTTCCGCTTGACCATTTTTGTTGCTGTTTTGCCCACCCTACAGGCCACATATTTGCTGGTAAGCTTCCTAGTTCTTTTCCTCCACTGTGAATCAATGTTTTTTCCTGTACAGATACCTTAACACTCTCCCATATCTCAGGCGCTCTTCATACTCAATTTTGCTGCGAGCTTCCCTCACTTCAAAACTAGTCCAGCCCATATCACCCTGCACAGCTTCATTTGTAGTCTTCCCGTGAGCGCCCAATGCGAGGCGACCCACTGACCTTTGGTTCCCATCGAGTCCTGATAGTACCCCTGATTTAAAGCAAACAACCGCATTTCCAAAAAGTCCTCGAACCATTACACCTTTCCACATACCTCCGAGGACCTCGTACCTATTGTATCCCCATAGCGCTCTGTGCTTCATTATGGCTGCATTTCTCTTCCCCTTCACTGTTATTGTTTTTTCCTGTGTTTCCCTAAATCTATTGCCCTCGTTTATCTATATACCAAGGTATTTATATTCTGTTACCCGAGGTATTTCCTGGCCCTGTATTACCACTGTCTGTTCACTGTTTTCATTGAATACCATAACACCTGATTTTCTAACACCAAATTTAAAACCTAAATTGTTGCCTTCCTGTCCACAGATATTAGCCAGACGTTGCAAATCACTTTGCTTGTTAGCTAGCAACACAATGTCATCCGCATAAAATAAATCTGGGAGCTGCTGCTCTACTACTGTACCCGCCTGTTTGTATGAGAGATTAAACCCGATATTACTTCCTTCTAGCGCCCTCTCCATCCTCACCATGTACATCAACTAGGAGGAAGCGCAGCGCGCGCCCCCTAGCGAGCGGTGCACGAAGCTCACCTTATGCGCCCTCTCCCGTGATGATGTCAGAGCATGTAACGAGCACGCGCGCGCAGCTGTTGCGAGCAAGCGAGCGAACAAGTGTGCACAACTAGAGGCAAGACACGAGGGAGTGACGTCACATCCACTCTGCTAGCCAGATGTTCAGTCAATGCCAGGCAACTATTTTCAATTATTTAGCAGGTTAAATATCACGCCAGCTTATTGCTTGTGACGTCATTAGTGATGTCACTACTTCTGCTTTCTACTTCCGGGTTTCCAGGATTTTCGCCAATGTCGCGCTCACGTGGCGGGTCTCTAAGGTCAGCGATTCTGTGCTTTGGCGGGTGGTAATCAGTGATTTTAAATTAATTCTAATTATTCTAGACACTACAGTAACTCAAATTATTATGCCCTGATATCATACCAATAAAAAGCCCATGAATTTTGTACTGTTGGGCTGCTAAGCGCGAGGTAGCGGGATCGAATCCGGGCCACGGCGGCAGCATTTCAATGGGGACGAAATGCGAAAACACCCGTGTACGTAGCCCAGGTGGTCAAAATTTCCGGAGTCCCCCACTACGGCGTGCCTCGTAATCAGATAGTGGTTTTGGCACGTAAAACCCCAGAATTTTATTTTTTGTGTATGTACCATTTATTAATTTTTCCTGATGGAAGAGGAGGAGGAATAATTTTTTATTTTCGAAACAGTATACCGGGGTAAGCCCCGGTTCTACTCCCGGTGGGAGGTCTCCTCATTCCAGGAACCCTCCGGCCTTCGTTGCCTCCTTGGCCCTGGCGACGAGGCATCGTTGTTGTTCCGGGTCCCTGGAGACGACCTTGGCCTCCCACGTTTCTATGAGGTCTTCGCTTTCTTTTTTGTCGTTACAACAGTCTCTCGGTGAAGGCTATGTGTCTTTGTCTAGATGCCACGGACATTCGAGGATCAGGTGCGCTAAGGTGTCCGGTACGCCGCCCATTGCGCAGTGGTATCCTTGTAGCGTTGGGTAGAGGTTATGCATGAGGATTCTGTGCATGTAAGTATTACTTTGCAGTCTTCTGAGTGTAGTGCTTTCTTCTTTGTTGAGCTTTGGGTGAGGTGGTGGGTACATCCTGCGTTCCAGCCTGTGATGTTGAAGGATCCCCGAGTAGGTGATGGGTACGGTCTCTGCCGCCGCTGACGCAGAGCGGGCGTCCGGCAGGTGTGGCCTCGGGCCGCGGCGTGTGCCGCTTCGTTCCCCTCCAGCCCCTCGTGCCCAGGAACCCATGTCACGCAGATGTAGGGGATCGGAGTACTGCGGTGTTTCAATATCTTCAGTGCTTGTGTCGACACGCGACCCTTAGCGTAGTTCCTGACAGCTGCTTCACAATCGGAGAAGATGACAGCTGCGTCCATGTACGTGGTAGTTGCTAGGGCGATCGCCGTCCCTTATGCAGTCTCGGGGTTTTTTGCACGGACTGTGGCAGACGTAAGCTGCCGTAACGACTGCAAAGTAATACTGTCTCCTTGCCCTGAGAGTCTACAACGCTCAGGGCGTAAGCGTTTCTTTGCGGGTATTTGGCTGCATCGGTGTATCTGGGGCCCGGATCTTGCCTGTGTCTTCGCCGTAGAGCATCCACTCGGGCTTTTCTTTCCTTGTGGTACGTGGGGTGCATGTTGCGTGGAATTGGGGCTATGCACAGGGATTCGCGGAGGTTTGAAGGAATTCTTTTTTTTTCGATCCGTGGTGGCTATAAAGGTTTCATCGTGGCTCAGCTGTTGCAGCACTGATCTTTCAGTGGGCGTGAGCTTCAGTCGTTCTAATTGACTGGCGTTATGAGCTTGAGCTAGTTCTTGCCAGGTGTTGTGTACGCCCATCTTGAGAATTCTCGTAGTCGAAGCCGTAGATGGTAGGCCCAGGGCGATTTTAATGGCTTCGCGTATTTGAATGTTACTTTTTCCTACCTGTGCATTCTTCAGCGCGAGGTAGGGCGTGTTGTATGTTATTCGACTGGTGAGGAGTGCTTGCATCACGCGTAGCGTGTCTTGTTCTTTAAGTCCGCTTCTATGGCTTGCAACTCTCCTGACGAGATGCGTGAGCTGTGATAGCGTTCGCTGTAGTCGCGGGAGGGTGGCCGCCCCAGACCCGTCTTTACGTATGTGTAGCTCTAGAATCTCGGTAGGGTTTCCACTTTTGGAATGGGCGTTCCATTGAGGGTGAAGTCGGGATCGGGTTCATAGTAGCCGCGTGGTCTGCCTCTCGTTCTTGACTTGACGACGAGGTGTTCCGACTTCTCGGGAGCACAGCGGAGGCCGCATTTGTGCAAGTAGCTCTCGATGGTATCTACTGCTTCCTGTAGGCGTGTTTCTTGTGTTCCAGTGTTTGAGGCCCTCGTCTATAACGTGATATCATCTGCATAGAAAGCGTGTCTTACGTCTGGTATCGCGTCGAGGAGGCTGGGTAGTATGATCATTGCGACGTTGAAGAGCAACGGCGATATGACCGAACCCTGCGGGGTGCCTTTGCTTGGTAGTCGGAAGCTGTCACTGCGCAAGTGGTATATTCCAACTGTGGCCGTGCGGCCCGTGAGGAAATTCCTAACATAGTCGTATGTCCGATACCCGCAGCCCAGGTCTTTGAGGTTGCAGAGGATAGGTTCGTGACTGACGTTGTCAAAAGCTCCCTTTACGTCGATGGCTAAAATCGATTATTTGCTTCTGGTACTCAGGTGGTCGATGCGGTCTTCCTTGAGTAGAAGGAAGACATCTTGCGTTGACAGGTTCTGCCTGAAACCGAACATAGTGTTTGGAAAATAACCGTCGTCTTCGAGGTATGAGGTTAACCAGTTGTGCATCATATGCTCGAAAAGTTTCCCTACGCACGAGATAAGGGAAGTTGGGCGCAAGTTCTCGATGCTGAGCGTTTTATTTGGTTTGGAGATCATGGTGATCTCCGAGTACTTCCAGGCAGCCGGTAGCTTCCTTTCTCCCAGCATGCATTGAAGTACTGAAGCAGGGCTGCAGTAGCCTGCTGCGGAAGGTTCCGGAGATGCTTGTTGATCATCCGATCTTTGCCCTGGCTGGTGTTTCTGGTGAGCGTTGATAGTGCTGCTGAGAGTTCAGCATGCGTAAAGGGTTGGTCAAGGTCAGGGTTTGGTTTCCCACCGTAGACTTTTTATGTGCCGTCGTATTAACGGGTGGGTCGCCGCACAGCTTCTTCTGAATTTTTTGGCGGAGATTCTCTTCCGATCAGGCGCGGTTGTGCACGAGCCTACAGAGGTGCTGTCGCGGCTGCGTCTTCGTAGGGCCGTTGTCAAGAAGGGCGCGCAGGAGATGCCACGTCGTCTTTGTGCTGACGGTTCCCTGGAGTTTGTCGCAAAATGCGTCCCAGTTCCGTCTTCCTAATCTCTCCGCGTATGCCTGTGCTTCATTAGTGAGGAGGGCAATTCGCTTAATTTCTTGTTTAGCTTCTGTCTCTTCCATATCTTGAACAGAGCTCTTCTGGCTTCCCAGAGGTGGAGGAGGTGCGTGTCGACGGCTTGCACTACTTCATTCAGCTGTATTGTTTTCGTGTGGCGTTCTGCCATGACGAGGACTTTGTTGAGCCAGTCATCTATGTTCTCGATGGTGGTCTCGACATTTAGCACGTCTCTGAATTACTTCCACCCCGTTACCCGGGCCGTTCCAAGCCTAGCGGGATTGCGAGTGTGAGCCACGGTTAGTTGGAGGATGTGGTGATCGCTGCCCAGTGTTTCTGGGAGTCGGCTCCATTCTGCCGAGGGCACGTTTAGCGTGAAGGTGAGATCCGGGTTGGTGTCTCTGGAGGCACTATTGCCTATTTTTGCTGATGTAAAAGAAATTACATTATGGAGTTGTACGTGCCAGAATGAATTTCTGATTATGTGGCACGCCGTAGTGGAGGACTCCGGTAATTTCGACCACCTGGGGTTCTTTAAGTGGCACGTAAATCTAAGTACACGGGTGTTTTCGCATTTCGCCCCCATCGAAATGTGGTCGCCATTGCCGGGATTCGATCCCGCGAACTAGTGCTCAGCAGCCCAATTTTTCTGATGTAGCTTGAACTTCGTCACCGGTCGTCTCAGGAGGTGAACCGGAAGTGCTGCGCAAGAAACAAGCGTGCTGTACAAGAACAAGCGTGCTGTACATACACCTGCTGCCTCTGTTTATTAGGAATCACTCATGAAGTGACCAAATACCTATCATGAGGTAATCTTGGCATAAGCCACAATGTGGCGATCGCTCATGCCAAGATGCAGTCGTCAAAAGAACCTTAAGGGGGATAAACGAGCGCAAAGTTATTGGATCGTACAACGTCGCCTAAAAGCAATTTATTTTGCCAAATAAGTGCAAAAAGATTAGTGTACAACATGCCTAAGCTGATTTAGTTTTTTGCTTTGATGTTCCCTTAGAGTTGGTTCGTTCCCCTGGGGCAATTAGTGGGATTTATTATGACAGGACTCTTCCTACGGTGGAGATTAAACAGCCGCCGAGTTGGAACAACTTGGAAGACAGCCGTCGAAATTTTCGATTAAAATTTTGCCTCGTCATGAAAACGCCTTCATTACTTCAGATACTCGTTACAAGCATTCACGCTGATATCCGCGAAAAACATTTCGCGCATTTTCGACGTCGTTATATTATATTCGGCAGTTAGTTATTTGGATGTAACGACGGTAATATACAGTGGTACCTTGCATAAACGTTCGACTGTACATTACTCCAAAGCGGCATTAATACAGCCATATTACGATTAAAACGTCCTGCTACGTCATTATGCAGAGTCCGAAGTCAAAGATTTTGTTTAAGGCTGATGTGTTCGGTATTTCTGTGTGCAGTTTATAAGAATGAAGCCTTCTGTCTGGGATAGTATTGCTATCATTTCTAATGACAATTCTTTTAATGCCTTAGGAAATAAATGTGCATTTTGTTTGGTGTAATGTACCCCCCTGCTCTAATGCTGCGAAATAACGAACTTTTCTATACCTCATATGCGACACTTTTTCTCTCTTAGTGTCTTGCAGGAGATGCTCAAACGCTGACAGGCGCTCACCGAATATGAGACCCGATAGTTCGTTCATTCTCCAGCTCCTGCTTGCATCACGCTACCTCTTGGAGCAGAAAGTTACACACAGGGACTTGAGGCTGGCAAATCTACCACTGAATGAGCGAATGGACCTCAAAATTGACGATTTTGGGCTCTCAACTAGCGTCCAATACACGGAGGAGAGGAAGGACACCATGTGCGGAACTACACCATGTGCGGAACTCTCGACTTCATGGCCCGGAGGTGATTGCTCGCAAAACCTACAGCTTCGGGGTCGACGTATGGTCTATCGGATGTGTGGCGTGACGGTCTCAATATTATAAGGAGTTCTCTTTCATGCGATGGCACGAACGGTACAACTGGGCATTCAATGAATGGGCAGTTCGTGTTCCAGAGCAGGGAGGATGGCTCATTCGTTTAGCTTTAGTAATACGTGTGCGAAGCATTAACTCGCCATCGTAGGGCCGGCAATCAGAGGAGGATAATGTAGGTGCCGTCAGTTTAGTACTGTTTTCCAGTTCGCTGGCGTAACCCGTTACTATCGCTGTACTGCAGAATTCACGGGGAGCAAAGTCTGTTTTAACCATTGGTCATACCAAACTTTTTTTGCGTCTAAGAAAAAGGAAGTCGGCATACCCCGCACCTCAAAAGTGGCTACCACTCTCGCTGAGGCAGGAGCGTGGCCCCTGCCACTCCTCTTCCTGCAACAGAGGCTACGACACATCGACCGGCTCCACCATGCAGCAGGTGGTCAAGCCCTCCTTACCCACCTAAGTTCCCGGCCAGCATCACAGATGGGACGGCTGTGCGGCCTCTGTGAGACGGTTATAGGGGACACGCATGCCAACGCTGCTCAATCTCCCCCACCAAAGCGACTACCAGTCGCCATCATCACGGACCTGTCGGGCGTTTCCAAAAGGCGTTCCCCAGCATGCGCCCTCCAGCAGACGGCTGCGTCTCTCCTTCACGAGAGGCTTGGAGATCATCTCCACATATTCGTCGACGGATCGGTGATGCCGGACACGGGCTCATCAGCATCATCCTACGCTGCACCTGCTCTGCAGAGGAGCAAGCTCTGCCGCCTTCCTGCACATGCAAGCTCCACCGCAGCGGAGGTAGTGGTTTTCCACCTTGCTGTCAATCTACTTGCAGAGGAGTGGCCACCGACATCGCCAGCCATCTTCTGTGATTCCAAGGCGGCACTCCTCTGCCTGCAGAGGCCTGAAAAAGTTAGCCTCGGTGTCCCCCTCCTCTCGTCCAGGATGTCTGCCCTCCAGGAGGCCAGCTGCTTGGCGTACCTGCATTGGTTACCGGCGCACGCGGTTCTTGTGAAGAGTGCCCGTCATTCTGCGGCTCCTCCCAGCCTTGCCGTAACGGCCGGTGACTACACGAGGCACAGGCTACGACGGCACCTCATCGATTGCCACCCGGACAAGCGGGTATCCATGGTCCGACGTCCAAGGCCACTTACACCGCCTGGCCTCCTAGGCAGAGAAACCTCGGTGTTGCTGCGCCTGACGGCCAGCTCCTACTCGACAGTGGCTGGCCGCCACCTTATAGGGATCACCACCAACCCAGTCTGTGCCTCCTGGGGGGGTCCAGAGACGTTGAAGCACAGCTTACCTCTAGCAGGAGTTCCACCGCCTGGTGCTGCCTTCTCCACGGGAAGAAGGCATCATCTTCCCTGGTCGCAACCAGCTACCAGCCCTCTTAAGTGTCGTCGAGTACCGCGAGTCGTCAGGGCTCTCGACGAGACTTTAGGACTTTCTGCAAATACGGATAGCCACCACGACGATCCAACCCACTCAAGAGTTCCATTCCAGAACTGCTCCTGCCATCTAGTAGCTGCTGAGCCGCACCAGATCAACCTTCCGGTTCGACCCACTGGCCCTTCCTGCCGGTTTGCTCTGCCGCTGCCATGGCGACGCCTTTACCTTCCTCCCTCCTATCTTCTTTGCTCCCACTCTCCTCCCCCTGTTGGCGCTGGGCCGTGCTCCCGCAAGGGCTACAGGAAATAGCGTCAACCTTTCCTATCCCCTCCGCAACGATCGACTTCTGTCTGCCTGTAATGACTGCTTCATGTGCTCGCGCTGGAAAGTTCCAACCCAAGACGTTACTCACTTTGTGTGCGAAAAGTCGGAAAAATTCCCAGGACTTCTCCGAACCATGATAAAAGGACAAAGACTCAGTGCCAATCATTGATTCAATCGCTGCTACAGGCAAGAATTCTAGGTTTGTAATACGCAATGCCACACTGTACCAGCATTACTGGCACAAGGACCACTCAGAGCAATGTCACTTTCTAGTGCCGGCGGCAGCGTTTCACCTTCGCCCGTCATGCGTCGTCGCAATGCTGTGAAGTGCGATCTCGAAGCCCTCAAGCTTATACATCATCAAAAACTAGCCCACCTCAATGTCCACAAGTGAAAACTGCTATGAGCTTCCACAACGTACAAAAATCTCTAAATTAATCAGAACACCAGAACACGCGAAAGAGATGCCTTGCTCTGGGCTCCGTTGATGTATCTGAGAAAGTGAAAAAAAAAGTTATGTAAGCACTGTGACAACACATTCGATATACGAGGTACTCTTTCAGCTCACGCATGCACAGCGACTAAGCGATTACAGCGATCGCGGAGACATCTGAGAGTTTATGGAGTCGTCAAAGCTGCTAGGATAAGCGTACAAGCGAAATGGGTAGCTTGTCTTCGTTTTCGCGTAAACATCGGTTTTATTGGGCTTTCTTTTTTTTAATTTCATAATGTGAACTGACGCGCAAGTCGCGTGCAAAATCAAGCGCTCGAATGATGGCAATCTTATCAAGGAGCAAAAAAATCTAAAAAAGATCGAAGTGCTCTACAAATTATACCATGAAACACCAAAGGTACATAGTAAACCTGCTAATCGTTCAGCCGTGGCTCCTAGCCTGCTCGTTTCAATTGCGCACTTTGGTACAGTGCAGACAAATACGCAAATCCAAGCAAGTAGAGCTCTCCATGAAATCGAATACGTCTAACCAAGACAAACAGGTAAGGAGGGAATACCGCACCGTAGTTTCCCTTCGCGTTAAGTTCATGGTAGGCGCCGGGGTTATTTTAACCGATGAATTGGTTGCTGCATTTAGCACATCTATCAATTCAGTTAACCAATTTCCCTTCTATGAAGGTGAGTTAAGAAAGGAGAAAATGTGTCATGACCCTGTGTCATGACTGCTCAGAAACTAATGCTACTGAGCAGTGACATAGGGTTTGATGTCCGGCTTTCCCCAGTTGCGGTCTTGAACGAAAGAAATGCCATATCAAAACAAACATAGTGTTCAAACAAAACACTATTATCCTTAAGAACTTTCTGGTGATTCCTAATTGTTTTCAATCAGAAATTTTGCGAGCCTTTCATGAAATTTTACGACCATTCATGGTACCCTATAACGAGGGCACATTGCCCTACGAGCCACGTCCCACAAAATACAAGAACGTTTCTGGTGGACTAAAATGTAAAGCAGAGTCCACTATTACGTTACCAGTTGCGAAGTGAGTCAACCGTATAAGCTACCAAGCTGCTAGGCTGGATTCCTAACACCCATTCCACTTCTACAAACTATATTTATTTAAACAGTGTCCACCGGCTAGAAGACCCTCAACCCATTAACAAAGCAGGGAACCGCTTCATCATTGCCACTTCACCATGTCACATAAACAATGTCACTGTGAAATATCTGCCGAAGAACGCCGAAGTGGCCGCCTTGCCGCATCTCGCGCACAGAGAACTCATCGATTTCCTGAAGCTGACATTGAAAGCCGGGAGACATGGCCTGCCAAAAATATTAATATCATATGCGCTACCACACTCCACAGCCGCAAACTAAGAAAGTACCTGGTCACGGCAGGGGCGCAAGAGCATTACACGTCCGCATTTCATAGGCAGGAAAACGGCCTCACAGAGCGAGCCAAACAAAGCGTCCGAGCACGTCTCGCTCCATTACGAATATAGGGAAAAGGCAGAAGTGGACTGGGACGTTCACCTTGAGTTACCTGCTCACGACGTTACCACAGCGCTGCAAACGTCTACCGGGACGACCCCATATGAAACCTCGGCTAAAAGCTGTCCTCAATCTAGACACTCCTGTTACCGCCACCCGCTCCCACGACCGAGCGCTCGCCTATCTAAAAAAATCAAACAGCAGCCATCATAAGAGTCTCAAAAGTGCAAGAAACACCGAAGCGCTACAATGACGCCGCCATTGACCTGTCGAGGGATATCACATTCGGTATGGGTGTAAAGGGGGAGCAAAGTCGCCGTACAAGTCCTTCAGGATTACTGAGCGCATAGCAGGGCACACCCGGAGCGGGAGCACCTCAATTCTAGGCT
Source organism: Dermacentor variabilis (assembly GCF_050947875.1). Classification (NCBI taxonomy): domain Eukaryota; kingdom Metazoa; phylum Arthropoda; class Arachnida; order Ixodida; family Ixodidae; genus Dermacentor; species Dermacentor variabilis. Next base: position 144,329,404 of record NC_134572.1, read on the forward strand.
TCGGTTCCGATGGCACTAAAACAAACAGCTTACCCGTGCACCATGTTCCACCTCAAAAAGTGCTCCGGTGGCCGAACTGTACTGTCGATTTTAGAGCGAAGCTATTTATAGCTAGGATCACGGGACTTCATGGTGTAACGTCGATGAAAACTACCTTCATCTGTGGCTCATACCCCCAAATGCAATGGTTGATGGCCCCGTAAGGCATAGGCTACAAGCATTCAGCAAAGCAAAGCGAAGAGTGCATACATTCTTTGGAATCACGAAAACAACGTACAGAACAACATACGTTTCATTAAAGAACAAGCTCAAAACAAGCATCGGGACCACATAATTGATGATAAGGCTATCCTGCGCTTACATGCAATGCGAAGCACTGAGCGCGCCCCGCATACGTTTCCCGGTGAAGATTACTGTTGCGCAAGCTGCCACGGCGACGGCAGCCTGACTGTAGCATACGATACAGATAGTGACGTACTTACACTTTCGTATGTAAAAGAACCCGCCCACGAACGGATATGTGTTGTGACAATGCTATGGAAGGCCACGTATACTGAGGACTCCTGAAGGGCAGCGTGCATACGAGGCGCGGCGAATTTCTCTACTCTCTGGTCCACTCCTTGTAGGTGCGCGAAGCAGCGGCGCAAGCCAAGTCGCCAAACGTCTTAGGCTAATAATTAGGTAAAGTGCACGTGAATATCACTGCGTGAACAATTTCAACCTACGTTGCAATGATTAATCTAGTTGTCGTTTACAGCTTCGCTGTCCAACCACGTTCACAGCGTGGAGTGGAGACAATATTTTTTTCTCCAGGTCCGCAGTGTTTACGAGTGTGAAGACGAAACGCACGGAAGAGCGCGGGGATGAGGAGGACGAGGAGGAGCGAATAAAATAGATGATAAAATATATATACTGTATATTCTAAAGGATAACGTGCACAAGGCAGCGCAGGCAATGAGAAGGTGGAGAACACGACGAGAGAGAACCAAGCGATCACAGGAACAATAAGGAACAACAATAGGAAACGACAGCCTCTAGTTTCCATGACAAAAGCGTTCCAGCCTTGAGTGCATCCTCGTGGTATTGCGGCGTGCGGGGCCCCTCCTGCCAAGCTGGTGAGCATTCCTGTTGCTATGAATTTGCCTTGCATTTGGTAGTCACCATTTTAAAATGCAAACATCACTTACAGCGCGTACATAGACAGGGACCAAAATAACGGCGAAGACAAGCGCTGTCTTCGTCGTTCTTTAGGTCGCTATGTATGCGCTGTAAGTGATGTTTGCAATGGAATACCGACTAGCCCGTACCGAAACCTTGCTTCAGTATGTGTCTAGTTCCTCGGGCATCGCTAACACTGTTTGTCTTCACCCGTCCATTCTTGTCACCTTGACAACTTTCGCCCTTTGCCAGGCACGCATCCCGACTTCTGTCATCATCATCATCATCACCAGCCTGGTTACGCCCACTGCAGGGCAAAGGCCTCTCCCATACTTCTCCAACAACCCCGGTCATGTACTAATTGTGGCCATGCCGTCCCTGCAAACTTCTTAATCTCATCCGCCCACCTAACTTTCTGCCGCCCCCTGCTACGCTTCCCTTCCCTTGGGATCCAGTCCGTAACCCTTAATGACCATCGGTTATCTTCCCTCCTCATTACATGTCCTGCCCATGCCCATTTCTTTTTCTTGATTTCAACTAAGATGTCATTCACTTGCGTTTGTTCCCTCACCCAATCTGCTCTTTTCTTATCCCTTAACGTTACACCTATCATTCTTCTTTCCATAGCTCGTTGTGTCGTCCTCAATTTGAGTAGAACCCTTCGAGTAAGCCTCCAGGTTTCTGCCCCGTAGGTGAGTACTGGTAAGACACAGCTATTATATACTTTTCTCTTGAGGGATAATGGCAACCTGCTGTTCATGATTTGGGAATGCCTGCCAAACGCACCCCAGCCCATTCTTATTCTGATTATTTCCGTCTCATGATCCGGATCCGCCGTCACTACCTGCCCTAAGTAGATGTATTCCCTTACGACTTCCAGTGCCTCGCTGCCTATTGTAAATTGCTGTTCTCTCCCGAGACTGTTAAGCATTACTTTAGTTTTCTGCAGATTAATTTTTAGACCCACTCATCTGCTTTGCCTCTGCACGTCAGTGAGCATGCATTGCAATTGGTCCCCTGAGTTACTAAGCAAGGCAATATCATCAGCGAATCGCAAGTTACTAAGGTATTCTCCATTAACGTTTATCCCCAATTCTTCCCAATCCAGGTCTCTGAATACCTCCTGTAAACACGCTGTGAATAGCATTGGAGATATCGTATCTCCCTGCCTGACGCCGACTTCTGTATTCGAAGCCAGACCGGACAGCTACCTTCTGAGGTTCTTGCGGCCTTCGGTGGATTTCTTCCGTCTGCAGGGCATGGGAAAAGAGTGTGTAAAATCCTGCGCTCCGAATGGATGAGGCAGGCAAAGGATTTATCGTCCATCATTAATATTCAAACGGATCGAGGACCTGGGAGCCGTCAAGGCCCGGAAACGACGAGAGAATTCGCGTCATTGTGTAAGATATGGCAATCTGGAGCAGATAGAAATATACTAGCGTCGTCGGCATACAAAACATATTGCCGCTAGGTGTCACGCGCCAGCGCTAAGAAAGAAGTGACTGGAACGCGCGCTCGGCAAGAGGTGGGCGCTGAAGAAGAAGAAGCAAAGGCTGAGGACCCTGGCTTCATCTTCAATTGCCTTTTCGTGACAAAACTGGTGGAGGTGCTGGGTACGGTTCATGCGATGCCACAAACTCCTCCTGGTAGCAGGAGTACCAGCCCTATACTAGTGGACACCACTGTTATCCGGGCCAGCAGGAGAATCCGACGATTACCTCCGGAGCTTGATCACCCTCCGCAACAACATCGATGCCCCCACGGACCAGTATGGAAGGAACATTGACGTCTCTATCGACATAATGCAAGGTACGGCCACAACGGCAACTCAGTACCTGCTGCAGAATCTCAGAGTGCCGAAAGTGTTCCGCGCGGATGTTCTTCGAGGATGTTGAAGACTGGTTAGCCGAGTTTGAGCACGTTGCTGAGAAACGAATGGAGCGACGCGACGAAGTTGAGAAACGTCTACTTCAGCTTGGAGGACGGTGCTCGCATTTGGTACGAGAACCGAGAAGGGCTCCTCGAAACGTGGCTCGAGTTCCACCGTGCCTTGCTGGAGACATACACCAATGCTGATCGCCGCGAACGAGCCGAGCAGCCGCGCCAATCCCGCATTCGTCTGCCGAATGAGAGCGTGACGTCGTACGTAGAGGATATGACGCGCCTCTTCCGTCGGGTGGACCCTACCATGTCAGAGGAAAAGAAGCTGCGCCATATAATGCGAAAAGTTAAAGAACAGTTATTTGCTGGCCTGGTTCGAAGCCCGCCGAAGACCGTGGGTGAATTCTTAACCGAAGCCACCACGATGGAAAAGATCCTGCACCATCACTCAGCTAGAAAGCTGAAAGGCAAATGAAATGAAATGAGAAATGAAAGGCAAATGAATGCTAGTTCACCTTCGGACCAGCGCTCAGCTACGTATGACAGGCACGCGAATGCTGCTTCACGGACGGAATCGGTTGCCTTTGGAAACCTGGACGTTCTCCGAGACCTTATCCGCTTTGTGGTTCGTGAGGAGCTTCAACGGCTCAGCTGCCCGCCTCAGCCCACGCTGGGTTCCACTTCTGCCCTCGTGAGAAATGAAGTGCAGCAAGCGATCCAAGGTCCCGGCCCAAGCAGCAATGTGCCGCCTGTGACAGCACAGTTGCAGCGGCCGTCGTATGCGGAAGTTTTGGGGCGAGTCCCTGTCCGCGCTCCGACCCATTTCATCCCCGCCACGTCTTACGCTGCGTCATACGTCCCGCTGCTCCCATCAGTGCAACCGATCCAATGTATAGAGGATCGTGTCATAATATATGGTACGCGGGAGTGGAAAGTATAAACATACGAAGACAGTGCGCCGTGCGGCGGCGAAGATGACAGCGACTCTGTGCAAATACCCGCAAGAGAGCCATCATCACCATCATCATCATCATCATCATCTACACCAATTTGGGAGCGTCGGCAGTGGCGCTTCGAAAAGCGTGGCGCGAGAGTGTGTGGCCCGTGGCGTGAGCAGTGCGCGAGGTTCGGTGGTCGACGGAAAACAGCTTCCTCGCTGGGCGTCTGGCCCATAGGAGCTATCGCCGCCCGCGCCAATACGCCACACCCGAAGCAACACTGTCGCCCGCTGGGAGGTTACCTCGCCCCGCTCTTCCGCTGGGCACTGGTCCAGGAGGGCTGGCGGTCCTGAACCGGGGTGGTCGAGCGTTCGGGTGAGCGGCCACAGGGCTACCCCGCCAGCTGTGGACGCGACCCGGTGACTGCGGCCGGCTACCTGAGCCCCGCGAGGCGGTCCGACCCGGCCGTCCAACCCGGCTGTCCGACCCAGCCGTCCGACCCGGACGTCCGACCCGCCGGCCGACACTACTGTCCGACCCCGCTGGCCAGCATCAGTTCCTCGAGGTCTCAGACAAGGCGACACGTGCTTCCGCCGGAACTGTAGGCCAATCATAATCCACCGATCCATAGAGATAGTGCATGTCGCCTAGGAGGCATTTTGGGAAATTGTCACGTGTGTGTGCCGTTATCTGTGTCGTGTACGTCAATGCAAGTCCGATGTGTGTTTGTGCTTTCGCGTGCTGCCTCTCCCCTTTTCTTGAGTGATCCGGCCCCAATAACATCACATATTGGCGCCCGCTCGAAAGGAAATCTGACGTCTGGCGTACCCCGGACAGAAGGCCTCTGTGCTATCACTGTGGAGAAGCCTGTCACCTATACCGCGAGTGCCCATACCGCCGCCTTGGACTGCAAGGTTTTGCCGTGGATTCACCAAGGCCCAGATATGGCGAAAGGCCTAGGGCGATTGAAGAGTACCTGAACCAACAGGGTATACCACTGTTCCCGCGGCGGCAGTCGCGCTCGCCGTCCCCCAGGCGATCTTGCCCAGCTCCTAGAAGTCCTCCAATGGCAGCGCGGAGGGACGATCGCCAAGCCCTCGCCGGGAAAACTAAGAACAGCGACCTTCGGGGGCGAGGCCGCTGATAATCGCCTTTCCGCAGACCTCCCATCGACGCAAGCACGGTCTATTTAGCACGAGTCAGCGACGACAGCAGCCGAACTCAGCGACAGACTCTCGCTAGACATATCTGTTGTGCTCGACGGCCGCCACGTTAGCGCGTTATTGGATACCGGTGCCGACTATTCGATCTTGTGCGGAAAACTAGCGACGGAACTTAGAAAAGTTATCACGCCTTGGTCGCGAACGCAAATTCCTACTGCTGGCGGGCATATCGTAACACCGTTGGGCATGTGCATGGTCAGAGTACAAATTCGTGGGTTTACGTTTCCAGCCAGCTGCCCTATACTCCGCGATTGTTCTCGGGACCTCATCTTGGGCGTCGACTTTCTGCGAGAGTATGGTGCCATTATAGACCTCCGGGAGCGCACAGTGTTGCGTACTCCAGGGTAGCGTACCGTACTGCTGCCGAGAAGTAGCGACGCCTGCCTAACGAAGCTCGACCGACATTACTTATTGGGTAGCGTGGCGTTGTCGGCGGGCTGCAGGCATCCGGTAGATCATGGCGACCAAGCAGGGGCGAGACGATTTGCTAGTGCGAAACTTGCGCGGTTTATTCAAAGGTAGTTGAAAGAAAATAAGAAAAGCATGAAGTATGAAGTCGCAAGTAAGAAGTATATCAAAGTACATTTCAGAGCCCCTTAAATAGCTCTTTACAAGTGTGGGCGGGATCTTGCTTCCATCGATGACACGTGACAGGCACGGAGAAAGGGCGCCTCCTCCTGCAATACCAAACACGGGAAGGAGAGGTCGATCCTCTCAGCGACGAATCCGGTCGGGTGAACGACCCCTCCGGTGCACGTGGGCTCCGGTGCAGGTAAGGTCGGGTGAATGACCCCTCCGGTGCACGTGGGCTCTTGTTCAGAAAAGGTCGGGTGAATGACTTCTCCGGTGCACGTGGGCTCTTGTTCAGAGAAGGTCGGGTGAATGACTCCTCCGGTGCAAGCGCGCTCTTGTTCAGGGAAAGTCGGGTGAATGACCTGTCGCCACGTGGTGTCAGACGCCAACCCTAACAACAGTGACTTTCTCGACAGAGAGAGCAGCGAACAGCCGCGACAACTGCCGACGTAACGCGCTTCGGGTTTACGCCGACAGTGTAACTTTACCACCACGCGCAAGTGTCGTGGTAGCAGTCGTATGTGACGGCGAAGCTGTTGCAGAGGGCAATTCCTCCGCTATGCTGACTCATGGTGTATGTGCAGCCCGCAGTCTCATTATGCTTCGAGGTGGACATTCTACGCTCCTCGTGACGAACTTCAGCCAGGAACATCGGCACCTGTTTCGTCGTACTACTATCGCTTTTGCTGAACCCATAGCAGACGTTGCTGAATGCTTTGCGTCTATGACAAAGGACAACCCAGCTCAGACACTCAGCAACATCGACATCAATTCAGACCTTTCGGAGGAAAAGCAAAAAGCGCTGCGCCAGTTGCTACTTCGGTTCAAGGAGTGCTTCGCATCTACTTCTAAGGTACGCCAGACGCCCATCACGAGACACCAAATAATCACGTATGAGGATTCCCGTCCCATACGACAACTGCCTTATCGCGTATCGGCAAAAGAGCGCAACGTGATTAATGCACAAGTGAAAGAAATGCTTGACGATGACGTCATACAACCATCCCAAAGCCATTGGTCGTCGCCGGTGGTCCTTGTCAAAAAGGATGACGGAACGCTTCGGTTCTGTGTTGACTATAGAAAGTTGAATAACGTCACAGAAAAAGACGTTTATCCGCTTCCGCGGATCGATCATTCGTCAGATCGGCTGCGGCGAACCAAGTATTCATCCATTGATTTGAAGAGCGGATATTGGCAAATCGAAGTTGACGAACGAGATCGCAAAAAACTACCTTTGTTACCCCGGATGGACTGTGCGAATTTAAAGTACTTCCCTGTGTTATCTAACATGGGGTCATCTTGTATACGCACGCTGGAGAGCCTTCAGGCTCAGGCACTACAGATATGTCTTGGCTTGCCACGCTGCACGTCAACTAAGGGCACAATAGCTGAAGCACGGGCTTGTCCTATCGACATATACAGGTCTTGTGAACCTGTGCGAACCTATCTTCGCCTGCTAGCCAGACACTCACACCATCCACTGTCAACGCTTCCAAGCATCAACCTTGACTGTGCTTTTTCTAAAGCTATTTCATGTCACGCAAGCATTGTACCTGCAAGATTCCAGGCAACCAACATCCCCGCGACACCTCCATGGACATTGCCAAGACCACTAGTGAGGCTTCAGATACCCGGAATTAGGAAGAAATCTCACGTTTCCTCCATTGGCTTGAAGCAGCTCACCCTGTCCCATATATTTACTTTATATAGTGGGACTGTACAAGTATATACCGATGGTTCGGTCACGCCATCTGCCACAACGGCCGCATTTGTCATCCCACAACTTGGAATTACTCAACGATTTCGATTAGACCACAAATCGACATCTACGGCTGCGGAACTTGCGGGAATACGGGAGGCTGTCCGTTTTATGAGAACGCAGACACCCCATAAATGGAAAATATTGTGCGATGCCAAATCAGCGCTACAGGCGCTAAAATACTTTTTAAACAAAGGACCATACTATCTGCTCGTGCTGGAAATCGTCGAACTTTATCACAGTGCCGAGTTAAGTGGCCACGTGATCACCTTTCAATGGGTGCCTAGCCATTGTGGTGTTTTTGGTAATGAACTCGCTGACAGTGAGGCAAGATCGGCCTCCTCTTCCTCTGATGAAGTACGGATTGCCTACTCGCGACCTGACACCAACTCCATGATCAAGGCACTCATGCAGGACCTTACAAAGGCTTACAGAGCCCACTCTGATAACATTCACAGACGTCTACATATGATTGACCCAGACGGTAAATTCTGTTTGCCCCCGAAGCTTACACGGAGCAAAACATCATTGCTACACAGGATTCGGCTCGGCGTTGCTTTCACCCGTCGCTACGCACACCTCATCGGCCAATCGAACAGCCCTGATTGTGTACACTGCCAGATGCCCGAAACACTGCAACACGTACTGTGCGACTGCACAGCATATATGCTGGAGCGAAGGACGTTAGACAGTTTCTTAGCCAGCGTTGGCAGGCAACTACTGTCGGAGGAAGCCATCCTCGGCCCATGGCCTGACACTGCAATTTCAATGCGTGCAACAAAAGTATTGTTGGAGTTTCTGCAGGACACCAAGCTCGACGAGCGGCTCTAGCGAGGCAACTGTCTCATGTACATAAGCACTCACCACTTCTCTTATCATCATCATCCATTCCAATACTTTCACTCCCCTTCCCTCTTCCCCAGTGCAGAGTAGCAGACTAGAGCGCACTAGCTCAGGTCGACCTCTCTGTCTTTCCTATCAATAAATTTTATTCATTCATTAAAGTACTTCCATTCGGCCTGTGTTCTGCACCGGCCACATTCCAGAGAATGATGGACACTGTTCTTACGGGTCCGAAGTGGCACAGTTGTTTAGTATACTTAGATGACGTCGTCGTGTTTGCGGCGACCTTCGAAGAACATCTGAAGCGTTTAGAGGCGGTACTTGAGGCGCTCCGCTCCGCTAATTTCACACTAAAGCCAGAAAAGTGTCACTTCGGTTACGAAGGGTTGAAGTTTCTCGGGCATGTCGTGAACGCCGACGGTGTCCAGCCTGACCCAGACAAGACATCTGCTGTTGCTGCTTTTCCGACTCCTCGTGACAAGAAAGCAGTACGCCGCTTTCTCGGTCTGTATGCGTACTATCGTCGCTTCATCGCTAATTTCTCCCGGATCGCCGAACCACTCATACGCCTCACGCGAGAAGACACACCCTTCGTTTGGACGGATGAGCAGGACGCAGCTTTCACTGAGTTACGGCAGCGCCTGCAGGAATCACCCGTTCTCGCTCACTTTGACGAGGACGCTGACACCGAGGTGCATACCGACGCAAGCGACATCGGTCTTGGCGCTGTTCTCGTTCAACACCAGGAAGGCGTCGAGCGAGGGATCGCTTACGCCAGTCGCACCCTTTCACGCGCCGAAATCAACTACTCCACTTCCGAGAAAGAGTGTCTAGCGGTTGTGCGGGCCATCATGAGATTTCGGCCTGATCTCTACGGTCGCTCTTTCAAGGTGGTGACAGACCACCATTCCTTGCGTTGGCTAGCCAACCTACGAGACCCGTCCGGGCGACTTGCTCGATGGAGTCTGCGTCTGCAGGAGTTCGATGTTACCATCGTCTACAAATCGGGCCGCAAACACGAAGATGCGGACACGTCGCGCGCTCCCGTCACAACTTGCGATAAGGACATGGACGAAGACGGCGCATTCCTTGGGGCCCTCACCGCATCTGACCTGATCACACGGCAGCGCGAGGACGCCGAAATACGCCCTCTCATCGATCACCTAGAAGGCAAGAATGTTACAATTCCACGACACATTTCTCGCAGTCTCTCGACCTTCTGCCTCCGAAATGGTATTCTCTACGAGAAAAACTCGAGTGCCAGCGACGAAGAGTATCTATTGGTCGTACCTGCCACTCTCCGTGATGAAATTCTCCTAGCCTGCCACGATGAGCCCACGTCTGGACACTTGGGATTTTCACGCACTCTTGCAAGAGTACGCCAGACGTACTACTGACCCAGATTTTATACCACGGTGAAGCGTTATGTGCAAAGCTGCCGTGAGTGTCAACGCAGGAAATCACCGTCTTTGAAGCCCGGGGGGTTACTCCAACCCAACCCATCGCAATGCCTAGTGCGTCGTTTGATCAAATCGGCATGGATCTTCTGGGACCCTTTCCCTTGTCAGCCAGCGGAAACAAGTGGATTATAGTCGCCACAGACTATCTAACACGCTACGCCGAGACGAAAGCTGTACAACGTGCCACAGTCTATGAAGTTGCCCAGTTCTTTATCGATCAGATAGTCCTAAGACATGGTGCCCCATCACATGTCACCGACAGAGGAACTGCCTTTACGGCCCAACTGATAGAGGACATATTCGAGCTGAGCTGCACGCAGCATCGCAAGGCCATGCACTGCCTATCATCCGCAGACCAACGGACTTACGGAACGGCTAAACAAAACCATTGCTGACATGTTCTCTATGTATGTAGACGTCGAGCATAAAACATGGGATCAAGTCCTGCCGTACGTTACATTCGCGTACAACACCGCCATTTAGGAAACAACACGATTCACACCGATCCGTCTTGTCTACGGGCGCGAGGTCCAGACCACGCTAGACGCAATGCTCCCGCACGACACCGACGCATCACTTACTTCCGACGCGGAGCAACTTAGCACGCAGAGGAAGCTCGTCAGCTCGCGCCGCATACACATCACGAAGCAGCAGAGTACAGACGCGCGATGCTACAACCTTCGACATCGGCAAGTCGAGTACCAGCCAGGTGACCAAGTCTGGGTGTGGACTCCAATCCATCGCTAGGGGTTGTCTGAGAAGCTGCTTAGTAGATACTTTGGACCCTACAAAGTGATACGCCGCGTTAGTGAACTATGAGGTCATTCTCGACGGTGCCGCGTCGCCTCGGCGTCGACAGCGCCACTCAGAGATAGTGCATGTTATTCGCCTCAAACCGTATTTCGCGCGTTAAGGCGGCGCCAACCCGATGTCATACGCCTTCCACACGTCCACTTTCTTTTAGTAAGCATCGTAGTTTAGTAAGTATCGGGTCGATGCTTTTCTTTTAGCGGGAGGATAATACCGCTAGGTGTCACGCGCCAGCGCTGAGAAAGAAGTGACTGGAACGCGCGCTCGGCAAGAGGTGGGCGCTGAAAAAGACGAAGCAGAGGCTGAGGACCCTGGCTTGAGTTTTTGTGTACGCCATCTTGTACAACTGTCTGTCTTGCCGACGCCGGGTACATCTTCAATTGTCTTTTCGTGACAACATTTAGGTTTAGTAGAGAGGTTAGTCAGATCATTGATGTAAATGTTAAAAAGAAGCGGACCAAGAATGCTGCCCTGAGGAACACCTTTAACTATGGATTTTAAATCAGAACGATACGTTTCGATTTGAACGAACTGCTGTCGAAAACTGAGATATGATTTGATAACTTCAAGAAAATGTCCTCGGATGCCATAAATTTCCAGTTTCATCAGCAAAGTGAAGTGATGAATACAATCAAATGCTTTAGAAAAGCCGACATAAACACCTAGTACACAGTTCTTTTTTCCAAATTCGGACAAAATAAGTTCTTTCTGTTCCAGCAAAGCTAATTCGGTCAATTTGTTCTTGCTAAATCCATATTGAGCATCTGAAATAAGTTTGTTTAAATCAAAGAACGAGCAAAGCTGATAATAGATAAGCTTCTCCAAGCCTTTTGAAAATATGGGTAAGACGGAGATGGGTCGGTAATTATTCATCTCATTAGGATCACCCTTTTTGAAGAGCATAGTTACTTTAGCAATTTGCATTCGCTTTGGAAAGCATGCACTTGTAAGGCAAAGGTTAAAAATATGGGTTAAATATGGACATATGACATCCAACACATATTTCACCGAACGTGTCTGAACTCCTTCAGCGTCGCAACTTGAACTATTATTTAAAACAGGCATAAAATTGCAAAAATCTTCAAGTATACCATGATCAGAATAATGAAGTAAATACTCATTAAAGAATCTGCAAGGGCGCAGCCAGACACTTCACAGTCACTTATTGACAACTTTTCGATTCTAGGTGAAAGTTTCGTGCGTTTAAAAACAGTGCTCAACTTTTTCCATACGAGGTCACTTTTCTTTAGGCAATTCTGGAATTCAGAGTAAATGTAACTAGATCTGCTTTTTTTAACCTCCTTGTTTAATTTATTTCGGCACGCCTTAAGTTGCTTTAAGGTATCAGGATTTTTTGTTTTAATGAACTGATGGTAAAGCATATTTTTCTCGTTGATTTTTCGGCGCAGTTCTGGAGTTATCCAAGGTCTACAGATTTTTTTACCTAGCTTAAAAGTTTTTATTGGAAAATGTCGCTTGTAAATCTGCAGGAACTGGTTCATAAATTTTTCGTACCCTTCATCGGCATTTTTTATCTCCATTACCCATGTAAAATCTGACTTCAGTAGTTCAGTCCTGAAGCTGTCTAAATTTGACAGAGTAATAGATTAAAAAAATATGGGTGGTCGACATTTGCATACTTCTAAATTCTGCTTTTTACCATAACAAATATCGGAAGATGGTCGCTAAGACCACATTATACAGCTCCTGCTGTGATGTCTGTATTATCAAAATTTGTCACAAAAAGATCTAGCAGTGTTTTATTGTCTTTCGTAATTCGGGTCGGTAATGTGATTGCATTATCGCAACCATTTCATGTAATAAGCATTTTCATGTTTCTTTGTTCGTTAGGGTTTGCTAACATATCTATATTAATGTCGCCGGCTCACGTGACAGAGTAACCATTCGCAGAAACAAAATCGAGAAACGGCTCGTACAATAAAAAAAAAGCTTGACACATTTCCATGTGGGGGCCGGTAACAAACAGAAAACACATGCTCATTTACACGAACTGACAATATTTCAAAATGATCACATAGCACAGAAAAATAAGAAAGCAGTTCACACTTTACATTCAGCTCCACCAATAGCATGACTCCACCACCACGACGATTTTTCCGATTTAAGCAGAAGGATTGATAACATGAAAAGCGAAAGTTATGCTGGTCGTCTTTACACCAAGTTTCAGTTAACATGACAGCGTCGAACAAAAAAGAACTAGAGATAAAACAATCCAGTTCTGCTTCCTTCTTGTAAAGTGAGCGAACGTTTAAATGAAGGCATTTTAGTGAATTTTTGTGCTGGTTCGTTGCAACTGCGTTTACATCCTTTGGAAGAAGGTAATTGTCATTAGCCATTTCAAACTCCGACAACACATTTAACACCCATTTGTGGGACACGTTGCAATGTGCTATGACGGAAGGTCACGCACACTGCGCACTACGACTGCCGACTGGCCATCTGCTTTGCGCATGAAGATCTTTCCATTCCTGTGCCAGACATACTGATATGTATTTTGTTTTGCCCAGTCCTTCGTCAGTCGCAGAAGATGTCGGTTATGACTAGTCATATTTTCCTTAATGGCAATGTTGCATTTTTCGTCCCTCAGTTTATTCGTTTTCTCGAGCCACTTATCTCTGACAGCTTGCCTGGTGTATCTAACTATTATTCCTGGGATCTTATCGTGCTTTGCAGGTAGCCGGTGAATTGCATCGAAGTCTGCGCTCGAAAGCCTTGAAACTCCTACCGTGTCAGCCACAGCGTGTACTTTATCTAGCAGATTTTCAGGTTCGGTGGACTGACTTCCATGGAATTCAAGGTTCAGCTTTCTGCTCCTCCATTCAAGATCATTGACGTCACTTCACAACGTTTCATTTTCTTCTTCTTTTTTCTTTTCGACCCTTCTCTCCAAAATTTCCAATCTCTTTTGAATATCCTTTCTCTTTTTTTCCTGGGTAGTTAGCCTTTCTAGCACTTCGTCATGCTTTTCTGACATTAGCTCTACAGCTGTTTCAATGCTAGCTACAGTTTCTTTAAGCGACATCAGCTCATCTAATTTCCCATTTATAGTAACGAGTAGGGTTTTAATGTCGGCTATCTCGTCATCAGCCAGCTTTTCACCTTGATTGTCTCCTTTGCTGTTTCCATTTTTACATGTAGGGCATGCCCATTTCTGCTTGCCTGACTCCGATTTACTTTTGTACGGCTTTACGGTAAGCCCAGCACAGGTTCCGAGATGGTACATTGGACGATGTGGCGCTTATATGTCTGAGCCGCTGTAGTTCTTTCGCATTGCTCGATGGACTACTGGCATCTCTGCTGAGGGTTGTCTCCGTAAACAAAACCTGGCTTGTTGAGCGTTGTCGTCAATGAGGGCGAGGTTGTCCCCGTAGATAGGACGAGGCCGTTGTCCTAGGACCAAGCATTTGCTGCAGACCACGGTGCACAGTCTCAGGGCGTGGAAGATCAAGCCCGACTGATGCAAAGCCACTGGTGTCCTCCTCCTGCTCAGCTCGTCAATCTCGACGTCCTTGATTCACCGCCATCTTCGCCCAGTGATGATGATGATGGCCTCATATTATGGCTCGTACCCACACTGAGGGATTGGCCAAGAATTGCGTGCTGAAGCGATTACATAATCATTTGAAGTGTTACTTATTCGATGAATAAATAAGAAAGAAATATAAGGAAAGCTACAAAAACTAATAAATTACATTACAAGAGAACGATCAAAAAGTTATTCGTTTTGTTGGATTTTATGTAACCGCAAACGGCATCAAACACGTCCCTGTGGCTGACCCCTATATTTGACGCACTGAAAGATAGTATGATTTCTGATGATAACATTACCCTAATTCCGCAAGCGGAAGTTCTAGATGTCTTTTTCTTAACAATTTGTATCGCCCACATACCAAAAAGTAGTGATCTAATGATTCTATTTCTTGGCAGTATGGACACAGAGGCAATAGCGTCAGACCAGTCCTGTGTAAATATAGGTTTAATGGAGGGACACGGCAGCGTAATCTCGCGATAACTACTGTCAATGTCCATGTCTGTCCATGCTGTTATTAATTCATTGACATCTCTATGAATTGAATATTTTCTATATCTCATTGCTGTTATGTGCGCCACTACTGGAATAACCGGCATTATAGGTCCACTCAGGGATGCTCGCGCTAATGAGTTTCATTTTTCATTTGAATGTTAGCCACAATGGCCAGGTACCCATAATAACTTTAGAGAATTCAACTGTGGAGGAACTAATGTTAGAAACGTCTTTATAGTTGCCGAATTGGATGAAGCTGTAAGCGAAGTACAGACCGAAAGGGAATCTGTTATAATGACCGCACTTATTGAGTTTTAAGGAAGTTTCCGAAGTGCTAAAATCACTGCTAAAAAGTTCGGCTTCAAAAACGGGTGTAAAATCTGGCAGTCTCAAGGAGAATGACCAGGCAAGAAGAATCGAGAAAATGCCTACGCCTTCCTTTTCGTTGTTCACTGAAGCGTCTGTAGCTATTATGTTATTTGTTTGTACGTATGCTAGGTAATCTTGCAACAGGTTATTTAAAGAAGTGGCTGATTGAAACCTAGAGTTTGGGGCGAAGATATCATCAAAATATATCTTAATATTCTGATTTGATTCCGTTGACGGAATTACCTCTCGAATGCTCACATTCAGGCTAATTGTTTTTGTACAAATATAATCTGTGGAGTGTGAAAACGAGGCCAATGAGCAAGGAAGAAGGAATTTGGATAATTAATAAAGGCGTATTCAGATCGTCTAAGCGGTATGCTGTAACATTTCCGAAATGCTTGAATTGTTAAGATGCGAAATCTGCAGGGCAATGTTGGAAGGCGCGCTTCTTGATAGATAACATTAATAGCCACAAACCTTGGCAGTCCCAGACACAAGCGTAGGGCCTCACGCTCCAAAAGAGCCAGAGGCTTTATTTTATAAGCAGGGCCGCCTGAGAACAAGACACACCCAAATTCCAATATGGGGCGCATATACATTTTATAAATCGTCAACAGTGAATCCCTACGTAGTCCATATTGTCGGTTACTCATTCTGCGCAGAATACCTAAAGCACGTTGTGCCTTACCCGCTACACTTTCTATGTGTGGACTCCAGTAGAGTGTTCTATTATATGGGATTCCCAAATATTTTAGAGACTCCACCTGTGGAATGGGTTCTTGCTTATAAGCTATAGAAATTGAAACCAGATCCATGACCGGGAACATTAAAATTGCGCTTTTGCTTACATTCAATGACATACAAATTGTCTGAAGCCATACCTCTAGCATACTCATGTATCTTTGTAATTTTTGGTATACAGTGTTAATGTCGGTGTCAGCCGCAAAGAATGCAATGTCATCTGCATACACGTACACGTGGACATCCTGACAAGTGGGGATGGAGCTCATTATTATATCAAATAAAATTGGGGATAGGACCGCTCCTTGGGGAACACCGGGAGAGTCTGTCTGAATTTAGATGATGAGCATCCGTCCTTGAAGCAAAAAAAATTATCTTCATCGCAAAAATTCTGCCAACCACGCGGTAATATAATTTGGGAAATTACGATGCTGTAGAATATCCAGTAAAATTGAATGTTCAACGCTGTCGTAAGCTTTAGCTATATCTAATTTCACCAAAGCAGAATATTCTCTCCTTTTCCGGGCAAGTTGGATGCGGCTCTCTATATCAGCATGGGACCACCATATTGAGCAATTAGCTCTGAAGCCTATTTGACTTGGACTTAATATTAAATTATCCGTTATCCAGATAGTCATTCTGCAAAGTAATACCATCTCTATGAGCTTGACCATATTAGAAGTAAGAGAAATAGGTCTGATGTTTTCTATGTTATAACCCACTCCTGGATTTTTAGGTATCGGGATTACTTTAGCTACTTTCCAATCGTAAGGTATCTAGGCTTTGTGTAAGGAATAGTTTGTAACGTTTAGAAGGTCTCCAGGAGCTAGATCGAATAAAATTTTTATCATGTGAACGGCAATTCCATCGGGATCAGGGGCTGACATGGGTAAGTTTCGAATCATTTGAGCTAATTCAGGCAATGTAACTTCAGTAAACACTGATGACCGGGCTAATTTTTGCATTTAGAGGACATCGATGACGTGAATCTACTCTCCAAGCCTTTAGCAGGGAGTTCAAGAGATTTGCTCATTACATCAGGAGACAGATTGACATAATCAATATTACTTGGCGATGGCAGAATTTCCCGATACCTCATGTACGTAAACAACGAGATTTTTGTTTTTTAGATTTAGAAAGGAAATCATAGTGTTTTATATCATAATCTTCTTTAGCTTGAGCAATTGTACGTTTAAATGCAGCAGCGTAAAACTTGTAATCAGACCAATTTTTTAGGGCACTGGTTGTAGAGGAGCTGCTTCCAAGCTGCCTGTCGGCGTCGGTGGTCTCGCGTGCAGTCTGTATTCCACCAAGGGCTATAAGATGTTTTTCTTTGCAGATGTAACATTAAATTCAGCCTTTTTTCTATGTTCTTTTAATTACCGCACCATGTTTCATAGCCTTGGTATCTTCTTGCTCTTCAGAATAAGAAGCCAAATGTACCTTAAGATCGGATTTAAATTTATTATAATCTACAAATACGCGTACCTGGGAGCATGATGGCGTAATCAGGCAAGCAATTTCAACCATTATTGCAAAGTTGTCGCTGTTGGTGGCACAGTCCAAGGCTGCCCATGATGAGCATGTGAGGGACGAACTTACGAAACTTAAATCCAATGCGGAGCGAGATTGTTTACAAATAGATGTAGGAATTCTAGAGTTCAGACAAGACAGATTATTATCTATTGCCCAACCCCACAAGCGTTTGCCACTTTGGCCAGTTCGAAAGCCCCAGCACGTGTGATGGGAGTTGAAATCTAAAACAAGAATTTTGTCCTTACACCATGAAGTCACTGCTGTATCCAAACATCGAGTGTTCTGCACACAAAGTATAAATTTACTAACGCGAAAGGTAGACACCCTGGTATGGTTATATCTCATGCAAAAAATTTCACTTTCGGGAGACACATGTTTGTATGAAATCTTTGCCTTAAGGCTAATTCTGTTAGTGATAAAGAAAGCTAAACCTCCGCCCTTCGATAGACGGTCCAGTCGGACAGATCGATAGTTAGTTAATTGAAAAAATTTATGTCCTGAAAGCCATGTTTCTTGCAAAGCAATAACATCCGGGGAGAATTTCGATGATAAATACAATAAATCTGTTGCTGCAGAGTGAATTGATCGGCAATTCCAATGACGAATTTTGAGACCTATGGTTGCGAAAGTATGGACTCAGTAACTGCCTTACTTAAAATTCTTTCCTTTAAAAAATCTTCCTTTGTAACGCTGTATTTCAGATATTTCTTTGTGTTTGACTGAGTTAGAGTAGTGGCTTCTTTCTTTTCTTTTTTTTTGGGGGGGGGAGGGGAATGGAATCTACATCGTTTTTAACGATCGAGGATCCATGTCCATTACACCTGCGCCCTGTGTGTTATCATTGAAGCCTGTGCATTGGCTCTGGTTGATATCGACAGATGGGCCTACAATTTGGGCATCTTGAGAGGGGAAATTGGTGCTTACTTTTTTCATTTGAAGGACGTGGACAGTCAGTTGTTTGAGAATTTATACCAACTGCTGTTGTTCCGAATATCTGCGCCATCTGGCTAGTTAGAATTTGTGTCAGGGACTCACAAAGGTTTTCCGGCTAGGCGCTCCATTGCTTTTTTTCCATTACGCTTTCGACAGCATCAGCAATAGAAAGTGAAAGAGACGCACCCGTTGCTGTCGCTTGGCGGACTGTGACGCTGGCGTATCTCTGTGTCCTAGCATTAATTTCAGTTACGGCTTCTCTACAGGAGCGTCTTCTTTCAACGATTTCCAGGATTTGAATTTCCCGTGCCTTTGCTGAGCAATTAGAATAATCAGCAGAGTGCACGTCATTGCAGAGGCAGCACCTTTCTTCCTTGCTTTTGCACTCGCTAGAATTGTGCTCTTCACCACAGGTTCGGCACCTGGGAGCAGATCTACATCCTTTTAAGGGGTGACCATAACGCCAGCACTTCACACACTGTAGGGGACCAGGGGACAGAGGTTGCACTCTATAGATTAGAGGTCATGCCTTAATCTCTGATGGTCGAATTGTCCCTGCAAACGTGGCTATGACTGATTCAGTAGGGATCCTGTATTTCTCTACCACACGTCCACACCTATATGCTGAAATTACACCCGCCGGCGAAAACATCGCTAATACTTCTGCCGGTGTAATGTTCACGTCGACGCCGCGGACAAGCCCTTTCACACAAGCCAAGTGTGGAGGAATAAATGCGCTCACCGGATTGGCGGCAAACAGCGAACAATTTAAAAGGTCTCGTACACAGGACTGGTGTGCAGGAAAGTAGGCTACCACCTCTGCCAAACTGGCGGACCTCAGTGATGTTCTGGAAATGGGCCGTCGCTGATCGTAATTCCGTCTGAATCGCTTTTGGATTCTTCATCCGTATGACTCCGTAACTCGTTGGAACAAGAGCCACAGGAACTGATGTGACGTCGTTGCGAAGAAACAGATCCACAGGTAACTCCTGCGGAGGAATAGAAGCGGACCAGGAGCAGGCCTATGGCCCTCGTGACGAAAAGGACATCTGCGTGGTCTGATTAGCTAAATAATAATGAGGCAAACAAAACAGTTCACAATCGATAAAAGAGAAAACAGCTACTCAATCCTTGACCAAAACCCTGGGAGGCAAGAACAGCTCCACTGGAAGCGGCACTGGACCGCGCCGTCCGCCACGTCTTCTTCTTCGCCGTGCTTTTTCTTCTTGTCCCTTCTCCTCTAGCGGTGTTCTGCCATTTCCCACCTCAATCCTTCCAGGCCACGTCCAGCCTTCTTCCGCTTCCTTTGTCCTTTTTCTTTTACTTCAACTCGTGACAGGCACCGGGACGCCCATTTCGTCATTTGTTGATCGGTGACAACGTTTAAAACTGTTATATAACTACCTGGCCACAAGATTCTTCGGCAAACCCTTGACTAAAGAAGACGCAGTTCTGTTTAATTATGAGGTTACGTTATGTTGGAAAGAGATCTAAAGATGAATGTAAGTCGTTTATAGCAGAAAAATCACTTTTTCTATAGTCTCTGGTCAACTTAGAAGGGCAATGTTTACGGTGACAATGATTCTCGTGTTGAGAACTGGGTTATGTCGTGATCATGCAGCATGTGTCTATTTCTACAGTCAGAGATAGATCACTTTTCAACAAATTGGAATAACTGCCACACTAGGGGGACAAGATAAATGCATATTAGCCCCAACTTCCCTCCTGCCCCTCCGAGTTCCGATATTGACAGATCAATTGAGATGGTGAACCGACTCACTGCGGCCTTCCTTTCGCGCCTTCAGGGGTCGGCGTCTCTGAGCGGTTAGGGTGGCATTGACGGTGTCAAAACCAGGCTCCTTTACCAAGCAAGATGTTGGCAAATATGTAGGAATTATTCCTGCCTGACGAAAAAAATAGCTATATATGCTTAGTGAACCCATCTGCGCATTTTAAGTAATCGGCACCAGTTTAACGGCATTAGGCATGCGCATGTGGTGCAAAAAGTCAAGAAAAAATCAAAAGCCATTCAACTCTGTGAAGGTGGATGACCAGCGAAGCTGTTTGGCACACGACACAGAGAAGACACAGAATTTTGAACAAAGGTATGAACACATGTATTGTCCCGATCGGTGGTCATTGTGACGCTAGGTACGCACACATATTCTCGTATCACCTGTGTTACTAAGCGCGTAAGCATTTCTATGCCTGCCCAACGAGAAATTTGTCCATCACGTAATAAAATGAATGGCTCATACCCCGTAAGCAATGGCTCATAACGCTGTAAGCAAGCTAAACACAATTATCTACCTCGGAGTCAACTAATCTTTAAAATAGTGCCTACTGAAAACTAATATCCAAGTGTCTCATTGAGACGCATAAGCTTTTGCATAGAATAAAGCGATTTTGGCATCACATTCGGGAGCTGAGTGTTTGCACACGCAGATTCGGTGACGGGCACGAAAAATCCACAGAACCATAGCCGTAAACAGTAATAGATGCCCACTTAACAGTAAAGAATCCTCAATGCACGGGTAAAACGTCACTGGGCGACGTTTCTACGACCACGGCAAAGAACCATTGCGCAATGAATGAGGCCCTTTTAAGTTATGCAAGTGTGCCACCTTCAATACATATATGAAAATTGTATCCCTTGCGCTCGAATAAAATATCTGGACTACCTGCATGATGTCATGTCGTCGACAGCGGCCCGGGCGGCGGTGGAGGCGGCCCATTTACGCGCTCCAGGCCGAAGCGCAATTAAATACGCTAGACGAACTGGTTCACCAACGTCGCCAAGCTCGTTCCGCAAAGTTCCATAATGTCCCTGAAGCCGCAGCTCTTGAGAAGTATATGGCTGACGATTCGGTGATGCCCCGCGATTCCTGCCCGTCACGACCACCGTGGCTTTATCAGCAAGTTACGGACAATCGGCCTCTGACTCGCATGCACACACGATCCGTTGGCCGCCTTAATGAGTCGAGTATAATAGCGAATAGCTCATCAACTACGAGTGCGAGCTCTTCCTCCAGATATGTAGCGTATGTCGACGCCAGTGTGAGTGATGATCACGTCACCACGGCTATCGCTTGTCCGGAAATATTGACAGAAATCGCAACCTGCTCGTATGCTTGCTCCCCTGCCTGGCCGTCGACACAGGCGGAGCTCTTGGCAATCCGAGACGCAATATCCATCCTCGGTCCGCTCCTTTTGCCGTCTAGTAGGCACATTGACATCTTCACCGATTCCTCAGCTGCCACCCGTTGTCGGCAGCGTGTTCTGAATTCCGACGTTTTGGCACAGGAGATTCAGGACACAGTTGAGCAATTACACGTTACAGTACGTGTACAATGGATACGTCGCAATGCACATCCAACACAAGACTCAGTGGATGCAGCAAGTCATGACAAAACTTCTCGTCCACTTCAATCGGCCCCCACCTGTCTGGAGACAAAACTCCTCACAGAAAAATAATACCTTCGGCGCGCCGCGCGAGCACTTCTCCCACCGTGGGGCACTGACCTACCTGGCGGCCTAGCGCGCTGGGAAGTGGTCTTGCTACGAAGGTTACGCCTCCGTGTCGCGCTTAACCCTGCGGTAACCTGGTCATGGTCGGCACAGTACAGTGCCTCCATCAGCGATTCCTGCCCCTTCTGTCCCGCTCCTGTCTGCGAGGTGGACACTGGGCACCTCCTCTGGACTTGCCCCTCTACACGCCCTCCGCCAGAAACACCTGCTTCGATGTGGACCACCCCCAGCTCGGCCGCTGGATGTAGACAGTTGGATCTTGGGGCCCCACCAACGGACACTGCTGGACTTCCTCCGAGAATCCAGCGTGTATCGACACGTGTAAATAAGTCTTTATGCCAGAAGGCACGCTATCGCAATAAAAAACCTCGTACAATCCCCGTTTAATCATGGTGACACCTGTATAAATAGGCATGCCACCAGGTGACGCCAGCAGCGCTTGTTCACTGCTGCCTGGGGCGTCCCTGTCGGTGCACGCATGGACACCACATCTGCCCCTCCTTGAAAAGAACAGAACGTAACTGTAAACGGTAGCTGCACACAACAGGGCAACTTTGTACACACTGCAAGGAAGCACACACTGCAAGAAAGTACACGCTGCAAGAAAGCACACACTGCAAAGTGCACACCACACAAAAAAAGTACAGCGTGATCTGGTAACGTAGTGTCCAGACAGATTCCCTGCCTTCCGGCGTTTTTTTTTTTTTGCCAGTCCATCGAAGTCCTCTGCAAAAGCCGCAGATGGTTCACGCATTCGCAAGTCGGAGACCCAGGCCCACTAGTTCGACTTCTAGCCGACGCTCGAAACGGCGAACAAGTAGTAGCAGCGTCCTGTGGTTCACGTAATAATTTGTACGCTAGGGAGCGGTGTCCATCGGCAGAAGCATGGTATATGAGTGCATAAGCCCGTCGTCTCAGAAATCTGCGTCGTACGCGACCACATGGCGTCTGTAGACGTCCGGCACAGCAGAAATCCACAGGAGCCATATCTGGCTTCGTTTGTCTGTCGCCTTACAAGTCCGGCAGCGCAGTGAACTGTGTCGCCTCATCCCCCCCCCCTCTCGAGAGAACCTGGTTGGGGGTGCCTCGAAGCAAGTAATGGAGGCGTACACATAGAAGTATTCTTCGGAGAAGTAGGCATCGAAACAGTATGTTTCACGGACACAGGCATAGGAGTAGGCATTGGGGTAGGCGTCGTAAGACCAAGGCTCAGGAGAGACGGCGTCGCAGGAGATGGCGTCGGAGCACTAAGCGTGGTCGAGTGGGACCCGGATGCGTCTCCTCGGGAAGCTCAGTACTCGTAGGGGCCCTTGTACGCGACACGCTGAGAAGAGTAGGCATCTCTCGCGCGTCGGTGTCTTGCATTCCTGACTATGTCATTTCTTCATGCCACTGCACTGGAGCGGCAAACGGATTGTATGTGCCCACATTTTCCACAGTTGAAACAAATTGCATCTCGAGCTGGACAGGTCGGTGAAGTTGCGAGATGATATCTGGAACCGCAGCGGTAGCAGGTGGTTGATGGTCGGGGCGGACGCACGCCATGTTGGCTCCTACCGGGTTCTAGCCGGGGATGCCGCTCGTGCCGTGGACCGTTAATTTGTTCTACTCGGCAGCGGTGTCCGATCGAATTCACCTGCGCCGTTGTAAACTGCTCCAAGTTCTGACCATTCTGCTCCTCCTTCCTCGCTGTTGATTCATTGAATGTCGTTACGAAGTGTTGCTTCAGCATATTTAGCGTCTCCTCGTATATATCCGTGGACTCCGCGATCGATGAATCTATGGTCTTTCCCGCCGGCGTCTGGGCCTCTTGGAGATCGATGTATGCAGGCCCTCAACCCCCGGGGCGGTCAGAAGAATCCTCTTTTTGAAATCAGGAGTGGTGTCTCCGGCCAGTTCCACATAAACTTCGAAAACGCGACGCCACTTCGCCCACAGTATGGAGGGGCGGGCCCGGAGTCTGCAAAAAAGGTGGCGGCGGAATTCCACAAAGCATGCATGCAGGGCGAACAGTGTCGTTGTCCGAGTAGGAGTACTCTGCAGCGCAGGTAAAACTGCGATGTCCTAGGCTTCAGTAGTTGGATTGGTCTGTGCCTTGGCAGCGTCTAAGTTCACGTCGGCATTGATGAAATGCGCTGTAGCGTTCAGCGTCCGTGGTCCGAAGCAGTAGTAGAAGGGACACGCCCAAGTATCAGCAGTAGCGTCGCAGCAAACGAGGCATACATGGGCAGCAACTTGGACGCGTAGCAGCAGCAGTAGTAGTAGAGGTGGGATAGGGATGCGTCTCAGCAGCAGCAAAGTCCCTCGCGTCCATCGCAGAAGCATAATACGCAGCAGCAGTATTGAGCAGTGGTAATGTTCGGAAATAGTGCCCGCAGCAGTAAAAGTCCCTTTCACCTCGTTCGCAACTGTTATGTCATCGACAGCGGCCCGGGCGGCGGCGGAGGCGGCGCCGTACAAGGGGGATCGCGCTGCAGGGCGTCGGCCGACGACATGGAAGGAAAAACAGGCGAAGAACCCCGCGTACAATCCCCGTTTAATCGTGGTGACACCTGTATAAATAGGCATGCCACCAGGTGACGCCAACAGCGCTTGTTTACTGCCGATTGGGGCGTCTCTGTCGGTGGATGCATGGACGACATCACGCATGACAGCACGGCTCAAGCACAAAGGATGTATGTATAGTACGTATATGTGACGAACCGCATGAGGACGGTGCGGTGCAATAGTGGTGAAGGAGGAAGACGAGGTTTGGAATAAATAGAAGAAGGCAACGCCCGTGGGTGGCCGTCGTCAATTTCTTCCCGAGCCGCGTCGGCAAGATATTCTTGAGAAGACATTGATTGAGAAGAAAGAAGAACCCGGCTGCTAAGCGTGCCGCAAAAAAGAACAAGTCGGCTTGGCAGCAGTGGCTGCCAGTGTCTCTGCCCTGTTCGGCGCTCGATCTAGCTCTGCGTTTAGTAAACGAGTTCCTCGATTCTGGCTTCTCCTGCTTTGGGGGCGTAGGTCAAGTATCGCGTGGTATTTTTTTTCCCCAGCTTGTAATATTCCGTTACGCTTTTTCTTTATGTGTTTTTATGTTAGCCTTGCTTGATGTCTGTATCATCACCGGGCTACGGGGCTTCCCCGTGGTAAGCCTAGGTAGCTCCTCATGAGCTGCCACTTGAGTTTTTTCTTCGCAGTGGAGCCGGCAATGTTCCTGTGGCCATGGTACCCACCGACGGCGGAACGATCAATATGAAAAATCCAAAGACGATTCAGGGCGAATTGCAAAAGGCCTCACCGCACTTCCGCCAGATCACAGAGGTCCACCAATTCGGCAAAGGGGGTATGCTATGCTGCTCACGAGACCAGACCTGTGTGAAAGAACTACTCAGTTGTACCACCTTCGCTTCACATCCGGTGAGCTGTTTCGTACCGCCACATCTCGTATGCTCTAGAGGCATTGTGCAAGGGGTAGACATCACTTTCACCCCTGACGAGATTTTAGACATGTTCTTGGTGGCTGGAGTCATTTCCGTTTACCGGTGTAGTCGAGTAATTGACAATAAAAAGATACCAACAGAGTCGGTTATAATTACATGTGCTGGGACGATGCGGCCAACACAAATTAAGGTCTGGCCCCTAATTTACAAGGTAGAAGCTCTGGCTCTACGCATTCTACAATGCAACAAATGTTGGCGATTTGGTCACAGCGTCAGGGGCTGCAGATCTGCACCCCGCTGCCGTACTTGTGGAGACAACCACAATTTTAGTGATTGTTCGTCAACAGAAGAGAAATGTTGTCTCTTTGGTGGTGGTCACCCCGCTAACTACTCGAATTGCCCTGCAAGATCACAGGAAATGCAAATTATATAATACCATTGAAAGGAGACGTTGCTCACGCCGTGATGCTGTTGTTGAGGTTCAGGGGAGACCTAGGGGATATGCAGGAGTGACAGCCCGTCAGCAAATTTTTGCAGACTCAGCCCTTTCCGATTCTATTGCGACAGCGGTCGAAAAATCGCTGTCAAAAGCAATGGAACAATTAACATTAAACTTGTCAGAGACGCTAGCTCAAGTGCTGATTTCACAAATAATTCAGTTGTTAAGTCCTTTAACGAGTTCTAATGCTAACTCGCAGATTCTTTCACAGGCCCTAACATCGAATGCTCAACAGCTTATGGATCCCTTATCAGTTACTGTAGAAGACGCAAGCAATGCGAGGCCATCAGCTTCAGCTCAGCAGACCGACAACGGCTATTTGTCTGGATCAGTGTCGGAAAACAACCATGATGTAGAAATGGACCTCCCGACGCTCAAACGCACAAGATCACCTAACGATAACTCGTCGGTCTCTGTGCTGCACTCAAAAAACAAAAAGTTTGTGAAAGATAGTCTTTCCAAGTCAGATTCTAATTCTAACTCTTCCAGCTCTGTCCCTGAATCAAGACCCACAAAGTACGGTAAAGACAGTATCTCGAAAAAAGATTTTCTAAAAGACAGTATTTTGGAGCAAGCGGTCTCTAAAGTAGGCATTAATTCATCATAGGTTATTTAAAAGTATTACAGTGGAACTGCCGTTCCATTATTTCAGCAGCTACCGATTTAATATATTTTTGTTCACAACTTTCTCCCGACATTATTCTTTTGCAGGAAACTTGGCTTTCCAATGGCCAAGATTTTCATATAAAAAATTATCGTTTATTTCGATTGGACCGTCCATCGAGAGGCGGAGGACTTGCTTTCTTAACAACTAAAATATGCCACAAAGTAAAAATTTCCTATCAGTATATGTCTAAAGAGTGTGAGATACTAGCAATAGATGTAACTATTCCTAGTTGTTCCCCATTTTCATTAGTTAATAAATATTTTCCCACAGGCGTGCATGATACTCGTTTCCTCGATACCGTTGTCAAATCTTGTAGGAAAGAAATTGTGTTAGCCGGAGACTTTAACTCCCATCATGTGTCTTGGGGTTTCAAAACGGACTCATGTGGAAAGCGATTGTCGGACTCGGCAATTAGTCAAAATTTTTGTTGCTTAAACACAAATTCAGCTACCTTTATTCAGAGCCTTTCTAAATCAGCATTGGATCTTACATTTGCCAGTTCAGGAATTTCCGTAACTTCCTGGTCTACTGTCGACTCAGCCTCAACTAGTGACCATCTACCTATTAGGTTTGATATTGTCTGTCCTGTTATTTCCCTGGAGTCAACGACGTGGACTTTTGTCAACTACCAGAAATTTCAGAGTGTCTTGAAAATGGTCCTCAACTCCCAGAAAACGGTACCCAACGACATCAAAGCCATGAAGCTTTGCGCTTTATTAAAATGTTCCTTTAAAAGTCCCAATTTAATGTTAACATAAGCAAAGGTACTACCTCTCCTTGGTGTAATTCGGATTGCACGCGGGATTATAGAAGACGAAAAGCCGCGTGGAAGAAATTACTTTACAATCAGTGTCCGAGTAACTATAAATTCGCAGCTGCTGCGTTGAAGAGAACAGTATCGAATGCCAAATGCGAATATGACGAAAAACATCATGACTTCCTCTCTAAGCCCAGCAACAAAAAAGCTCTGTTCAGATTCCTGCGATATAGAAAATTCATACCGACACGACCGAATACTGAATCGATAATTCTTTCACCACGCGAGATATCTGCTTCATTAGAATTTATAGGAAAGGGCTTAGCGCAACTCTCAACATCACGTTTTCCGAATGGGCCACTAAGGCCCCCGGTCACAGTGTCAGAACTGTCTAATGGCCTTGGGTCTCTGCCTGCCTCAGCTCCAGGTCCTGACGGCATTTCCAATGCCATGCTAAAATTATTGTTTGAAATGTCTCCTGATGACATTCTGAACACGGTAAATTATTCTCTACAAAATTCATGGATTCCGCAAGAATGGAGGACAGCCAAAATTATTCCGTTGCTTGAAAAACAAGGAGCCGGCTACAATCTTGACAACATTAGGCCTATCTCTCTTACGTCAAATATGGTAAAACTAATTGAAAGAGTTTTATATGATCGTATGATGGATCATATATCTCAAAATTCGTTACTGAGCCCATGCCAAATAGGTTTCCGGCCCGGTCTGTCCATTTGGTGTGCGCATGTAGATTTGAAAGCCGCATCCAACTTGCTCAACATAGAAAAGAAGTTAGTGCTTTTGGGACTATTGACATCGCAAAAGCTTATGACAGCGTTGAGTACTCTCTACTGCTGGACAGATTACAGTCCTACAATTTTCATAGACATATAACGACATGGATTTTTGAATTTCTAAGAAAGAGAAAATTTCATTGTTTTCAAAACGGCTTTTCTTCAAGGCAGTTCGATCAGACAAGAGGGGTGCCCCAGGGGGCTGTTTTCTGTCTCCTGTGCTATTTAACCTATTGATGAGTTCAGTACCGCTGCACCAGGATGTGAATCTGTATGTCTATGCAGATGACATTGCATTTTTCGCAACTGATAGAGACATCAATTCTCTTAACCTGTCTTTGCAAACGTACCTCTGTACTCTACAGACGTGGCTTCATGATCTGCATCTATCACTAAATGTAAACAAAAGTGCAGTCCTTGTTTTTCCGCTTTCCGGGCCGTAACAGTTATCATTAGTATATGAACAGAGAACCATTCCTCAGGTAGAGTCACTTAAATACTTGGGTATCATATATGACGGAAAACTTAACTGGCGTTCTCACATGGAGAATATTGGAACGAAGGGCATACGAGCCGTAGGTTCACTACGTAGACTGAGTAACCGACGTTCCGGTATGCGAAGTGACACACTAATTATGATTTATCGTATGTATATACGACCGATTCTAGAATTTGACTGTGTTTTATTCTCTGGAAGTGCAAAATATAAATTAAGACCCCTTGTTCTGTTAGAAAGAGAAGCTCTTCGACTATGTTTAGGTCTCCCTGAATTCGTTGCTAATAATGTACTATACCAGGAAGCGCGCCTACCTACTCTTCACACACGATTCCGCATGCTTACGGTTCAAACCTACTTAAGAGCTTATGAATCTTCGCTAAGACTTGGACAATATGCATTTATTAGTTAACCTAACCCATATTTTGAGAACACGTGGTCACGGTTGCATACCCCACAAGTTGTATTTGTGCAAGCACAATTAACACCTTTAAATGTTAGCCTTAGAGAAATAATTCCGCTTCATAGGTCTACAGGATCGCTCAAAATTGAATTTGCAGACATTTTTCCTAACAATGCAAAATTTCTGCCCACAACATATTTGAATGACCGTTTACAAGAATATTCGGCCCGTTTCAAAATAAATGTAATAGCGACTGATGCTTCTTCGTGTGAAGAGAAGGCAGGTGTGTGTATCTACTCACCATCCCTCGATTGGTCTTTTTCACTTCGCCTACCAGATTACACATCAATTTTTCATGCCGAACTTCTGGCAATAGTTCTTGCCTTGAGGAAATTACCCGTTGATACTACAAGAGTTATTATCGTCACAGATTATCTATCTGTATGCAGCGCACTTACTGCGTCTACAAAATCGACATTGAACACGTTTTATGCATTAGCTCCGCCTCATTTAAGTTTAGTTCTTAAGGTATGGGTCCGAGGCCACCGAGGCATTCATATTAATGAAACAGCCGATTCCTTGGCCCGAGCTTTTTTAACAGGCCCTGTGCTACCTGTGCTGCCGGCAACGGCACACGTCACTGCAGCCAGATATAGACAATTTTCTTTGAGCGAAGACAAAAAAGCCCTGTCATTAGCAAAATGTACAGATTTTTTGCACCTAAATTATTCTTGGAACCGGAAATGGTGTCCTAACCGTAAATTCGAAGTTTCATTTACTCGGCTGCGTTGCCGTATTACAACAACTAATTTTTACTTGCACAGGTGTGGTCTGGCGGTATCCCCTCTATGCTACCTCTGCAATGAACCGGAATCTATAGGTAATTTTTTTATTATCCTGTCCGCGATTTTCTGTTCACCGAAAACTATGTCTAGAAATCGCACTTCAAAATTTAGGATTGCCTTTAAACAGCACTGCTATTCTCTTCCTTGGAGCAACAGTATTGAGATACAGCCACAGGAACGTTTGCCTAGCCATTTATAATTTTCTATGTGGCACAAAAAGAATGCCTTGTTAATAGTTCTTAAATTCCACAATTGATTTACTTCTACTTCAGTCTAGGAAATTCAAAAAGTAAAAGCACAAATGCACAGTTTAAATCCTTCTAGTATTATTATTCAAAAATTTAGCTTACCCAAGTTGAAGTATATGTTTTGTTATTTTTTTAATATTATTATTCTTTTTTTATTTTTCTTAGTATTCCTATCAACGCAAGGGTTACTATAGTATTGATCACTAGTTTTACTCATGTATTCACAGTTTATTTTCTATCTTGGATTATATATTTATTTTACTTTTGCGTTATTTATTAACCAAATTCTTTTATTTATTCAATCATATTACCACCCGATTCGTGGCCTATCCCCCATAGTGGGTTTGTGCAACTGACTGAGGCTTCATCATCATCATCATCATCATCATCATCGTACCACCGCCATGTTTCCTGCGTTGTACTAGTCAGCAGGATCGACCATGTCCTACATCATGACAGCATCCAAGAAAGCCATCAACATCCCGAAGTACTCGGGAGCACCCGAGGACGTCCCCTTTGACAAGTGGCTCCAGCTCTTCGAGGTGACGAGGTGAAGACTGCGGCCGCTGCATAGACGAAGCGAGACAGGCTGTCCCATATCTCCGATTACCTTGAAGGTGAGGCCTTCCTATTGTACCTTACCAAAGTGTTTGACACTGACGCATCTTGGAAGACCGTCACCCAATGCATGACACAACGCTTTACAAGCACCATCGCGGATCCTTTCCGTCAGTTCATTCATCGTCGGCTAATACCGGGCCAGAACCTGAAGAACTACTACAATGAAATGTTTCTGGGGCGCCTTGCCGGCCTAAAGGATGCGCACCTCATATCAGGGCTCATTGACGGCCTTCCCGCCGACATGGAGATGGCTCTTCCTGGGCTTAACCAGCCTACACTTCAGCTGCGCTGCAAGTAGTCAACTATGCAGCGAGTTAAATCACAGCGCGTTTCTACCAGGCCGAAACACGCAGATCAGCACAGCAAATGGCAGCGCCCATCAGCGTCCACCTAATACACCGACATGAGCACCCGCGTTCGAATGCAGACACTGCGCAATGAATGGCTTACCTCGACAGATACACTGGCACAATGAATGTCCGCAAAGCGCAAGCATTTCCGCCCTCGCTACCAACAAGGGAAACGAGGAGGGCGACCCTAAGCTCTGTTAATTCTATCTGATGCACTCATTAACGGGTACCCTTGTCAGCGCTACTCTTGATACAGGAGCTACGATTATCTGTATCAGCGAAGCAGTGTTGGCGGCTCTTCACCTACAAATAATGAGAGATTCATACATCAATGTTCAACAAGTTACATCATCTACCAAATCTTTGGGTCCCGTCAGTCTAAAGATACAGAACGGAAAAATTGCAAAGGAAATTCAGGAACATGTTCTCCAAGGCATGAAGAGCAACCTACGTCTTGGCTTGGACAGTGCCTGTCTCATTAACTTGTCTCTGGATATTGATACCGTGACTCTACTCCAAGGGAATGACATCCTCCGACCTCGTCCACTAAACCATTCCACGGCTAACATGGACGATTGTTTGCAGGAAGTTGAAGTTTGTGACTAAATGAAACTCAGACGATGGCATTGAAGCAGCTTGTCCATAAGTACGAGGACATTTTTTTCCAAATCACAGACTGACATTTGGTGCATCACTAGCGAAACGCATCACATTGCTCTCACCAGCAATGCTCCCATCCGACCTTCTCACACAAGGATTGATACGACTGTCTACGTCACCGTACGCTGCGCCGGCGCTTCTGGCCGAGAATAAAGGAGAAGGACGCACGCGTTTCTGCGTAAATTACCGCAAGCTAAACGCAGTGACGGTGCCCCACTATCAACCCATCCCTCGTACCGACAACGTTCTTGACTCTTTCGGGAAATGGATGCATTTCTCGAGGTTAGGCATTATATCAGGTTACTGGCACGTGAGGATGCATCCGGAAGACATTCCGAAAACGGCCTTTGTCACACGTACCAGTCACTACGAATGACTTGTCATGCCTTTTCGTCTCCGGAACGCTCCAGCCACTTTCGAACGGGCTGTCAAGTCCATCTTGATCAAACACCCCTTGACGCACGTCACGAACTAGTTTGATGACATTGTCGTCGATGCTGACACTTTCCGAGACCATTTGAGGCATCTGGATGCCATCCTAAACACCTTTAGAAGCGAATGCGTTAAACTCAAATTGGAGAAATGACAGTTCGCACAAACTTGCATTGAGTACTGGGACACAGGGTTTCAAATGGCACAGTCACTCCGAAACAAAGCAGCGTAGAGGCAATCCTGCGGTTTCCCACGCCATAGCACCCTAAAGAGTTACAGCGTTTTCTCGGCACCGTCAACGTTTACCGTCGACACATCGCCCGCCTCAGTGAAATTGCTCGTCCACTGACACGCCTACTCAGCAGAGGCACCACATGGAACTTGGACACTGACTTGAACTGGCTTTCACTCAGCTTAGGAAATGTGTAACAGAGCCCATCCTTGCCATCTACGACACCGCCAAACCTTGTGTACTCTACTGCAATGCGTCCAACAAAGGTATCGGCGCCGTTTTGCAGCAGGCTGATGATGAAGGTCGAGAGCATCCAGTTTCATACCATTCACGGAAGCTGCTAAAACATGAAATCAATTACGCCATCACAGAACTTGAATGTTTAGCAATTACTGATGCCATCGATGAATGGCATTGTTATCTACATGCAAAACCTTTCACTGTGATCACCGATCACGTGGCACTGCAGCTACTTAAAAACATAAAAATCCTCGAGGCCGTCTGTTCCGATGGTCCTTGAAGCTCTCCATGTACTAGGTAAACATCAAGCACCAAAAGGGCTTTAACAACATCGAAACAAGTACACTGTCTACAAACTCTATCATTCAGCTCCAGGGTGTCTACCAAGTTGACATTTCCAAATTCCCTGAGTTTTCGATGTTTTCCCTGAGTTCCTTTGCGAAATTCCCTGAGTGACAGAGACGTTTACTTTATGTCAAGACCGGCTGACACCATGTCACCCGATGCTATCACTCTCTAGTAAGCACATGAAAAAAACGACTTAATTCAGTTTGAACAGTAAGGAGCAGCGTTTATATTATTCAAAAAGAGAACAGAAGGGAGGGGTTAGTAAAATGCACAGCGAATACAACGTCTTCGAAAAAAATGGTATAAGACCCATTTCACATCGAGTCAAACATTCTCAAATACGAATAAAAAGGACGCATAGAGAAGCAAATATTTTCGAATATGAGCTATTTTTATCAACTGATAGCAAGGTCATTGGTATGAGGCCCGAACTTTGTCTCTAGTGAGATTCTCTCTCAACAGCTGGTAAGTTAACCTCAACTTTCCCGAGACTTTTGACATACTCTCGGCGTGCGCACAACGCCTCAGTGTTGTATTTCACTGCTTTAATGAGTTTACTTTGGATTGGATGAGGGACACCTGCATTTCGGCGTCAGCCAACACTTTGTTTTTTGAGCTCAAGCTCCTTCAAAGCTGCGGCGGCACGCTTCCTTTCCCGTTCATTCCTCAGTGCATAGGTCCTTTCTGTTCTCCTGTGCCTTCCGCGCACGTTCGCCCAACGGACAGTCAACGTCCGATTTTTCGGACTCCTCTAGGGGCCGCGAGAACGTCCGAAAAATCGACCAGTTGGAAAAAATCAATGCAATGTCTTTTATTGCCCTTATGGTATCATCCGAAAAAGCTCTGAAGGCCGGCGAGTACACTTATTAGGCATATCGGTGCTAGTACTGTGGCAGGAGATGGCGGGTGCACGCGTGTATATTTAATGAATACAAACTGTGACCCGTGGCAATTGCCCCTTTCTACTAGTTATGCTTCAACGCTTAACGTTGCTGTATTACGCCGAAGCTGACTTTCGAAAAACCGCATAATGCAACGCGCCGTGCTTTCCAAGCATAGAAGCCAATCGCGAGGATCACAAAGACGGAGTCGGTGTTATCGCTGACAGCGGCGAATTCGTTCAATGAAAAACACGGCGCAGAACGGCAACAAGTTTAATAGCGAACGTCGAAGTACCTAGGCCTACGGCTGCCAGTGGATCCGCGTGCGAGCGCCGGTTCGAGGCGGCGAGATAACCAAATGGCGGCGGTGGTGCCTTTGATTAATGCCGTTTCGGATCTGCGGTCACGGCAAAAGGTCCGGAAAATCGGACGACGAAGGGCTCTTGCGTCTGAAATTCCAGACGCTCTTATACACTGACTCCATGGGGTATGTGGTGGTGCCACGAAGCCGTCCGAATTATCGGGCGTCGGGAAAGTCGGTCGTTGACTGTACACTGGCAACTCCCTTCAGCGGACACGGCGTCAAAGACGATTCGTTGTTATTCCTCTCCGTAACTCGAGCCAGCATTACCGTGACTTTCGTTCCCTTTCAATAAAATTACAGTTCATTTTCCAGCAGCAAATTACAATTCTTCAAGCACAACAACATTCATCAGCTTTATACAAGCTCACAACGCACACAATGTAATGGCTTAAATTAGCGCACTAATCAGTCCATAGTCACTCGTCTCTGCTGGAAAGTTAAAGACAAACCCCGAAAACCATGGACGCGTCTCCTCGCTGACGTTGTCGACGAGTACAACGAAACACCCCACGTGGCCACGGGCTATCCACCCTGCTTCCTTATGTATCTTAACCCCAGCTCCTCTCCAACGTTACCGAGAGCCTGCAGGAAGCTCGCGCAAACACGGTCCGCAATTCCCTGGCATATCACAAGAAAACAAACTCATATATGACAAGAAATTTGTTCCCTCAGAGCTTCAAGTGTTCCATACAAGACACCCTGGCACCACGACCGCGGTAAACTCAGTGCAATAATAGAAATACCGTATACGATAATACGCAAAATATTTGCTGTAAACTACGAGATCGACCGCAGTGTGACCCCACTCGGTCGCCAGACTGACATCGTTCAAGTGGGGAGATTAGGACGATATCATCCACCCTTACAACCCTTACGATATCATTACCCTCTCGGGGGGAGGGTAATGATATCGAGGGGGAGGGACGTGTGGCGAACCACACCAGGACGGTGCGGTGCGATAGTGGTGAAGGAGGAAGGCGAGGTTTAGAATAAACAGGGCTTCGCACGACCGCCATGTCTCCTGCGTTACATATATTTGTGGCTTAAACGCTGCCTCGCAGCATAACACAATCCATTCTCGTGAAAACGCAATACATTTCCTCTGAGCAACAGTGTAGCTGCTGATTAAATAATATACTACGAAAGGAAACTGTTTGAAGCTTTAGTTTTCATCGACAATTACACTGCGCTGCTTTTCTTGGAGGATTCAACGTTGTTGAAACATATTTACGCCCGGATTAGACGCAATAAAATAAGGTATTAGGTATTCCAGAAAGGTAAACTAGTGCCACTGTGTGTAAGCTCGGCTTAATACTGCGCATGGTTTTCTAGGTGCGCTGAAAAATCCCGAACACTGAATAGTGCGTAAAACATTTCGAAGTCTCTTTGCAATGCTCGATAGTTGTGCAAACAGCTTGCCACCAGTGAATAATACTTGAATGTCTGGTCTCTTACGTGGCTCGAGTTGGGAGTATCCGCAGAATCAGATTGCGGGCATCGGAGCTTATATCAAAGGGCAAGGTAAATTGATTCCTGCAATGCGGGCAGTTGTTGCCTTCGGTGATTTTGCGAAAAACGGCGGGTGGCCGACAAGCATTGTGAATCTGCAGAAAAGAGCAACAAAGTTCCTTGATCACTATGCAGAAGCAGTACGAAGACGAGGGAAACTACTAAGGGCTACCATGCAACGAATGGATCAGACGCCCAGGTGTTGGGTCATGGACAATAAATTCGCTCAGCCACTAATTCAATTTTTACACGAAGAGGGACTCCATGCTTTTCTTTAGGTACACATCGATACTGCTGACCGGCTGCACAAAAGTTCTGAACAGAGCCAACGTAGCACATACTGGACATGCGCCACTTCTATAACCACTGGAAGAATTGTGAAAAGGAAAAGTTTACAATAGGATCTTACCCTGGCCATGCAAATATGCCCCAAGCAGCCCCGTGCAGGCTGACGATAGTCGTATGCTATACAAAGCGACGTGTGAAGGCAGATGATAGCTGTGTGCGTGGCTCAATTTTATTACCGAGATGGATAATAAAGCTTAAGTCGAGCTGACGCAATTTCTATCTGTTCCGAAGGTTTTGTCTCTCCGCTACGACGAATCCTGCTCTTGGTATTGAAGAGGCTCTCGCCAGCACACAGGTAACGTAAGTCTTAGGTAGAGAGCAAGTTACTGAAAAAAACTCGGTATTGGTACTTTCTTCGTGCAGAAAAATCGTAGCAGAACTTTTGATTCCGAAGAATTGTGTCAAATGCGTCTCCAAGTAAGGCACCGCACTAACCGGAGACAAAAGGTTCGAAACATGAAATGTGCGTTGTTACTCGAGATATAATTATGAGATAACTTAGTTGGATAAGCATTATCTTTTTCTTCTGCCCATACGTGCTAAGGTGAGTCAACTGCCAATATAACATAAACATGAAGCACGCCTACATTTTTACACAGGCGACAAACAAATGCCTGCAACACTCCCAAGATGTGGTTGCTCAAAGCATTCAAACCAAGTAAGAAGGAGTGCACATGCAACTACCTTAATACGCTGAGCCCTTGAAGTTAGTTGATAGGTTAATTAGTTCAGCAGTGAGTGCAGATTCTTGCTCAGAAGCTTCGAAAGATAGTCATCACAAAATACGCTCTCAAGGAGTAGCCCATAAGCTTAGAAGTTCCATTTGTCAGGGGGCTCAGAATTTAGCACAATACCTTACACATAGGGCAGTTTTGAACTACGCCATTTCTTAAACGAAAAAAAAACAGTTTGGTAGGGGCCAATGGCTAAATCAAACTTTACTCCTCGTTAATTCCGCAGTGCAGCGATAGTCACGGGTTACGCCAGCGAACTGGAAAGCAGTTCCAAAATCACGGCCCCTCCATTATCCTCCTCTGATTGCCGGCCATAGGACGGCGATTTGATTAATGCTTCGCAGACATATTATTACTAAAGCTAAACGAATGAGCCCTCCTCCCTGCCTTGGAACACGAACTGGCACTAGTTCACTATGCGGTACTACTACCAATCGTACCGTTTGCTCCATCGCATGAAATGGAGACTGCGTATAATATTTTTTTAAGACCGTGAAACACTCACACCACACATCCGATGGTCCATACGTCGACCCCGAAGGTGTATGTTTCGCCAGCAGTTATCTCCGGGGCCATGAAGTCCAACGTTCCGCATATGTTCTTCCTCTCCCCCATGTATTGGACGCGAGTTGAAAGCCTGAAATCGGCAACATTGAGGTCCGTTGGCTCATTCAGTAGCAGATTTGCCAGCCTCAAGTCTCTGTGTATAACTTCCTGCTCCAAGAGGTAGCGTGACGCAAGCAGGAGCTCGTGAATGAGCAAAATATCGTGTCTCATATTCTGTGAGCGTCTGTCGACGTTTGAGCACCTACTGTAGACCGTAAGAGATAAAAAGTGTCATATATGCGGTAGAGAAAAGTTTATTTCGCTATTTCGAAGCAGTAGATCAAGGGGCTGCATTATATCAAACAAAACACACAATATTTCTTTCCTAAAACATGAAAGAAATTAGCATTAGAAATGATAGCAATACTATCCCAGTCAGAAGGCTTCAATCTTATAAACTGCACACAGAAATACCGAAAACATCAGCCTTAAACTTAATCTTAGACTTCGGACTCAGCATAATGGCGTAGTGAAACGTGTTCATCGTGAAATGGCTGTATCAATGGCGCTTTGGAGTAATGTACAGTCGTAAGTTTATGCAAGGTGCCACTGTATATTACCGTCGTTACATCCGAATAACTAACTGCCGAATATAACCAAGTCTAAAATGCGCGAAATGTTTTTCGCGGATATCAGCGTGAATGCTTGTAACGAGCATCTGAAGTTATGAAGGCATTTTCATGGCGAGGCAAAATTTTAATCTGAAATTTCGACGGCTGTCTTCCAAGTTGTTCCAATTCAGCACTTGTTTAATCTCCGTCATAGGAAGCGTTCGGTCATAATAAATCACAATAACTGCCCCATGGGAACCAAACAACTTTAAGGGAACATCAAAGAAAAAAACTAAATCAGCTTAGGCATGTTGGGTTTTTCGTCCGCGGAGGCTACCGCGGACGAAATTCAAACGCCATCAGAAAAAAAAGAATTAGTAAAGTACAAAAAAAATAAATTCTGGGGTTTTACGTGCCAAAACCACTGATTAGGAGGCACGCCGTAGGGGGAGACTGAAAATTTGGACCACCTGAGGTTCTTTAACGTGCACCTAAGTCTGAGTACACGGGTGTTTTCGTATTTCGTCATCATCGAAATGCGACCGCCGTGGCCGGGATTCGATCCCGCGACCTCGTGCTTAGCAGCCCAACAGTACAAAATCCATGGGTTTCATTGTAGATATGATATCGGGGCATAATACTTTCAGCTATGTAGTGTCTGGAATAATTAGAATTAATTTGAAATCACTGATTACCGCCCACCAAAGCACAGAATCGTCGACTTTATAGAGACCCACCACGTGAGCACGACTTTGGCGAAAATGCTGGAAACCCGGAAGTAGAAAGCGGATGTAATGACGTCACTAATGACGTCACATACACTAAGCTGGCAAGATATTTAACCGTCTAAGTGATGGAAAATAGTTTCCCGGCACAGATTGAACATCTGCCTAGCAGGGCGGATGTGACGTCACTCCCTCCTGTCCCGACTCTCGCTGTGCACACGTGCTCACTCGTTCGCTCGCTTGCTCGCAACTGCGCGCGCGCGCTCCTTACATTCTCTGACGTCAGCGCCGGAGAGGGCGCGTAAGCTGCGCTTCGTGCGCCGCTCGCTAGGGGGCTACGCCCCGCCAGGTAGCGCGCGCTGCGCTTCCTCCTCGCCCTCCCTCCTCGCCCACATATCGTGCCAGGGTAAAGAAGTTCGCTCGCTTTACCTAAGTACACCAACGCCGAGGTGCGAGTGCGAGACGCCTAAATCAAAGATTCTACCATTCTTTTAGTATTTTTCATACTACGTCGCAGCTAGCGATACCCATATAGAGGTGTCATTGCGTCGTTCGCCATATACAAATGACAAACGACGTAAGCTAACACAGAGTAAAATAGCAATAACTATTTCAAGTATATTCTTTTCACATTTTTGTGCTTTAAGCGCATTTTTGTAGAATGTCAGCTCATCAAAAAGGGGCCGTTTTAAAGTTTTTCGAAAAAGAAGCAACAATGAGCGCAAAAAAAGGTCCTTAGCGTTGCTTACAACACATGATGGGACTAGTGCATGATTATCGTTCAGTAATCTTAAAATAAGCTTTATTGCAGGCTTTACAGGATCAAGAAAAAAATTAATAAATGCCAGGCAGAGTTTGTGCAACATTGGTGCTGAGATATGCCTGAAAAGAAAAACTGACAGCCACTTTAGCATACGCTAAAGAGGATGCAGGCGAAAGCCTGCGCGCTCACGAGACATTTATTAAATTACTTGACATTCTCATTCGAATTTCCTATCACTTGTTTGCTCGCACCAAAGGTCGCGGGTACGAATGTCTTAATTAACTCTACGTTGCTTATCCCTAATTAACACCGAAGGTGGTGGGCTCGACTCGCGCCAGAAGCTTTGGGTTCGAGTGCCTTAATTAACTCTATCTTGTTTAACTTCGCCTAATTAACACCAAAGCTCGTGGGTTCGACACCTACCAAAGATCCTAGGCTCGAGTGCCCTAATCAACTCTATCTTGCTTAAATTCGCCCTAATTAACACTGAAGGTCGTGGATTCGACTGCCATCCCAGTTGAAAATGACAACAGAGGTTGTGTTCAGTACTACAGAAATTTCTGTTGTACAACAGGATTTTTCTGTAGTAACTACAGATTCCTGATGGAGCGACAGACTTTTCTGATGTACAACAGACATTTCTTGTTGTGACTACAGAAGTACAGTCTGTCGTATGTCTGTTGCTACAACAGAAAGCTGAAGCTCTACAACAGATTTTTGTAGTACTACAGAAAAATTTGTCATCACTACAGGCACCCTGTTGTCCCAACAGAAATGTTCCTGAAGTAACCCGAAAAACTTCTGTAGTGCTACAGAGAGCTGTTGAAATACTACAG
Organism: Dermacentor variabilis; assembly: GCF_050947875.1. Lineage (NCBI taxonomy): Eukaryota > Metazoa > Arthropoda > Arachnida > Ixodida > Ixodidae > Dermacentor > Dermacentor variabilis. The sequence continues at coordinate 144,369,535 of NC_134572.1, forward strand.
AAACCTATTGTGGCAACAGGCCCCCATTTTGTCACAACAGAAGTGTTCCTGAAGTAATGCGACCAACTTCTGGTGTACTACAGAAAAATGTTGTTGTACGACAGAAACCTATCATTGCAACAGGCCCCCAGTTGTCATAACAGAAGTGTTCCTGAAGTAATGGACAAACTTCTGTTGTACTACAGAGAACTGCTCCACAACGGAAACCTATCGTCCCAACATGTACCCAATGATGACAACAGAAGTGCACTGAAATTGTGCGATGCGACAAGCTTCTGTAGTGCCCAGTTGAAAAAGACAAGAGGAATTCCTGTCGCAACTACAGAAATTCTGTTGTACGACAGCAGTTCTTGACATTTCTTAATTGAGTGACATTTCTGACGTTACGACAGAAATTCTGATGTCGCAACAGAAGCATTCTGTCGCGAAGGCCAATAGTTATGAAGTCGCAACAGAAACGTTCTGTCGCGACAACAAGAGCTCTGAAGTCGGAACAACAGCTTTATATCCTGACAGCGACTCCGACGTTACGACACCAATTCTGACGTCGCAGCAGAAGCATTCGGTCGCGACGGCCAAGGGTTCCGAAGTCGCAACAGAAGCGCTTTCCGTCGCGGCCCTTTAAAATTGTATGTTAGTTTCGCATCGGTGGTGTACACTGTACTTTTCTCTTGCGCGGTATTCAATCGCGCTTTTCTGAAGCCGGCAATGCTGATGGCACCAACACCGGTATTAAAGTCGACGTGGCGAATAGTTATAATTGTGTCGTGACGACGCGGCACCAGCAACGCCCTACCGGCCTCCTCAAGATCGGCCGCTGATCAAAATCATACCATCTGCAGGAATGGCTGCGTATCCGTTTTATTTTTTTGGTAAGATGTGGCACACAAGCCTGTGGACTTACATGTGCTGTTACACTGACACATTAGTTAATTTCCCAGGAATATTTCCCAAGCTTATGCGAAGCGGAAAAGAAGATTTGGGTTGTTTCACAAAGTTGCGTGAATAGCTGTCTCGCTCGGGTCTCACTAATCTGGTACAGTGCTGCCGTGAGAAGCCAGTATGCTGTCAGAAAGAAATCTCATCCACGAATGTTTATGTAGCTATTTTGCATTGAAGACACGAATTATATGCGCGCTCAAAAGTGTAAAGAACGAGAGACAACTGTCAAAACTAGCAGTAATAACCCTAAAGGTCAACGTTGTCTATTTCTGAATTTCTTATTTAATATGGATATCGTACATCAAAATCGATGTTCTAGCACTCCACGATGTACCTGTCGATGGTACGAACACTCTTGCTCTTCTAGAGATGCGGCACTTGACGCGGTGGAGTGATAGCGGATCTTGGCTCTTGGATGTAAACATCAGCGCATCAGCACGTCGTACTATTGACATGGCCAAAATGCACACTCGAACAGCATGTCAGGAGTGGTGCAGTGGTAAGATGCCGGGCTCGGAATCGTGAGGTCGCAAGTTCGAATCCTGGACGGCGACGGTTTTTTTTTTCATTTTTTTTACTTTTATATTTTTCTTTTTTGTACTAACAAATTTACATAGCCTTAAGGAGGTCTCTGTCAATTTTTAATTAAATATTGATCAAGAACTACAGAACTTTCTACTACAGGACGTCACACTACAGAACAACAGAACTACAGACAACAGAACTACAGGCAACAGAACTACAGAAACAACGTCCCAAAATACGACAGACTGTGAAAAGTTCCTGTTGTGTTTTTCAACTGGGATCAAAGGTCGTGGGTTCGAGTGCCTTAATTATCTCGCTTAAATTCGCCCTAATTAGCACCAACGGTCGTAAGTTCGGCTCGTACCAAAGGTCGTGGGTTCGAGGACCCTAATTAACTATATCTTGTATAACTTCGCACTAATTAACACCAAGTGCGTGGGTTCAACTCCCACCAAAGGTGGATTCATGTGCCTTAATAAACTTTGCCTTAATTAACACCAATGTTCGTGAGTTCGACTCCCGCCAAAGGTTGTGGGTTCGAGTGCCTTAACTATATCTTCTTTAACTTCGCCCTAATTAACACCAATGATCGTGGGTTCAACTCCCCCAAAAGGTCGTGAGTTCTAGTGCCTTAATTACATTTGCCTTAACACCAATGTTCGTGTGTTTGACTCCCACCAATGGTCGTGGGTGGCTCAGTGACTGCGGTACAAGTGCTACGTCGAGTGAGATGCAAGGGACTTGGCATCACATTGACAATTTAAGTGAACCTCTCATTATAGCAAGCTATTCATTCCGCTCATGAACGCCCTATGCGTTCCAACAGGAAGTCAATAATATTGCTTTTGAAATTTTCACTGCTTCCTTTGTTCATTGCGATGCTCTGATAAACCCGGTGAAGTGTCTCTGGCTGGAAGAAAAATCTAATAATTAAGGACCGAATCACGCCGAGGTACTACCGTGCAAGTAGTGCGCTCAGCATATGAAGGCAAAACAGGCCGAAGCTAACGGCGATGGAAGAGAGCAGACTTCTTTTTTCGTGTTGGTGCAGTAGCACTGCTCGTGCAGTAGTGAACTGTCAATTATAGAGCAAGGTATAACCGTAGCGATGGCTTAGCGGCTATCGCTGCTAACCACGAGGTCGCGGGATCAAATCCCGGCCGCGACGGCCGCATTTCGATGGGGCAGAAATGCAAAAAACACCGAGTCCCGTGCACAGCGGAACACGTTCAAGATCCGCCGGTGGTCAAAATTAATCCGGAGTGCGTCATTACGGTGTGCCTCATTATAGAATCGTGGTTTTGACACGTAAAACCCATCAATTCAATTCACAATTTTTAAAACATCTCAACCATTTATTGCAGAAGCAAAGCTTAAACAGCATTAACGAGAAAATGAACCAACATGAAAAGTATATGACGTAATAGTTCTACATAAACCCGGAAGGTCGAGAGAAGTAATTAATAAAAGGAAAATGAGACATCCACGCAAACGAAGCAAGCTGCTACAAAGGAAACCGATATGGGTTTCTCTAAAGAAAAAGCCTCGCAGTTGAACAAAAATTCGTCCTGGTCCGGGACGAATTTTTCCTGTATTAATGAAAAGTACACCATCAACGAGCTGAGATCGCCCTTGAGTGTTTTCACCCGGAAAGCAAGGATAAACTCACTTCATCATAAATAGCAATACAGGGGGCTAAAGGCCAACTGCAGATAAATTTTACTTTGGCTACGGCTAAATTTGTTATAAACAAATTATGTATGCTACAGAAGCAATCTTCGCAACGCTGCAGGGCTGGTAATTCTGTAATATTTTTATTAGCAGCCTTTCATTTGTACCTCAGGAGACGCTTGCACCTAGTGGTTGACGGATATGACGTGTCTCAGCATGTCGCCTTAAGGAAACTTTTCCATCGCGTCGCGGGCAGTCGAAGGCGGCGCCTTATCGCCGAGGTCATGCCATTCGCCGCTCCTGGCGAGTGGTTATGGCGTTCTTTTTTTCGGTTTTCAGTACTACTCTTGCGAGCCTTTGCGACAATTCCGCTCCCCCTTAGACGCAAAATTTTGCACGGAGGCTGCTTGATATGTATATACACACCCATAAACTAGGCTCTTTATGCGGCCCAATTGCGCGATCCACCTTCCATACCTTTCATGACAGGCTTTGCGGGATCTCTGTCAAGATACTCGACAACTGCGCACCATGGACGTGTTGCGTTAGTCACTGCGTTTGCCTGCCTCCACTGACAGCAAAACGGACTTGTACGGGCGTCTGCTCCACCAAGTGAAGTATAGCAACACCGTTGGGCCGAAGACATTGCTCGTCCGAAAGGCACTTCGGGAAATGCTATGACGAGAAGCTGCCCGCAAAACACTCCTTCACTCGACAATTTTCACCAAGGAGTCACCGCCGCGCGTCACTCACAGAGTCGTTATAACCAACTGTATGATGTGAACGAAACGCAGTGACCGTTTGAGCCAAGATGCGGCGCTGCCACATCCTGTGTAGTACCTATGCTGTAAGCGTAATTGAGGAAGGACATCCTGTAATGCGGCAGCTAGTGTCACATGCCGAGACGTGGCTAAGGGTGGAAGGTAATACATACCTGTCGTCTGCAATGCTCAAGGAGGAGGTAGTCGTTGTTTCTGTCTTCGAAGCATCGATACATTTCCACAATATGTGGGTGCTTTAGGCTCTTCTGTATTTCCACCTCAGCGGCGATCTGCACACAACAGATGCAGTATTGAACAGCAGCATAGAATCTAGTAGGTAAACAAAGAAGAAGAAAATTCGCAGGACGGCTACCAGTGTGTAACGCGAATGCTTAAGAGGAAGCTTTAGCTCGGGTGCTCCTAACTAAATCTAATTACATGTAAAAGGAGAATTCGTTTCTCTCGGAAACCACTGCACCAGATATGGCGAGGTTTGCTGCATTTAAAAGGAAACTTAGAATCTAGTGACTGTTGGTTTCAAATTATTTATTTAGGTCGTCAATTTTTTACTGAAATGTGGCAAAAATCGAAAATTTTCAGAAAACAAAACTATCAAGTTTACAACTCTGTCTCTCAGCAATGAAAATGATATCACAATTATGGGAATCGCACCTAGTAGCACATATAAAGCGGACAGAATTCATATGTTACACATTAATCTCAAAAATTTAGTAACATGGAAATCCAGCTTTTGCGGAATCCTCATACACAACGTAACAAATTCACGTAAGATACAAAATATCAAATTTGTCCGCTTTCAATGATCTATTGGATGCCGTTTACAGAACCGCAATGTGTGTTCTTGATGCAGAGCTATTAACTTGTAAACTACGTGCTTCTATTTTTGTCAAACGCTTGCATTTATTGAAAATATTAACGGCATTCAGGATCTAAATAGAAATTCCACTTAAAGCAGCCACTAGAATTTAACTTTCTCTCTCAAATGCAACAAATTTCATTAAAATCGGTCCAGTGGTTATCTCCGAAAAACGTTTATGCCTTTTACATGTACTTGAATAGGCCGCGTCGGAGGTGGGCCCGAGCGAAAGCATCCGATCGTTATTAAGTGCTCAGGAAAATACATACACAGCTTCTTCGGTGGTGTCGTGCAGAAACCGCATAAGGCTGTAATGCGGCCACTGTTTATTTGCACTTTCTTGGGAGCCGCTTCCAATGCGCGAGGCATCTTTGTTCTCTTTTTTCTTTTTCCGAAATGTGTCGCGGAGGCTGCGCCAGCGGGTCTATGCCTCGTCGGGCCTCACTGAAAACGTGTAGGCGGAAACACGCACGAGTCAAACGCCAGCGCGTGCACATATGGAAGTGCTTCACTTTCTTGGGGCAAAAACATCAACACCGTAAAGCTGTACGAGACACTTACCATTTGGCCTTGCTCCCCTCAAGACTTCTGGAACTTCAATCCGCAGACGATTTCGAAGGGAGCCCCGGTACTTTTCTAATCGTCTGCTCCACATAAGTGGCCTCTTCTCCACTTCGGCTGTAAGCATTTCGTTAAATGGTGTCCGTGCCATCGCGCACGTGCGACACAGAAAATAAGTTGTAGGATCCCTAAAGCTCCGCAAAAAGACCAGCGCTGATGTGCGAGGAAAAAGCATCTGTTTGGGGGCGAACGGCTCGGGTCGACAGCGTCGTACTGACCCTCGCTGGCGCCGTCTGCAAGAACAACACGTGCCCTGGCGGACGCTTGTAAACATGGAGCGAAATATTTTAAAAGCGCGCCGCACGATGACGTACGCCTCCTATTGGTCGGCCGTCTCCACCGCATCTGCGTTCTCGCGAAGTTCAGCACGACGAACATAGAAAAAATCGCACGCACGAAGGGTCCGGCCGCCTATTTGCCGCAGCAGGAAATTCGCAAGTGCGAAATCGCTGACAAGATCGCACCTGATCGCACCATGTGAAAAGGGCTTCAGATAGATTTAGTCTGACGTTCACTCTCCGTTTTGCACAGACCAGTGTAGCAAGCATAGAGTTTCTCACTATAACACCTAGAGGGTAATCTGGCGCCACCGTCTATGGGAGTTTCTTAAGGGGACACCGTGCCGTCATGGGAATGACGGTATATGTGTCTGCGAGGCTCGTGTTGGCTGGTGTTGTAAGAGGCTTCGTCTAAAACGTAGATATGGCTACGCAAATAACGCGTTTTCAAAGTAAAATCTTCATAAAATGTTTCCATTCACGCATATTACATCTTTACTCACCCACCATGGATGACCAAGCGAAGAAAAGCAAGAACAGACGACCAACTGTTTCAGAGCGAGCGCGAACCTTGTCGTTTGTCCTCCAACTTTAGCGGCCCGCTGATACTTTTTACGTAACATGTAGTCATACACACAATAACAAGTTCTCATAGTTAAACAAAACATGTTTTCGCGTAATAATAAAGCTAAAACAGCTTTCCATGTGCTGTTCTAGTAGAAAATGAATCATCGTGACAGACGGAACGGTACTTGCCAAGCGCGTCTTCAAGGTGTCCTGTCTTTACGAGAACGATGCCAATCCGAATCCACAATATACCGGCATTCCCATGCATACCACAGCGCAGCAGCGCCAGATTTCCCTCTAGGTAATGTAGTGAGAAACTCTATGGTAGCAAGCACCACGGTTGCTCAGCAGGAACGCTGTGTGCGCGCGCGGCGTTGATGCAACGGCTCAAGCCAGCAGCGAAAGAACGCTTCCTTGCGTCAGTGCGCGTCTCTGGAAACGGGCCGCGCATGCGCGTCGACGCAAGGACAGCACGACCACGGCGACGGCGCAAACGCGCCTCGTCCATCACAACAATCATAGAGTTTCCTACAAGAATTACTAGAGGGGACTCTGGCGCTGCAGTCGTTGTCCTACCATGGGAATGATGGGAAGAACATGGATTTGTCTGATCTTCGTGCGTGTGGATTCAGACGTTCTTGTGGCTTTGTATATTGCGCTATATAAATCTGATTGTCGTATATTTCTGCGCAATCTATATTCTTCGAAGTGCAGAAGACGCCGGGAACGCGTACAATTGCTATTGATAGCAACGATAGAGCTTGTCCAGGTGGCCAAAGCGAAACGCGCCAAGCGTCTCAAGGCACTGGCATGCCCGCGATAAATTCATAAGGGCGTTTCATTCGCTTGTTGATACATGCGTCCGTGGCTTAATGGTTTTAACATTAGGCTTCTGTGCTAGAGTCCCTGTGTTCGAATCCTCCTGTCGGGCAATTTTAATATGTTTATTTAATTATTTATTGCGCAATATACTGTTGAAAATGACGAGTTTACAAAGTCACAAAGCCGTTTGAAGCCAAAAGGACGAAGTTTAGGCAAATCCATGTACTTCCCATAATTCCCATGCTGGGACAACCACTGCCATTGCAGCTCCCGTAGACACTAGCGCCAGAGTTCCCTCTAGTAATTCTTGTAGGAAACTCTATGACAACAATAACTTCTATCACAATAATAACCCACAACATATGGCCTGCGGCTTAGTATGGCCGGGGTACCTCTACGGCGCTCCTCAGAGCACCCAAGCGTCTCCGGCTCGAATTGGTCAGGTCGCAGGTGCCCTGGGCGGATACGACCATGTTTGTAGCTCCTGACTGAACATTAGAGAAAACGGGGACTGGGCTAACTATCGACGATGATCAACCCAATGTCTAGATTCGCCATGGTGTTATGAACTCGACGCAGGAACCATCACATGTTAATGGAATGTGTACGCACACCGGTTCAGATATATCAGATCATCCTCATACTTCATCCTTACGTCGCATTGACGAATACTCGCTCGCAAGTCCTTACTTTCGCAGGGCACCGAACTACAGCAGTATATTAAATTTCATGCAGTTGTTCCGAGCGGCAAGACACAGTGTCACCAAAATTTGCGAGCGGACTTGCCTAACAAAAACTTGGCAAGCAGTGTTTATAGCACGTGCTTGTCGCAACGCTCCCGAGGTAACTAAACGAAAGCAAGGGGTCGTATTTCCTAATTCTCTGGCGTTTCCAGGCTGACTCGGACGCGACCTGGACGCCGTCGTCGCCGTAATCGGCCGGCAAATTGACGTGCGGCGACCAAGCAGGAAACACGAGGACAATACCCAATAATGGATCGTTACAAAATACTGCAGCTACGTTAAATACAGCTTTACGGGCCCGTAAGACAACGCGCACGGCAGTAACGGCAAAATGGTAACGGAACAGACGCTCACCATCGCTCACAGTCAAACAAAGCACATCGGACTTACGGTTTGTTCGTCGCCCCTGGGGTGGAAAGATCGGTTCGTTCAAAAGGCGAATGCGTGGCGAGGATGCGAACGGTTGCAGCGTAACTCCAGAAATCAAACTGTCCGGATGGACTGGCCAAAAAAGATGCTCGACGTGGCCCAGAAACTTACCTGCATGGCGTGAGTCGTTTCCATGGCGTCTACTTTGTGCACGAGCGAAAACACCAGTGGAACGCAGAATACAAGCTGCAAAAGTTCTCCGCTTCGTTCGGCGTTGGTTGGTTGTCCGATGCTGACGTCGTTGTCCTCGTGATCGAATCTTTCGAAACTTTCTTTGTTCTCTTTCGCTGCTGTCGAGGAGGCGCTGGAGGCGTTTTCTCTTCGGAAGCACAGAAATTCCATCGCAGCGCGAGCGCAGCTGCGAAGGTCGGCAGTTCGCTTCTTCGTCGTCGCGTTCGTTGGTCCCGGTTCCAGGCAATTCCGCGGTCGTTTAATGGCGCGCACTTCATTACCATTTCCGAAACTAGACCCAGATAGCGTACATATATACCGAGGCATGTGGGCCACAGCGATGTGTTAATCTTTCGGCGCTACCAGCGTCGGAGACGTGTGCTATCGGGACTAAATGTATAATACAATTTTTCGCGCCACCTCCACCATTCGAGTTAACGGAGCTACCAAATACTGGTCACACATCATTCCGGTATTTCCAAACCGCGTATGCATAGTGACGTGTTACGAATAAAGAAGTATTTATAGCGTTAGAAATATAAAGAAAGCGCTATTCGTATTAGCTGACAGGCCGAGCGAATTCATTGAAAGCGAAAAAAAAAAGAAGCGCAGTCAGGGGTGACACATTAATCTACATCTTACCGAGCATAAAATACGTAGAGATCGGTAGAAGAGGACTTCAGCCGGCAGTGTATTCAAGTATTATTGGTTTATGAAGGGTGATAATTTTTTCTTCACAGTACTGCAGGCCATGACAGGCCCAAGCACGAGTGATGAATGATGAATAAATAAATAGCTCTGGTGTTGCCATAGGTGGAAAGTTTTCATTTATCCGGAGAGGCTGGTGCCCGAAAGCTTTGTATATATCTATATTTTTTTTCTCAAGTTACACTTGAGGAAACTTCGTGTGACCTCGAAGAATTGTTTACTGAAGTGACAGCCTTATATGAGTATTTACAAAGTAGGAGAGAGTTCAATTTCACAGTCTGAGTCCTCTCGCGTCACCAGGAATCTGGCGTCTCTCGGTGGTGTAATCTTCCTTCGTGTAATTTTCTTATACTTCGGTATCACTAATACTACTTCGCCTTTCCGGCGAAACAACAGCCTCTCTTTTTCTTTTCTCTCTTTCTCTCTATCTTTAAGAAAAGCTGTCAGTCTGAGCATAAGCGCTGCTGCGCACGACTGCTATTGATACTGATTTCGAGTGAATCCGGCTTGGCCTTATTTCGGTTACTGAGTGAATTATATATATATATATATATATATATATATATATATATATATATATATATATATATATATATATATATATTACCACTGCATGATGCAAATTACGATGTTTCCATCCCTAAGAAATGTTTTAAAATAGTTGAAAAGTTTCTTTATATTCCTTTTTTTTTCATGAGTCGTTACCATTGCTTATTGGAAAGAGAATCAATACTGCGACACATACCATTCACGTGTATTTTCCATGTCTTTGATAAAAGACTCTGCCGAAGGGGTCACTGAAGTCTGCAGGTTCTTTTCAGGGTCAAAAAAGCACGCAAGGCAATTTGAAGCGAGGTTAACATGCAGCAACATATTCATTCTCTAGGCATAGGCCATACCACTAGAAGTAACTGTTAATTGCCGCATCCTTCTCTTTAAAGATATTATAAACTTTGTCATGTGTACATATTTAAATATATTGTCTGTGCACGGTGTTTACAGAGGAAATTTTTTAAAGGAAAACATATTCAAGTGAGAAAATACGGATGAGGTAGCCGCCGCTGGTGCTTCTAATGCGCTTGTCCTGCTATTGTCAGGGGTTCCAGAAATAAATCGAAGGTATGAACTGAAGGCCGCGCACATCCACGCCAAAAATAATGCCTTAAGCTTTTAGCTACAATAAAATTTTAAGTTAAAATGTAGAGGCAACTCAAAACAATACGCATATGATGTGGTTGACAGAACTATGGTAATGACACTTTAGGGGGCGGGAAGTAGGCTTCGGCATCTCCCCCCCCAACCTCCGAAAAACCTCGGGAGGGGGCTGGGGCCCCGAAACGACCCCTCCCCCCACCTCCCCCCCGTCGTCGGCGTCACCCAAGCGCTCATTTCTCAGAACGCAACGTGGGGGTTTTTACACGCGTCTGCCACCTCAACAATGCGTTGCATTCATGAATTCCCGAGCATTGCTAGAATGCTATTAAAATGCACCACACGATAGCAAAGAAACGAACTAGAGAGAGAGAGAGAGAGAGGCTTACTGTACTTAGTCCATTTGCTTTCCCGCACATGCGGAGGAGCCGGGGAATGAAATATAGAGAAGACAAGAATTCAAGGTATACGCCTGCACTAGACGACGCCCACCGTTTCTACAGTCGGCATTTAAGTAAGAAAAACCAGTTCCATCGCACTGCGTTGGTGAATATGACTAACAGGCAGTTCGTCAAGCCATGGTAGGCACGCAACGATCCTGCGTTCTCTCCGTTCACTCGGACTATAAACACTTTAGCGTGTTCTGACTTCGCGCATGTGTAGTGTTCTCCCTTATGATCTTGTACTCTCTCTCTCTCTCTGTTTCTCTTCATCTTTTATCCTCCATTCACCACCTCCCCCGACGCAGGGCAGCAAACCGGTTATTGCGATCTGGCTAAACTCTCTGCCTTTCCATTTTTGCCTCTCTCTCTCTCTCTCTCTCGGTTCTGGAAGCTCTTCCTATGCTGGGTCATTCCACGCGATACGTCCCAGGACACAAAAGTGACCATTGCTGACTTTCTTGGGAAAAAAATTGGGCTAGTTGGTGATTGTGTGAAAGAGGTTCCACGACAGTATTTTGGTCAAAAAAAAATTATTTTGGTGACTCTAGCGCTCTTTGAAGTTTTCGCGAAGAAGCAACAGTTGGTTGTAGGTAAGCTTTCTTTAATCAAGTGTGGAACTAGGTACAATGACGAATATTACATTACAATATTCTGCTGGCGTGGTTCTTTCATGTCACGTCATAGCTGAATACGTTTATTTGCCACGTTTACTTGGCTTTGTAAGAAAGCAACAACAAAAATGTGCGTTTTTAGAAAAATTTTACATAAACAGCGTTAAAGTTTCAGCCACAATATTTTTTACCGCTTCTTCCTGTAGCTATAGCTTTTGCTAAATATAATGTTAGACAATCAAATTAGATATATTTCAAAAAAATTACTGCTAAAGTTCCAGAAAGAAGTCACTTTTTGACGATGTTCAGACCTAAATTAAGCATTAAGGCCCTCCAGATAAACATACGCTACGCGCCAAGCCTTCAGTTTGGGATCTAGAAATTTTAATTTCAGCACACTTTTATTTATTTATTTACTTGAGGTGAGAAGGAAATTATTTTGAAGCAAATCTCACTGGTAGGCACTCCCGAACTGTGTCTTAGCTGCAGAACAGGTGGGCGCTGCTGGCTCTTCTCCTGTCATGCACTGTGTCTATTTGCCAAGCGAACGTGGGCTATGTCGCTTGACATCAGTATAGATACATCGCATACGGCGTATGTTTATCAGTTCGCCACTACTAACTTTGGTGGCTCGGGGCGGTCAGGTATAGCGAATACGGCATAAAGCTGAGCTTTTCGCAGTGGCAGACATATATATACACGGAGTCCAAACTATCATGCACCAAGATCTTAAAATGTGCAAATGTCACGTAGCTGGACAAAAACCAAGGTAATGTTGTTTGCCATCGCTCGGAGACACTCAGATTATTTCTTGCATTCCGACTAATTACATAAGTAGTCTTAATAATTTAATCAACTTCTCAAATATTATAGTTAGTTGAAAAGTGTTAATGAGAAAATTGTAGAGCGACATAAAGAACTCCCGGTACAGCTTTCTGTTGCTCAATACGTGCTACATGAAAGCGTCTTTTTTTCTTTTTTTTTTTTTTTTAGCATGAAAGAAGCCCGCGAGTACACGCAAAGTGCCTTCAGCTGCTAGTCGCGGTTCTGTCCAGCTACGTTTGCATATTTTTAAATCTTGGTGCATGATATTTGGGACACCCTGTGTACAGTGGCTAACGTAACCTAATTCTGTCCCATGCGGAAGCAGAATAACCACACGGTCTACTGCTTCGCACCAAAACGAAAACGGCGTTTGAACGCCCAGGGACACTCACAGCAGACTGTATCCTGCAAACAGGAAATTTTTCGACAAGTGTCTTTTATATCAACAGACTCAGATGGGCTAGTTGGTTGCTGGTTTGATGTAACATGGTTATAACGGCTCGTTTTGAGAACGGGACGCACAAAAAAGGCGACTGTCCTCTGTCCATTATTTTATATGCCACGGTTGGCGCGGAGTGTCGTTGATTCAGGTTCTTGCATAACTCGTAATCTGGTTATCTGTAGCACTATCAGGTGTCTGATGCTTAGGACGACCCAAGTCATGGTTTGCTTTCATCGCACAAATGTACTGTCGCAAAAAGTAGTTCCGGGGGCGTCAACGTTCGAACAGCATAAACGGATACTTACTGCCATTTACCGCGCATAAAAAAAAAAAGCAAGAGCCCATGTGTTATGCATAAAGCGCTCATAATCACCACAAGAGTTCAATTGTGGCCCGCACGTGTTTTAGTGCCTACCAGCGAGATTGGTAGGGACTTCAAAATTTTTTGCTTGCCTCAAACAAAATTTACTCGAAAGAAGATTTCTAGATCACAAGCTGGAACGTTGGCGCAAAAAATGAGCTATCTCAGGAAGTTTTATCTGGAGAATGTGCAATTTAGGTTCGAACATCGTATAGAAAAGCGACTTCTTTTGGCAACTTTCTGGAAAGATGCCGAATTTTATTGCCTAACATTATTTTTAGCAAAAGCTATTGCTACAGGAAAAAGCGGTAAAAATATTGCAGCTGAAATATTAACAATGTTATGCAAAACATTTCTAATTTCTATAGCGTGGCATGAAAGAACCACGCCAGTACGATATTTTAAATAATATGCGTCCTTAAAAAAAATTACCTCCAACCAACGTTGCCTCCGGAGACCCAACGTTGCCTCCACCCAACACCTGCTTTTCCAGGAAAATTCAAAGAGCACCCGCCGTGGTTGCTCAGTGGCTATGGTGTTGGGCTGCTGAGCACGAGGTCGCGGGATCGAATCCCGGCCACGGCGGCCGCATTTCGATGGGGGCGAAATGCGAAAACACCCGTGTGCTTAGATTTAGGTGCACGTTAAAGAACCCCAGGTGGTCGAAATTTCCGGAGTCCTCCACTACGGCGTGCCTCATAATCAGAAAGTGGTTTTGGCACGTAAAACCCCAAATATTATTATTATTATAAAATTCAAAGAGCGTTTACATCATCAAAAAAATCACCACCCAAGCACTTCCTACAGACGGTTAAACAGCGAAGTTAGAACGTGAGGCCCCGATGTTAATCCCGACGGTTCATTAAACGACGGCTTGGTAAGCTGCCGGATCCTCGGTACGGAGTTGCAGCTTGCACTCGGCTGCAGGAGCCCCTTCTTGTGCCCGGTCTGCAGCATCGTCACGACATAGACAAGTTCGTTCACGGTTCTGCTCGCGGCGTTGCTGATCGAAAGCTGCCTGCTCCTCAGGAGTACGTACGACGTGTGGCCTATCCATTTCGGAGCCAGAGAGAAACTGCTGCGCGCGCGCTCGGCTGCGACGGAGAGTAACGACATCACTATACTGGTGCAGCCAATCGCGCGCCTCTCTTCCTCTCTCTTCATTTTCGCGCATGCGCATGGGCTTGCGCCGGAGGGGTTTTCGCCGTAGAGAAGACGGACGGAAGAGTCGGCTAGCCATATACAGTTTCTCTGTAAAAAAAAATTTTTTTCGGGAGAAATAATTTGATGAAGCCTCAAAAATTATAGCCAAATTTTCCCCAAGAGAATCGGCGATGGTCGCTTTTAGGGTCTGGGACGTAGGTTTCGCGTGGAATTACCCTGCTCCCAAACGCAAGTGAGCTCGTCTCTCTTTTTCTACAGCCAGACATTATGCAAGAACCATTACATTTAGGAGAAGAAGTGCCACCATAGTTTCGCCTGTATGCTATATTTACGTTACTCATGACCTCCGAGATGTCCAACACAGTTTAGTGGCAATTTCGGACGATACTAAAAATTTTCAGGTAGTACGGCCGATGGTTCCACAATCGTATGAGCTTTTTTTTCAAACGTACACGGTGCGCAGGGAGCAGGTATTTTTACTTGTGTCCACAGAGGAATTGAGCAAATACTCGCAACAGTAAATACGTGACGCTAGTATTATAAACATCCGTTAGCTGCTGCGAGCATCGGAAAGAAAGAATGTGAAATAAAGTTAACAGACAGTCTTATTTTTTATATATATATTCCTTCCCACAAGAACTAAAAAGTTTTTTGCAAAAAAGATTTGATACTTTGCGACTTATTTTTTCTTGCGTCACCGAGCAACAAGCTAACGGCAAGCCAGACGAGCCAGATCCATGCGCCATGGGCCAGACACGCATCGAAGTGTGCGAGGCCGGCTGCGCTTGCGAAATTCGCCTGTTGGGTGACCCGTCTTTTTTTTCTTTTTTTTTCTTAGGGGGGGGGGGGGGCATGTAGACTGGTTCGTTGGGATCTCGGCGTATTTTTTGCGTTCCTTCTGCACTGCAAACGCGACGAGCGATCGCCAAGAGTGATAACAAGGGAGTAGGTTGCTTGCGCCGGCAGAACGCGCAAAAGATAACACCAAGGAGCTCAAACACCAGGAACTTGTAACTCGAAAAATTTTGTATTCTGAACGACTGAAAACAGGCTTTGCACTCACGCATTTGTCTTGAGTGCGAGTAGAAGGAATTCTGCGAGCGTCTAGCACGGTCTGTGAGCGTGTGTTGTGGACACCTCTTTGTATGTAGCGTACCAGCACGTCCGCTGTCACCCGTGTATTTGTGTTCCTAAAGTGCAGGAAATAAGGTCCGGGAATGGGGGAATGCTTGGAAATCGTATCGTTTCGTCATATTTTTTGTGTGGTATTGTTTGCGACGAATCTGCAATTTTCTACGCCATGTATGTAAATAGCAAATTGCTTTTGTTTGTGATACTTCCCAATCACTACTTTCGCACGTTTCGCATCTACGCCAGTTTTTTTTTTTTTCCCTATAAGGGAAAAAAGCCACCAGGGGGCCGAGTGGAGCGGACGCGCTTCGCATGGGCTGCTGCTTTTATCGCGAGTTATTGCAGTTAACCTTAACCAAACTTCACGATTTTGTGTCATTGAACTCGACAAGGCAATCGGCATCGAAAGTCGCCAGAATTACCGCGGTGAGTGGATTTGTTTTCCTTGAGACACCGAGCAACGAGCACCTCGACATATTCGAACACCGTTCTCCGAACGCCGCACGCGCCCCAGGAGCGGGCCCGCGTGGCCTCGCGAGCACCGAGAATGGCAGGGGAAACGAACGGCAGTGCTCACGAAATGGACATAGAGAACAATAGCCAAGACTCCACAGCGGTCCAGAGCAACATGGAATTCGACGAGAACAGCGGCAAGACGCTTAGTCAAGCTGGCCCATGGTTCCAAGCAATCAAGGCAAGAAAAAACAAGAAGGCGCTGAACGAGGACCGCATACAAGAGGGAGGAAAGCAAGAAAACCCCCAGAACCAGCAAGGAGGACTGAACGCGAGGAGCAACCCGAGAGTGGAAGCAAGCATGCAAGCCAACAGCAACCACCAACGGCAGCAAGATCAGGGAAGCCGAACCAACGGCAAGCCACCGCCGCGACGCGTGACGCCGCCGCTGCCAGAGAATGATTACAAGGTGGTATACCGACCAAGAACCGGCATGAAACTGTCCAGCTGGCCGGACGAGAAGATCGCCGAAGGACTTGCAAGGGCAAGTGGTTCTCCTTTCAAAGAATTTTGCGCGAACGTAACCATCCAAACGCAGTGGAAGCAGAACCTGATAATTGCCAGCACCGCAGACGAGGACTACGCACTGAAGCTCGGTTCCATCAGCAGCATCGAACTTGGGGCGGCCACATACGAGATGACGCCGTACATCAAACCGCTCCCAGGAACAGTACGTGGAGTCGTGCACGGTATCACTGCGTGTACGACGGAGAAACGACTTGCGGAACTACTGGCAGCCAACAACTGTGGCATCCTGCATGCGAGGATGCTCGGCAAATCCACCTCAGCAGTTATCACCTTCGAAGGTCCGCACATCCCTTTCTATGTGAAGGTGGCCGGCTCGTACACACGTTGTCGCCCATACCGCAGATCGGTACAGTATTGCAAGGCCTGCGGAGAAATCGGCCACCGGCAGGACGTATGCCCCAACCCAGACAAACATATCTGCAACCGGTGCGGGGTGCAGAACCCACAAGTAGATCATGATTGCCAGTTGCAGTGCAAACTATGTGGACTACCTCACGAGACGGCAAGCAAGGAGTGCGAGAAAAGGCTCAAGCCAAGACCCCCACCCCTGTACGTGAGGGAGAGAAGTCAATCAAGAGGCCGACAACCACCTATAACAAGGGAGACAAGTTCAAGCTCCTCGCAATATGGAACAAGTAAGCCACAGCAACAACAGCAGAAGATCACCTGGGCGGAAGTGATAGCCAGTTCCAAGTCGACAACCGACTCATTTCCCTCACAGCCGACACAAGAGCGAAATTCGAGATACGAGGAAACCATCTCCTCTCTTAGAAGGCAAAACGCCGACCTGATAAAGCGGAATGAAGTGCTCATGAAACGTCTAGAAGAGCAAGAAGGTCGCCAGGAGAAACGCGACAGAAGAGCTCAGGCCAGGGAACAAGCCCTGGAGAGGAAGCTCCAACATCTCATTGACGAATTGCAAAAACAGCAGAAACTGACCACAACACCAACGCCGCCGAGGGAACATACTCCCCCGATGGAGGACCTCGATTCGGGAATAGAGTACAAGATGAACAAGGCCCGAACCGAAGACAAGGCCGAACTGAGAAATGAGTTCCGAGCCGAACTGGCTCAGGCCGTCGACACCATAAGCAAATCTGTGGCAGCCACCGTCCAAGCAGCCGTACAAACGCTCCGCCAGGAGATCACCCAGATGGGCAACGAACTCAACCAACGCATCTCCATTCTAGAAAGGGAAAAAGAGCAGGCAAGGAAAAAGCCAAAATACCCCATCAGAGAATCCCAGATGAACGAGACTCTGGGAAGCCAAGATGGCGAATAAGATAGCAAAGAAGAAAGAAGCGACCGAAACCCTCAAAATTTGGCAGTGGAATTGCAGAGGAATAAATCGGAAACGGCAAAATTTACTTCACCTATGCACCCTACACCAACCTGACGTCATCGCGTTACAGGAAACAGAAACAAATAATATTACGATGCGCGGCTACAAAACGTACATTGCCCAAGGAAGGACCCGGACCGCCGTCCTCATCAAGAAGCACTACACGACGCAGCAGCACCAAATCAACCACAGAATCGAACACACTCTGATTGGGCTGGTTCCTCCCAAGAAAACCCTGCAGAGCCTCTACATCCTGAATGTATACAGTCCTCCGCGCGACACACTAAAGGACTTGGACAAGTTCCTGAGAGAAGTGAAGAAAGTCACCAACGGTCAAAAACTTCTCGTGGTGGGTGACTTTAACGCTCCACATGTGGCTTGGGGCTACCGATCAACCAACAAGAAGGGTATGGACGTGCACAACGCGGCACAACACCACCAGCTGACGTTGTGGACCGATCCTCTAATACCAACTAGAATCGGCAACAGTGTCTCCAGAGACACCAGCCCAGACCTGACCTTCTCCACTGGCTTAAGGCAAGTCGAGTGGTCGAGACTGGACGAGACTCTGGGCAGCGACCATCATATCATCCAGACTGAAATCATGCACCACAAAATTCCTGTGAGATTAGGTCAGGCCAAAATTACGGACTGGCCTGCTTTCCGGAAAGACGAACACCCCAGAAGCCTAGAGGACATCGAGGAGTGGACCAAGAACGTGATGGACTTGGTTACCAAGTACACAAAGACCATCCAACTCACTGCGGACAATCCCGAAGTCGACCCACACCTACTTCACCTCTGGGAGGCCAGGCGAGGACTTTTGAAGAGATGGAAGAAGCAGAAGAGAAACCGCAAACTCAAGATCCGCATTGCCGCAGTCTCGCGGCAGGCGGAGGAGTATGCTGAAAAACTCGGACGTCAGAACTGGAATCAAATGTGCGACCAGTTACAAGGAACCCTCAGCAACCGAAAAACCTGGGCCATTCTAAAGACCCTTCTCGCGAAGACGGAATCAAAAACTGTCACGAGGCAACACATACAAAGACTTATACACAACTTCCAGGGAACTGAAGAAGAAGCGCTCGAAGCCATCACCGAGAAATACATCGGAGACGAGCAACAACGGAAGACGCAGCCGGTCATTCACCCGGAGTACGAGGGGGAACCCAATCCGGATTTAGACCAACCTTTCACCAAGTCGGAGATCGTGGCAGCCTTAAGAAATCTCACAAGAAACACGACGCCCGGCAGGGATAAAATTAACAACAAGACCCTCCGTAACCTGGACGACGGGGCAACGGAGAGTTTACTAAAGTTTATCAATGAAAGCTGGGAGAACGGCAGTATACCGGCTTCCTGGAAGCACGCGGACGTAACGATGATCCCGAAACCCGGCAAGCCCATCAACCTACAGAACCTGCGTCCGATCTCTCTCACGTCGTGCGCGGGAAAACTCTTCGAGCACATGGTCCACAATCGTCTCTCGCCCTATCTGGAAGAAGGTGGGCACCTGCCGAACACTATGTTCGGTTTCCGGCCTAACCTCTCCACCCAGGACATTCTACTTCAACTGAAAGAAGAAGTCATCGACGGCCTCAGCACATTCCACAAGAGTGCCATCCTGGCACTCGACGTGAAGGGAGCCTTCGACAACGTCTCACACGAAGCAGTGCTAAACAGCCTACAACATACCAACTGCTGACGGCGGACATACAACTACGTCCGGGACTTCCTGACGGGTAGAACGGTGACTATAGGCCTGGGGAATCTCAGGACCGAGAAGTTCCAAATACCGCAGAAAGGAACCCCCCAGGGGTCGGTGATCTCCCCGTTGCTGTTCAATATAGCGATGAGGGGATTGCCGAACCTCTTGGAGAACATCAGGGGTATCCGTCACGCAATGTATGCAGACGACCTGACCATGTGGACGTGCACGGGATCGGCGGGCGAACAACAAGACGCCCTGCAGGAAGCCATCGACAGGACCGAGCATTATCTGCACCGCTGCGGTCTTTCATGCGCGCCGGAAAAGTCGGAGCTCCTGATCCTCAAAAAGAGGACAAGAGGGCGGCCTCCGCAGGAGACACCTGACCCAACGTTGATACTAAATGGAGTCAACATACCCAAGGTGGACACACTCTGTATTCTGGGCCTCACTCTCCAGAAGGACGGTGCCGGTCTCGCCGCCATTAAAAAACTGCAAGCGACAGTTACCCAAGTCGCGCACTTGGTGCGAAGAGTGACAAACAAAAAGCACGGCCTGAAAGAGCAGGACACAATCAGATTAATACAAGCCCTGGTAATCAGCAGAGTCACTTACGGCACCCCGTACCTGGGTCTCAAGAACAGCGAGAGAGACAAATTGAACACCCTAATACGAAAGACCTACAAGCTGGCACTGGGGCTTCCACCGACGACGTCGACGGAGAAGCTACTCAGCCTGGGCATCCACAATACTTGGGAGGAACTAGTAGAGGCCCACAAGACGAGCCAGATAGAGCGACTCAAGCTCACCAGCACGGGTAGGGACACGCTAATAAGACTGGGCTACCCAGTCGAATATGAGTCCAGAAAACAGCGGGTTCCTCTACCCCTGAGGGAGAAGATCACGGTGGCCAGCATCCCGAGAAACATGCACCCTGAATACCACAGAGAAAGGAGGCGAGCGAGAGTGAAACCTCTGCGTAAGGCCTACGAAGGACCAAAACAAGGAGAAGTCCGATACACCGACGCGGCGAAGTACAAGAACAGAGCGGCCCACGCTATCAGCGTGATCAACGGCCAAGGACAAGAGGTAGCAGCGGCCTCGGTAAGCACTCCAGACATCGACTGCGCGGAAGAAACGGCGATAGCCCTGGCGGCCACTACGGGCCAGCGAGAGGAAGATCTAATTACGATCATCACCGACTCACAAACAGCATGTAGAAATTATCAAAAGGGCTGCATTTCCAAACAAGCCCTGAGCATCCTCGAAAAGCGAGACAATTTTCCAGAGGTGTACATTGTCTGGGCCCCGGGACACGAGTCCCTGGCGGGTAATGTAGCGGCTAATGCCGCTGCCCGAGATCACATTCTCCGGGCTATCCCACCAGGTTCACGAGCACCGGTAGACCAACAAGATAGCGTCCCGAAAAGATACGCCGATATCCTGAGCCACTACAGACTGGGTAGAAGGATCTATCCACCCCCGCATCCCCAGCTGACAAGAGAAGAGGCGGTGATCTTCCGAAAACTACAGACCGGCACATTCCCGCACGGCACCCTGCTACACGCAATGTACCCTACGACCTATACTCACAAATGCGCCTTCTGCTCTACGCTTAATACCCTCTACCACATGGTATGGGAATGTCAACAAAATCCATCGACACCGCCCATCACCGGACCAACCGTCGAGCAGTGGGAGGCCCAACTGATAAGCTCGAGCCCTGAAGACCAGCATCGCCTGGTGAGCAGGGCCAAGCTATCAGCTCAAGCCCACGGCATCCTGGACTAGGGACGCCGCCCACCTCGGACGATTTTACCGTCGGCTCATTTCAACTAATAAAGTTTATTCCTCCTCCTCCTCCTCCCTATAAGGTGTTAACACCAAAATGACACATGTTTGTAATTTACTGTTTTCAGCTGACGCCGTCCGGTGGAGCTTCGTACAGGAACTACTGTTGCTTGCCTCGTGCCACGTTGGATAAAATACACAAAAAGCGCTGAATGAGCACTTATATAGAGCAAAATAAACATTTTCTCATTTGACAAGGCGTCATGCGTCTACTTTATGAAATTGCACGTCGTACAGATTCGACGGAGGATTGTAAAGATCGTTCGCAGTCATCTTTGCTTAATAAAACGGTTCCGCACCAAGACCAGACCCGGTTAAGCACCAGAAGCAAAAAAAGAAAATAAAGGGGAAATGCCGCGCCAAAGCAGCCGTCGTAATGCATTTAAATGCGTTCGAAACTCGCGCGCCAAAAACCGAAACCGGAAGTGTGGTTCGGGTATTAATGGCGGCTGCTTGGAGCGCTCCAGTCGATTCGGCCGCTGGACCTGCTCTCTATGGGATTGTCCGCGTAGGTCACCGCTCTTGTTGAATTTCTTTCACTTTGTTGTGTCTCTGTACTCTAGACCTGTGCTAAAAAGAGGAGCTTCTTTATTCTATGCAGCTGCTTCATAACATAGTGAAACGTTGCAGCATGATTGCAACCGTAGTGTGCAATTGCAAATAACCCGTCGCTTCCTTGTAGAAGCGAGCCTTCCCGTTTGCGAATATCCGCCGCGCTTCTAGTTTGGCTGTTCACCTGGAGTTGAGCTGTGAAACGTCGTACGTACCGCTTCACATCATGGACGGTATGGAGCACCTCACGATCAACGTACTTATCATAGAACCACTGCGTGGGTTACCAACTGTACGGAAAGCCATCAAAGTGGTCACAAAGGCCATCGAAGAGGACCACAAGCGCAACTACCCCGCAGCCCTCCGCCTCTACGAGCAAGGCATCAAAGACTTTAATCGCGCCATCAAAAAAGGCGAACTACAGACCGATCGATCGAAACAGGTAATCCGAGACAAGTGCGCCACGTACTGGGACAGGATCGCATTCATCAGAGAGTACATGGATGGAAACAGCGACAAGGAAGGACTCATCGACAGCGATGACGAGCGCCGGAAGAAGAGAAGATTTTGGCTGTGTTGTTAAACTTCGTGTTGGTTTATGGAAAATGTTCCGCGCGCATTTAGTGTGGGCTATGGTGCACGGAATTTTCGCCATGTCGCGGATAGCCGGTGCGATGTTTCCAATCCCTTTGAAAGCTGTAACTCTTTCATGTTATACAGGTGTGACACGTACACTTCTGATCGCGATCGGGACCGATCCGGATCGAAATTCTCGACTGCGATTGGCTCTCTCGCGCATTTGTGCAAAGGAGCCAATCACGACCGAGAAATTCGATCCGGATCGGGCTTGATCGCGATCAAAAAAAGTGCACCGTGTGACATCCGTACTAGCCAGTGGCATAGCCAAGGGGTGGCACACTGGGCACGCAACTCCTCCGAAATTTATGCGGCTTTACCAACCCCCTCTCCCCGTGAAAAACTTTCTGACCACGCCACTGTTACCAGCCGCATGTCTTTTGTGAGTGCTCTTTTATATTTATGAAACAAAAAAGGTCCGCAAAATAAAAACTTCTTTACTAACTTATAACGCTCTGCACATTCACTGTAAGGGTAGATGCTTAGCCATTTCGGTATTTCATAGCTACAGTAAATGCTGCAGAAGACAAGGACATCGTTGTTGTCATTCATATGTGCACTGTGGTCGCTTTTACCATGACCATTTACACGCAGTGAATTGTACAAAATGAATATTTAGTCTCGCCAAGGAAACACTAGGACTGTTTCACAGCTGTATGCAAGCACGTGAGGGTGTCTTGCTCCCTGAAATTTCCATACGTCTCTAGAGCAGGCATCCAGATTTCCTGAACAGTTTTTCATTAGAACCACAGCTAGGCCATGTAGCTGCTTACATTTTTATAGGTGCACTTCTTTTTCAGAGAAAGCTTAGCAGAATGAATTCTGTGGTGTAACATGCTAAAACCGTGATTTGATTATGAGGCACGCCGTAGTGGCAGACTACGGACTCATTTTGACCGCCAGGAGATCTTTAGCGTGTCCCAAATGCAAAGGACACGACCATTGTTGCATTTCGCCCCCATCGAAATGCAGCCACCACGGCCAAAGTTTGATACCGCGACCTTGTGTTCAGCAGCGCAACACCATAGCCACTAAGCTGCCGCAGCAGGCAGAAAATCTAGTTCTTTCAGCTGGTAGGCAAGTCACATTAAGTCATAGTGGCAGCCATTAGAATGAAAAGGCTCAACACTTCCTTCTATTGATCTCTCATGCTACCTCTCAAAGTGTCTGTAAAAGAAAATATTACTGCTTTTTAATAATGTCACACCATCAGATTCGATGAACTACTTTTGTTGATATGCTTTTAACTATAAGTACTGCTGTAACACTCAAAGCAAACCGCACAAAATTTTTAAATAACTTGGTATGCAGGTTGACCGAGGGGCCCGATTTTTTTTAGTCATATCACAAGTAGCCAGCAAATACTGATACCAACAAATTCTGATTGGGATGCAGGTGATGCTTATGGTTACAAGCAATAGGAGTGGAGTGCTGGCTCCACCATCCGAGTTTTGTTGATTCTATGACAATCTAGAAAGTGCATCCACTAGGGAACAAAATGTATATTCCCAGTTCCCACATTAATTTTCTGTATGGAAACAAATTTTAAGCAGGCAGAAATATATTGTAACAAAACACCCATTATTGTAAACAAAGTACTTCTGGTTTAGTGCCTAATTTATAAAAGAGAAGAAAATTTTAGTTTATTTTTGAGATTGGCCAAATTATTTGTTTGAGAAAGCAGAAATATAATATTGCGCATTAATGCAGACTGGGAAATTGTTTACTATACAGGCTGCAGATGCTTCAGATGATTTAGTAGACACAAATGTTCACCACATAACTTTGTGTGACGGCACTTGCTTGCCCGAAGTTTCTTTTTTAAGTCCTAGCTGGTGTAACGTCAAATGGAACTTTAGCTTACAATGACTAGCAAAGTTATTCTTGTCTCTGAGAACAGTTTAGACTTAGATTATAATAATTAAATTTCGTGCTACTGTAACAAAGAAGTGCCGGTCGGCCAAGAGCATCACAGTGTTTTCTACAGAGCCAGTTTGTGCTGCTGCAGGGTTAGACTACCGCAACGCATTTGACCCTTCCTGCCTTCCCTTACGCTCTAAGTAAACACCTCTACGCTAGTCATCCAACCGTGCATTTGGAATTGTGATTAGTACATAGACCTTCAGACGCGAACAGCAGTCCCGAGAAAGTAAATTGACCAATCACGTTCATTAGTTCATCGCGCTTTGTTTATGGTACGGTACACTGCAACATATTCGAGCAGCTATATCTCATATTTCCAACGAGAACACCATCACCATAATACCATCTGGACTTGGCAACCTGTGCGGCCCCCTCTCCGAAGCAGCGCAGACGCATGCAGCACATGCTCTTTGTACCCCACTACAGCAGTCTAGGTACCAGGTGTCCTCGCCCTTGCTGGTAAGGTCCATACCTGGGATCACGTCAACAATCTTGAGGGTTAAAGCGCACTATTGTAACCACTACTCACCGGCTGCTTTGAGCTAGCAAGCGTGTTTGCTACTTGGACTGGGTGCTGAGAAACATAGACGGTTTGCAGTCAGGCTCATCTGTTGTACCATATTGCATTGTTGACCATTGTTTATTTTATTTTTATTTATATAAGTAACTGCAGCCCCGCAAGGGCATTATTGCAGGGTGGGACAAATTGAAGGAAAATGAACATGTGACAAAAACTTAACACAGCTAAGCACCGATGCCTGCAGCTGCTGGTGTAATTGTGCTGAAACATAATCTTCCGTTGATGCACCAATGTTCGCCTGTGCTGCACATATACTGTTTGTTGTTCACAGTGCAGCAAATGCACAAGAAATGTACCAGTTGTAGAGGCAAAAATGGTCAAAGGGGAGTACTGACGTGCAGTTTGTAACGTCATTTCTTTTTTGCATTAAATGAAGGTTCAAGCCCTCTAAACAGTACAAAATATCCTGGCAAGCATAAGAGCACCCTACGTAATTTACCATACTCGTTCCTACAAGCCAGTTTCGGTTCTGGTACCCGGTTGTTGGACATGTCATGACATTGTGACAGACTGGCTTGCTCTGTTTGCTTTTGCTGTGGCAGCTGCAGACGAATGCAGCCAGAAGAAATGTACACACCACTCTTGGAATGCAATCTACAACAGTTCGGAAAGCAGACCGTTTGCTTGGCCTGGCATGACGGGCAGAAATTGTGCTTTCGTTATTGAAAGCGGTATTTCGACCAATCACGTGAGGCCAAGTGAACAGCTTACTTTCCAAACCGGTATAAGGTGACACCGCGGTTTGATTTTTCGTTAGAGGTATCACCATATGTGGCCTTAATGCTATGGGGCATCAGTAAATCTTGTTCTGGGTCATGACGATGTTGTCTGTGTGCAACATTTATACAGTCACCTGGAAATTGGTACAAGGACTACAGTAACTACATTTTTGACACCTTTAACTTTACAGGTGACACTATTTGTTCTGAGGTAAATGACAACATATTCTTCCATAAATATGTACTCACATAGACCAGAGATGAACAGAAACATCAAAGTTTCAACATGCAGAAGTGCATCTTACATATTTTACGAACATGTACTTTTTCGGATAAATGAAATGGGAAGAAGTCAAAGGTAAGTAGACTGCATTATTTTCTTTGTGCTTTCCCTAATTGACTTGTTATCAGCACCATTTTAACCTACTATACGCTTAATTTAAGATTTCATTATTTTGGCAACAGCATATTTACAATTACAAATCACTCATGGTATGTGACACATGTTCTACTTTATAATTTCATGTGCGTGTTTTAGTTGTCTACTATTGTACACAGTTGTGCGCATACAGTATAACAATGGTCAAAACCTCTTGAATAAATCAATGAAGCAGTTAATTGAATATCTTTGTGTTCTACAAGTCGCATTGTAAATCTGAACACATTTCATTATGCCAGTTCTAGCAGCAGGGCCACCTAAAGATGTCCTGAAAAACAACTAATTTGTCCAAGCATTCCGGGGCTTGCTTTAACTATATGATATTCATTAAACCAAGAAGGATGGCTGCTTGGGCTGGTTAGTGACACATTACTTCAGACAATGAAAAACCCTTCTTAGTGCGCAAAGCATTGAAGGAAAGGTTCCTTCAGCTTTTCGCTCACTAAAAAGGTTTCTTTCTGAAGTAATGGTTCATTAAACCGCAGAAGATGGCACTAAACTGGCAGAAGTCGCACAAAGGTAGTGAAATGAACTAAGTGCTATTAACAATAGAGGTGTGCTTCCTATTAGTGTAGAATGAGCAAATGTACAATGCTTATATAGTTCTCTACGATGTGCTTTGGTCTTTTTAAGGTTTTTGTCCGCAGCCATGTACCCTGGCCATGTTTCTTTTTTTAAACGATAAGAACCACACTTCTGATAGTTGATGGCATTCAAACTTTGTGTTCCCACACAAAGTTTGAATGCCATCAGTTGTCAGTTCTTTCACTAGTGCAACCATGAGTGCTGTCAATTATTTACATTTTAATGGCAACAACATCGTTAGAACAAGCCACAGTAGCACAAGGAACATAGCTTGGACCAGTGAGCTTTCTTTTTACTGTTGCTGGAATTTTTATAGAGGCTTGTATCGCACAGTGCAAGCATAATATAAATGATGTTTTCTCGTTTCTGTTGTACTGCGTACATAATAAACGGCATTGAAGCTACTCCCCACAGGTCAAGTTCAACCTATTGCAGTGCCATGTTTGCATCTGCACATGCATACCGATAGAATGAAGCTTTACTGTTTGGCATTTGATAATAATGTTTCATATTTCATACGTATGTTTAGTTTAGCCCTAGGTGAGCACATTTTCGCAGAAGAATATAGTTATATTTTCTCCTCTCTCTCTAAAGCAAGGAGCGGTACTGCAAGGCACGAAGGGTGCCTCATGGGAGTCCCATGAGAAAGGAGTGGTCAAACATGCTCGACAATACACTTCCAAGTCAATAGTCACAATGACCTTAGATAGCCATCGATGAACGCTGGATCAAGTGCATATCTGAACTTGTTAGTTCAGGAGGCTGAAATGAGGTTGGAAGCACTTGCCTCACAACTTGCCAAAGTGATCCTGGTCTGTGCAGCGAGGCCACCGCCTCTGGTCATTTAGACCCACCCGAGCGTGTAGACAAACCTGAATAGGTGTCTAGCTCTCAACTGTAATTGGTAAAGGACACTGGGCTTTAGATTAGCGGCATCTGTCCAGAGGCATAATTTAACCTATAACCACTAGGATTATGTATTTTATTATTTTATGGGCACGAGCCTTTATTTGCTGTTAACTGTTATGTGATGAAAGTTACAAGCTGACATGAGCTGGTCAAAATATAGTTAAACACGGTTAAAAAAAAATGGACAATGCAGTTCTTCTTGGAATGTAAGCGTGGTTATAAACAATGGTTACGCCAGCAACCACAATGTAACAGTGTTTAAGTGCATAATGTGCTACTACCCGCATACTTCTATGTCACTCGCTCAATGGAAATATGAGTGATCTTGAGCATTCTGGTATATGCTGCAACGTCTGCAACTTGTAATTAAAGAAAGCATCCCACACATAATTATGTTGTACTAATTGATAGACAAAAAGGAGCATAGGACGGCGCCCTCACTCATGAGTGCACTCACTCGCTCTGACTTCAAAGGCATGAGTGTGAGTGGAGCTGAGTGCAAGTGTGAGTGAGTTTAAAATCTTGCCTTTATGGTGCATGCATTACGCATGATTCAGCGAACTTCTCAGGTAATAATTTCCAGGCTTTTACTTTCCAAAACTACGATATGATTAAGAGGTATGCCGCAGTGGCGGACTCCAGATTAACGTTAAACGCCTGCGGTGCGTTCTGCCCCCATCGAAATGAGAGCGTCTGCGAGCGTGTGTTGTGGGCACCTCTTTGTATGTAGCGTACCAGCGCGTCCGCTGAGGCGAATTTGTTTTGGAAACGCGCAGTCGCCCGTGTATTTGTGCTCTTAAAGTGCAGGAAAGAAGGCCCAGGAATGTGGGAATGCTTGGAAATCGTATGGTTTCGTCATATTTTTCGTGTGGTATTGTTTGTGACGAATCTGCAATTTTCTACGCCATGTATCCAAATAGCAAATTGCTTTTGCTTGTGATACTTCCCAATCACCACTTTCGCACGTTTCGCCTCTACACCAGCTTTTATTTTTTCCTATAAGTACTGTTATTTTTTTTGACACCGAAATGACACATGTTTGTAGTTTACTGTTTTCAGCTGACGCCGTCCGGTGCAGCTTCGTACAGGAGCTACTGTTGCTTACCTGGTGCCACGTTGGAAAAAATGCACAAAAAGCGCGGAATGAGCAATTATATAGAGCAAAATAAACATTTTCTCATTTGACACGGCGTCTTGCGTCTACGTTATGAAATTGCACGTCGTACAGGTTCGACGGAGGATTGTAAAGATCGTTCGCAGTCATCTTTGCTTAATAAAACGGTTCCGCACCAAGACCACGCCCGGTTAAACACCAGAAGCAAAAAAAGAAAATGAAGGGGAAATGCCGCGCCAATCAGAGCAGCCGTCGTAACGCGTTCTAATGCGTTCAAAACACGCGCGCCAAAAACCGAAACCGGAAGTGTGGTTCGGGTATTAATGGCGGCGGCTTGAAGCGCTCCAGTTGATTCGGCCACTGGATCTGCTCACTATGGGATTGTCCGCGTAGGTACAGTGTACTAGATAGCGTAGGGTATCCGCTCTTGTTGAATTTCTTTCCCTATGTTGTGTTTCTGTACTCTAGACCTGTGCTAAAAAGAGCGAGTTTCTTCATTCTATGGAGCTCCTTCAGAACATAAACGCCACGCGGACAAGCATAGACGTTGCAGCATGATTGCAACCGCAGTATGCAATTGCAAATAACGCGTCGCATCCTTGTAGAAGCGAGCCTTCACGTTTACGAATATCCGCCGCGCATCTAGTTTGGCTGTTCACCTGGAGTTGAGCTGTGGAACGTCGTTCGTACCGTTTCACATCATGGACAGTACCATTGACAGTACGAAGCACGTCACGATCAACGTATTTATCTTAGAACCACTTCGTCGCGATCAGCTCCCAACTCTACGGAAAACCATCAAAGTGGTCAATAAGGCCGTCGAAGAGGACGAGAAGCGCAACTACCCGGCAGCCCTCCGCCTCTACGAGCAAGCCATCCAAGACTTTAATCGTGCCGTCAAAAAAGGCGAAGCACGGACTGATCGATCGAAACAGGTAATCCGAGACATGTGCGCCACGTACTTGGACAGGGTAGGATTGATCAGAGTGTCCCTGTATGGAAACAGCGACAAGGAAGGACTCATCGACAGCGATGATGAGCGCCGGAAGAAGAGAAGATTTTGGCTCTGTTGTTAAACTTTGTGTTGGTTTATGGAAAATGTTCCCCGCGCATTTAGTGTGGGGTGTGCTGCACGGAATTTTCGCATGTCGCGAATAGCCGGTGCGACGTTTCCATTCCTATGAAAGCTGTAACTCTTTCATGTTATACAGGTGTGACACGTAAACTTCTGATCGCGATCGGGACCGATCCGGATCGAAATTCTCGACTGCGATTGGCTCTCTCGCGCATTTTGTGCAAAGGAGCCAATCACGATCGAGAAATTCGATCCGGATCGGGCTTGATCGCGATCAAAAGTGCGCCGTGTGACATCCGTACTAGCCAGTGGCATAGCCAAGGGGTGGCACACCGGGCACGCAACTCCCCCGAAATTTATGCGGCTTTTCCAATCCCCTCTCCCCCTGAAAAAGTTTCCGGCCACGCCACTGTTACCAGCCGCTTGTCTTTTGTGAGTGCTCTTTTATATTATGAAACAAAAAAAGTCCGCAAAATATAAACTTCTTTATTAACTTATAATGCTCTGCGCATTCACTGTAAGGGTAGATGCTTAGCCATTTCGGTATTTCATAGCTACAGTAAATGCTGCAGAAGACAAGGACATCGTTGTTGTCATTCATATGTGCACTGTGATCGCTTTTACCATGACCATTTACACGCAGTGAATTGTACAAAATGAATATTTAGTCTCGCCAATGAAACACTAGGACTGTTTCACAGCTGTATGCAAGCACGTAAGGGTATCTTGCTCCCTGAAATTGCCATACGTCTCTAGAGCAGGCATCCAGATTTCCTGAACAGTTTTTCATTAGAACCACAGCTAGGCCATGTAGCTGCTTACATTTTTATAGGTGCACTTCTTTTTCAGAGAAAGCTTAGCGGAATGAATTCTGGGGTGTTGCATGCTAAAACCATGATTTGATTGTGAGGCACGCCGTAGTCGCAGACTACTGACTGATTTTGACCGCCAGGAGATCTTTAGCATGTCCCCAATGCAAAGGACACGAGAATTGTTGCACTTCACCCCCATCGAAATGCAGCCACCACGGCCGAAGTTTGATATCGCGACCTTGTGTTTAGCAGCGCAACACCATAGCAACTAAGCCGCCGCAGCAGGCAGAAAATCTAGTTCTTTCAGCTGGTAGGCAAGTCGCATTAAGTCATAGTGGCAGCCATTAGAATGAAAATGCTCAACACTTCCTTCTATTGATCTCTCATGCTACCTCTCAAAGTGTCTGTAAAAGAAAATATTACTTCTTTTTAATAATGTCACACCATCAGATTCAATGAACTACTTTTGTTGATATGGACTGCTTTTAACTATAAGTACTGCTGTAACACTCAAAGCAAACAGCACAAGATTTTTAAATAACTGGGGATGCAGGTTCACCGAGGGGCCCGATTTTTATTAGTCATATCACAAGAAGCCAGCAAATATTGACACCAACAAATACTGATTGGGATGCAGGTGATGCTTATGGTTACAAGCAATAGGAGTGGACTGCTGGCTCCACCATCCAAGTTTTGTTGATTCTATGACAATCTAGAAAGTGCATACACTAGGGAACAAAATGTATATTCCCAGTTCCCACATTAATTTTCTGTATGGAAACAAACCTTAAGCAGGCAGAAATATATTGTAACAAAACACCCATTATTCTAAACAAAGTACTTCTGGTTTAGTGCCTAATTTACAAGAGAGAAGAAACTTTTTGTTGATTTTTGAGATTGGCCAAATTATTTGTTTGAGAAAGCAGAAATGTAATATTGCGCATTAATGCAGACTGGGAAATTGTTTACTATACAGGCTGCAGATGATTTAGTAGACACAAATGTTCACCACATAACTTTGTGTGAAAGTCCTAGCTCGTGTAATGTCAAATGGAACTTTAGCTTGCAATGACTAGCAAAGTTATTCTTGTCTCTGAGAACACTTTAGACTTAGATTATAATAATTAAATTTGGTGCTACTGTAACAAACAAGTGCCGGTCGGCCAGGCGCATCACATTGTTTTCTACAGAGCCAGTTTGTGCTCTAGCAGGGTTAGACTACCGCAATGCATTTGACCCTTCCTGCCTTCCCTTACGCTCGAAGTAAACGCCTTAACGCTAGTCATCCAACGGTGCATTTGGAATTGTGGTTAGTACGTAGACCTTCAGACGCAAACAGCAGTCCCGAGAAAGGAGATGGACCAATCACGTTCATTAGTTCATCGCGCTTTGTCTATGGTACGGTACACTGCAACATTTTCGAGCAGCTATATCTGATATTTCCAACGAGAACACCATCACCATAATACCATCTGGACTTGGCAACCTGTGCGGCCCCCTCTCCGAAGCAGCGCAGACGCATGCAGCACATGCTCGTTGTACCCCAGTACAGCAGTCTAGGTACAAGGTGTCCTCGCCCTTGCTGGTAAGGTCCATACCTGGGATCACGCCAACAATCTTGTAGGTTGAAGCGCACTATTGTAACCACTACTCCACGGCTGCTTTGAGCTCGCAAGCGTGTTTACTACTTGCACTGGGTGCTGAAAAACATAGACGGTTTGCAATCAGGCTCATCTGTTGTACCATATTGCATTGTTGACCATTATGCAATTTCTGCAGCTACTGGTCTAATTGTGCTGAAACGTAATCTTCCTTTAATGCACCAATGTTTGCCTGTGCTGCACATATACTGTTTGTTGTTCACAGTGCAGCAAATGCACAAGAAATGTACGAGTTGTAGATGCAAGCATGGTCGAAGGAGAGTACCGACGTGCAGTTTGTAACGTCATTTCTTTTTTGCATTAAATGAAGGTTCAAGCCCTCTAAACACTACAAAATATCCTGGCAAGCATAAGAGCGCCCTACGTAATTTACCATACTCGTTCCTACAAGCCAGTTTCGGTTCTGGTACCCGGTTGTTGGACATGTCATGACATTGTGACAAACTGGGTTGCTCTGTTTGCGTTTGCTGTGGCTGCTACAGATGAATGCAGCCAGAAGAAATGCACACACCACTCTTGGAATGCAATCTACAGTTCGGAAAGCAGACCGTTTGCTTGGCCTGGCATGACTGGAGAAAATTGTGCTTTCGTTATTGAAAGCACTATTTCGACCAATCACGTGAGGCCAAGTGAACAGCTTACTTTCCAAACCGGTGTAAGGTGACACTGCGGTTTGATTTTTCGTTAGCAATATCACCATATGTGGCCTTAATGCTATGGGGCATCAGTAAATCTTGTTCTGGGTCATGACGACGTTGTCTGTGTGCAACATTTATACAGTCCCCTGGAAATTGGTACAAGGACTACAGTAACTACATCTTTGACACCTTGAACTTTACAGGTGACACTTTTTGTTCTGAGGAAATGACAACATATTCTTCCATAAATATGTACTCACATAGACCAGAGATGAACAGAGACATCAAAATTTCAACATGCAGAAGTGCATCTTACATTTTTTACGAACATGTACTTTTCCGGATAAATGAAATGGGAACAAGTCAAAGGTAAGTAGAATGCATTATTTTCTTTGTGTTTTTTCTAATTGACTCGTTCAGATTCAGATTCAGATTTATTCGTTCCAAAAAAAAGGAGTAATTACATGAGAAATATACAGACGAGGGTCCCAAAGTGAAAGAACTGTAGTGGGACCCTCGGTTAATAATAACAACATTGATGGTGATATCAATAGTCAGCAAATTAGCGTATTATAAACAACATCTACAGATCAAATACATCATCATACATGTCATTTACAATCAAACACTAAAAAGCATGTTATAACAGAAATTCGGAAAAAAGCATGGATGAAATACAACAAATGACATGTGAGATAAATGTCAGAGGTACACCGCTAGATCGTAGTTAAGTTATCGCAGTAAATGATGCTTAAGGTGATTTTTAGAAATTGCAAGAGAAGTACAGGATTTTATGGTTGATGGTAATTCATTCCAAAGAGAAATTGCAGCGAAGGAAGATGTTTTTTTGCCGTAATTGGTATGAACCATGGGTAACAAGAAATTGTTGTTAGCCGCAAATCTGGTCATATTTTTATTCTGCAAAAGGTCAGTTGCAATGAACTGATACATAAAGTTATTATGAAGCAACTTGTGGAGTAAGACGAGTATGTTAAACTGGAACAAATTATTAATAGACAAGATATTATACGCGCGAAGTAACAAAGAGGCATTGGATTGCATGGAGCTAGAAGTGATAATGCGTATTGACTGATTTTGGATATGCTGAATTGATGATAAGTCACAAGCGTACGTGTTGCCCCATGAAACAATGCCGTAATTAATTTGACTATGAATGAACGCATAATACAACGCTAGCAGAGCCTCACGAGATATCAGTTATGAGCACCATTTCAACCTACTATACGCTTAATTTAAGATTTCATTATTTTGGCAACAGCATATCTACAATTACAAATCACTCATGGTATGTGACACATGTCCTACTTTATAATTTCATGACCGTGTTTCACTTGTCTACTATTGTACACAGTTGTGCGCATACAGCATAACAATGGTCAAAACCTCTTGAATAAATCAATGAAGCAGTTAATTGAATATCTGTGTTCTGCATGTCGCATTGTAAATCTGAACACATCTTATTATGCCAGTTCTACCAGCAGGGCCACCTCAAGATATCCTGAAAAACAACTAATTTGTCCAAGCATTCCGGGGCTTGCTTTAACTATATGATATTCATTAAACCAAAAAGGATGGCTGCTTGGGCTGGTTAGTGACACATTACTTCAGACAATGAAAAACCCTTCTTAGTGCGCAAAGCATTGAAGGAAAGGTTCCTTCAGCTTTTCGCTCAATAAAAACGTTTCTTTCTGAAGTAATGGTTCATTAAACCGCAAAAGATGGCACTAAACTGGCAGAAGTCGCACAAAGGTAGTGAAATGAACCAAGTGCTATGAACAATAGAGGCATGCTTCCTATTAGTGTAAAATGGGCAAATGTACAATGCTAATATAATTCTCTACGATGTGCTTTGGTCTTTTTAAGGTTTTTGTCCGCAGCCATGTACCCTGACCATTTTTCTTTTTTAAAACGATAAGAACAACACTTCTGATAGTTGATGGCATTCAAACTTTGTGTTCCCACACAAAGTTCTTTCGCCAGTGCAACGATGAGTGCTGTCAATTATTTACATTTTAATGGCAACAACATCGTTAGAACAAGCCACAGTAGCACAAGGAACATAGCTTGGACCAGTGAGCTTTCTTTTTACTGTTGCTGGAATTTTTATAGAGGCTTGTATTGCACAGTGCAAGCATAATATAAATGATGTTTTCTCGTTTCTGTTGTATTGAGTACATAAAAAACAGCTTTGAAGCTACTCCCCACAGGCCAGTTAAACCTATTGCAGTGCCATGTTTGCATCTGCAGATGCATACCGATAGAATGAAGCTTTACTGTTTGGCATTTGATAATAATGTTTCATATTTCATACGTATGTTTAGTTTAGCCCTAGGTGAGCGCATTTTCACAGAAGGATATAGTTTTCTTTTTATCTCCTCTCTCTCTAAAGCAAGGAGCGGTATTGCAAGGCACGAAGGGTGCCTCTTGGGAGTCGCATGAGAAAGGGGTGGTCGAACGTGCTCGACAATGCACTTCCAAGTCAATAGTCACCATGACCTCAGATAGCCATAGATGAAAGCTGGATCAAGTGCATATCTGAACTTGTTAGTTCGGGAGGCTGAAATGAGGTTGGAAGCGCTTGCCTCACGACTTGCCAAAGTGATCCTGGTCTGTGCAGCGAGGCCACCGCCTCTGGTCATTTAGACCCACCCGAGCGTGTAGACACACCTGAATAGGTGTCTAGCTCTCAACTGTAATTGGTAAAGGACAGTGGGCTTTAGATTAGGGGCATCTGTCCAGAGGCATAATTTAACCTATAACGACTAGGAATATGTATTTTATTATTTTATGGGCAGGAGCCTTTATTTGCTGTTAACTGTTATGTGATGAAAGTTACAAGCTGACATGAGCTGGTCAAAATATAGTTCAACACGGTTAAAAAAAAAGGACACTGCAGTTCTTCTTGGAATGTAAGCGTGGTTATAAACAATGGTTATGCCAGCAACCACAATGTAACAGTGTTTAAGTGCATAATGTGCTACTGCCCACATACTTTTATGTCACTCGCTCAATGGAAAAATGAGTGATCTTGAGCACTCTGGTATATACTGCAATGTCTGCAACTTGTAATTAAACGAAGCATACAACCCATAATTATGTTGTACTAATTGACAGACAAAAAGGAGCATAGGTCGGCACCCTCACTCATGAGTGCACGCACTCGCACTGACTTCAAAGCCATGAGTGGGAGTGAGTGCCTGTGAGTGTGAGTGTAGGTGAGCGCGTGGGAGTGAGTGGAGGTGAGTGTGAACATGAGTGAGTGCTTGTGAATGCGAGTGCAGCTGAATGTGAATGCGAGCGAGCGCTTGTGAGTGTGAATGGAAATGAATGTGAACATGGTGTTCGTGAGGGAGTGGAGGTGAGTGTGAACATGGTGTTCGTGAGGGAGTGGAGGTGAGTGTGAACGTGAGTTTGAGCACAGGTGAGTGTGAACGTGGGTGGGTGGAAGTGAGCGTGAACGTGAGTTATTGAGTGCAGATGAGCGTGAATGTGAGTGGGTGCTTGTGAGTTGAGGTGACTCGGAATATGAGTGTGAACGACGGTATGAATGTAAGGGCTCGTGAGTGTTAGTAGACATGAGCACGAAGGTCAGTGAGCGAGCGTGAGTAGATGAGAGTGGTGCAAGCGCACCATCGAACACGAAGAAGACGTCCAGAGCGCCACAACTAACTGGTTTGGAAACAGAGTACGCATCTCATTTCCCGCGTTTCACACCGATAAACGAAGTTATTGAGCCAACGCAAACGGTCACAGCGGCTGAGAAACCTGTTCGAAAAGAGTCCGAAAAGCGCACCTATGCGGCCGCAGTAAACCGACCTCAAGTACCACTTGGCAACAGTCAGCAGGAAAACTTTCAGCATGTGATACGCGCTTTGTTCACGGCACTACGTTCCCACGTCGCGAAGATGCCTGCTAGTTCAACGAAGGATATGCTGGAAGCAGTGCTGGCTCTTGAGTCAGTAATACTCTGCTCTACTTCCACATACACTCAGTAGCATAATGGCAATGTCTCGCCCACTTGGTCCATTCCGTCGTCCAAAAGTGCCCTTAATAATGCAATGGAACTGCGCCGGTATTCTACAGCGTCTTTCTGAACTCAGCCTTTTCCTTCGAGACATACCTATACCAATTCTAGCCCTCTCGGAGGCCGGTCTCCCAAATGGAAGGACGATCCCAGGGTACATCAGACATGGAAATCCGAGTATACCATCATTTGCAAATGGAAGTGCGATGATATACATCAGGCGAGAAATACCTCACGTCACCTTACCAGTGCAAGACCTTTGTTCTACCTTCTTGGAAGTCGCCGCTGTGCAAGTGTGCCTAGGAAAACGAAAACTCAGTGTGGTGTCGGTGTATATAAGTCCGCGCAGGAAGGTCTCCATGGCGGCGTTCATAAAGGACCTTTGCATTCGTTGCCCCTCTCCTATAATAATCTGTGGGGACTTTAATGCACATCATTCGCTTTGGGGAGATAAGACTGCAGATTCCCGAGGCAAGGAACTAGTCACAGCCGCGGAAGCTGCTGACTTGTGTATCGCGAACGATGGCAAACCGACTTTCTTCAGACCACCAGATTCATGGAGTGCCATATAGACCTCGTGATCCATTCTATAGACCTTGTCGTATCGTCAACAACGGCCCCAGACAGGATGGGCAGTGACCACTTTCCCATCTTCACCAACATCACCGGATTTCACACTGCTGGGCGACAATTCTGTGCTGTGACCCGCTGGGACACATACAGAGAAGCGTTGGACGAATCCCCTGGTGAGCTGTTCGCAGATATGCTGCGGAGCAAAAGAGTGGCTACCTCAATGTTGAAACTGCCAGATCATTTCCCTACTCCTGATTTGAAACTAAAGAACCTCTGCGCAGCGCGTAGGAGAGCGGAGCGAAAACTAATGAGAAAAACGGGAAACCCATCTGCGAAAACTGAATACAACAGGATAAACGCTGTCATCCGTCGTCACACAAAAAGATTAAGACGAGTTCAATGGGCTGCTTTCTGTGAGAGTTTATCGGCGTTTACTCCCATGACAAGGATATGGGGAGTAATGAATAGCCTATCCGGAAAGATTCGCCTACACAGGCCATTCGAAGCACTTGCTTTAAAGCAAGGAAAAGATTTGCAAACCCTTGCAGAAGATTTTGCAGACGTATACACATCTGGCAGATCAGCAGGAGTATCGAACCCTCTGTTGTCTGAAGCATTCCATACTATGGATACGCCGTTCACCTTTCGTGAGTTGGATTTGGCGCTTAGCAAATTAAGAAGACGCTGTGCTGTGGGTCCCGATTCGATAAGCAATCAGATGCTGACAAATCTGCCATATGAACGAAAACGAGCACTTCTGGACATATTTAATCACGTCTGGAGCACAGGAGAGATCCCAGAAGCGTGGAAGACAGCATGGGTGGTGCCAGTGCTCAAGTCCGGAAAGGATCCTGCAAACCTCACCTCATATATCGGCCAGTATCGCTAACATCATGCGTATCAAAGTTGATGGAAAGACTAATATGTACGAGGTTAACATGGTATCTTGAGCAAGGAAATAGACTGCCATCATGTATGACCGGATTTCGTCCACGGTTGAGTGCCCAGGACAGTGTCTTGGATCTACTGAGCCATATCGAGCACCATCGCGTAGACGACCTTTCCACACTCGCCATCTTTATGGACGTTGCCAAGGCATACGACTGTGTGCTTCATACAGGCATCATCAACGGACTCCGAGCCATGGGCGTCTCGGGAAATGCTCTTCGATTCGTCCATGAATTTCTCAGTGATCGATGTGTACAAGTTAAGCTGGGAAGTATAATGAGTGTCAAGCGACGCATTTCCCTCGGCGTCCCACAAGGAAGTGTCCTATCCCCCTTGCTTTTTAACGTTGCCATGGCCAGCCTTCCAGATGCCCTGAAAGTAGGTCGGACGGCAGTTAAAATGTCCATCTCCGCAGATGACATCTGCATTTGGATGTCGGGGTACCAACACAAACGTTTGGCCCGGATAGCCCAGGCCGCAATCTCCACTATCGATCGCCACTTATCGACGCTTGGCCTATCCTTATCAGCAGAAAAATCAGCCTTCATGCTTTTCCCGGGAGTGAGACGCAAGTCAACACGTCTGACGCTGAATATCAGAGGGCATTCAATTCTTCGTGCAACTCATGTTCGATTCCTGGGCGTCACCATCGACAACAAGCTACTATGGCGTGGTGCGGTCGAAAGTGTTGTGGCTGCATCGGTGCAAAGAATCAACGCACTTCGTCGATTAGCAGGTGTACGTTGGGGAAACAATCCTATATCCATGCTTAAACTGAACGCTGCACTGATAACAAGCCGCATTCTCTGTCAGCTCCCTCTGATATCACCATCATCGAGTCAATTCGAGCGCTTGCAGGCAGTGCACAGAAAGGGACTTCGCTTGGCGATGGGAGTTCCAACGGCGGCTTCAAACAAGAAAGTCACTAATGAGGCAGAGTCTCTTCCACTCCGCCTCTTGGCATCTCAGGCCTTGCTGACGCAGCTATTAAGGCTGGGCGAGTCACGCGCAGGCACGGCGCTTCTCCGGCGGCTAAGATCAAGAACTCGCTCACATTTCCATGCGGCGCTGAACACCTTCCGATTTTTAGGATTGGAATGGCCTAAATGAAGTCGCCTTGGCCCGCCATGGTCTTTTCCGGACGTTACCTGCAGCCTCAATGTACCCCACCTACCGACGAAACGCACCATTTCAACTGCCGAAGCCAAGTTTATTGTGTTGGACCACTTGAGCACTTTGTTTCAAAGCCATCTACAAGTGTACACAGACGGTTCGGTGTGTGCACAAACAGATAGCTGTGCAGCGGCATTCTGCATACCATCCCTTGATGTGTCATGGTCTGGCCGACTGGATCGCGTAGTTTCCTCTACAACAGTAGAAAGCGCCGCAATCACCGCGGCTTTGCGGAAACTACGTGCCTTTTCTGCACGAGATGTCGTGGTGCTGACGGATTCCAAGTCAGCATTACAAAGATTACATCGGGGCCTACCTCTAGAGAAATTTACAAGGCAGTCTCTGGCACTGATTGACGACCTCACGAGCAAAGGATTTAACATAACGTTTCAGTGGATTCCATCACACGTAGGAATTGATGGAAACGAGGAAGCTGACGCCCTTGCACGCCTAGCGCTGACATGTGTCCCAAAAGTGAAAGCTCCAAAAGCTTTTCAAAACCCTAAGGATGCAATCCGCCTTCACTTTAGACAGATGCACAAGAATCCACACGAATCCTGTGTGACTCATGGATTTACACGCGAACAAGCGACGCTTTTATACCGCATCAGGACCGACTCCGCATACACCCCAGCTTGGTTATTCAAGACTGGGCTTCGCGCTTCCCCACTCTGTGTTTTCTGTGGTGACATTGGTGACATCGAACATTTCATTTGGCTATGCCCACAGTTTGACACAGAAAGAAAAGCGTTGGTCGACAACCTGCAAAAAAGCGGTCTCACGCACAGGACCTTTGAAGACGTTGTTTTGCCCGGAGGGCCCGCGGCATTCAGGAAGAGAGCGCAACGCCTGCTGATAGCCTTCCTGCGAGACACGGGGCTCATCGACACCTGGTGACACATCCCTGATCTCAACTTGAAGGAGGATCAGGCGGAACAATTGCCGGCTATGTATGCCAGGCTACCCCGCCTGCTTCAACATCACCACCACCACCACCACCACCTATAGATGAGAGTATTAATGTGGACGAGTATATCACAGCTAGCACAACAATTGAAGACGTTTCAAGTTGCTGTTAAAAGTGGAGCGCAATAGCGTAAACGTGCTACGTTCGCATCGGAAACTATGGGAGCCTGTTGATGGCGGGACCCTATCGAAGAGGAAGTGGACGCAGCATCGAAGGCACGCATGTGTGCCGCGTCCGAACTTCTTCTTCATATAGTACCCCGTTTAAGAGCCTGCACACCATCGACCGACAGTGGCTGAATGAGTTAACGTGCTGGTCTCGTAATCCACAGTTCCTCGGGCCGAATTCCCGGCCCGCAATTTTGTTTTCAGGTTATCATCTGTTTATTTATTGCCTTTATCAGAAATTTTCGTTCATGGCCAACAGACGCCGACAACGCCGGCACCAGATTTTCTGTGGCCCAGCGAGAAACAAAAATAAGTAGCCATCTTCACGACTCAGGCTGACTAGCACGCCACTAAAACTCGACCAAGTATTTTTCCGGAGATCGTTGGCATAGCAAGAAAGTGGGCTAGCTGTGTGTGTGGGTGGGAGTGGGGGGGGGGGGGGGGGTGGCGTATTTTAAAGTTTTGCTTTTATGGTGCATGCATTACGCGTGATTCAGCGAATTTCTCAGGTAATAATTTCCAGGCTTTTACTTTCCAAAACTACGATATGATTAACAGGTATGCCGCAGTGGCAGACTCCAGATTAATGTTAAACACCTGAGGTTCTGGCGTTCTGCCCCCATCGAAATGAGAGCGTCTGCGAACGTGTGTTGTGGGCACCTCTTTGTATGTAGCGTACCAGCGCGTCCGCTGAGGCCAATTTGTTTTGGAAACGCGCAGTCACCCGTGTATTTGTGCTCTTAAAGTGCAGGAAATAAGGCCCAGGAATGGGGGAATGCTTGGAAATCGTATGGTTTCGTCATATTTTTTGTGTGGTATTGTTTGTGACGAATCTGCTATTTTCTACGCCATGTATGCAAATTCGGCATACAGGTTCTCTTTTCGGCACCTTGTAAGCTGTCCAGTCTGTGCAATTTAGCTAAGATCTGATAGGAAAAAGAAAATCGAGTGCAGCACTAACAACAGGAACAAGTTTGTGCCTTGTAGAGCGAATGTCATCTATGAGATTCCGCTGAGTTGTGGCAACGTGTACGTTGGACGAACAGGCCGCTGCATTAATATTAGATTATTAGAACATGCCAATTCACTAGATGATTCTAGAGGACAGCATCTTCCTAAGCATTGCAAGACCTGCAGGCATGACGGCAATGTTTGTACCCCACTTTTCGGTAGGACTAAGATTGTCGGACGCGCAAGTGAAAAGAAAGAGCGTGAAGTAATTGAAGCTTTAGAAATCGCGAGATTAGGGCCGGATAAATGTGTTAGTGAGGCTTCCGTACATTTGTACCGCAAGGAGTTGGTGTTTCTAGGCTTGACTACATGATAGCGGCATTGGTCTTTGCGGGTGGTGCGCATGCGTTCTGTTGTTGGTAGGAAAGTGGCGTTGGAGCACTAAACCAGTTGTTAGTCTGGGCCTGTGTCCTGTGGTTCTTTCTCTGTGTTGTTCTTTATTGCGCAGTTTTTCTTTGTTCTGATTATGTATGTAAATAGCGAATTGCTTTTGTTTGTGATACCTCCCACTCACCACTTTCCCACGTTTCGCATCTAAACCTTTCTTTTTTTTTTTTCCTATACGCCTCGTTCACCGCCTTTAAGGTGTTAACACCAAAATGACACATGTTTGTAATTTACTGTTTTCAGCTGACGCAATCCGGTGGAGCTTCGTTCAGGAACTACTGTTGCTTACCTGGTGCCACGTTGGATAAAATGCACAAAAAGCGCGGAATGAGCACTTCTATAGAGCAAAATCAACATTTTCTCATTTGAGAAGGCGTCTTGCGTCTAATTTATGAAATTGCACGTCGTACAGATTCGACCGAGGATTGTAAAGATCGTTCGCAGTCATCTTTGCTTAATAAAACGGTTCCGCACCAAGACCACGCCCGGTTAAACACCAGAAGCAAAAAAAGAAAATAAAGGGGAAATGCCGCGCCAAAGCAGCCGTTGTAACGCATTTAAATGCGTTCAAAACACGCGCGCCAAAAACCGAAACCGGTAGTGTGGTTCGGGTATTAATGGCGGCTGCTTGGAGCGCTCCAGTTGATTCGGCCGCTAGACCTGCTCTCTATGGGATCGTGCGCGTAGGTCTCCGCTCTTGTTGAATTTCTTTCCCTTTGTTGTGTCTCTGTACTCTAGACCTGTGCTAAAAAGAGGAGCTTCTTTATTCTATGCAGCTGCTTCATAACATAGTGAAACGTTGCAGCATGATTGCAACCGTAGTGTGCAATTGCAAATAACCCGTCGCTTTCTTGTAGAAGCGAGCCTTCCCGTTTCCGAATATCCGCCGCGCATCTAGTTTGGCTGTTCACCTGGAGTTGAGCTGTGGAACGTCGTACGTACCGCTTCACATCATGGACGGCATGGAGCACCTCACGATCAACGTACTTATCATAGAACCACTGCGTGGGTCACCAACTGTACGGAAAGCCATCAAAGTGGTCACAAAGGCCGTCGAAGAGGACGAGAAGCGCAACTACCCCGCAGCCCTCCGCCTCTACGAGCAAGGCATCCAAGACTTTAATCGTGCCGTCAAAAAAGGCGAACTACGGACTGATCGATCGAAACAGTTAGTCCGAGACAAGTGCGTCGCGTACTCGGACAGGGCCGGATTGATCCGAGAGTACTTGTATGGAAACAGCGACAAGGAAGGACTCATCGACAGCGATGATGAGCGCCGGAAGAAGAGAAGATTTTGGCTGTGTTGTTAAAATTTGTGTTGGTTTATGGAAAATGTTCCGCGCGCATTTAGTGTGGGGTATGGTGCACGGAATTTTCGCCATGTCGCGGATAGCCGGTGCGATGTTTCCATTCCTATGAAAGCTGCAACTCTTTCATGTTATACAGGTGTGACACGTCCACTTCTGATCGCGATCGGGACCGATCCGGATCGAAATTCTCGACTGCGATTGGCTCTCTCGCGCATTTTGTGCAAAGGAGCCAATCACGACCGAGAAATTCGATCCGGATCGGGCTTGATCGCGATAAAAAAAGGTGCACCGTGTGACATCCGTACTAGCCAGTGGCATAGCCAAGGGGTGGCACACTGGGCACGCAACTCCTCCGAAATTTATGCGGCTTTTGCAACCCCCTCTCCCCCTGAAAAAGTTTCTGGCCATGCCACTGTTGCCAGCCGCTCATCTTTTGTGAGTGCTCTTTTATATTTATGAAACAAAAAAGGTCCGCAAAATAAAAAGTTTTTTATTAACTTATAATTCTCTGCACATTCACTGTAAGGGTAGATGCTTAGCCGTTTCGGTAATTCATAGCTACAGTAAATGCTGCAGAAGACAAGGACATCGTTGTCATTCATATGTGCACTGTGATCACTTTTACCATGACCATTTGCACGCAGTGAATTGTACAAAATGAATATTTAGTCTTGCCAATGAAACACTAGGACTGTTTCACAGCTGTATGCAAGCACATAAGGGTGTCTTGCTCCCTC
Source organism: Dermacentor variabilis (assembly GCF_050947875.1). NCBI lineage: Eukaryota > Metazoa > Arthropoda > Arachnida > Ixodida > Ixodidae > Dermacentor > Dermacentor variabilis. The sequence continues at coordinate 144,413,682 of NC_134572.1, forward strand.
AAATTTCCGTACAGCTCTAGAGCAGGCATCCAGATTTCCTGAACAGCTTTTCATTAGAACCACAGCTAGGCCATGTAGCTGCTTACATTTTCATAGGTGCACTTCTTTTTCAGAGAAAGCTTAGCGGGATGAATTCTGGGGTGTCGCATGCTAAAACCATGATTTGATAGTGAGGCACGCCGTAGTGGCAGACTACGGACTGATTTTGACTGCCAGGCAATCTTTAGCGTGTCCCCAATGCAAAGGACACGAGAATTGTTGCATTTCGCCCCCATCGAAATGCAGCTACCACGGCCGAAGTTTGATACCGCGACCTTGTGTTCAGCAGCGCAACACGATAGCCACTAAGCTGCCGCAGCAGGCAGAAAATCTAGTTCTTTCAGCTGGTAGGCAAGTCACATTAAGTCATAGTGGCAGCCATTAGAATGAAAAGGCTCAACACTTCCTTCTATTGATCTCTCATGCTACCTCTCAAAGTGTCTGTAAAAGAAAATATTACTGCTTTTTAATAATGTCACACCATCAGATTCGATGAACTACTTTTGTTGATATGCTTTTAACTATAAGTACTGCTGTAACACTCAAAGCAAACCGCACAAAATTTTTAAATAACTTGGGATGCAGGTTGACCGAGGGGCCCGATTTTTATTAGTCATATCACAAGAAGCCAGCAAATACTGACACCAACAAATACTGATTGGGATGCAGGTGATGCTTATGCTTACAAGCAATAGGAGTGGAGTGCTGGCTCCACCATCCGAGTTTTGTTGATTCTATGACAATCTAGAAAGTGCATCCACTAGGGAACAAAATGTATATTCCCAGTTCCCACATTAATTTTCTGTATGGAAACAAATTTTAAGCAGGCAGAAATATATTGTAACAAAACACCCATTACTGTAAACAAAGTGCTTTTGGTTTAGTGCCTAATTTATAAGAGAAGAAAATTTTTGTTTATTTTTGAGATTGGCCAAATTATTTGTTTGAGAAAGCAGAAATATAATATTGCGCATTAATGCAGACTGGGAAATTGTTTACTATACAGGCTGCAGATGATTTAGTAGACACAAATGTTCACCACATAACTTTGTGTGAAAGTCCTAGCTCGTGTAATGTCAAATGGAACTTTAGCTTGCAATGACTAGCAAAGTTATTCTTGTCTCTGAGAACACTTTAGACTTAGATTATAATAATTAAATTTGGTGCTACTGTAACAAACAAGTGCCGGTCGGCCAGGCGCATCACATTGTTTTCTACAGAGCCAGTTTGTGCTCTAGCAGGGTTAGACTACCGCAATGCATTTGACCCTTCCTGCCTTCCCTTAAGCTCTAAGTAAACACCTTTACGCTAGTCATCCAACCGTGCATTTGGAATTGTGGTTAGTATGTAGAACTTCAGATGCAAACAGCAGTCCCGAAAAAGTAAGCGGACCAATCACGTTCATTAGTTCATTGCGCTTTGTTTATGGCACGCTACACTGCAACATATTCAAGCAGCTATATCTGATATTTCCAACGAGAACACCATCACCATAATACCATCTGGACTTGGCAACCTGTGCGGCCCCCTCTCCAAAGCAGCGCAGACGCATGCAGCACATGCTCTTTGTACCCCAGTACAGCAGTCTAGGTACAAGGTGTCCTCGCCCTTGCTGGTAAGGTCCATACCTGGGATCACGCCAACAATCTTGTGGGTTGAAGCGCACTATTGCAACCACTACTCCACGGCTGCTTTGAGCTTGCATGCGTGTTTGCTACTTGCACTGGGTGCTGAGAAACATAGACGGTTTGCAATCAGGCTCATCTGTTGTACCATATTGCATTGTTGACCATTGTTTATTTTATTTTGATCTATACAAGTACCTGCAGCCCCGCAAGGGCATTATTGCAGGGGGGGACAAATTGAAGGAAAATGAACATGTGACAAAAACTTAACACAGCTAAGCACAGATGCCTGCAGCTGCTGGTGTAATTGTGCTGAAACATAATTTTCCGTTGATGCACCAATGTTCGCCTGTGCTGCACATATACTGTTTGTTGTTCACAGTGCAGCAAATGAACAAGAAATGTACCAGTTGTAGAGGCAAACATGGTCAAAGGGGAGTACTGACGTGCAGTTTGTAACATCATTTCTTTTTTGCATTAAATGAAGGTTCAAGCCCTCTAAACACTACAAAATATCCTGGCAAGCATAAGAGCGCCCTACGTAATTTACCATACTCGTTCCTACAAGCCAGTTTCGGTTCTGGTACCCGGTTGTGGGACATGTCATGACATTGTGACAGACTGGCTTGCTCCATTTGTTTTTGCTGTGCTGCTGCAGATGAATGCAGCCAGAAGAAATGCACACACCACTCTTGGAATGCAATCTACAACAGTTCGGAAAGCAGACAGTTTGCTCGGCCTGGCATGACTGGAGAAAATTGTGCTTTCGTTATTGAAAGCACTATTTCGACCAATCACGTGAGGCCAAGTGAACAGCTTACTCTCCGAACCGGTATAAGGTGACACCGCGGTTTGATTTTTCGTTAGAGGTATCACCATATGTGGCCTTAATGCTATGGGGCATCAGTAAATCTTGTTCTGGGTCATGACGATGTTGTCTGTGTGCAACATTTATACAGTCACCTGGAAATTGGTACAAGGACTACAGTAACTACATTTTTGACACCTTTAACTTTACAGGTGACACTTTTTGTTCTGAGGAAATGACAACATATTCTTCCATAAATATGTACTCACATAGACCAGAGATGAACAGAAACATCAAAATTTCAACATGCAGAAGTGCATCTTACATTTTTTACGAACATGTAATTTTACGGATAAATGAAATGGGAACAAGTCAAAGGTAAGTAGAATGCATTATTTTCTTTGTGTTTTTTCTAATTGACTCGTTATCAGCACCATTTCAACCTACTATACGCTTAATTTAAGATTTCATTATTTTGGCAACAGCATATTTACAATTACGAATCACTCATGGTATGTGACACATGTTCTACTTTATAATTTCATGTCCGTGTTTCACTCGTCTTCTATTGTACACAGTTGTGCGCATACAGCATAACAATGGTCAAAACCTCTTGAATAAATCAATGAAGCAGTTAATTGAATATCTTTGTGTTCTGCATGTCGCATTGTAAATCTGAACACATTTTATTATGCCAGTTCTAGCAGCAGGGCCACCTAAAAATATCCTGAAAAACAACTAATTTGTCCAAGCATTCCGGGGCTTGCTTTAACTATATGATATTCATTAAACCAAAAAGGATGGCTGCTTGGGCTGGTTAGTGACACATTACTTCAGACAATGAAAAACCCTTCTTAGTGTGCGAAGCATTGAAGGAAAGGTCCCTTCAGCGTTTCGCTCACTAAAAAGGTTTCTTTCTGAAGTAATGGTTCATTAAACCGCAAAAGATGGCACTAAACTGGCAGAAGTCGCACAAAGGTAGTAAAATGAACCAACTGCTATGAACAATAGAGCCGTGCTTCCTATTAGTGTAAAATGGGCAAATGTACAATGCTAATATAATTCTCTACGATGTACTTTGGTCTTTTTAATGTTTTTGTCCGCAGCCATGTACCCTGACCATTTTTCTTTTTCTTTTTTGATGGCGTTCAAACTTTGTGTTCCCACACAAAGTTTGAACGCCATCAGTTGTCAGTTCTTTCGCCAGTGCAACGATGAGTGCTGTCAATTATTTACATTTTAATGGCAACAACATCATTAGAACAAGCCACAGTAGCACAAGGAACATAGCTTGGACCAGTGAGCTTTCTTTTTACTGTTGCTGGAATTTTTATAGAGGCTTGTATCGCACAGTGCAAGCATAATATAAATGATGTTTTCTCGTTTCTGTTGTACTGAGTACATAAAAAACAGCTTTGAAGCTACTCCCCACAGGCCAAGTTAAACCTATTGCAGTGCCATGTTTGCATCTGCACATGCATAACGATAGAATGAAGCTTTACTGTTTGGCATTTGATAATAATGTTTCATATTTTATACGTATGTTTAGTTTAGCCCTAGGTGAGCGCATTTTCGCAGAAGGATATAGTTTTCTTTTTAACTCCTCTCTCTCTAAAGCAAGGAGCGGTACTGCAAGGCACGAAGGGTGCCTCTTGGGAGTCCCATGAGAAAGGGGTGGTCGAACGTGCTCGACAATACACTTCCAAGTCAATAGTCACCATGACCTCAGATAGCCATAGATGAAAGCTGGATCAAGTGCATATCTGAACTTGTTAGTTCGGGAGGCTGAAATGAGGTTGGAAGCGCTTTCCTCACGATTTGCCAAAGTGATCCTGGTCTGTGTAGCGAAGCCACCGCCTCTGGTCATTTAGACCCACCCGAGCGTGTAGACACACCTGAATAGGTGTCTAGCTCTCAACTGTAATTGGTAAAGGACAGTGGGCTTTAGATTAGCGGCATCTGTCCAGAGGCATAATTTAACCTATAACGACTAGGATTATGTATTTTATTATTTTATGGGCAGGAGACTTTATTTGCTGTTAACTGTTATGTGATGAAAGTTACAAGCTGACATGAGCTGGTCAAAATATAGTTCAACACGGTTAAAAAAAAAGGACACTGCAGTTCTTCTTGGAATGTAAGCGAGGTTATAAACAATGGTTATGCCAGCAACCACAATGTAACAGTGTTTAAGTGCATAATGTGCTACTGCCCACATACTCTTATGTCACTCGCTCAATGGAAAAATGAGTGATCTTGAGCATTCTGGTATATGCTGCAATGTCTGCAACTTGTAATTAAACAAAGCATACGACCCATAATTATGTTGTACTAATTGATAGACAAAAAGGAGCATAGGTCGGCGCCCTCACTCATGAGTGCACGCACTCGCACTGACTTCAAAGGCATGAGTGGGAGTGAGTGCCAGTGGGTGTGAGTGTAGGTGAGCGCGTGGGAGTGAGTGGAGGTGACTGTGAACATGAGTGAGTGCTTGTGAAGGCGAGTGCAGGTGAATGTGAATGCGAGCGAGCGCTTGTGAGTGTGAATGGAAATGAATGTGAACATGGTGTTCGTGAGTGAGTGGAGGTGAGTGTGAACGTGAGTTTGAGCACAGGTGACTGTGAACGTGGGTGGGTGGAAGTGAGCGTGAACGTGAGTAATTGAGTGCGGATGAGCGTGAATGTGAGTGGGTGCTTGTGAGTTGAGGTGACTCAGAATATGAGTGTGAATGACGGTATGAATGTAAGTGCTCGTGAGTGTTAGTAGACATGAGCACGAAGGTCAGTGAGCGAGCGTGAGTAGATGAGAGTATTAATGTGGACGAGTATATCACAGCTGGCACAACAATTGAAGATGCTTAATGTTGCTGTTAAAAGTGGAGCGTAATAGCGTAAACGTGCTACGTTCGCATCGGAAACCATGGGAGCCTGTTGATGGCGGGACCCTATCGAAGAGGAAGTGGACGCAGCATCGAAGGCACGCATGTGTGCCGCGTCCGAACTTCTTCTTCATATAGTACCCCATTTAAGAGCCTGCACACCATCGACCGACAGTGGCTGAATGAGTTAACGTGTTGGTCTCGCAACCCACAGTTCCTGGGGCCGAATTCCCGGCCCCCAATTTGGTTTTCAGGTTATCATCTGTTTATTTATTGCCTTTATCATAAATTTTCGTTCATGGCCAACAGACGCCGACAACGCCGGCACCAGATTTTCTGTGGCCCAGCGAGAAACAAAAATAAGTAGCCATCTTCACAACTCAGGCTGACTAGCACGCCACTAAAACTCGACCAAGTATTTTTCCGGAGATCGTTGGCATAGGAAGAGAGTGGGCTAGCTTTGGGGGGGGGGGGAGGGTCGTATTTTAAAATTTTGCTTTTATGGTGCATGCATTACGCGTGATTCAGCGAACTTCTCAGGTAATAATTTCCAGGCTTTTACTTTGCAAAACTACGATATGATTAAGAGGTATGCCGCAGCGGTGGACTCCAGATTAACGTTAAACACCTGAGGTTCTGGCGTTCTGCCCCCATCGAAATGAGAGCGTCTGCGAACGTGTGTTGTGGGCACCTCTTTGCATGTAGCGAACCAGCGCGTCCGCTGAGGCCAATTTGTTTTGGAAACGCGCAGTCGCCCGTGTATTTGTGCTCTTAAAGTGCAGGAAATAAGGCCCAGGAATGGGGGAATGCTTGGAAATCGTATGGTTTCGTCATATTTTGTGTGTGGTATTGTTTGTGACGAATCTGCTATTTTCTACGCCATGTATGTAAATTCGGCATACAGGTTCTCTTTTCGGCACCTTGTAAGCTGTCCAGTCTGTGCAATTTAGCTATGATCTGATAGGAAAAAGAAAATCGAGTGCAGCACTAACCACAGGAACAAGTTTGTGCCTTGTAGAGCGAATGTCATCTATGAGATTCCGCTGAGTTGTGGCAACGTGTACGTTGGACAAACAGGCCGCTGCATTAATATTAGATTATTAGAACATACCAATTCACTAGATGATTCTAGAGGACAGCATCTTCCTAAGCATTGCAAGACCTGCAGGCATGACGGCAATGTTTGTACCCCACTTTTCGGCAGGACTAAGATTGTCGGACGCGCAAGTGATAAGAAAGAGCGTGAAGTAATTGAAGCTTTAGAAATCCCGAGATTAGGGCCGGATAAATGTGTTAGTGAGGCTTCCGTACATTTGTACCGCAAGGAGTTGGCGTTTCTAGGCTTGACTACATGAATGCGGCATTGGTGTTTGCGGGTGGTACGCATGCGTTCTGTTGTTGGTAGGAAAGTGACGTTGGAGCATTAAACCAGTTGTTAGTCTGCGCCTTTGTCCTGTGGTTCTTTCTCTGTCTTGTTCTTTTTTGCGCAATTTTTCTTTGTTCTCATTATGTATGTAAATAGCGAATTGGTTTTGTTTGTGATACCTCCCACTCACCACTTTCGCACGTTTCGCCTCTACACCAGTTTTTTTTTTTTTTTTTCCTATACGCCTCATTCACCGCCTATACTTAAGGTGTTAACACCAAATTGACACATGTTTGTAATTTACTGTTTTCAGCTGACGCCGTCCGGTGGAGCTTCGTACAGGAACTACTGCTGCTTACCTGGTGCCACGTTGGATAAAATGCACAAAAAGCGCGGAATGAGCACTTATATAGAGCAAAATAAACATTTTCTCATTTGAGAAGGCGTCTTGCGTCTAATTTATGAAATTGCACGTCGTACAGATTCGACGGAGGGTTGTAAAGATCGTTCGCAGTCATCTTTGCTTAATAAAACGGTTCCGCACCAAGACCACGCCCGGTAAAATACCAGAAGCAAAAAAAGAAAATAAAGGGGAAATGCCGCGCCAAACCAGCCGTTGTAACGCATTTAAATGCGTTCAAAACACGCGCGCCAAAAACCGAAACCGGTAGTGTGGTTCGGGTATTAATGGCGGCTGCTTGGAGCGCTCTAGTTGATTCGGCCGCTGGACCTGCTCTCTATGGGATCGTGCGCGTAGGTCTCCGCTCTTGTTGAATTTCTTTCCCTTTGTTGTGTCTCTGTACTCTAGACCTGCGCTAAAAAGAGGAGCTTCTTTATTCTATGCAGCTGCTTCATAACATAGTGAAACGTTGCAGCATGATTGCAACCGTAGTGTGCAATTGCAAATAACCCGTCGCTTCCTTGTAGAAGCGGGCCTTCCCGTTTGCGAATATCCGCCGCGCTTCTAGTTTGGCTGTTCACCTGGAGTTAAGCTGTGGAACGTCGTTCGTACCGTTCCACATCATCATGGACAGTACGAAGCAGGTCACGATCAACGTATTTATCATAGAACCACTTCGTCTGCTCCCAACTCTACGGAAAGCCATCAAAGTGGTCAATAAGGCCGTCAAAGAGGACGAGAAGCGCAACTACCCGGCAGCCCTCCGCCTCTACGAGCAAGCCATCCAATACTTTAATCGTGCCGTCAAAAAAGGCGAAGCACAGACTGATCGATCGAAACAGGTAATCCAAGACATGTGCACCACGTACTCGGACAGGGCCGGATTGATCAGAGTGTCCCTGTATGGAAACAGCGACAAGGAAGGACTGATCGACAGCGATGATGAGCGCCGGAAGAAGAGAAGATTTTGGCTGTGTTGTTAAACTTTGTGTTGGTTTATGGAAAATGTTCCCCGCGCATTTAGTGTGGGGTATGGTGCACGGAATTTTCGCATGTCGCGGATAGCCGGTGCGATGTTTCCATTCCTATGAAAGCTGTAACTCTTTCATGTTATACAGGTGTGACACGTCCACTTCTGATCGCGATCGGGACCGATCCGGATCGAAATCCTCGACTGCGATTGGCTCTCTCGCGCATTTTGTGCAAAGGAGCCAATCACGACCGATAAATTCGATTCGGATCGGGCTTGATCGCGATCAAAAAAAGTGCACCGTGTGACATCCGTACTAGCCAGTGGCATAGCCAAGGGGTGGCACACTGGGCACGCAACTCCTCCGAAATTTATGCGGCTTTTGCAACCCCCTCTCCCCCTGAAAAAGTTTCTGGCCACGCCACTGTTACCAGCCGCATGTCTTTTGTGAGTGCTCTTTTATATTTATGAAACAAAAAAGCTCCGCAAAATAAAAACTTTTTTATTAACTTGTAATTCTCTGCACATTCACTGTAAAGGTAGATGCTTAGCCGTTTGGGTAATTCATAGCTACAGTAAATGCTGCAGAAGACAAGGACATCGTTGTTGTCATTCATATGTGCAGTGTGATCACTTTTGCCATGACCATTTGCACGCAGTGAATTGTACAAAATGAATATTTAGTCTCGCCAATCAAACACTATGACTGTTTCACAGCTGTATGCAAGCACATAAGGGTGACTTGCTCCCTCAAATTTCCGTACACCTCTAGAGCAGGCATCCAGATTTCCTGAACAGCTTTTCATTAGAACCACAGCTAGGCCATGTAGCTGCTAACATTTTCATAGGTGCACTTCTTTTTCAGAGAAAGCTTAGCGGGATGAATTCTGGGCTGTTGCATGCTAAAACCATGATTTGATAGTGAGGCACGCCGTAGTTGCAGACTACGGACTGATTTTGAACGCCAGGAGATCTTTAGCGTGTCCCCAATGCAAAGGACACGAGAATTGTTGCATTTCGCCCCCATCGAAATGCAGCTACCACGGCCGAAGTTTGATACCGCAACCTTGTGTTCAGCAGCGCAACACCATAGCCACTAAGCTGCCGCAGCAGGCAGAAAATCTAGTTCTTTCAGCTGGTAGGCAAGTCACATTAGGTCATAGTGGCAGCCATTAGAATGAAAAGGCTGAACACTCCCTTCTATTGATCTCTCATGCTACCTCTCAAAGTGTCTGTAAAAGAAATTATTACTGCTGTTTAATAATGTCACACCATCAGACACTCAAAGCAACACTCAAAGCAAACAGCACAAAATTTTTAAATAACTTGGAATGCAGGCTGACCGAGGGGCCCGATTTTTATTAGTCATATCACAAGAAGCCAGGAAATACTGACACCAACAAATACTGATTGGGATGCAGGTGATGCTTATGCTTACAAGCAATAGGAGTGGAGTGCTGGTTCCACCATCAGAGCTTTGTTGATTCTATGACAATCTCGAAAGTGCATCCACTAGGGAACAAAATGTATATTCCCAGTTTCCACATTAATTTCCTGTATGGAAACAAATTTTAAGCAGGCAGAAATATATAATATATATGTCCTCGCCCTTGCTGGTAAGGTCCATACCTGGGATCACGCCAACAATCTTGTGGGTTGAAGCGCACTATTGTAACCACTACTCCACGGCTGCTTTGAGCTCGCAAGCGTGTTTGCTACTTGCACTGGGTGCTGAGGAACATAAACGGTTTACAATCAGGCTCATCTGTTGTACCATATTGCATTGTTGACCATTATGCAATTTCTGCAGCTGCTGGTCTAATTGTGCTGAAACGTAATCTTCCTTTAATGCACCAATGTTTGCCTGTGCTGCACATATACTGTTTGTTGTTCACAGTGCAGCAAATGCACAAGAAATGTACCAATTTAGAGGCAAGCATGGTCGAAGGAGAGTACTGACGTGCAGTTTGTAACGTCTTTTTATTTTTTTTCGTTAAATGAAGGTCCAAGCCCTCTAAACACTGCAAGATATCCTGGCAAGCATAAGAGCGCCCTACATAATTTACCATACTCGTTCCTACGAGCCAGTTTCAATTCTGGTTCCCAGTTGTTGGACATGTCATGACGTTGTGACAGACTGGCTTGCTCTGTTTGCGTTTGCTGTGGCTGCTGCAGACGAATGCAGCCAGAAGAAATGCACACACCACTCTTGGAATGCAATCTACAACAGTTCGGAAAGCAGACCGTTTGCTTGGCCTGGCATGACTGGCAGAAATTGTGCTTTCATTATTGAAAGCGCTCTTTTCAGCAATAACGTGAGACCAAGTGAACAGTGTACTTTCCAAGCCGGTATAAGGTGACACCGCGGTTTGATTTTTCGTTAGCAATATCATCATATGTGGCCTTAATGCTATGTGGCATCAGTAAATCTTACTCTGTGTCATGACGATGTTGACTGTATGCAACATTTAGACAGTCGCCTGGAAATTGGTACAAGGACTACAGTAACTACATTTTTGACACCTTGAACTTTACAGGTGACACTTTTTGTTCTGAGGAAATGACAACATATTCTTCCATAAATATGTACTCACATAGACCAGAGATGAACAGAGACATCAAAATTTCAACATGCAGAAGTGCATCTTACATTTTTTACGAACATGTACTTTTCCGGATAAATGAAATGGGAACAAGTCAAAGGTAAGTAGAATGCATTCTTTTCTTTGTGTTTTCGCTAATTGACTCGATAGCAGCACCATTTCAAACTACTATAAGCTTAATTTAAGATTTCATTATTTTGGCAACAGCATAATTACAATTCCAAATCACTCATGGTACGTGACACGTGTTCTGCTTTATAATTTCATGTCCGTGTTTCAGTTGTCTACTACTATTGTACACAGTTGTGCACATACAGTATAACAATGGTCAAAACCTCTTGAATAAATCAATGAAGCTGTTAATTGAATATCTTTGTGTTCTACGTGTCACATTGTAAATCTGAACACATTTTATTATGCCAGTTCTAGCAGCAGGGCCACCTAAAAATATCCTGAAAAACAACTCATTTGTCCAAGCATTCTGGGGCTTGCTTTAACTATATGATATTCATTAAACCAAAAAGGATGGCTGCTTGGGCTGGTTAGTGACACATTACTTCAGACAATGAAAAACCCTTCTTAGTGCGCAAAGCATAGAAGGAGAGGTTCCTTCAGCGTTTCGCTCACTAAAAAGGTTTCTTTCTGAAGTAATGGTTCATTAAACCGTAAAAGATGGCACTAAACTTGCAGAAGTCGCACAAAGGTAGTGAAATGAACTAAGTGCTATTAACAATAGAGGCGTGCTTCCTATTAGTGTAAAATGGGCAAATGTACAATGCTAACATAATTCTCTATGATGTGCTTTGGTCTTTTTATGGTCTTTGTCCGCAGCCATGTACCCTGACCATTTTTCTTTTTTTAAACGATAAGAACCACACTTCTGATAGTTGATGGCATTCAAACTTTGTGTTTGAACACAAAGTTTGAACGCCATCAGTTGTCAGTTCTTTCGCCAGTGCAACCATGAGTGCTGTCAATTATTTACATTTTAATGGCAACAACATCGTTAGAACAAGCCACAGTAGCACAAGGAACATAGCTTGGACCAGTGAGCTTTCTTTTTACTGTTGCTGGAATTTTTATAGAGGCTTGTATCGCACAGTGAAAGCATAATATAAATGATGTTTTCTCGTTTCTGTTGTACTGAGTGCATAATAAACGGCGTTGAAGCTACTCCCCACAGGTCAAGTTAAACCTATTGCAGTGCCATGTTCACATCTGCACATGCATACCGATAGAATGAAGCTTTACTGTTTGACATTTGATAATAATGTTTCATATTTCGTACCTATGTTCAGTTTAGCCCTTGGTGAGCGCATTTTCGCAGAAGAATATAGTTTTCTTTTTATCTCCTCTCTCTCTAAAGCAAGGAGCGGTACTGCAAGGCACGAAGGGTGCCTCTTGGGAGTCCCATGAGAAAGGGGTGGTCGAACGTGCTCGACAATACACTTCCAAGTCAATAGTCACCATGACCTCAGATAGCCATCGATGAAAGCTGGATCAAGTGCATATCTGAACTTGTTAGTTCGGGAGGCTGAAATGAGGTTGGAAGCGCTTGCCTCACGACTTGCCAAAGTGATCCTGGTCTGTGCAGCGAGGCCACCGCCTCTGGTCATTTAGACCCACCCGAGTGTGTAGACACACCTGAATAGGTGTCTAGCTCTCAACAGTAATTGGCAAAGGGCAGTGGGGTTTAGATTAGCGACATCTGTCCAGAGGCATAATTGAACCTAGAACCACTAGGATTATGTATTTTATTTTTTTCTAGCTAAGACTGCAGGAGCCTTTATTTATTGTTAACTGTTATGTGATGAAAGTTACAAGCTGACATGAGCTGGTCAAAATATGGACAATGCAATTCTTCTTGGAATGTAAGCGTGGTTATAAACAATGGTTACATCAGCAACCACAATGTAACAGGGTTCAAGTGCATAACGTGCTACTACCCGCATACTTCTATGTCACTCGCTCAATGGAAATATAAGTGATCTTGAGCATTCTGGTATATGCTGCAATGTCTGCAACTTGTAATTAAAGAAAGCATCCCACCCATAATTATGTTGTACTAATTGATAGACAAAAAGGAGCATAGGACGGCGCCCTCACTCATGAGTGCACTCACTCGCACTGACTTCAAAGGCATGAGTGGGAGTGAGTGCCAGTGAGTGTGAGTGGAGCTGAGTGCAAGTGTGAGCGAGTTTAAAACCTTGCCTTTATGGTGCATGCATTACGCATGATTCAGCGAACCTCTCAGGTAATAATTTCCAGGGTTTTACTTTCCAAAACTACCATATGATTAAAAGGCATGCCGCAGTGGCAGACTCCAGATTAACATTAAACACCTGAGGTTCTGGCGTTCTGCCCCCATCGGAATGTGGTTGCCACGGCCGGGGATCGAACCCGTGTCCTCGAGCTTAGCAGTGCTACTTTTCAAATATAATGGCGCTTGGCAGAACCACAAGAATGGTCTCAAATGGTAGCAAAAACACAAAAGCCAACGGATTCTGTTATGCTCAGTTCGATGTGCCTACTAGTGTAAATGCTAGAACTACATATTCTGGGCTGTCCACCATGTTTGTGATATTTCCATCCAAAACTGCTATGGTAACAAAGTGAAATAAAATCTGCAATATGTTCCAATCAATTAGTTTCTTCAGGACTGAAAAAAACGTAAGTGTAGAGACATATCTCCTCATCCCAAACGCCTTGCAGGCTCCCTGTCATCACTTGACACTCGCCCTCCCACTTTCGGCGCTTGCTCGTGAGGCGTAGAGCAGCTTCCATAGAGTTACGCGAGTTTAGACATTAAATAAGTTCTGCTGTTTGCACGTATGTTTTTGTCGTATTTCATATTGTGTAATACTTGAGAAACAACGAGAGAGTGCTGTTAACCTGCCCGAAGCAAGTGATTTTAGCATATTTTGGCAGAATATCTGCGTTTCTTCATTTCTTTTTTTTTCTTTTGTTGCGTTGTGTTGGCTGTCTGCTGCTAGTCGGAAGCGTTTTAAATCCAGGTCACTTTCTCTAGCCGTGCAAAACTTGCATATACCACATTGCTGTAGTTTGTACAGTTTTGCCGTGTTCTCGGCACTTATTGTGCGAATGGCTCTTCTGAATCCTCGTTGTGAGGCGGGCGAGGGGTGGAAAAAATATTTCCTTTTCTGAAGCGCAAAGAGTGCGGATTGAATGCACTCAAGCGGGCGAACAGAAGTCGTGTAGCGTTTATTTATATATTTAAGAATACTGCCCATCTCACAAGAGATCATTGCAGAGAGCACACATATAGATACAAAAGAAGCACAATAAAGTAATTTATACAATGGAAAACACTAAAATACTAGCAGAATTAATATATGAAATTATTAGTAGCAGTACGCTTGGTATGACTAAAAAATACAAATCACGAAGAATACAATGACAGGATGCGCAATGATGAGATCAGATTAATCAACCACAATCCCGATACAAGTTTTAAAAAAAAATTGTCCACAGAAACTGTTCAGCATGTACATTAATTTCCACCATAGCTTATTTTACGCTTCACTTGTGTGGCAATTGTTAGCGCGAGTGCAATGCGCAGAGACATTCAAAATCAGGCTTGGGAAGACCTTTGCAGACGGCGCCGAAGGGCCAAGGAGCGTAAGGATCCTTGGCTTTAGGCTCGGCTTCCAATGGCCACGTCGCCGAGACATGACCGTTGGAAGTCATGCAAGCCGTCTGTGTGCATGCGTGTGTGTACCAGCGGCGCCTACTCTTCCTTCCGTATGCTCACCCCTTCTCCCCGTCTGCCGACGAGTTGGCGTCGGGTGCTTGCAGATGCACACGAGACGGTTATGCCCGTTTGTGGTCCGATCTTGCACCTGCGTTCCCGATTGGACCAAACCGTGCTAGGATGACCTAGGATACTGGGAAGGTAAAGCTTGTCCGGAGAACTGCCCCGCCGCCGCGCTGCTTTGCCGCACCTGCGGGCTTTCTCTGCTGCAGAAGCTGTGCCAAGGCGGCGGGTGTCTGCTGTGCACTTGATATTTGGTCGCTGTTAGCCAACATTGCGATAATTAAGCTTCTATAATACATTATGTAATTGCAAGATAATACTGCAGTGACTCGCCACACAGAGAACGTGTTTACGTGCTGCAAATGCAGAGATTTTGTATATTTCCTTCTGTGCTTGCAGGTTTGTCACCGCAATGGTCTGCACTTATGGAACTGTTTGTGGGACACATTCAGTGCACACTTCATTGTGAGCGGAGGTGTTTAGTTAAGTGTGGCATGACGAACGTAAATGTGCCGCAAAATATAATAAGCATGAGATGACGCGCATAACCAGGAGAACGAAGCAGATATAAACGGCTTGCTCATGCTAATGCTTTGCACCTTTCATTTACTTTCTTTTATTTCATGCGTTGGATTTGCTTTACAAGACCGCCTCCCGTGCTCTGCTGTTTCCTTCTTAAGGTTAAATTTAGCAATTTATTCTGTATGCTTGCCGGTTAGTACATGGCAACTATACTTGCTGATCAATGAATACATAGTTGTATTTACATAATGAAAAAAGACAACTTATGTGGACCTAAACTTGTCACATTTTACTGCCATGGAAGGCAATATCAGTACCGATATTTAAAGGTAATAGAAATATTTGCAGTGCATCAAAGGTGGTAATTTAATGCAAACACACATAACATCGTCATGCACAATAAATGCTTGCTAGTTTACGGAACAATCCTATGTTACGCAATATATTATGCTTATCCCACTGGTGGGCCATTCGCATATGATAGCATGAGACAAGTTACATGTTGATTATTTATGAGAGGACTCCCGGATTATGAATATGGCTGTTGTAACAGTTGAACTTTCACATAATAAATGCGTGAACGGCTGGGCCAGTATAGCTATATATTCATTTCAATCTAGAAAAAAATAAATTTGTGTATAAATGCAAAATTTCCTAAAAGGAGGAGGGCTGGACAAGTGCAGATGCCGCAGATGTAAGATTCAATGCTTCTGACGGGCTGACCGGATTTCTCCACGTCATATCACCTCCAGACCTTGCTCCTTTCTCTCTTCTCATTGTGAGCTATCGTACGGCGCAATGTCGTCCCCACATTTCATCACCGCTCCCGATGTTTCTTTACTTTCTCTATTCTTTTCGCTCATTCCGTAGTTACGCGCCTCCACCGCATTGCTAGGAATTGCATCATTGCATCAATTCAGAGCCAATGATGACCGCCATGTGAATCTCCGCATGGCTCCCATTTGTCGAGTTAATGCAGCCACTCTTTTCGACGCTAGCGCCAAGGTGCCCATCAGTTATGGCCCTTTTGGGGGAGGGGGGGGGGCAATGCTTTAGAAAAGTGGCGGTGCACATTGTTGTTTACGTTGTCATGGCAACAGGAACAGCAGCTGTGTGGCGCCTCCTCTCCAAAGCAGCTTCTTTAAAATTATTATAGCGACTTGTTCGGCTCGCTACCCATCTCCTCTACCTTTCCCCGTGTCATGTGCACAGTTTTCTTTTTTCTTTTGGCTGTGCCCGCGGCGCATTCTTTATGCATGCGTGCTACACCGTGCCATAACTTCTTTTTAATTCGAATACACACCTAATGGACGGCACGCCACGCGGAGTGCACAAATAATGCCAATGCGTCCTTCAAAGCATAAAGACGCATTGCAACTGTTTGTTCCAGACTACAGTGCTGTGGAGATAAAACCCCATACGGGATATAAAGAAAGAGCGCACTGCTCTGTAGATAAGAGCTCTGCTTCTAACTTTTCTAGTTGCTGGCATACACTACGGTGCTCTGCTGCTCGCTCGCCTGTAGCGATGTATTAGACCAGTTTGTTTTACGTAATCTCGTCTAAGTGCCGTTCCCTCCTCGAGGATCAACGAGGGGTAAGCTCTGAGCAAACGTTGTTGAAGTTGGCAGCCGCTCGAGGTCATGAGGTTATTTAAGTATAATGCGTTAGTAATGGGAGGACTAAGTTTATTCCGTTCCCCGATTGTTTTAAGGAAATATGAATATTTAAAGGATTTTAGTTAAAGGTGCATTCATGAGGTGTTCTAGAGTGCTTGTGGCGTGTTGACCTAGAACGATTCAAAGAACTTCGTACGGATGTGTCCATGGTTTTGTCAACATGAATAAATTGAAACAAAAACTTTAGTCGTGCTAGTTTTGCCCTACTTTGCACTGTTAATGAACCAGCTCTTTTTAATAATTCAGTCGATGAATCCGTTAACTTGTATTTATTATAAATGAACCATATCGCCTTCCTCTGCACCCCCTCTTATGAGTTCTTTTGTGTGCATAAATCAAACAATACAGGCGTACTCCAGCACTGGTCGAACAAGCATTTTGTAGGCCAGCAGATTTGCATCCGCTGGTGCAAGATGAAGGCGTCTTCTCAGAAGGATGAGTCACTTTGCATGGTGCTCAGCATATTTACAGCAGCAAGTATTTACACTTGAGGTTATGTTGTTAACATGGGTTTCCCATTGGAGAGCATGTGTTAAAGTGACTCCTAAATATTTACCCTGAAATACACAGGTGAGAGGTGTGTCATTAACAAATGTAAGTAAAATAAGATATCTGTTTCTTTCTACTTACTGTTAGCATTACTTATCTTAGGGCATTTAGAGTCGTCTGCCACTCCTGACAGCAAGAAAAGGTAGAATTTTGTATAGGGTGATCATCATTGCAATTAATTTCGCGGTACGAAAAACAATTGTCAGCGAATAGACGGATGTCACCATGTAATTGGGAAGACAAATCGTTTATGTATATTAAAGACAAAACTAGGTCCAAAACACTGCCTTCTTGCACTCCAGATGTTATAGGTGCTAAATTGGAAGCTTCTGTGTGAATATATACGAATTGTGAGCGGCAGAGGGCAGCACACTCACTCATGAGTGCAGCCACTCGCACTCACCTCCGCTCACGCTCACTGGCACTCGCACACACATCCACTCACACTCACTGGCACTGAGTGTGAGCAGAGGTGAGTGCAAGTGCAAGTGAGGGCCAGTGAATGTGAGTGGAGGCGAGTGCGAGTTACAGCCAGTGAGTGTGAGCAGAGGTGAGTGCGAGTGCAAGTGAGTGCGAGTGGAGGTGAGTGCAAGTGAGTGTGAGCGGAGGTGAGTGCAAGTGCGGGCCAGTGAGTGTGAGCAGAGGTGAGTGAGTGAGTGCGAGTGGAGGTGAGTGCGAGTTCGAGTGAGTGCCAGTGAGTGGAGGTGAGTGAGAGTGCAAGTGAGTGTGAGCGGAGGTGAGTGCAAGTGCGGGCCAGTGAGTGTGAGCAGAGGTGAGTGAGTGAGTGCGAGTGGAGGTGAGTGCGAGTGCGAGTGAGTGCCAGTGAGTGGAGGTGAGTGAGAGTGCAAGTGAGTGTGAGCGGAGGTGAGTGCAAGTGCGGGCCAGTGAGTGTGAGCAGAGATGAGTGAGTGAGTCCGAGTGCGAGTGAGTGCCAGTGAGTGGAGGTGAGTGAGAGTGCAAGTGAGTGTGAGCGGAGGTGAGTGCAAGTGCGTGCCAATGAGTGTGAGCAGAGGTGAGTGTGAGTGGAGCCAAGTGAGAATGCGACCGAGTGCCAGTGATTGTGAGTGGATGTGAGTGCAAGGGTGAGTAAGTGCCAGTGAGTGTGAATGGACGTGAGTGTGAGTGGACGTGAATGGGTGCTTGTGAGTGAGTGTGGGGCCTGGAACAATTATGGTGAGTGAGTGTGAGTGAGTACTCTCCCACACTGCCGACCTACGAAAAAGAGCAACCTTTTACATATAAAAGGTTATGCATGACAAGTTGAAACAAGTCAGTTATTCGCTAAGAGTTCTAAAATGTTGGGAGTACAAAATGCACCTGTCCTCACCTAGGTTGATTCAATAAGCCGCAAACACCTATGTAACACACATACTTCTTGTAAAAAATCTCTCTCTCTCTCTTTTTGATGATGTGGTGACGATGCCACTGGATAGCTGCGAGAGTGCATTTAATTGTTAAAACGCAGTTGTCATGTTCTAACTTTAAAAACTGCAAATTTATTTGCATTCAGATGTCACGATATAGATATACAGAAACTGTTCAGATCTACCCATTGCCTATGGCTATGTTCTGGCCAAGACAAATGTACAATTGAGACTGCATACAAGTAGCACTCAGTCGGGAACAAAACAGCCGAATAGAATGCAATAACTATCACTGATTCATTAACAGTACCATCAAAAATTAAATGCATACTACAGGACAAGCACTCAATAAAGTTATAATAAGCGTACTAAATTAATACTGAACTTCCAGATGAAACAAAAAAAGTTATGGTGTCCAGCTGGTCATATATAGTGGACGTACTGGAATGCATGACTGAATCCGCAAGGACAAGAGCCATGCTTCCATCACAATGAGACAGCAAAATCGCAACAGCTCAATTGGTAAGATCTCGACGAGGGCTAGTTGGTTCATACTTAGAAGTGAGGTGAAACAGCGCGAAAAAGACGAGGACACAAGGAAACAAATACCACAGACAAGCGCTGACTGCCAACTGGAAGTTTATTTGAAATTCACCGGACATTTATACCTTTTTCAGCATAGGCATGCACACATCAGTCGTAAAAACGTCTGCAAATCAACAACATTTTAATCTTTCTTCCAAAAATGTGATTTCTTTTATACGACAAGGCAAGAGAGGGAGTGCTTATACATTTATCTCCTTCCTTTCTTATATAAAAGGCCTCTACTATTTCTCTTTCCTTCTTAACCTTTCCTTTCCCTATGAATTTTGTCTTTTCAAATATGGGGGTGCATTGACACTCGTTACAGTGTCCAGCTAAATGACTCCCATAGCCATTCTTTAGGTTAGTGCTGTGCTGACGAGCTCTTTCATTGAAGCACTGTCCCGTTTGACCTATATAAGATTTTCCACAGCTGAGCGGTATTTGATAGATGACGTTGCGCCTGCACTCAGTGAAACGAGTTTTATGATTTGTGGCAGTCAGCGCTTGTCTGTGGTATTTGTTTCCTTGTGTCCTCGTCTTTTTCGCGCTGTTTCACCTCAGTTCTAAGCTCAATTGGCTGATTCCTTAAATGTGACGGTCAAATCTGTGGCTGTTTTGGAAATATGTGCTTTGACAATAAACATATCAGGGGCCTTTTAGAAAACAAGATTCTACACAAATGTTAAAACAAAATGTAATTGGTAATTGTTCAACAGTTCTTTCACATGTGACAACCAGCTTGATTGTTATCTATAACTACCAGACTGCACACGAGCACTAAAGTTCCCCAAGTTTCAAGTGAAACCCCAAATTATATATGGCTTTAAATGGCTATCTTTTGCACCACACATTCCTGTACCTTCCTTCCAGATTCCTGTTCATGTCATTCTACGCCTGTGGAGCTGAAAACGCTAGACCTTGCAAATACTTTACTTGAGAGTTATGGTAAAAATTGATAACAATCAAATTTTTTACGTGGAAATGGCTGGTCATCACAGCTAATGAAAAGAAACCACTAAGCGTGCTTATAATAGTGCAAGATGACATGAAAATCCAGGGAGCAGCGCAAACATGGAACCTCAGCACAATGTTGCATTGTCATCTCTCTTGTTTATGCAAACAAAAGCAATCTTTACCATATTAAACATGAGGATATGTTCACATTTGCCCACAAACACAGAGTTCCTGCTTCTGGTGTTTAACCGGGATATTTAAACAAAAAATTGTTTTTTCATGTTTGCAACATTCTCTATTCAGTAATAAGAACTGATTATGCCCTTGACTATGGATGACGTACTCAAGCGGACATTCCCAAGATTCCATTTGTCATCCCAGTTGTTGAAGCTGGCAACATGATTAAAATGGTCCCGCTAATCTTCAATATCCTCAAAAACATCACCATGGAATGACCTAAGTGTGTGTGGTGCATGGGTTCACGAGCAGATGGAGTAGGTGGTGCCACGAGCCAGGCTTGCTTGGCTTGTAATCTGGTCAACGCCCTTTCTGCAGTTTGTGTGACATGAGGAATAGAATTCTGGCAGTAGTCGTTGGCCAACGCTGTCTTTTTCTGGCTGTGGCCCGGCGGGCTGTCTTGAAGGTGCCTGGAGTGACGGTGGTCACTTCTGAGCCAAAGTACGAACATGTAGCCCACACCTCCACTAGTGAGTCACAGCTGGAGTACACTGCAGAGAGAGAGAGAGAGAGAGAGAGAGAGAGAGAAACAACTTTATTGAGCCGAGCTCGACATCTTCTTAGACGCCGTCGATGAAAGTGGTTCCCTCTTCACAGAACCCATATGCTTCCCTAGCCGCCTGGCCCCTGGAGATCAGGATGAGCTGGTCTTCCAGGGCGGTGCTGGTCAGCAAGGTCTCCCATCGCTCGGTAAGGGTGGATGAGGGATGGGGTAGGGTAGTGGGGCAGGTAAGAGGTGGGGGGATTGCCTTGACGAAATCGCATACTCCAATGACGTGTTGGAGCGTGCCTAACTGAATCTTTCAGAAATTACATTCCTTCTCGTACCTTTCCAGGTACATCTTGTTTTGAAGGTAAGGGTGTGGGAAGGATCCTGCTTGTATCTGCCTGTAGATCGTTTGCTGTTCTCTGCTAAGCGATTTGTGAAGATCAGGGTAACGGCGCCTCTCCGTCTTGTAATGGTTCGTAATGTCCCTATAACTAATTATGAACTGTGGCTCACCTTCCTCTACCCGGTGCTCCATCTCTCGGGCGAACTGGTGGGCAAGTTCGTTGCCCTCCAGTCCAGAGTGAGCCGGTGTCCATATCAACTCAACTTTCCTTTCAGGTATGTCACGTTTACTCCTCAGAATATGTGGTGCCGCAAGAGACACCCAGCCCTTTCTGTAGCTGTTATACACCTTTTGCGAGTCAGTGGCGAGTACACTGCAGAGACAGCCCAGATATATCTTTACCAACACAAGCTCAAAAGTGTTTTCATCACCTTCCGTGCCATGTGCTTACCTTCTCAGCACAGAAGGTTTATACATCGCACGTGACAATATAGGACGGATCGGGCATAATTTCAACAAGAGCACCATCACAATCTACTGATAAGAAACAACTATAGGGTCAACATTTGTTGATAATTGCAAAAGATACAGGAGTTACTTGGAATTTTCGTTCACGGCATTTTTGAAATGATCCAGTCAAGAAACTGAGAAATATTTGATGCTTTCAATATTTTAAGAATTAGGTGACAACTTCAATTTTATTATTCGTCGCCTTTCCTGTAAGGTTATGGGTAGTGTACCAGTCTTGTGTTTTTCCATGTGGTGTCCTGTTTTAGGTCTTATCTGTTCTCTGGATTTTTCACACATTTGGCTGTAATCTTGACTGTCTCCACTTTATGCCAGCGTTGCAAATTTCAGACTTGATATGCAGTTAGAGTTTAAATATGTAGTTGATGCGGTTTGACCTGGTTCGATCTGCCACACTCGTTCTACACCATGAGTCTGATATCCAATTCCTGGTAATCTACTTGCACTGAAGTGCAGATTTTCTTCAACAGACAATTTCTTGGAAGTGTAATGCTTGTCCTGCACTCTGTGATCTTGTAATCTTTTTTTCACGAAGATGTTCATTCTTCTGAGAAAATAAACATGTTTTCTTGTGAAAGAGTCTCTACCCTCAACTTTGCTCTGGTGGCCGTTGTGATGGCCAACATTGATGCATTCGCTGGCGATGAGGACAGAATCACTACCTTGGGATGCGCAGGTCACACAGCTGATGAAGAAAAAGGTGATCAGTACTGGCACTGCCATACTGAGAACTGTGCCTAGGTGGGCAGTATCAACCTTTGAATTGCAGACAAACTTTTGAATTGCACTTGGAGAGGTTAAGGTCGCACTACGTGGTGGTGAACAAAGTGGCAGAACACAGGAAGTTAGCCACGTTTTGGAGGCTGTTGGACCTAGAGAGTATAAAGTGCTGAGTAATTTGTTGCTACCCAAATTACCATCTGCAAAAATGAAAGGATTGAAAGCATTGCTAAAGAGACTACCGCAGTTCCTGGAAAACGGTTGCCGCAGAAAAGCACACGTTCAACTCACAAGAGCAAGTGATCGGAGCACGTGGGTGTGACAGAGTTTGGTGCACACCTAAATTAGCTCTCCAGGAAAGCTGCAATTGTAACACCAACTCCTACAAATATTTAGGTGTTCATACATATAACTTCTAACTTAATTTGGTTACTAAATATTGATTACACAGTTGACAACATCAAATGCATGCTAGGTTACTTAAACTAACTTTTGCAGTGTGCTTCCCTCATTTAAACTTCTTTATAAAACACTAGTAGGATCAAAACTTAAGAGTATGCTGCTTCAATACGGAACCCTAGTCAGGATAGCCTAATTGAATCTCTGGAACTTGTTCAGAATAACTCTGTGCATGTCATTATCTTAAATTATTCGTATGCAGCAAGTGTAACCCTAATAAAAGAAAGCCTCAACATACCTATCATTTCGTCAGAAAATGTCATGTTTTTCACTGTCAGCTCTATGCAGTTATCTCATTCCTACATAGCACTGCATTTTGCCATGCATTGGTGATATCATTTAGGCATTGGTGCATTTATTATGGAGTCTACTTTTCGGTCATTTCTGCCCCACATGTCATAAGAGCTGCCAGTATTGCCACCATCAAACGTTGCAATGCAGTAGTATTAGTATGCAGCAGTATTAGCAGGAACGTTACAAATGTACTCTCAATCAAACTATAGTACATGCGCCACCTTTTTTTTTGTATTTATCTATATCCTGTGTTATGTATTTTTTTACTCGCACAAACTGTACCCACTCCCTCTTTAATGCCCATGGACCCTGAGGGTAAATAAGTAAATAAATAAATAAATAAATAAATAAATAAATAAATAAATAAATAAATAAATAATATGCATCTTTTCGGTTGGCAAAAAATAAACAGAAGTAAAATTGGTATACAGCTCACCAGATTAGTCAGAGGACCTAGAAAGCCTGCCTGCTATGTCACCACGGAAGCTGAAAACCAGAATGTAGGCATGTGAATCACACACTGAGCGCCAGTGATGTAATTCCTCAGTCACTTTGCCAGTGGAAGTTTCAGTTACCCACTTGTAAACCAACCACGGTGTTCCCATTAAGGACATGCACAGGCAGGCTCGAAATCTAGGCAAAATGACTAATGATAAGTAGACGAGGTGTGGGAAGAGAAGCAAAGGAAATATATAGCCCAGCTTTTTTGTTCAGCTAAGCTGGAGGGAGCTTGTCATGAGTTTAGTGGATGTTCAATAACTCAATTTTGGTTTAGTTTTCCAGAAGCATACTAAGATAATGGAGGGGATAACCAAGCAAAAATTATGCAGATCAAACACACATTGGAATTGGTGTGAATTGAAGCAATTGATTAAATGCTATAAAACAATGATGTGTGCAGTGTGTAATCACAATACACTGCTGGCTCTTACAACCAAGGCATTCGCAATGCTTTATAGGGGGCGTTTCATAAAACGCGTGCAAAACCTTATAGAAAAAGGGAAGATACGTTAATTAGTATAAACCATTTCCACAGAATTGCCTTTATGACAGAGGCACACATGCTAAAATAACTAGAGCTTGTAATAAACAAGTTATAATACAAATTACACTATTTTTTTAACGATGGAACCAAACGGTTGATCCCAGTGTAAGACTTGAACCCCGTCATCTCAGGAGCTTGTAAATGTTTCTGGTGCTACTACCTTGGATCCAGGGCTGGAAACAAAGCCTTACAGCGGACTTTTCAGGCCATGGAGCTTGAAACCATCAAGCTGATCCATCGGCAAGCATTCAACTGGCACTCAACCCGACTCTGGAGGAGTTTGCAAAGTAAGAGGCTGTGAGTTTCTTTCTAAAACACCAGCAGCTTCCAGGTGTTGCTCCTTCGATGGATGGTGTAAAAACACATCAGGTCTCAACACGCCATTTACACAAGCTGAGCTCATTGCAGCCACTGACAGGATGAGGAGGCATTCATCCCCTGGTTACGACAATCTACTGTATGAGCTCTTCAGGAATATGGAAGGAGACAGAGTTGGTTCACTGCTGCAGGTTATGAACGAGGTAAAGCCAAGCAAAAATTATGCAGATCTATGGTAGCTTGGCCCAGTGGTACCTTTAGCCCATATGGTATGGGCCAAAAGTGTACCATTCCATATGAGCGGGGACACGTGCGTGGTTGTGCCAATTCCAAAAGCTTGGAAGCCACCCACAAGTTTCCAGGCCCTCCGGCCAATTTCTTTAATGCGAACAGTCTGCAAAATCTTTGAGCAGGTGCTGGCCACTCACCTTCGATGGTGACTAGAACCTCATCATAAGTGTCAGCCGGCTCAAAGTGGGTTTAGGCAAAACTTAGGAGCCGAGGAGGGCCAAGCAATTCCTGGCAGATGAGGCGCTACATGCATCGTCCCACAGCCACCTCATGCAAACCATGGTTGCTACAAACGTAATTAAGGCACATGTCAATGTTGAGCACGAGACAATTCTTCGTAACATACGGCGTCTTGGCCTGCCACCTAAACTGACCGAATTGGCACATTCATTCCTCTGCTGTCAAACGTTTGCGATATGTGTAAAAAGACAAATCTGGTCATTTACGTCTAAGCGTGGGGCACTGCAGGAATCTGTACTGCAGTACAGTACCGCTTTACTGCCTCTGGCATGGAGGCTGTGGGACATCCCTTATGTGTTTTCTTATCTATGCACACAAAGTCACATTGTGGTCCACTCACATATACCTGCATACACAATGCCGATATTTACAAGAAGCCATACATTAATCTACTTATTTTATTTATTTATTCAAATAACCTCAAGGTGGGTGGGTGCAAAACATTAGCCAATATAAGCATAACATGAAGTAAACGGGAAAGAAAACAACGAAAACAATTTCAGCTACTTCAGAAACTGGTCAGGGGTTGCAGTCTTGAAAGATATCATGTATTCCAAGTGGAGGGAAGAAGGCAATTCTACGCTCTACTTGTCTTAAGGAAAAAAGAATGTAAATATAGATTAGTTCAGCAGAAAGGAATGGCAACTTTATCTGGGTGGTCAAGCCGAGATGAAGAGTTTTGTTACCCGCAAGAAGACGCCTTCAGCCTTCCCATACTCACTAAATTCTAACCCTTGTGCGCATGCGACTTCATACAAGTACCTTGGCGTATATCTCACTGTCAATCTTTGCTGGAAGACTCACATTAATAACGTGACCGCCAAAGCATCGCATACTCTTGGCTATCTGAAACGTAATCTTCGAGATGCCCCATTAACCACTCGAAAACTAGCCTATCAGACTTTTGTTCATCCTCAAATTGAATTCGCCTCGCCCATATGGTCACCGCATGAGGCTTATCTAATACAATCACTAGAATGAATTCAAAACCGTGCGGTACATTGTATAACCAGGAAATATGACCGACAGACTAGCGTTACTAACCTGAAGTTCTAGCTATCAGTCCCGACACTAGAGCTGCGAAGGAAGGTCGCTTTGCTCTGCCTTTTCCACAAAATAATTCATAGTCAGCATCCTACAACCCTTCCCCTTACCGAACCACATAGTACGTCCCGTCATCTTTGTAATAGCCACAGCTTTAGGCTCGTATTTGGCCGAACCACGGCTTTTAATTCATCAGCGCTTCCGTGTGCCATAAACTACTGGAATGATCTTCCTGATCACATCGTTACCATTCATGACTCTGCAGTCTTCAAAGACCAAGTACTGCTCTGGTTTTCTTAGCTGTTTTACTCACTGCCTTGTACTTTGTTAGTCACCCTTTTAGCTGCCATTTCAATGTTCCTTCAGAGATTGCACATACTGTGCAATATTTTTCTGGCCTTATATTTGTAGCTTTACACTTGTCATTACTTCTCTGTGTCCTGTGAAACTGTTACTTATTGTATAATGATGCGTGAGCTGCTTTTTTTGTGTGTGTGTGTACTTCATTTTCTGCACGTCCCCCTCACACAATACTCCTATTTGGAGCCTGTGAGTATTTTGAATAAAAAAATTAAAAAGTAGGTTGCGTGATAAACTCCTGATGCAGTAGTTTATTACGAGAGAAACTCTTACGAAAAAGTGACGCGTGTTGTGCCACACTGCGTGCCTAGATAGAGGCAACAGGTGCTTCCCCCTCCCCACCTCTTTATTCTGAAGTGGTTGCACTTGGTGACAGCCGGCAAAGTTCCAGGAAGCTGCCGAACCCTTTCCGAGGGCCGAACTGAATTGTCCGGTGCCACAGAACGCAATGACGATTCTCCCTTGCCGTGGAGACCGGTTTTATGCAGCTTGGGCTTCTCCTTCGACAAAAGCGACACGTTGATGTCAGCACCGGTCCTGCCTTGACCTGCCAATGAGGGAACACCTAAAGGGATTTAAGGCAGAGTCGGCCCATTGTTAGAGAGAGTCGCCACCAGCTGCCCCATCGGTCTGGTGCGCTCTCCGGCTCCGCTACTTGTATGCTATTACCTGCTATTACCTGCTACATGTACATATTGTATACAGCTTTTATTCTCCTCCTCGTCCACTTCAAGAGTCCGTCTCTCGACCACGACCTCGGGTCACAATAGTCGATGGCAGCTATGGGAGTTGCGAAGCAGTATCTCAACAGCGTATGGCAAGCTGCGAGATACAAGGCCAGGAGACGCCTGCTACACCGCTCGAAGGCCAATCGGCGTCAACCGCTTTGGGTGGGCGAGTGCCTGATGCTTGCTTTTCATGTCGCCAGACCTTTTTTTTTTTTTTTGGTAGACTATGATTTAGTGAGCAAGCAACACAAGGAACAAGATTGTGATGGAGGAATTCCAAGCTCAGGACCTCATTCAAATTTGTGAGGAGTTGGGCATTTCCGCCGGCTCTGCTAAAACAAGGAAAGCGATTCTCAACGTAATGCAGGCAGAGGGCGTGACGGTAGCGGAAGCTAGCGAGGCTTGGGAGATGATTGTTTAGCAAAAGCTGAAGGCAAAGGAACGCAGGGAAGCAGAGAGGCACAAGCAAGATGCAAAAGAGGCAACACGATTGCATAGTCCTAGGATGAAAGAGCTTGATCGGGAAATTCAAGCGCGGCGAGCCCGAAGCTATCTTCACACCTGCAGGACAGGCAAAGATATCGTTAAATTTTTCTCTGATTTTGAACAAGTGTGTGAAGAAGTGTCAGCCGGGACTTCTGGCCCAAGAAGTTGGTCACGTTGCTCCCGTCTAAAGCTGAGAGTGTTTTAGAACACCTGCTTTACGAGAATTGGAACTACGATGAAACTAAAAAGGCTCTGTTGAGGCATTTTGAAGCTATATATCAGGCCAACTGCGAAGGCCAAGATGATAGCGACAATGCCAAGCTTGTCAAGGCCAAACCACCTATTGAGATGGCTGCTAACTCAGGATGTGTAGAAAATGCTGTGGTGTCATTGGTGCACACACTGTGTGACGAGTGCGAACACAATGTTGTTTCGACGTCTAGAGAGGCCACTTTGGAAACAGTGGCCAACAGGGGCTCATTTGCTTTCGATAGCAGCAATAAAATTTGGCAAGTTAAGGAGAAACCTTAGGATGAGCTCGCTAGCGCAGATGGCATCCGATGCAGTCATGTTCTGTCAGAGGCACCGACATCTAGCGACGACCACGAGCCTAGCTTGGTTTTGTCGTCAGGAGTGATATCATTGTGACGAGAGGGCAGCGAACCTGGGAGTACGCGTGCCGAGACCGCAAGTATTGTGAGTCGCGCTGAGTGCAAACGACAAAGGCGCAAGCCGAGAAAGTCAGACTCGGGCGGCAGCATGAGCCGGCTCAAGCACGCCAAACGCCAAGGTGGCAGGAAAAACCCGAGTGGGCCAAATCTGAAGGTTAGGCAGTTGTCCAAGTCTAGAATAAGCGTGACGGGTGTCAGGAAAGAAAGAATTGCACAGAAATTCAGACGCCGCAAGTGCCGCCTGTTCTCAGTGGTGTCAAGACATTGTAGGCAGAGGAACGTAGTGACACGTCGGGCATGCTTGAAAGTCTGCTTTAATGGCCGCTCCCGTCCTGTGGGAAAGAAAGGCGAGTGCCTAGCGAACAAATGGACAGCATGCACGCAGGTCTGTGAATGCGCCGCTCTCCCAGAATTTGGAGGCCGCGTGTCGAAGGTCGCAGGTGTTTCAGGCAACTCAGTTTTGTTCTTGTCTCGCAAGTGGACAGTGTACAGACTCACAAATGGTCGACCCGCTCGAGCGTGCCTGAAAGGGTGTCTTTGCACACACCGAGCTATACATGGTACTTTGAAAGCCCTTATGTTACCTGTAATTTTAGCATTTCTTTTTTTTGTCTTCTGTGCAGTAAAGTTGAATCGTGCATTGAGCTTATAAAAGCATACGAGATGTCAAGAGCGCATTGTTTAATGGTCTGGTCCTTTCTGTTCGGAAGACACATGTATTGTTTAGTTTGTTGATCGTTTATTTATTGAGACCTGATTGCTGAACGCTTGAGTAAAGAAAGCGTCAGCGTTTCTGTTTGTTTGTTGTATTTACTCATACGTAGGCTATGAAGAGGCTAAATGCTTAATTTTAATTGTGACTTGATTTATGTATTGCATACTTTCGTTGTAATAAGTGTTACTGTAGAATTTAGATTCACCTTTGTTTGTGTGTCATTCATGTGAGTTTGGGTATTTGTTTATTAGTTTGGTAGGACTGCTCCTGGGCTTTAACATTTGGTACTCATTTTGCCGAGTGCATTTAGACGGCACTAAGCGGAGGGTTATTTCGGTTGGCGGTTACAGTTGTCGGATGCCATTCCGTACTTTTGCGAAATGGTGCCCAGGTTCCCAGGCACCTTTCCATCCAGGCTTTCGGGAGGGGGGGGGAGGGGGGGTAAAATTAAGTCACCTTCGGCAACCTTGGTCTTCACCGACCTGCCTGCATTACACTCAAGAATTGCTTATGAAACCATTCTGATTAGATTAGTTCTGTCACGTGCTGACAATAAAGGAAAGGTCAGTATCTCAACTTTTTTCTCTCGGATATGTGTCTCAAGTTGTTCGGAAACTTTCTTTTTTTTTTTTCGCATAGCGTAGCCAGATTTCATAGAGGGCTTTGTTTACTTACATTGGTCTAGCAGTTTGAAACGCATTCGGAGGGTGCTTGCTTTGACTGGAGTAGTTTGGTGTTTTGATCCTTGGTCATTCCAGTGGACCTTCTCTGGGCCGAGCAGCAGGAAAGACTACCGGCGCAAAAAGCAGCAAAGCCTCTCCCTCTAAATTATCAATGACATCGCTCAACTAGAGCATCCAACCGTCCGAGCTGTATCAGAAAGCTCAACTTCTGGATGCATTGTCTGGCGGCAAGGATGCTGTTGTGCCACACTGCGTGCCTACATGCAGGCAGCGTGCGCTTCCCCCTCCCCACCTCGTTCTTCTGAAGTGGTTACCCTTGGTGACAACCGGCAAAGTTCCAGGAAACTGCTGAACCCTTTCCGTGGGTCGAACCGGGTTGTCCGGTGGCACAAAGCACCACGACAAATCCACTGGCAGCCTTCAGAATTTCACCAAACTGCTGTTCCTTGCCGTGGAGATCGGTTTTATGCAGCTTGGGCTTCGCCTTCGATGAAAGAGGAAAGCAACACGTTGACATCAGCACCGGTCCTGCCTCTTCCTGCCGACGACGGGACTTTAAGCAGGAATTTAAGGCAGAGCCGGCCCATTGTTAGAGAGAGAGTCGCCACTAACTGCTCCATCAGTCTGGTGCGCTCTTCGGCTCTGCTACTTGTATGCTATTACCTGCTATATGTAAATATAGTATAAAGCTTTTCATCTCCTCTTCGTCTACTCCAAGAGTCCGTCTCTCGTCTTCGACCCCGAGTCGCGATACGCGGGAATTTTTTCTTCCCATTACCAAGTGTGGGAGGCCAAGAGTCGACTTCATCAATGTGATGCTAGCAGTGCAATCATCGGTATTAAGAATAAAATGAATTGATCAGTTCTAAACAGATCCTAAAATATTAATTAGTGTAGTTTGATTTGGGTCCCATACGGCTGAAGCATATTCAACCTTTGGACGGAGTAATGTTTGATAAAGCATTATTGGAAGGCATGCGGGTGCTTCATGAAAGTTTCAGCATAGGTAAACCAAAGTACGACTAGCATTGCTAGTGAGGTAAGTTATTGAGAGTTCCAGGACAGATGGTTAATTATATGAATACCAACGTATTTATAACTACTGAGGTCTTGAAGTTCGGTTCCATTTACATTGTTGTCAAAAGGTTCACAACAGTTCAAAGAACGCAAGATTTTCATGCTTTTACACTTCGTTTGGTTAAGGTTCTATTTCTACTGTACCAGTTAGATATAGTCAGCATCGGTTTGAAGAAGGTAGTTATCATTTTTATCGGTTATCCCATGGTATAGGACACAGTCGTCAGCAAATAACTTTACAGAAGAGTTAAGTTTATTTGGAAGGTCATTAATATAGATTAATAAGCGCAATGGACCCAGCACTGACTCTTGAGGAATGCCAGATTTAACTACTCAGGGGTGTGAGGAACAATTATTAGCTATTACATGCTGAGTGTGGTGAGTCATGAAGCATTCTATGCACTTCAGGATCAATATGTTGAATGTACTAGGTTTAGGAAGCAACAGCTGGTGGGACATCTCATCAAAGGCTTTTGCAAAGTTCAAGAACACACAATCAACTCGTATTCCATAATCCAAAGCTGGAATAACATTACGAGTAAATGATGGAAGCTGAGTTTCGCAAGTGTACTGCTTACAGAATCATGCACCCAGACTGCCAGCCTCACAGATATATATGCACAGACTGCCAGCTTCAAAGTATCGGCTGAAAAGTACTGATATATGCGGGTCTCTAATAAGTCCGGCAT
This sequence comes from Dermacentor variabilis, assembly GCF_050947875.1. NCBI lineage: Eukaryota > Metazoa > Arthropoda > Arachnida > Ixodida > Ixodidae > Dermacentor > Dermacentor variabilis. The sequence continues at coordinate 144,445,216 of NC_134572.1, forward strand.
AACAGTGGAGTCTAGCATCTAAAGTCTGAAGTGGTGTCTAAACTTTCACCCAAATAATTACACTGGAAACTGAAGAAGCGTGGCTGCTTCGAGTAGAAACATGCAAGTCTAGAAATCCACCAATCCAACGTCAGCAACAACTCTCCACTCCGTGCGCATGACTGCACCAAGCAAGGAGCGGCAGAGCACGTACCAAGGTGGCTCTCCATCTGATTTGCTCCGTCCTCCAACCGTGTATTGTTTACCAGTGCAATTACACTGACTTATTGCTTGGTGGGCAAGCCTGGAAGTGACAGAAAGAGATGCCATGAGAACTATCACTGCACTCCCTCGTCTTACAACCATTTCAATTTTGCAAGAGCTTGCTCAGCTACACACTATCTCGGAGCTCGTGACTCAGCGAGAGAAGGCCAGAATCCTTAAAGGACAGTTCATTGCTGCAGTCGCTGCTCTTAAGAATCGTTACACTAGAGAGCCCCCTCTGACCATGACACACAATGACCCTCCTCCGTGATACTACACATCTCTTACTACAAACGAGTGGACCTTTGCTGACGTAATCAGCCAGCTAGTACAACTCCGACTACCATCACTCAGGTGTACATGGATGCAGCAGTCATACCATGAGGAGAACAAGTGTCATTTGTAAGCCACACTCATCCCAAAATGGAGTACATACACAACTCTGCCACCGAAATGTTGGATTCCTTGTTATTAGTACTACAAGCCATACATGATGCCATCAAGTGCATCAGCATGTTATCAAATGTTACGAAATTTAATATCTACGGACTCACTTGGTGCATTGCAGGAACTGAAGAAAGTTACCAAACAATTTAAAATTTGCCCAAAAGCAGATAAGCTAAATGAGCTGTCCCACTTCACCATTACCATGCATTGGATTCAGGGAAACAGTGGGAGCCTGTACAACAATCTGGCCGACCGAATGACTCAATTACCATCTTTACCTGACAACCCACTGGCCTCACTTCTTCCCGACCACTGGGCTCTCCTCCAAGTCCAGAAGTCCATTCTCTGAGACACAGGTGCTCATATAACGGACAGCAAATTCACTAATTCATTGCTGCAGTACCTGCGTCAAACAGGGCTGCATGTATTTATTTGATGCCATTTTGCTAATATTGTTTGGTACAGATGCCTTGCAGCAAATCCCTCGAATAAAAATCAAAAGAATGTTTCCAGAAAGGCAGCATCTCGATGCTGCTAATTTCTACAGCTTAACGAATTCCAGCCAATTTCAACCATAAAAAGAAACTGAAATGCCAAAGAACGCAACTGTCAAACCCTTAGTAGGTGCCCAGAGTGACCTCCGTGCTTGCACCTCACCATCAGTCGAGCATGAAACGAGCGCCTTATCAAACCATGACCTCTAGCTGGGTTCTCGATATGAAGCATGTTGGCAAGTTTTTACATTCTGTTGGGACACTTTTGGCTACCAGTTTGGTGTGCACTTGCTTGACCTTGAATCTGATCATCTTCAGCTGCTGGTCAGTGTTAACATCGTGCTCTTGTACTCAGACGAGCTGGCTGTCGGGAAAATGCCACAAACATAATTCTTCCAGCACGTGTTGATATGTACAGAGCTTCCACCGTGGTACAGAGCAACAAACATAACGTTGACAAATACATATTTAATGTGGTCTGCACAACAGTGGCTGTCATGAAATCATCTAAGTTTAGCATGCATGCTGTTTTGCCACACAGTGTACGGGAATGACTCGGATGTGAAAACAATTACAGTTTGCAAGGTAATGAGTTATGCAAGTCTTAATTGCACTCCAATTTTAAGGTCCCATATCAAGCACATACAGCATCAACTCATGCTTGCTAGTTGGCAACGGATGCCCGCCATGTACTTTAAACACGCCCTGGGACAAAGACATTTCGCAAAAGCATTCTTAATGGTGTGAAATTTAATAGTGATCAGGTTGAAGACTATGAAATATGGACAACACATTTTATAATTGTTGCAACATATCTATGAAACGGGCTTGCATGCTTACATTTAGCACCATTATGATGTTATGCCGTGTGGCAACCCAAGCGCAAAAAATAAACTCGTACTTGCCAAATAATTTTCACAGACCAGACTTCTAAGGCATAGTTCGTATAATTATGTGTCATTGTGATTTCTCCAATATAAGGTTATTCCAAGGAGGTTATCCTCCTTGGGTTATTCCTGTGGCTTTGCAATGTAAAGCTAGACCAAGTAGACTTACGTTTTGGGCTAGTTGGTGTCAACTGAGTGACCTTCTTTCTGGTATTGGTGCTGTGCAAGCCTCTCTATTTATAATGGTTTAGTGTAATACGGTGCTCCACCATTAACATTGAATTGCTTTCTAGATGCACCGATGGCATTTTGCCCTGAAACTTGGTGGCTTCAGATAGAAATTTTGTGTACATACAGTTCGCAACTGGGGTTATCAAGAAACCAGCTGGCTTGCTGTAGTTGAAAGCTGTGCGGAGCCAGTTTGCAACTCTATCCCCATTTGTGGACAGATTCCACATTAACCAGTACAGACACAATAGGTCCCTTCCAGCTGCCATTAATTATAAGTGGCACCCGATACCCGATACTGTACCCGATACCTGCAGTTGCAAACGCGTTTAGTTCATTTAAACTGGCACCAATAAGGCCCACGTTCAAATTTTGGTTGGCAACAACTTTATTTACAGTGTGGCAGACCTTGAATATATTTGTCAGGTATGTACCGAGGTAGTTCAATATCTTTGTTTGGGCACACAAGTTGAGGGTACATAAACGCACATGTGAGAATAGCCACCAAATGTCGAAAGACAACGTAGGAAACGGTCGCAACCATCGCACGGGAGCTGTAGAGCGTGCCTGAATCAATGTAGAACCAGCCAATGATCCAGTTACAAAAGCTATTAGAAACTCAAATGACAAAAGAATGCGTGACGTCGAACCCACTATGAGCATTTGGGCCTCGTGCTTCGATCACGCTGTGGAAGGTGAATGCAGAGCGTCTGCAATGAGGATCGACGTGGCCCGTTTGATTAAACGGATTAAACGACGCTAGGGACGACGGCTCGCTCGGAACTTGCATCTGTGCGCAAACGGCCTAGAAGCGGCGCCGACGCGGGCACCGGCGTCACTGTCTTTGAAACATAAGCGCACATCAGCGTCAAGCCGGCATGCGCGCGATTTCACGCTCTTCATCAAGGCAGCGACGTGCTTGCGGCATGATCATGGCCCACATAACGTTTACGCTCAGGCACCATAACGGCTGAAGAAAGAGCGACAAAATCAACACGAAACTGAACAAAAGAAGGAACGAAACAGCAATCAATGATGATGATGATGATGTGTAGCAATCGGGGCTTTGCTAGCGTCCCCTACGATTTCATTTTGCCATAGCGTGTTGCCATACAACGCTGATACCAGAGTCTGATACTGCGTCCACGTACGCACTTGCCTGGTATTTATCATTGTTGTTTATGCCTACACTGCGTTAATTGATCTACTAATAAGCACGGTGAAAAACGCACAGCGTGCCCGCGAGAAAAGTTCGCGATCGGAAGTTGGGTGGTGTCCAAACTTCCGGGCGGAGTTTTTTCTTGCTTGCGTTGTTTGGGGTTGGGTTGGTTGTTGAGGCAGCCATCGAAATGGTGGTGTAACAGCATTCTCGGCATCGTTTGATTTTAGGCTTATGTTGACGTAAGACAGGATGAGTAATAACACGGCTCTTCAAAAAGCGATTGACCTGGTGACGAGGGCCACCGAGGAGGACAAGAACAAGAACTACGCCGAAGCTCTGCGGCTCTACGAGCATGCCGTGGAGTACTTTCTTCATGCTATCAGGTACGAAGCACAGACTGATCGGGCGAAGGAAAGTATCAGATCCAAGTGTGTCCAGTACTTGGACAGGGCTGAAAAGCTTAAAGAGTACCTCCGCACCAAGACCAAGGAGAAGAAACCCGTGAAGCAGGGCGAAAACAGCGACAAAAAGGAAGACAACAGCTCGGACAGCGACGATGAGAACCCGGAGAAGAAAAAACTTATGAATCAATTAGAAGGTGCCATCGTCATGGAAAAGCCGAACGTCAAATGGTCTGACGTCGCCGGACTGCACGCGGCCAAGGAAGCCCTGAAGGAGGCTGTCATACTGCCCATCAAGTTCCCCCACCTGTTCACGGGCAAGCGCAAACCGTGGAAGGGCATCCTGCTTTTCGGACCCCCAGGTACGGGAAAGTCTTATCTAGCCAAGGCGGTGGCCACCGAAGCGAACAACTCGACCTTTTTCTCGGTGTCGTCGTCCCACCTCGTCTCGAAGTGGCTCGGCGAAAGCGAAAAGCTGGTGCGCAATCTCTTTGAAATGGCACGCAACCAGAAGCCGAGCATCATCTTCATCGACGAGATAGACTCCCTCTGTAGCACCCGGTCTGACAACGAGAATGACGCCACACGGCGTATCAAGACTGAATTCCTGGTGCAGATGCAAGGTGTGGGCACCGACACCGACGGCATCCTGGTGCTGGGAGCCACCAACATCCCCTGGGTCCTGGATTCGGCCATTCGGAGGCGCTTTGAAAAGCGTATCTACATTCCGCTGCCGGAGGAGCCTGCCAGAATGCACATGTTTAAGGTGAGTGCACGCGATTGCTGCGTGCGCGTAAATCGAGGTGGAACTACGACCCTCGCAAGTGCTACGAGAACGCAGTGGTAGCTTTATTATTGTCCGCATCGCTGTGATAATGAACGGAGCGAAAGCCTTTGGCGGCGATAAATCATAAGCGCAGAATGTTCTTACTGGAGTAGCGCCGGTTCTGTCGTCTCAGCAAACGCTAGTAGCAACCACTTCTCACCAACGGAGAGGCCCTGGTAACAGTAAAAAAATGTTGCTGATGTGCGTGGAAAAATTGCTCACATTCACCTTTTTCTTCATTTAGTCAACAAGCAGACTGAGCTTCAGTACAAGGTTCATCTGCGTTTTTAGTTGCAAAATAGTGTTCAGATTTTATTGCTAGCAGCTGGGCTGGAGAAGTAATGCCATCAAACAAGAGAACTGGGCTAGATGGTTGCCAGCATTGAGAAATGTGGTTTACCAGCACCATACCAGCAGCAAAGAAAGTTGTTCGAATCTTATTTGTGTCCGAAATTGCACTTCATTAGCATTTACAGTCGCATTAGTATGCCTCACTGACTGTTTTCTCTTGTCAAGGAAAGAATAGTTTTACCTAAACAAAATTGTGCCCCACTCTACGTGTGAATGATGTCAGCCTATAGGATGACAGGGGCGAGCAGTGCTAATTTTGCTTGTTCCCTTGCGGTGGTTGCTTTTTGTTCACATTACGAACACTGTTGCATAGTAAAGACTACTTGAAATCCAGTCTTTATACTGTCCCGTCAAAATTTGACTTGCAGTGTCATGTTTCACAACATGCAACGCACGTAGCATAGACTGTCATTTCTGTTATTACTGTTTATGGAACTTTATTTTCGTTGTTTTTCATCCATACAGCTTCACATTGGGAACACGCCTCATACCTTGACAGAAGACGACTTCAAGCAGCTGGCGAAACGCAGTGACGGTTTCAGCGGAGCTGACATCTCGGTGCTTGTGCGCGATGCCCTGATGCAGCCCGTGCGGAAAGTACAGACAGCAACGCACTTCAGAAGGGTGCGAGGGCCATCACGCAGTGACCCCAACGTCATTGTAGACGACCTCTTGACGCCCTGCTCTCCCGGTAGTCCCGGTGCCATCGAAATGTCATGGATGGATGTGCCGGGTGAGAAGCTCCTCGAGCCGACAGTCACCATGAGCGACATGCTCCTGTCTCTGTCAACTGCCAAGCCGACTGTCAACGATGCTGACCTCGACAAGTTGAGAAAGTTTATGAATGACTTTGGCCAGGAAGGCTAAGCAAAAAAATTGTAGCGTTGGGAGGCAGTGCAAAATGATGCGCGCCGCACTACTGACCGAAGCTTTTCTGGTCATGGCTCGGCCTCCTCCAGCATTGGCATCTCACTACTTGTACGCACGCATGACGATGAAAGCTTTGGATGTGAACAGCACAGAACTGATGACTCTGAAACTGGCCAGTGCTTGACCGTCACTGTCTGGAGGACTTGGACATTGCGAGGGCTGTGTCTCAGGGTAGGCATCCGTCGCCATGGCCGCAAAAGCTTTCATCTGCCATTGGTTTTTCAGCAGATAGCTCGGCGTCAAAAATGTACCAGCGTTTCCAAGTGCACCAACCTTTCCATACCCTCCCTTTTCCCCTAAATTTAATGGCTGTGCTCATAAAACACACTTGTCGCTTTTGACTGGGAAACAAAAAGGTGCCCCATTTTAATCAGGCTGTGGTGCAGCATCAATGCACCTTTAAGAGTTTTGGAAGCAGCAGGATGTGCACAGTGACTTACCAGAGCTGTTTTGCTAGGCAGAAAGCGTCAAGTCTGGTTTTTGTACGCGCCATCTTCCAATTTCACAGGCCGTTTGTGCTAGTTGTGTTCTTGCACATGATGCTCATGGCACTCTGCAAGCTTTACAAGCCTGTTGCTAAAGTGCAGTGTGAAGTACGACAACTTGTATTAGAGAAAGTGAGTCTCTTTTGGATGCCACTATTATATAAGAATGACAGCAAAATTAAGTCCGGTATTTATGCAAGCTTCCTTATAGCATGCTTCTCAAAGAGAGAGAGAATGCTCAGTGCCTAGATGGGTGGCACACAGAATAGCTAGAAGTAGATTGCCACAGCTGTGGCCGCTTTCTAAGAGGCGGTGTCTAGCAACTGCTTCACTAGTGTGCCCTATGAACATAGCGAGGCAGTGACATGCTGTGGTTGCGCGACATGTTGCTAACTGCTGGTGATGTTTATTGTTCCAAGCAGTCCTAAAGCACTCTGCAGAGTCTATAGATTGCTTGTTGTTGTTACTGCCTCAGTCATCATTCCTGCACTGGCAGCAGTTTAGATCCGTCATATTTTTCTGAAAGCTTTAAGCATGCCCCTTCACAGGCGTCAGGCACCATATGAAAATGTAGCTCCCTCGGAGACTGTGCTCTTTGTGATGCTGCTGAAGATCCGCTGAGGATTGTTTTCTTGTTCTGTTTTTGTGCTTTGTGATTTTCAAAAAGAAAGGAAAACGCTTAGGGAATACTGCATGATTGCCCGTTCTGAATGTAAAATATGTCACATTTCATTTCGTTGTTCAAATTGGTTGGAAGTGGTTGGATAAGCTTCTTGAGACAAGAAATATACAATAAACTGTAAAGACGGCAGAGTTGTTTCTGAGCCGCATCAAAGCACCGGTAGACACAATGCGTACACAATACCCGAATGCCAAGGACAAGCACCAACGTGCTGAACCATACAAGTAAAAACTTGCACTCAATTATCAACGCGAAGCCACAGACGCAGGACCACACATCATTAGTCAATGTTTTATTTCAGCCAACATAACAGTTAAAGAAGACAGTTATTTTTTTTTTCATTCTCAATACAAGGGGACTATCGACTTTGTACAAAAAAATAGTATTAGCAGCAGATAAATTAACACTTGTGTATGACGAGTAGCCCAATGAATGTTTTGCAATGGAAAATGAGAACTCTCGCTGGAGCAAGTACAGGTGATTAGTTTCACAGAGCTATCTTGAGGAAAGAAAGCTTACGAGAAGCCGAGTACTATTACTGTATGGTACACTTTGTGAAGGATTATAGTACAGTGGCAACAATTCATCAGATATGTACAAAACTTGGCACAACAGAGTATTTTTCGGAAATAGCCGCATTAGCATGCGAAAGTGCCATGACAATCGGTAAAAAAAAAAAAAAAAAATTCTATACTGTATCTTCTCGTTTCATGCAGTAATACCCGTCTTTCAAAAATGCAAAGGGTCAGCTTATTAAAAATGTGGTCAGTTTAGGAATTTTGTGGTTAACGCTGGTCCTTCAAAAACGTTTTTGGTGAAAGAAATACAAGAGGTAAGAATGGAATTGGAGCGCATATCACATAGTCTGGCACTCAGTCTCGCATTTAAGAGCTCAAACACGCAAAAACAGGCACAGGAAACCAGCATGCATGCATACGAGGCTCCGACTTTTTAAATATATGCACGGCGTGGCCACACACCTTCTAGTGTAAAAAACTTTACAAAGGCCATCACACCTAATACACAACTCAACAAACAACGACATGTATAAAAAAAATATTTGTTAAAAAACAGCCCTGAGTTTTGAAACACGTCCGCCTTGGCAAAATGCCTCGAATTTGAGACCAACATCCCCGCCTTGGCAAAAACGAACTTTCCGGAATGACAGTCAGTCAAAGATACAAACACACCGCCAAGAGGGTCCCGCTCTCAAGGTAAAGGCTTGAGAGTTGGGATGAGTGTTTATTTTCTTTTATGTTTTCCTTTCTAAGGAAGAGATAGCAGACAAAGCTTATCTCTAAATGCATCCGCTGTGGTAAAGGAACCTTATGAGATGCCATGATATATTGTGCGATATGTTAGACAAAATGATATGCCCAGGCAGCAGAGAGGCATCAAAGAAGACCAATGGGTAGACAGGGTGGTACCAGACATGGTACCAACAGTACGCCTGACTTTTGGTTCAGAGCAGGTGGGGAAGGGTCTTCCATCGTGACAGAAACAGAACCCCTATTGATGTCAAGACTGCTTAGACAGCAGTTTTCAAAGTTCTTCACCTACTCCCCCCCCCCCCCCCCCTAGTGTGAACTAGTTAAGCAATCAGTTGATTGCTTCTAGAAAACTTGAAATTTAATATGCAAGTTCCTTCTTCAGTATTCAAGTGCTGTGGCCACACTTCAATGCCACTAACGTTGCCTCGCTTGCTACCTGGGCAAACATGACCCACAATGTTCTGACCTCAAGCCGGGCGCACGCAACATTAAAATGCAATACAGACGGCCTCAACTTGCCACAGAAAACCGTGGCAGCGAAATCACCTTCAAAGTAGGGCATGAAAATGTTCCCAAGACAACAAAAGTCCAAGGCGCTCCAACGTAGTTCACCGCGAAGGGCGTCTAGTGGCACTCGGGAATGCGTCTGCTCGGCTGCCCTGCCATTTCAGCCTGCCCGCGTACCTCACTGATTGCAGAGCACATCATCATTCTCGCAAGCCTTCATGATGTTCCCTGCTCAGCAAAGTCTTTTTTTTTTTTCAGCATACCAACTGCGTTCAGTACATTATTAGGATGATGTGTGTAAGAAAGGAACTTGGGTGCGCAACAGCACAATCTATCACGCTACTATCGCCAGGTCAGCTTCGTCTTCTGAGCTGCTGCGAGGCCTGACCGTCTGGTACTTGTCGGGCAAAAGCATGTCTTCTTCATCGGACACTTCGTACCTGCGAGAGAAACAAGAGCAAGGGTTGGTGTCGGCAGCCATTGCACCCGTTAAACTGTCGTGCCGTTAAACACCTGCCAAGATGCATTTTCAGATTTATGGAAACTACCTCATGTTTTGCCAAATTGAAAGGATCACACTAGACAAATAATGAAGGCTGGAAAACATGAAATATCCTAATTTACTACTAAAGTTGGTCACCATATGCCAAGCCAGGGGTCACTGGCATTATTGTGATGTCATGACACGCAGCAAAATTTACTGATGTCATGTAATAGTAAGGTTAGGTGTGATGATGCTGATCATGAGAAAATAAACGAGAGCTGTGCACATTTTTCCTGACTGTGGCAGCTGTAGCAATCATTGGAATGGAGTGAGCCAGTGTATCATGACGCACTTGCCTCCCGGGTATCAGAATGAGATTTCATTCATAGAATGGAATTTATCACGGTAAATTATTTAGAGTGCTCTCATGCGCACGTTAAATAATGTGCACCCTCTGAAACCACTCACAACCCCAGCGTGTTGGGGTTTAGAGGGTTTGGACATTCATCTAATGCAAAAATAAAGATCGACAGTGTTACGTCAGTATGCTTTTATGCAGAAAGATGTGTTTAGTTAGCTGGACAGGGAGTGGACAAACAAGAAGAGAAACACGGGACAATCCTGACACTGAATAATAACAATTGGAGAGGTAAGTGCAACTCTCAGAATCTTGCACATCATAACCAGTAATGGAGCTGGAGTCATTCTTGACTTCATTACCGTGCCTCATTCGCCTCATACACCGTGGTATGGCCAGGGGCTAGGGCTGTACTGCACTCAGATAAGGTACGGAGATTTTCTGAGTTGTGGGGGTGAGTCCCTCGTAATGCTCTTGTCCAGCACCTCTTTGGCCCTTAGGCCACAGGTGCTTCTAGGACAAGTCTTGTGGCAAGCCTCCATCTACAAAGGACATACTCCCAGCTTCATATATTTTCTAAAAGTAAATGCCAACTCTGAACATCGATCATATTTGACCACAAATGACATGACCAGTGCCACACTCTTTCATAATCCACCAGCAGTGAAAGGGCCTTACTCTTTGCGTGTGCGGAGCCTCTGCAAAGTGGGTGTACCACTCCTTGAACAACTCATGCCTCCAGCAAAGTTACTACCGTCATGGCAGTGGCAGCTCATAGAATGTGACACATTGTTTATTGAGATCACTAAGCATGCCCCAGAAGCACATATTAAGATGCACTTTCTAGGGCTTCATGTGAAATATTCATGCCCGGCGTACTACACTGAGGCATCAAGATCACATGCTGGTATGTAATCAGCACTCGGACCATCTTTCTCCAAATCAGATGTTCTGCACATTTGAAGGAGCGTACGGCTCAGGCATATGCAGTACGGTCAATCATTAAACACATTAAGTAAACGGATACAAAAAGCCATTATATACAATGACTCTTTACATGTAAGATGCTTAAGTTCATTCTATAGAAGTAAAAATCTGGTACTGACATTTACTCTCTCCTGTGAGCAACATACTTGTGTAATGAATGTAATAATATGCTGAGTCACCGGACACAGAGGCATCAAGGGACATATGCCTGCTGATGAAACTGCCGCACCCACAGCAGCAAAACACGGTAACTGCTCTATAGCTGTCCCTGCCATAGACTTAAAACCTTTCCTACGAAAAAACCTAAGGAACTATTGGCAATGCTCATGGGACAATGAAACACCTAAAAAGCTGCATGTCATAAACCAGTTAGGAAAGTGTCCACCCATATGAAAAATTCAGCAAACCAAGGTCATCGTCTGCCGACTTAGAATAGGCCACACGTGTGGCACACACTTGTACCTGCTCACTGATGATGAGCCACCTACTTGTCGTAAATGTGGCGTGACGTTAACTGTCCTTCGTGTATTGCTGGAATGTCGTACATTACACAGGAAAAAAAACATTTTCATTTACCATGCGATCTGAAAGTCCCACAACATCCCCAGCAATGTTCTTATGTAATGACCCACTCTTTGACAGTAAATCGGTCTTAGCTGTTATAAACGATGTTGGTGTACACATTGTGCGCCCAAGAGATTTGTAGCACATCTTCTCACTGCAGGCTGTTGCTACAGTAATACACTTTTGTAGAGCACATGCTTCTAGGCCCTTTCGTTCAAGGGTCCTGCTGAGGCATTAGTGCTACTAACGCCCACCTATTTTGTACATGATCCCCTCATTGTATATCTTTTATGACGATTGCATGTCTCACACCTCACATGTTATTCTCATCATTTTAATGGATATATATTCTACACTCTTATATTTTTAGGCCTCTGTACAGCTATGCGACATCTACCTTTCAAAATTCACAGTTCATGCTTCATTAACAACTAATTAGCATTGTCTTGGCACTCATTGGACACACACGGCCCTTGGACCAATAACATCCAATCATCATCATCATCCTTGGCCCTTATACCTCATTGTGTTCTTGTGCATCACTGCAATAAGTGGTCCTTAAGGCACAGACAGAACGCCAACAGGATCAGTGCAAATTGCAGCGCATTGCTTGCCATGCGCATGTTTGCGCATGGCAAGCAATCATGTGTGCGATGCAAGCATGTATTTGACAACAGCAAGGCAAATGCACAATGAATGATTTATAGCACTCCAGCAACGAAATGTCACGACGTGTTCTGTTGCGGCCTGGTCCAATCCCCGAAGGTTGTGCGCTGAGTAAACTGGGCTGGTCCTGAATGCAATGTCACATAGCACCTCAAAGGGCTAGCTGCCACTACGGAAGGGCGTGGGCAACTGGTACACCCTTGCACGAGGGAAGCAAATCGTTGTTAAGCGATAAGACGCACATATGCCAACTGTCCCAAAGCGCACATGGGACAGTTTCACACGTGGGAAGGAGTGTGGCAAGGTTGTTATTCTCTCACGTCATAAATGCATCTGTTACCTAATGGACAGAGCATCGGGCTGTTGTGCAGAGGGACCCTGTTTCAAGTCCCACCAATGGAGATGCATTTAAAGAAAATGGACCTCAAACGAAGTGATACAGGAAGATACCTACATACCGCAAGGTGCTTCACATTTAAATATTTTTTAGTCGAATTCATGAGGAAAAAAAAAAAAGTCAGTGGCGATTTGGAGGTAAATGCGAGAGAAATGAATTAGCATTACGTCGCACTTCCTTGAGGTCCTGGAGCGATGATTTAAACCACATCCACCACATTGCAAGGTGTTGTTCAGGAGCTCACTCGACACAGGTTATGTCTGTTAGAGGAGCGAAGTTCAACTGACGGTGATCTGGAGCAGACTGAGGCGACGGCGCTTCAGCACTGCCGCCCTTTCCCTTTCTTGAGTGCCCATTCTCCAGCTGCTCTGCTCTCTCTCCCTCCTTCCCAGCTCCGAATGGCTTCTAGACTACCCAGGCTCTTCTAAGCTCTCCCATTGGCAAGCTCTTTTAACACTGCCTATCCGGGGTTGCCATTTTAGTGATTTTGTTACTAAGCTTAGCTATAAATTTTTCTATTAAATGACTGGTGACTTCTTTTAGTGATGTGACAGAACAATTTGTGACATTGTAGCAACTTCGAAGTTAGGGCAGTTGTTTAAAAAATGGCCTTCTAGAATGCACTTTAGTATTCAAAAGATACATGTAGGCAGCAGAAATTGGCTGTACGACGTATGGGGTCTGCCACCATGATCAAATAACAGTTGTTTTCACACTACTTCACAGCACAGTGGTTTTCACAGTACTGAAAGTGCACTTGCAAAATTCATTTATTATTATTATTATTATTATTATTATTATTATTATTATTATTATTATTATTATTATTATTATTTACGAAAACCAAATACATTCGAGTGGTAGACGTTTGGAAGAGTTACAATAAATAAATTTACCAAAACCTATTGCTCTAAATTTCATGGTAATATTTAGAACACAGCAGGCAAATAATAAAACAGGTTGACTGTAGAAGGGCGTAGATATTGGAGCGGCTGGGCTTGTTCATGCGAATCTCACGGCTTCTGGACAAATTAATACTCTGTGGCGCTTTCAAGTAGATCAAGGGGCAGAAAAGTGCCATTTCACCAGCATGAAGGTCACTTAATTGTATTGCCATGTTAACATGCTACCAAATGCGTGTAGCAGAATTTATCTCTTCATTCAAGAGTGCAGAGACATTGAATATATGCAGGGATAATGTGGACAGTGTGCCATTGCGTGTTAGGAAGATCAGATTACTCGTGTTCATTTGAATCATGCTGAATTTGTAACCTCACAATATCAAGGTAAACACCAAATTTCAGCGGCCATCGTTCGGTCTTATGCAAGTATATTAGCAAAGTGAGAGCCCGCTACAGGTTGGAGTGGAGCGCCAAGTTGGGCTAGTTGGTGGATGTTCGTCTTGTAAAAAGGGGTCATTGAGCTAAAAACACACGGGCAACAGAAGTAGAAGTGGACAGGATGCGCACAGTGTTTATGTCGGTCAGGCTGTATTGATATCTGTTTAAAGGAACATGTTAAGGATCATTCATCTGACGAGTATTCCCAGTTGGCAAAACAGTGCAGGGCTTGTGAAAAAGAGATAAAGAGGGTGTGCCTTCCACTTAAAGAAAAAACTTAAGATTTTATACCGCCACAGGGACCGTTGTAGACGGGAGCTGTTTGAGGCGTATGTTATAAAAAGAAAAAACTTGTGTATGTGTTAGCGATCCTTCCGTTGTAGTTGCCGATTGTGAGGTGCAATTCCTAGATGCAAGATTGTGACGGCGGCGCTTTTGAATGGCCTCTGAGCATAATGACGTAAATTTTTTCGTTGTATATATGTAATCTTTCATTCAATAAAATTCTGTTGTAAGACTGTGCATGTCCTGTCCACTTCTACTTCTGCGGTCCGTGTGTTTTTAGTGCAATAACCCCTTTTTACAAGAGCCCCTACAGGTTGTTGGTAGATCCACTGTCCATTCCTAACTGACACAGACCTTAGAGAAATGCGAGACATTTTGGTAAATTATTTACGCCACATTAGCTTACATTATAGTGTTCCAAAGCGCCTATATTACCTACAATTAACTCAAAGGTCTTAGTGACACTTTTAGCAACTTTGCAGAAAGATTTAGCAGGAATCTAGCGACTTCTCTGTTTAACTTTAGGGACATGCTTTAATAAATTAAGACAACACTGCTCCCATCCTCTCTCCACCTCTACCGCGTGACCGGCTTCACAAGCTTTTTCACACTTCAACACTCTCGATGCCAGCACACTAAAGAACACAGACTTGCTTTGCATGGAATGATGCAGTAATTACAGCAACATCTGCACCTTGTCGTCCCGTACGACATAGCCATAAGCTTTGCACAAATATACTTCCTCTACAAAATGCCACAACCAGTGCTGATTGCAACAACAGTCTGACAGGCCAGCTACTGCTACGTCAATTGTGCATGAAATGATTAAATGGAGTACGGACCCTGCTTCAGCCAAATTATGAACTTATGATGGGTCTTGTCTGACAGCAGTGGCACATGCTTGGTCAATCTCTTCTGGGTATACCACTTTCAGTGTGCTGGCAGGATGCCCGTTTATTCACTGAAGTGTCACGTTGGATGGTGCATCGTGCAAAAGTGCATAAGTACCCCTGAAAGTGATCAGCCGAAGATATAGCCCAGGGAGTCTCCTGTCAACAGGCAATTAAATTCAGTCTACACCGCTTGTACTTTTTTGTCATCTTCCCATTTATTTCTGCCACAGGATGAAAGCTTCCTCCCAGCAGTCTCCCCCTGCCTCGCATCAGCCAACTCTCCCTGTGTCTGCAAACTTCCTAATCTTGTCGGTCCATCTAATCCTCTGCTTTCTTTAATTGTGCTTCCCTTTTTTTTTGGGGCTGTCATTCTGCTACTCCAATAGACACTGGTGCTCACTAGACACATTACATAACCCAGTCATTTCCACGTCTTCCTCGTAATATTAATTAGAACGTTTTGTGCCGAGGTTTACTTTCTAATTCGTATTACCATCTTCCGTCTCGTAAAGTTATGCTGCCTGTTCAAGCTAGGGCTCTCTGTTTCAGGGTAGCCTTTCACACGGCCTAAGCTCATTAGGGCCTTGACATGTTCAGAGCAACCTACTACTGCGTGTGAAGCACACAGATGCATGTCAAAGAGGAAATAAGTATTCCAATTTTTTTTAATAATGAAGGTTTTTACTAACGAAGAAATTAAGGGCTTCATTACAGCAGTAGTGAGAAAACAGCAACAATTATCAGCTGAACAAGTGCAAGCAACGGGCATAATATGAAAGTAGCATGTGGTAGACAGTAATAAAAATGAGGGAGCCCAAATTGTGGATGTTTGCTTAATGCCACCCCATCGTGGTGGTCGAGCGGCTATGGCATTCTACCACGGAGCGTGAGGTCGTGGGTTTCACAGCAAGCTATAGGAGCTGCACTTCAATGGGGGTTAAATGCAGAACACTTGGCCGTCCACTACCACATCTGTCATAGCCCCTGTGTTTTATTGGGAAGTTAAACCCAACAAATCAATCAATCGATTATTTACTTGATGCCAGCTATTAGCGTTTCAGTCCAGTAACACTTGAGAAAGTAAACAGTCATAAAAAATGGTGCCACAAGAAAATACACCTCTCCACCAGTTCCCGCGACTGAATAATTCGCAGCATTTAATGAATATATGTTGCATAAGGATGCTTCCTGATGAGTCTTGGAAGCCACAGTATACCAGTTGAAGGTTGTAGGGTGAGCTGCAGTGGTTGCTAAAGGTGGGA
This sequence comes from Dermacentor variabilis, assembly GCF_050947875.1. NCBI lineage: Eukaryota > Metazoa > Arthropoda > Arachnida > Ixodida > Ixodidae > Dermacentor > Dermacentor variabilis. The sequence goes on from NC_134572.1 coordinate 144,461,366, forward strand.
ACGTAATCCCTGGCCACTATGACTGTCTCTCACTCAAGTCCAATGTCTGATCATTCTTTGCTGTCTTAACAGAGATGCTACAGCACGATCATTGACTGATGTTACTAAGATGCAGCACGGTTGCATGTGATGCGCTGAGCATTGAAAGTATGGCAGGCACAGCACTGAACCTGCCCCTATGCCAGTATAGCAGTTACGAGGTTTAACGGAAGGCCTTTGAAGCAGAGAATGCCATTGAGATTCATAGCAATGTGTTTCTGTTTAACCTTGACTAGCCAGTTGTCGTGTTGACTAGGTAGATGTTGACGACCAACTAATTTTCAGCTTCTAAATGGCAAGAAGAATAAGACAGAGAAAGCTGTATTCCGAGGCAGCGTGTCAGTATTCAACAATAACACATTGGTGTGTCATCGCCTCTTACCTTTAGACAAAAAGTTAAGTGCAGAAAGTTTACAGAGGCAGCACACTTGAAGGAATACTCACAGCTGCACCCATTCAAGTACATAACTTTCAGCCGTCATCTCTGCATTACCTACGCTCTGCAGGACACCTCAAGATGAGAGACGGTTCTCATTCCAAGTCAAGGGTTGTACAGCAAGAAAATGTGCAAATGTTAAAGGCCTCCTTTTGAAATAGATTGATTGGTCAGAAGCTTACTGCTTTCTCAAAATAGATGTGTGTTTCAATTTTCTTGTAAGAAGCAAAGCACACAGACTTCACCCTAGGGTAAACAAATGGTGTGAAAATCACCTGAGATGTTCTGGTCTCAAACATCCTTTAATTCAACTCTGGTTAATTCAATGGCGACCAAAGATCCTGGCCCACGCCTGTGTATCTGTATGGGTTCAAACTTTAATTATTTCGATCCTATAATTTGCCTTAGCCAGATATTTCGAATTTTAATGGTAACCATGCATGTGCATGACCCCTATAGCGACCCCTTTAGTGGCCATATATCTCGACAGAGCTTCGGCGACAGGGAATGCCTTAAACACACATCATCTCCCACCAGAAACGCCTATTTTCTGCCTCTCGAAGAAGGTTTTCCAGCAATAACTGTAGCTCACAATGTCTTATCATGGCATTTACCAGATTCTAACGCGGGACCCTTTCTTTTCGTTCAAGAAAATTAAATTAAGAACCGTATTTGCGGCCTTTGTATGCTTTACCGCATAACACTGCTGCATTGCGGAAAAGCTAACATCGAAAATCTTGCAGTGAAGCTGACTTTAGAAAATTGGGCGCCGTTGTGCTTTGCCCAGTTTTCTTGCTGACAAATTGGGTGCGCGTTAGATTACTTTGTTTAGGAGCCTTAATGTAATTTCCATGTCAGTTTTTTTCTTTGGACACACACAAAGAGGACGCGTGTTTGATTCGGGGGCTTGTTAGAATCGCGCAAATACTGAATAAGGCGTGAATAACCATGAATAAGCAGTGACCATGAATAAGCAGTGTGTTTTATCGTTTTTTACTGCATCTTTTTTTTTAATTCGACTAATCCGTCACGATCGAAATAACGGAAGTCGACTGTATGTGCTTTTATGTGCAATTCAGATGTTTTTGCTTGGGAAAGTCAGGCGACAGGATGTTAAGAGCTTTGTACAGGCACACCAGCAGAGGTACTCACCATGGCTTGGAGCTCTTCTTGTTCTTTCTTGCAGCAAGGGTCATTTTCTTGCTCTAGAACACAAGAGAAAAACAGCACTGTGAATAACATTACACTTTACGTGCAAAGCAGAGTGAGCATTGCTGCAGAAGAGGAGGAGTAGGAGGGTGAAAGGAAATGCAACATTAATGGGGCCTTAAACGACCCGTCGGGCTTGGTGAAATAACATAGTCCACGGGTAGCACACGCCATGGTGAGCATCTTGGCCAAGTTTTGCTGTCTAACACGGTGCGTGGAGCGCACAAGCAGATTGCGAAGTCACCTTTCTCTCGAACATTCTTTTTTCAACAGAAGGCCCTGTCCTGACTCGCCTCCAGATGCACTATTTCGTCATCAGACGCACTACTTCGTCATTCCCTCGGACGGCTGCTATTGGCTGATAGCTGGCATCAAGCTGCAGTCGGCTACATGGCGTGGATACCACGGCCGCCATGGGGTGCCGCCACGAGTCCACTGGCTCAGCACACTGCTGCTCGCTGAGGAGAACTGCATCTGGTTTATGTTTAGTGCGTCGTAGGCATCAAAGGCGGAAGTTGTGACGTCCACGTTAACATCCAAAGTGAAATTTTAACTGCACACCATGGTGACATTTAGAAGGCGGAGCGTTGTGGGCATGCCCCGCTGCACCATAGCCTTCATAGTGCAAGGCATTGAAGAAGGAAAGGGAGCACAGCAGAGGCCGTGTTTGACTGCCAATAACTCAGCCTCTGCTGAGCGCATTGAAGTACTTGGTGCGGCAAAGTATTTCTGAAGTAGCCTATTTTCACTACAAATGCCTTTCTCCACTTTGACAGAAAGTGGTTCAGGGCCCCTTGAATAAGAATCTGCACTAGCAGTGAACTATCCTAGAGGCCTATTAGGAAATACAGCAACAATTTTGCCCAAAGATAACTATGCCATGGGTCCACACGAACGGCAAGGATACTTTGTTGCAAGGAACTTCTCTGTACCAGCATGCAACAGATCAGAAACTGCTCTCCTTCTTGGTGCTCCAAGTCAACTTCAGAAAGTAGGTGCGTGGGATCCATGGCTTCAAACTACAGCATGCTAGACCCTTGCACTAACAGCATTACCCATCCACTAGCAAAGAGTGTCACACGTAGTAAGTTGATGCCACGAAGTAAGACAGACAGAAGTGATATGCTTATGACTGCAAACTTTCCTTTCCAGATAGCCAGGATGAAGAAGGGGATGAAGGTAGTAATTGCAATTTCCCACCAGCAACACTGCATTTCGCATCCTTACTAATGATTATCAAAATTGTCAAGGTTCAAACAAGAGTGCACCTTGACTTTAAGTTTTGCGTAATGTGTTCCATGCTTATTTAAATCTGTCGTCTCCTGTCAGGCTTCTCGTGTATACTGTTTCTTCTCAAATAATGGCTACACAAACAGGAACAGTCGCTGCAACGTTGAGAATTCTTTCATATCTCCAAGCTGCATGTTGCTCAAGTATGCTTCTGGTTAAACTGCAATTTCGAGGGGAGGCTTACTAGCTCTTTGCCTCACTAGGCCTGAACAGAACGTGGGACAAATGTTCGTCCTGACAAGGTCAACCTGAGACTTGGGAATCTTTCATGAATTTCAGAATGATCGGCAGCCCTAGCCGTGTTCATAGTTCTGCATGAACAGTACAAAGGTGACACAAGGACGAGAATGAGACAAAAACAGTGCTTGTCTTGTTCTTGTCCTTGTGTCGCCTTTGTGCTCGTCACGCACAACTATGAACTGCCAACTAGCCCAGACAGTGTGTTTGCTTGGGACACCATTGTGGAACATAACTCTAGTCTACCTCCTTGATCTCTCCCTTCGCTTATTCTCTCTGGCAATAATGCCTTCTCCTCTCCTTCCATGTCTCTACTTTTCACTTGTAGAGTGCTGTCTGCTTGCAAGTGAGCAAATTCAACAGCTTGCTTCATTGCATGCATGCATAAGAATGGTGGAGGTTGGCACTGGTGCGCCACATGTGTGGTGGCAACCCTAAGGACACGGTGGAGAGAACCGAGCTTGGCCCAGTTGCATGTCTGCGCTCGAGGTTCATTCGGTCACAGTCGTAGCCACTGGTTTATTTGATCTACAGATTGCATAAACTGCCCAACTCCACTCCTTCCTCTTAATCTCAGAGTTGGTTACACGCTTTGTCAATGACTGCCATGCTCTTGCCAACCAATGAATGTGGTCACTTTAGAGCAAAGACAACTAAACATAGACAAAGACTCACTTTTGCACTGTTGCTGCTGCTGCTGCTACTGCTGCTAGGGACAAGTGACGGCTGGGATTCCTGAGCAGCTGCCGTCTCTTGGGGCCCCTTGGTCGCATCTAGTAGTGGACCAGCGGCACGCTTCAGTGCTTCCTGAGCTGCTTCCTCAATCTTGCATAGTGGCGGCTGCCGGGCGCTCTCTGCCTTGGATGCTTCGCTCGGGGGCGACAGGGCACTCTCAGTCTTGGAGACTTCGCTGGGAGCAGGCGACTGCCGACCGCCCACCGAGGAGTCTGGTGTGTGCAGCAACAGCTCGGTAGGCGACAGTGGCTTGGCCAGGGAGAAAGCGCTTGTCCTGCTGAGCGTCACGGAGCCCCGTCGGCCATCTTCGGTCTGCGATGCTGACGATGCAGGTCGTGAAAGTGTTCCTGAAATGGCATGCTGGTTTGTAATTTTTGGCACAATTGACTGTCAAGCTAATGAGGGTAACCAAAATCGAGGCAAAGGGGGAACTCATTCGGCAAAGAACTAAAGCACTTTTAAGTGTAACTAAGACGGTAAAATGAATGTGCCTGTAGCATTAATGAATGGCCACCCGTTCTATACCCCTGAAAGCATGAAAGATTAACAGCATGAAAGCTTAACATATTTCTAGTGGGAGCACGCTCAAAAGGGACATAAATGGAAACTTCATCTTGAATGTATGTTGTAGAACCTGTTGTGTAGGTTACTACTGTGCCATTCTGTCTGGATTATGAGCTCTAAATTATTTATAAATTGTGAAACAAGGTGAGACGGCTGGTCACTCTATTGGGGCTGGTAAGAAAGGCACAAGCCATAAGTCAATAAAACGTGTGGTTTGTTGATACCTTAATAGTTTTGTTGACTGAGCTGAAATTCAATGCAGTCTTGTTTCATTCTATCTTTACTTCATATTGTACATTAAAAAAACAGAAGCAAGAACAAACAAGTTGAAACACTGGTATTCTCAAGTAGCATGCTGATTAATGGTTTCACGGGAAACTTGGCCTGCACTATTTTCAACATGGTCTTCTGCGATGTGCAGTCTAGAGCCATGACTCCACCAGGCAGTGGATTAGGAACCATGTGATTACGACTGTGAGATGATGCGTAGGGTTTAGTGGCAAAAGGGCAAGGTCTGGCCAAAGAGTACTATGCATTTGACTGCGTGATGTGTTGGACTATGACAATTCAATCAGATTTAGATGAATATCATGAATTCGTCGTTAATGAGCACAACCTGTCGGGTGTTTAAACAGTTAGTTGCCATCCATTACCTCTGCCGAAATTTGCATCACTTATGTACTCCTACATGTTAGAGCACGTTGCTGTATGTATTATTTTTATGTGTGTTTATGTATTCTGCACTTTTTACATATTCCTTTTTGTAACTCCCATATTACTTTCCGCGAGATATTATGGTAGTAACATGCACTTTCTACGTATGCAATGCCCTCACGTAGTACCCTGGAAAGGGGCTTTTAAGGATTAAATAAATTATGATGGCTATTATGATGCCACACATTATGAATAGGTGAAAATAGGTGATCTGTTTAGTCTGCACAGTAATTCACAGACATTTCCTGGCTCTAATTGGCTGCATCGTTGATATCACTACCAAATGCGTGCGCCCTAATTTCGCTATCCTATCACTTTCACCAGCTAAGGCGCTCACCACGCTTGAGACTTGCAGCCACTGCCTTTGAGTAGACACTCAAGAGTGATATTTTCGATTAATCTCATTGTTTTAAGTGTCACTAGAAAAGAGTAATGTGCCGCAGTGAAAAAAACACCCACTGACCTCCAGTCGTCTTGGATAGGACAGAGTCGGGCTGCAGTATGCTGGGTTCGGGTGAACCGTTGCGGAGGTAGAGCAGCCCATCTTCTGAAGGCGAGCACTTTTCTTCCTGCTCCTCGGTGAGAGGCATGGCGGGCCGCGGAGGCACCTCTTCACATGGAGGAGGCACCGGTGGCGGGTCCCTCCGCGGTAATGAAGGAATCGGCGGTGGCGGTAGTGGCGCACTCGAAAACAGTTCATTCCCCTTGACGGGGCTCGGCACCGCGCTGTCTCTGCTCGGGACCGCTGGAGGCTCCGAACCTGCGCTACGCGTGTACGTCTCACGAAACTCTTCGGGGCTTATCTCTTCGCACTTGCGCGGCTGCTGCTGCTGCTGCTGTTTCTGCTTGGATTGAAAGCGGCCTTTCAGGGAAAACTTGAGCAAGAAGCCACTGCGCTTCTTGGCACTGGATGCACCGGGCGAGGAGGCTTCAGCCAGGGAAGGTGTGCTATCAGCTGTAACACCTTCAGCACCATCGTGCTGTTCTTTCAGCTCTTCGGCATCCTGGACGGAGACCTCTCGAGCAGGAACTTCCAAGGACGAGACTGCACTCCCCTGTGATGTGTCGAGCGGACACCTTTCTGCCATGCTGGTTCCCCGAATCAGGTCAGGCTCGGCGAGAGTCATCTGCTTTTCAGCACTTTTTGATTTGCCATCGTTTGCGCCAGCTTCTGCAACTTCTTCCTTGGGCGCAACCTCAGGCAAGTTCGTATGCGAACACTCCTGGGACTGCTGGAACTTCACGCTGAGCTTGTAGCTGCTCGAGCAATCGGGCAGCTCTGCAATGTTTGTCAGAAAGATGGCTCTGGCCCTGCCACCTTCCTTCGAGGCACCCGAGCTAGAGCTGCGCAAGTGGCGGTCACCGTTCACTTGCCTCGGCTGCCGCCGCTGCGCCACGTGCAGCACAGCGTTCTCGTTGGACCGAAACGACCCCGAAGAGCTGCCACAGCTGTCGTGGTGCAAATCATCTTCCGCGTCGCTGCTCGATGGCTCCAGCACCTCGAGAACAGAGCACGTCTGGCCTTCCTGCCTCAGCTCGGGGTTGTTCTCAAACAGCACTTTCAAGCTGACATTCTCGGGTGCAGATTCGAGCTGCTCGCGATAGTTCTTAGCCCGCAGCCTGGATGCTCCCTGGCGTATGACGAGCGTGTTTGAACTCCTGTTTTTCTTTGGAGGGGCCTGCTTTTCACAGAGGCCGTCCAAGAAGACCTGGACCTTGTCCCAGGAGCAGACCTCTTGCTCCCAGGGCATGAGGCTTGGCACGTGCTTCGTTGTGGCCAGGGAGCTAGCAACGTTCGGCTCATCCTCGGTGCTCTCCTCTTCGCTGTCGTTGGACACTGACGTTCCGGAGGAGGAAGCTGGCCTCATCGGCTGCACCGGTGGAGTGCTGCACTTGGCTAGCACTTGTGCAAACTGTGACCTGCAGCACAGCAACATTCAAAACGTTAAGCACACCCCGTAGCTGTCCCAAAAGAGGCAAGTGAGCTCTGCTGATCTCATCAAGTCTCCTAGACTTCTCATAGAATCTATGTGGCAGTTCTGAGCAGCTTTTTACAATGCAAGGAACACTTATCCTTCGGGAGTGAGGTTAAACATATCAAAACAACAGCGAAGACACGCTTAGAGTGTGACAACTGCATGGCATGCTTTTATGAATTTTATGAGAAGTCGCACGGCATCACAGGCACAGTATCACGAGCACAGTACAGTAGGCACCATTATAATCTTATTTATTTCATAAAGCACTGACATGCAGCAAGTTTTCAGGCACTGTGTGTAAAATTAGTTACCTCTGAAGCAGCCACACTTAGCTCATTACTCACTCACTACTGGCACAGTTAATGATAGTGGTGAAAACATTGCTGCTGCATTCACTCTCGATCTGATACAAACGCTGCATAAAACTAATTTAAACTAATCTCATAACGAATATCATGCAAATTATTATTATTTTGTATTATTATTTAACAATACTGTTAACCTTCTTGTGAGGGTCCTTACAGAGAGGGTTATGAAGAAATAAAAGAAGAAAATGAAAACGTGTAATAATCACAAACACAGAATACATCGGAATCAAGCGGTGTATTCGCACAGATAGTCATCCAGAGTTTGTTTGAATTGAGACGGATCAGTATGTTTGAATTAAGCTTCACCTCAGGCAAATATTTATACTGCCTACAGCATCACTTGCATCAATACTTGAAGAACTTAACAAGGAATGACTACAGTACAATTTCGTTAATTCCACTCCGGTTAATTCTATCTTTCGGTTAATTTGATCCCTGCCAAAAAGGCCCCACTGATGCCCATGTATTTCTGTGGGCCTAAACGTTCGTTATTTCGATCCTAAAATTGGCTTCAAATCGAACTTGAAAAGTCAGCAGGGACGCACTAGCCCCTGTGGTAACCTCATTAGCGACCCCTTTAATGCCAGCGTCTATCTCGCCGGAGCTTAGGGGACAGAAATGGGTCAAATCACACGTCATCTCCCGTCGAAAACGCCTAGTTTCGGTCCGCCCTAGGAAGATTTTAAAGCAATAACCGTAGCTCACAATGTCTGATTACGGTATTTATTCGAGTCTAACACGCGCGTTCTTTTTTTTTTTTTCCAAATTAATTAGGCCGAAAGACCCGATACGAAAACCCCCTTCGCAACGTTTGTATGCTTTACCGCATAATGCGTATGTATTGCGGCGAAGCTGACTTTAGAAACCCGGCCGCCGATGTGAAACGCTTGTTAGACCATTGCCTGTTCTTATTGAAAAATCAGGTGCGCGTTAGATTTCTACTGTGTTTAAGTGCTTCAATGTCATTTCTACATTAGTTATCTACTTTGTGCACACAGAAAGCGGGAGCGCGGTTGATTCGAGGCGTGTGAGAACTGGGAAAATATGGCCAAATAAATCGGCAGTGTGCTTCGGTGTTTTCTAAATCTTAACTTTGCTAATCATCTCATCGTAGCAGTTCGAGCGCCAATACAGGCATGCAGTCGTTTCCTTTGCTGCAGCATGATCAGCCTGCCAAAGAGAGCCCATTTGCTCTCTTTGATCCCTAGCGTACAAAGGCTTGTCTGTTACTGACATAAAATTTCAAATCTGAAATGCCAGTGCCGTTCACTTCGTCTGCACGCACTGATACCTCCTACTAATAATTAATAGTGAGCAAAGGCTAGAACACATCTTCATTTGGTTTTTGAAAGACTGCGTGGGCAGCTGGCTTCAAACCACAGCCGTTCGCAATGCAGTACAAACAGTGCACAAATGCAGCTCGAGTGCCACGCGAAAGCATCATATCGCTGAGCATGCATACTTTTGCTTGTTGGACAGCCTTGTGGCTTGTTTGATGCTAAACAGGTCAAAAGCTCACTAGATCTTGCAGAAAAACCATTAGGATGGCTGTGGATGCACCCATTTTTTGCGTACCATGGAAATGATCTTGCCTAATTGAGCTACTTGCCTAATTAGCTCCACAGGGGAGCGTGTTTCGACAGCGCCCTTGTTCACCCGCAGGCGCCGCCACTTTTCCTCCAGCTGCAGCAGACGGCTTTCTTCTTCTGGAAGCAGTTTGAGTTGGCTGTTTTCCAGGAGTGCCTGGAGCTTGGCCTGTGCCTGCTTGCTGTCCGAATTCCTGCAACCCGAAAGCAGAGCACCAAGACTTGTGGAATACTGAACCAAAAGAAAATGAAGAATGCTGAAGGCATCCTGGTCTTGTAAGTTACAGCATTTCATTCTACTCGTTCATTCTAGACTTAATTATAGTTCAGCATTGGGTCAGTGTAAGTGGACACCTTGTGAACTCATTCCCTATTCTATCAGTCAGTTTAGTGATATTCTCTTGGCCCGTGGCCTCTACTGTCTTCACTCCTGTGTTACCGTACGTAGTGGAAGCATTTTCAATTCCAATTGTTTTTCTGGCATAAAAGGAAGGTGTAAGTTGCCACGGTTAGAATAAAACAGTCATCATGCCAGACAGCTTGTCCACAACACAATAGAAAGAGCATCAATCAATCGATTTACGTACTTCTATTTCAAGGACGTCGTGATAAGTTCTAATCTAAGGTACTATGTTCAAGCTAATCACAGCTTAACAGCAAACAGCATCCACAGCTCTCTTGCAGGCAAACAATGTGCTCATACAAACAATGACTTTCACAAAAGCCAATAGTGTCAATCATGTGAACCACTCGTAAATGAACAATCGCAGAAAATTAAATTGAAGTGATGGGTTGCTCTGAACAAGCAACTACAATAATTCCTTTTATTCTACGTTCAGCTGAAGTTCAAGCATGTTTCAAAAAATATCAGTTCAGGTTTCAGTTCAGTACTGACCGAAAGACTGGGTTGAGTGCGGCTTTCTGTTTGGCTCAACATGCATACTTCACCTGCGACACAGCTTACGGTATAGCCTGGGCGTTAACAAGACTTTATATACTGTAATTTCACCTTCTGTAGCTGTTTTGAGCAAGTATCTTCTTAACAAATTACACATTTCCATTAATATATATTATTTACTGGTGTACTTATTACACTGGTTTGTTGATCCCTAGAGCTATCTTGTTTTATTGCAGCCCTCTCAATATTTCTGTTTCCAACAATGTATCTTAAATTACTGTTCTTGCCTCCTCTCTTCCCCTCTACAATGTATGTTGTGTACCTCCTAGGTACTTCAACTAAACAAATAAGTATGTTACAATTATCATGACAAAGAGGTGCAGTTCAGTTTTTTTTTTTTTTCAGTTCAGTTTCAGTTTATTTGTCATTCAAAAAACAATGAGTAAGCAACAAATAGTATGCAGACGAGGGTCCCAAAGTCAATGACTGCAACGGGACCCTCGGTGCCATTTCTGGTGCTAACATGCCATTTCTGGACTCACCCTGAGAGAGAGTTCCATGGTAATGATGAAGCACTGTCAGATTCGGCCCTGTCTGAACTCAAGTTGCCTGTGCACACAGCCTGGACGTACTGCAATGCCTCTTCTTGCCTCCTTAGCAATCTTCTTGTCAGCACGAGCAACTGCGTACGACGAAACCGAACGGGCATCTCGTCAACAAACCGGCGAAAGCCATAACTGCATTCAACGTGTACGTAAAAGACAATGGAGAAAGGAAAGCTGGGCCAATTTCTGGCTTGAAAGACAGTAATGCAAGCAGCCAAGGCCAGTTCCTTTCCGTTCAAGGTTGTTTATGTAGTCAGCTTCAAGTACTCTCTCTGTCTTAGACGTCTCTTCACTTGTAAATGCGCGCAATCAGTGTTCTATTGGTTGAACTGGATGCACGCTGTGCGGTCGTAGCAGAAGGCATCAGTGGAGCCAAACTGCAAACTCAAACAGGTAGGTCTGTTCCGCAAGTGTACGGTATTCATAATCCCAGACATGCCTTGTTAAATATATTCTGCTTAAGACAGACCCCTGGTAAGCCCAATTTGATAATAAGTTGAGCTGTTTGGGGACGTTTGCTGAGCCTCCCTCAATTCTCTGCACTTCCTTACATTCAACTTTTGATGGGAAGAACATACTTTTTGTGTTTATGTTAAAGGGAGTCTACAGTAATTGCAAAGTGCAATAGTTAATGCTGTTATTCTTACTATTAGCTTTTGCACCATAACACCCTGCATAACTAGCTAATTAACCAAGCACCTCACTAACTCTTACTATTAATAGTCCTATATTGTCTCTAAGCCATATGTTAAAAGAAAATTGGTAGATATACCACTGCATTGGATCAGTAGCCAGCACACGCAAGGGCAATGCCCTTGTGCATGGAATGCTTTTACAAAAAGCTTGTAATTGGCTGGAGCAGAAAACTGCATCTATAAATGCTGCTGCATGTAAAGAATAAAGAACTTCACGAGACAGCTACAAAACATGGGGAGAAGCGCACTCACCTCTTTGAATCCATTCTTCACCTCTGTGTTCTCCGCTTGCAAACTGCAGTTCAGAAGGAGATCCATTAGAGCTTCAAATATCACTTCATGCACGTGTCAGCTGCATCACTACAGCAGTGATCATGATGAGTGCATGGCAACACAGTTTGGTTGGCAACCACACATCATCACTTTTGGAGCTGATATGGAAGCAGACATGAAGTCATAGAAAAAGATAATGCTTCTTTTCGGGATAAGAGGATGTCTTCTGTCAACGTTCTGTCAAATTTCGCACAACTACTGAGAGAGTAATCGTGAACAAATCGCTTACCTGTTCCTAATACTTTGTTTATACAAATTCTGCAAAGGAAACCAGCTGTTGCCCTGATGAAGGCAAGCCCCCCCCTCAAAGCATTGGCTCCAGGCTGATTTAGCATTGAATTAAATTCCAAGATTTTATGTGCCAAAGCCACAAATATTATTACGAGGTAAGCCATAGTGGGGGACTGTGGATTAATTTCAACCACTTGGGGTTCTTTGGTGTGCACCTAAATCTGAGTACACAGGTATTTTTGCATTTTGCCCCCATCTGAATGTGGCCGCCGTGGCCGGGATTGAACCCTTGGCCTCAAGCTCACCAGCGTAATGACTCCAGGCCTGATGCACCCCCTTCTTCTTTTGTTACCCTTGATCACTCGAAGCCTCCGCTTTCCCGTGATGCCTTCAAGTTGTTTGCAATGTCCTATCTGTGCTCTTAATAAACCACACTTCATAATGTGCAGTGTCATGACAGAAGCTTTCCTAATTTATTTATTTATTTTATTTAGAACATACTGCCAATCCCGTAAACGATTATTGCAGGAAGGGCACAAGGTCAAAAATAAACATAATAAAGTGAAAGTAAAGATGTGAAAAAAAATTGAAGATACAAATACATAATCTGAATAACAAACATAATAAGTAGCAACATCAAAGTGCGAAATATAAAGAAGGTTTAAATACATATGTCTATACATTCTGGAAGCATTTACAAAAACATTGAAAAGAAGGTTAGCAAGAGTGCAGTAACATCAAGTGAAGGAGGCATGCAACAGTTAAATTTCATAATTGAGAACCCAGTAAGTAGTTTTCAAGAAGTTAAAAAAATGTGTAAGTGACAAACTATTGATGATAGTGGGAGTTAAACCACTACAGTGACTTATGGCTAGTGAAAAAAAGAAAGAATACTTAGAACAGTCAGTTTGAAAACAATATTCTTGCAGGGTGTACGAATGCTTAAGTCATATTAATCTGGTGTTTGCGATGGTAATGTACTTGGAACTATTAATGTTTAACTTGTTATGAATTAACTGGTGCAGTAATTTCAACCATGCGAGTGTGGCTCGTTTTGGATTTTGTGTATTCCGGAAGTTTTTATCAGAGCACTTGGAGAATCTGTAAGTCTATATTTATTGAAGATGAATCCGATTGCTTTTCTTCATACTCCTTCCAGCATGTTAATTAATTTGTTAGCCGATGGAAACCAAGCTGGGAAAGCATATTCTAGGGTTGATCTCACAAGTGCATTATAAGCTAGTAATTTAGTTTCGCAAGGAGCTTGGCGTAGGCGCCGCTTAAGAAAGAAAAGTCGACTTAGGGCCCTTTAAGTAATATGATTAACATAGGAGTTCCATGTAAGGTCAGACGTTAGTGTTGGACCGAGATACTTCTGTACTGTGACTGATGTTATGGGGCCATCGTTTATGGTGTGAGGGAACTCCTGTACATGGTGTTTTCTTGCTATTCTCAAAAGAACAGATTCTTTAACATTGAGAGTCATTTGTCACTTCATACACCACGCAGAGACTAGTTTCAGTGCATTGTTTAGAATTACATGGTCATCTGGCGAAGTAATTTCTTTACACAGTATACAATTGTCAGCGAAGAGTCTTATGTTGACGTGAATGTCAGTGGGCAAGTTTCTAACATAAACTAAATATAGTGCAGGTGTGAGAATGTTGCCCTGAGGCACACCAGAGGTAACCTGAGTTAGTTTAGAACTCGAATGGTTAATCTGCACAAATTGTGTCCGGTTAGTTAAGTAGTCTTTTATCCATTTACTAATGGGCCCCTTCCCGAAAGTGTGAAGAGTAGAACTTGAGATAAACTTGGAGACCCATCCCTGCTACTCCAAAGTACTATAGTTATTTTGCATTTTAAGCACACTTCCTGAATCTCCTGACACAACAACTAGTGCAAAAGATAATATTGCAGATAAGTTGTGCCACCCGTGGAAAGATCAGCTAAATGCATGGAACTTGTAGATTAAATTTTGGAGATTAGGCAGCACACATTTATTGATGCTTTGTCATTTCATCTCGGCAGAGCAACCATGGTGAGACAGCGTGGCAATTCCTTCCATGCTTTGACAGATAAAGAAACTTATGAACTGTTGATGAATTCTGGCTCATACGAAAGCTATGATGAGGGACCAGCTTTTGTGTTCTAGTATGAAATGCCCACTGAACCAACACTTAAAAAAACTCAGCAGAGGTTGACACGCGGTTGGAAAAAAAAAATTTACAAGAACAGCTGTCAAAGGAAAGAGGCATGTCCTTTATTTGTAAAGTATTAGAAACAGACTCAATCTGTATTCGATTTGGTCTCAAGAAAATCTGTGCAGATGTATGCCAATCTGAGCAGCCGATACATCAAAGCCATAAAAGCTGCATAAGCAACTTCTCACACCCTTTGTTGGAAACATTGGCGGTAATTATAGTGGCCTGCTTGTTGGCTGTTTTTAGTAATCAGTCATCAATAACGCCCTGGTCATACAGCCAGTTCGGGACTCCCATGCAGACTGCGTTACTGAACCACGTCGTAAACTTTCAGCCACAGCCATACAAACTCTTAGCTGACCTCGAATGCGGAGTCAGTAAAACAGGACGAGAGAAAGAAAAACCACAGATTAGTGGCTAAAAAAAAACACACACAGGGAAGTTGCTGTCTACTCGAGTGATGTATATGCAAAGTGACTGTTATTTTATAATTACTGATAAATATGTTTCAAAGCAAAAGTTCGGGACTCCAACGCTGCTCTTTCATTAGCATTTCATGCCAAGCATGCTGCAGGAAAATGGTTGTGGAGATACCCCTAATATCTTCGTTGTAAAATTAATGTTCACACATTCTATGACAAGGACATGGCAAGGCTGCCCACCTTTGGAAATGTCCCTCCAGCAGCACCTGGTCAGCCGAGAGCCCCAGGCAGACTTCTACGGTGAGGAGGTAGTCAGCGCAGGCTTCCTGGCTGTTCTGCAGAGCGACACCGTACGGTCGCAGGCCCTGCTCGTTCTGGACTGTGACGTCAGCACGGTGCAGCACCAACGCCTGTACGAAGAATAGCAAACGTGAAACTAGAAAGTCACACAAGTGTTGGCAAACCTGAAGCGCACAGAAAAGCAGGGTTCGTGAGACAGGCATGGACCAGATGCTAGCTTCCTTCTGAACCTTATTTTTAAACAACACACAACTATACGCGCATGGAAAGAAAACAATACGCAAGAAAATTGGGGCAACGGAGGACCAAAACAGCATGCCCACCACTGCGCAACGGTACGGCAAGTGCTGGGTTAAGATTCCGGAACGCTAGTTCCTTTTGAAGAATGTGGGTGGACGCCACGCTAACATACAGATCCTGCACCCCCTGAAGTGACACAAGTGGCAAGCCTTGCACGAGTGACAGGAAGATCAAAACTAAGTGCAGAACACCTTAGCTGAGATTAAGAGGAAGGAGTGGATCTGGGCAGGTCACGTAGTGCATGCAATGCCTCATCAACAACACCACCTACTTCATGCTATTTTTATATTACCTGCAGGGTCACTCCCAGCGATGTCCAATTCATCCATTTTACACTAACCAATGCCATCCTACGCCTAAATATTTTCTTATCTCAACATGTCCACCAATCCTATAATGCCCTCAACTGGTTATCTTTTTCCTTGGCACCTATTCTGTTAACTGGAATAGACCACCAGTTACCTACTCTGAACATTATATCTTTGTTCTCTGATCTAAACCATCTTCCTGTCTCTTAACCCCTCAATTAAATGTTATTTTCCTTCCATAACTGCCATACCATATGGGCTTTTTTTTTATAAGCTTCAAGAACACAACTAAGACATAGAAGTGTGACATGAATTAGTGCAGAAAATCTAATTCAATAAAAAGGAGCGGATGATATATGCCTTCGCACCATCTCTGTCACAAAAGAAAAAGAAAACACTGTTTGATGTTTTCTGGACACAAGAAACTGTTTGGAAAGTGGCAAAATACCTATGACTAAGTGGGCTCATCATAGGCCAAAAAGTGGCAATTGCTCATAACGAATTGAAGTCGCCAAGATCCTTTAAGGGGTTAATGTTATAGTACCTATCATTTCACATTCATCACTCATTTCAAGGTTATTAGCTTCCTATCAAGCTTCTATGTGGTCCTCCAAGTTTCATCCCCATAGGTAATGTACAGAGGCAGAGCAGATAACCAGTGGTCTATTAGAGTTACAGTACAGGTGCCTTGGGCAGGGAAGTCAAGAATGGCAGAAGATTAGGTGTTACAATGAGATCAGAAAACTTGAAAGCGTAGACGAAGTCAGCAGACATAATAACTGGAGATTGTTGAGAGAGGGCTCTGTCCTGCAGCAGAGTTCATATAGAAATACAATAATGTGCTAAGCAGCAGGACGTAACATATGAAAGGGAAGGAGAGCGGAGTAACAACTGTCTACTCATACTGAGCATTCTTCAAGGCTGACAAAAAAAGAAGAATTAGGAAGAATGCTAATGAAACAGCAAATGTGAGGAGGATAACACCAAGAGAGCCAAAGTAACTAAAAATAAAAGTAAGCACAAGGAAGATCTTTCTGCATGCTTCCTCTCCAAATGCCACTGTTCAAATAGCTTTGTATTTCACTGCGCTTTTGTGCCATTATTATGGTACTGCAATAAATAGCGTCTTTGGCTTTGGTCTAACTAGATACATTAGCGTCACTGGCGTCACCGTTCTGATTACTATTACACCTGTTACCAACCCACTGTGATGGCCCAATGGCTATCAACACGAGGTCATGGGTTCAATTCTCAGTCATACAGCCATGCTCCACTCAGAGCAAAATATATATATTAAAAATAAAAAAGGCTTGCATATTGATCAGTCGGTGGACTTTAAAAAACCCAAGTGGATACAAATTAAGTTGACCGAGTTGTAGCCCTCCAGTGCGGCATCTCTTTTAGTATATGTGTTTGAAAGTTTGAAAATTTTAACATGAGTCAGTTGCACACTTACAGAGTAGTAAATGCTTTTTAGGCCCACCAAATTTGTTATAAGGTCTCCGCTGACTGTATTTAAGGAAAAATACATTTACGGCTTTGGGGCGTTAAAATGCGTAAATGAATAGTTGTTGTTTCAAATGAAAACTTAAAGGGACACTAAAACGATAAACACTTTGAGCTGCATTTAGGAAGTTATCGTTCTACAACGCCGAAGAAGCCACCATCATGAGGAGAGGAGTCTGGATAAGCCAGAAGAGACAACAACGTATATGGGTGGCGATACCGTGAGCCATCACATCGTGAATTATGAAGGCGTCTGATCGAGCCTAGTTAATTTCATATCGGTAAAGATGGACTATACCGTGTTCTGAAACATCGAAAGACCGAACCTAGCAAGCTTTGAGAATGTTTACAGGGCCATAAGATGGCTAGCGTACGTGATGAAACGTTCATGGCCGTGTTGAACTTGAGCCAACACAGCACCAATTCTGTGGCCACTGGATCGGTGCGCACCTCTGTAGGGGCTGAAGTAGCGAAGTGTCCTAGAATCGGTGGGATGGTGAGTATGGTGGTAAGGCTAGAAAAGGCGGTGGCCTGAGAGGATCCCCATGAAAACGGCACACTTTTCTTCAGAAGATCTGTGAGAGGGCATGCTATGGTGGCAAAATTTTTAACAAAGCGGCGGAAGTAAGAGCAAAGACCCACGAAACTTCCGATATCTTTTGTGGACCGTAGAACAGGGAACTCTTTCACGGTGCGAATTTTCTCTGGGTCTGATCGGATGCCAGTCGCATTGACGACGTGTCCAAGAACAGTAATCTAACGATGGCCAAAGTTATATTTCCTAGAGTTGAGCTGTAGACCGGCCTTGCGAAAAACAGCAAGTACAGCTGAAAGGTGCTCAATGTGTGCGCTGAATGAGGGCAAGAACACAATAACATCATCTAGGTAGCAGAGACAAGTCGACCACTTGAATCCTTGGAGTAATGAGTCCATCATACGCTCAAAGGTAGCCGGAGTGTCGCATAGCCCAAAAGGCATAACTTTGAATGGTAAACACCATCAGGCATTATAAAGGCAGTCTTTTCACGATCTAAATCATCGACAGTGATCTGCCAATATCCGGACCGTAGGTCGATGGACGAAAAATACTGTGCCCCGTACAGGCAATTGAGGGCGTTATCGATACGAAGTAGTGGGTAGACGTCCTTCTTCGTGATGCAGTTGAGGTGGCAGTAATCAACGCAGAATCTCCATGAGCTGTCCTTCTTTTTGACCAGCACAACAGAGGACGCCCAGGGACTTGACGATGGCTCAATAACGTCTTTCGCTAGCATCTTGTCTACTTCCGTTTTGATGACGTGGTGCTCCGAAGCTGAAATTCGGTAGGGTTGCTGATGGATGGGTGGATTATCACCTGTATGTATATGATGTTTGACAAGTGATGTCTGGCCTAAGGGTCGGTTGTTCAGTTCGAATATATCCTTGTAGGAAAGGAATAGACTGCAGAGCTGTTCAGTCTCTGCAGGAGTGA
This sequence comes from Dermacentor variabilis, assembly GCF_050947875.1. Taxonomy (NCBI): domain Eukaryota; kingdom Metazoa; phylum Arthropoda; class Arachnida; order Ixodida; family Ixodidae; genus Dermacentor; species Dermacentor variabilis. The sequence goes on from NC_134572.1 coordinate 144,479,796, forward strand.
GATTCGGGGCAATCGTTTTCCTAATGGCGTTGTCAGTACATTTGGCAGACCGGAAACGCTCACAGAAGCGTCGACGGCAAAAGTCTCAACGCAACTAACTTCTAAAGCAGTGATTGTAGCCAGGGTGATATCTTTTGGCAGAAATTGCTTAGCGAGACCGAAATTCACCACAGGGAGGTACGTGCGATTGTCTGTGACCCTCAGTATTGTATGCGGGACAGTAACGCTGTGAGCGAGAGTGATGGCAGTTATGGGAGTGGAGATGTAATCACCACCGGAAATTGATGTAGAAGGTGACATTTCAATGTATGTCAAGACCTGTGGTGGAACGTGAACAAAATCAGTCAGTCTTAGGCGAATTTCATGTGGTGGACTGCGATAGGACCAAGGTGTAGGAGCAGGGTGGGTGTCAGGGCGACTCAAGGAGCAGGTGCTGGGAAGACACATATTAGCGATTTCCTGGCGAACCACAGACTGGATCAGTGATATCGTCTCAGCAGTGTTGTTCCAAGATGTCTGTTGAGGCGAGGCAGGAAACGCTGCTTCGAGTTTGTGGCGTACAATTCGGGTCACGTTTTCGCTTGGTGGTGGCGAGCTAGATTGATCGGTGAGGTCAGTACAAGAAGAGGTCGCTGCAGTATTTGGAAGCCGTGTAAACTGATTGTATATACGGCGACTCTTCGCCTGCTCGAAACGGCGGCATTCCTTCATGATGGCGTCCACAGTGGATAAGTTTCTGAAGACCAGAAGGTTGAATGCATCGTTCGCGATGCCTTTGATAATGTGTCCAACCTTGTCCACCTCTGGCATGGACGTGTCGATTTTATGACAGAGGGCTAAGACGTCCTGAATGTAGGAGACATAGGACTCAGTAGCCGTTTGGGCACACGTGGCAAGTTGTTGCTTGGCGGCTAGTTGTCGACCGGTCGGATAGCCAAAAACGTCGAAGAGCTTTTCTTTGAACAAGTCCCAGTTGGTTAGTGCCTCTTCATGTGCGTAAAACCACGTTTGCGGTGTTCCGTTGAGGTAGAACACGACATTGGCCAGCATTATGGTCGAATCCCACCTGCTCACCTTGCTGACGTGCTAATGCGTCTTCAACCATTCTGCCACATCAACACCATCGAGGCCTGTGAACTTGCTGGGGTCTTGCGGCTGAGGTCGAGTAATGTACTGGGTATGCCTAGCATAGTCAGCATTGCAGCTGCAGATGCTGTGCCTTCCCTTGGAAGCATGGTCCCAGGCTGGGTGACATGTCAGCTGCAGAGCTCCGTGGCGAATACGCGCACTCAGCACCTCCACCAAAATGTTACGAGTATAAAACTATTTACACTGTATTTACAAGGCGTATATAAACAGCATCTGAGGATCCCGAGAGGCTGTTGCCACTTCGTCGTCTTCACCGTTGACAACCTTGTTCTCTTTTCCCCCCATAACAATATTGTGCCCAATACAAGAAGGTACAGCTGAACCTCGACATAACGAACACGGATATAATTAAGTAAAAAGCTGCCTCACTGTCTGTTACGGTGTAGCAGATATATGTTTATAATAAATACCGGATATAACGAAGCTGTTCTTGTATCAGATGTGACTTCACTATACCGAGGTTCGACTGTACTTTGAATTGTGACGTCATACTGATGTACCAGTGCTGGGGTTTCAGTGTGACATTCAACAACTGGAACTTGAACATTCATTTTCTCTGCTAATAACCTAATTACTGCCACAAAATTTATGAAAACAGAGTTAGGGTTCTCAAAGAATGCTGAAAGGCCGACTGCAACGAAATTTCACTTGGGCTAAATCGGCTATAAATGCACAGCATATACTATTGATACAATCTTGGCAAAGATGCAGGGCTGGCAATTGTCTAACTTTCTTACTGGCAGCCTTTACATAGCGACGTGTACCTGGCGGACCTGCTACATTTCGCGAGCACATTCACATAACCGCACAAGACCTGCTCGCCAAACGCTTTCACGGGATGAGTATAACTACTATAAGCTGTGATGGTGCACAAAAAGCAAAGGTAAGTTGTATTCAGGGGCAATGCACTCGAACAGACATTTCTGGTGTTGCTTCATCTTTGAGACGTTTCGCGCATCTCTACATTGGACATGCCGAAGTAGATGAACGAAAGCCTTTGTGATGCAATGCTAGGAACGCTGTCAGCACGAGCTGCGTGCGGCACTTGTCAGAAAGGAGAATGGGATGTGGCGTCCATGGTGTAGATGCGATGGCAAACTATGCCGGAATGCGATTCCGCTAGAGCGAAATCGGCGAAACTGTACCGCAACCAGAGTAGAAATGTTTTTTTTTTTTTTAGTTTAGTTTAGTTTTGGTATGAAAAACGTTGACGTCTGTGAGAGTTTTGTGATGCATTCACTTGCATTTCAAGCGTAAAATGTTCCACACAGACTACTTCATGTCTAAATTATCTGAAACTGGGCTTTTTACGTGCTTGCAGTTGGCCTTTATTGAGTCTGAACAGATTTTGTATTCCTCTACATTGTCTGCTTTATAGCTATGCATGTACTTCCCCCCACCCCTTTGCAAAGAGAAAACTGACTTGTCGTACTGGTTCTGTTTCACAACGTAACCAAACACATCACGTATCGTTGCTGTGCATTTTTGCGTTTGCAGTTCAGCTACGCTGCAGTCAAGTAACAGCAAGGTACGCACCTTAATGACTGGAATGTGTCCGTATCTTGCAGCCAAATGCATTGCTGTGTTTCCATCGCAGTCCTTCCGGTTTATGTTCAGCTGGTTGTTATGCATGTACTCAGCCAGCCAACTGACTGTTCTCTCCTGCAACAGCGGCAAAACGGCACGCATTGCATGAACTGTGAAAAGACAAAGAGTTTGGCGAGTTGATTTTGATGCACCCCACTTTAAAATAACCAGTGCAGAAGGACAGGACAGTGAGTGAAACAGACGTACTGCCAACTCGCTACTCTCAATTTGAGTCATGAAAGCACAGAATACATATTATATGGCATCTAACGGCACTGAATACATGTGTACAGATGATACTGAACAGCAGAAAACCTAACACTTCTTTTTTTCTATGTGTTCTTATCACGCTTTGTGATGTCTTGCCCATTATTGCCCTGTGTCACATGTGCATGCAGTGAAGCAAGAAGCCAAATATTCGCCACTGTTCCGAAATAAAATGTGTTGCCAGTCAGTGCTACATTTCATTTCTTGCAATGTCCTGTCCTTTAAGTACAAAACATACATGTTAGGTTCTTAAGTGTGGGACAAAAGCAATGTTTTGTATGGCTTGAAAGGTCAACATGAAGAAACATACCTGCCCATACTTGGCAGCCAAGTGCAGAAGAGTTCTATTTCCTTCACTGGGGTCTACCTGGTCCAGTGCCATAGACTTGCTTACAAGCCACTGGAGTATTTCGAGGTTGCCATGCTAGTTAATGAAGAAAAAGAGAAAGAGGAAAGCATTAAGAGCGAAATTGAGGAATGTTACATACAAGGTTAGGCAAGCTAACTTGCCAAACTTATGGCGCTATCTCAAGGAGGCCTAGCAGCACTAAATTGCACACACCGCAGCCAAAGACAACAAGAAGTACATGTCTCCACATTCTCACACATATTCTAAAGATCATAGTGGGGACCCATCCAGCAATACCATCAATGTTCCAAGGTTCCCACATAATCGGAATGCATGACGGATGTCTTTCCAGGCATCAGCCAGCCACCAAAACCTTCGCAGCACATTCTGTTCCTCGCATACAGAAGCGCAACACAACATGGCTTATGGCTGCCACATCATATCCCACTTAGGTCATTGCTCCACATGCTCTCACAGATGGCTCCCAGTAAAAGCTACAATTATTCAGCATGACGACGTTTGCAGCAAAAGAAAAAAAAGTGAAAGTATGAAAAAGAGCTCAGTGTTCAGTATCATACGCTGAGATATTGTGATGTCATATGCAAGCAATTGAAAATTTTGTCTTACTTTTTTAGTACACGTGCATCAAAGATCACATTGATATGCTTTCCCCGTGGTCATTCTCAGTAACTGAAACCCATTTTTCATAGTCACTCCTTCGTCATTCTAAAAATTACCAGCAAGAGAATTTTCAGGGTTAGTGTACAAACACTCAAGTCACATACAATGACGCACCAGTTAAGAAGTAAAGGCACTGTACTGTGCCTTATGAATAGTTTACACAGTAAAGTTCTCAGTGCAAGACAGTAAAAACTTGTTGCTGCAAATCGAAGCAGAACCACAGTGCCACTGTCAATTTACTAGCTGTTTTTCCACATAGCTTGTGCAAGCACTTGCTTTCATGGCTCATTAGACAGTTTTAGTTTAGCCTACGCAACTTATAGCATACGCTATACGCTATAGTGTAGCGTACGCTAAGCAGCGCACGTTTTCTACAATTTTAGGTGGCTGGCGATATCTTCAAATCTCAGAGGCCATATGCCGTCATTGCGGCTATTTCCCGACTGTAGTGATAGGTGGCACTGACATCTAGAATGTTTCTTTTGTTAGGCTTCATTCTTTCGTTAGGCACGAGGTTATCCATAATGCTCTGTTATCGAAATGGCCTGAGACTAAGCGAAAGCCGTTTACACAATAATTCACTACAAACGACTTGAATTTTACAAAAGCAATGCCAAAATCAATTCGAAGCGGGCAGCCGGGACCTCCGCCATGTTTCACGCAAACTCCGCAAACAATGCAAAAACGCTAACACTAACTCGTTTGCGTTGCATACGCTCGCTATACCCACTATTTCATTTAGCGTTCAGCATATGCGCAATGACAACCTGCTATTTTTTAGCATAGGCAATAGTATAGCATACGCTATACTAAAGCTGTCTATTGCTATGACATGTTACTACATTAACCGTGTTGCTATGGTAACCTTATCGATAGCTCGGAGTCAAGCAGGGAAACGGCTTTCAAGAGGACCGATATGTGGGCGAGTTGATGGTATTGGTTTTGCCAGTGTCTGTTGCACTTAAAAAGGTGTTTGGTCTTCATTAAAAAATTCATTCGTGGGAACAGCACATGCCCTGTCAGCTCCTTCCTTTCCTGTGTTCATCTTGTCACACTACCTAAAGCAGCTATGAAAACGGCTTCTTGTTGACAGTGGCACTAGCATTCTGCTTCTGCGGCCCTTTATATTTCTTTTACAATTTGGCATTAATAATGTATGCAATGTTGTTAATGTACTTTTCCAGTTCGTTGTAGTACAGTTGCTTTGTTTCGCGAGATGGACAGGTGCTTAGGCTTACGTTAAAATCACTCCCGAGTCCCATCCCCCTGGAGACGCTTGCTAGCTCCTTTTCAGGATCACGCTTCAAAGTTATAGCACAATATTTTAGAGTCTTCTTTTCTTTTTTTCTGTTAAATGAAGGTCCTACACCCCTATACACTAGAAAAAATAGTAATGAGCCTCAGAGCGTTGTATACAATTTAATATAATAGCTTCTCTACAGCCAGTTTCGGTCACATACTGTGTCTTGACGTCACGGTACAGTATCCTCCTGGGAAACGAAACTGAAATTGGCTATAGAAAGGCTATTAGGTATGTTAAATTATCTGTGGCACTCTGAGGCTTGTTAGTATATTTTCTGGAGTTCAGAGGTCTAAAGAATGTCTAAAATACTTCTTTAACGGATAAGCGAAACGTCTAAAGAAAATCTCAGTTTAAATGTTATTTGGATGTACACTTCTAGGAAACCTCCTGTAGCTGTGCTAATGCTACATTATTAGATGTCTAGAAAACTTATTAAAGGAAGCTTTCAGAATACTTTTAAACATTCATTTCCAGTTGTCAATAAACTCAACCTCAGTAATCACAATTAGTTTATATGAGAATAAACAATAGCCACTTATGTGATCATGAAAGAAAACTGGGATGAAAAAAAGAAAGCTCACTCGAACTCAAGATATCGCATTCCCAAGTCAGACACCTTGACCACTAGACCACCTTAGCTGTTCTGAATTAGTGGAATAGTGGGAGCATCTGGGCAAATACCGCGTATGTTATGCGCAGGGAGTCTGACGTTTCATGTAGTTGAAGACATATGAGACTGCAAGAGAAAAGCTGCCCGATTTCTCATAGAAAGTCTGAATCTTACGCATAGAAACGTAATGCCTAGCAAAAATGGGGCGCGTACGACGAAAGAGAAGACATAGATTAAGCTGTTGCTTTGACTCCTGCGTGTCCATTTTGTGCTACACAATGTGTAATGCAATATCAGCCATTTTCCATCAGTTTGTTTTGCTTAGGTACATATATGTTACAAGGATTGTCAGGAAATGAGGAGCCTCTACACATATCTACAAAGAGAAGGGCCCAGAAGCTCTGTTCTGTGCAGACACATCCTATCATAGGAAATGTAGAATTTGCTTGCCTGTCGTAATTACATGTAATTTCTTTTTTAAAATTTTTTTCACCTCCTACAGGTGGCCATATTCACGCAATTCGTGAATTCTACTTTGCTAAGCACATTTAAATGCATGCACTTTAGTCTGTGTGGGGAGCCGAGGCAATACATCCTTTTAGAAAGAAATTAATCTTCCTGAACCTCTTTACAAGTTATAGAAACTTAAAAATAGAAAGTACAAGAAAGTATTCACTGTTGAAAACAACATGTCCAAATATGCTCTTCAAAGTGGACGTTTTGAGAACATTTTCAAAAACTTCTTGCCAAAAATGTTCATTCAACATTTCATAATACAACAAGATGTGCACACGCCCTTCAAGTCGTGTCAACAAGCTTTCTAGAAGTTTTGTGTGTCACAGGTAGGACTTTCACTTAATGCAGAAAAATTAATAGTCGAAAATATCATGTCAGTACTCCTTTAATGGTTGCATATGGCTTACAATATGTACATATCAAACAGAACACGGAGTAACTACAGAGGTTTTCATAAGGTTGATAGGCTTGAGGTGCAGCCTGCAGGCACATCAAAAGTTGAAAGCACTCATACCAACTTGTGAACGTCCTTGCGTAAAAGAACGCAATGCGGAAACCTATTAACTACTCCTCTATAACGTAACCACTGAGATAGGCAATCTTCCTTGTCAGTCGAAGTACATCACAGGTACATCTGGCTTGTAGCTTTTCTGCTTGGTGCCATGCACCTATTACGTTCATTCTCTTTCTTATTTCCCTCAGACATGCACATTACAGATTCTGCAATAAACATTATCTTTTCATAATCTGTGCCCTTCGCTGCCCCCTCGAACCCCCCCCCCCCTTTTCTTACATACCATTTTATACACTGCTTACAAACACAAAGCCTAAAACACAGCGAGCTCAGTCTCACAGAGCAGTCTGGAAAGTTACCTACTTTGACTGCTGTGGCAACGGGGGTGAGGTTGCTGTGGTTTTCATCGGCCAGAACGTGTTGAGGATGACCTTGGCAGAGCCACTGGAAGCACCGCAGGTGATTGCGCGCAGCACAGACGTGCCACAACGTGTTGCCCTGGCCGTCAGACAGGTTCCAGATAAGTTGCTTCTCCATGTCGCGCAGGCTGTGACTCTGAAAGTTGCCACAACACATTTGCTGGCCTTAGAAATCGGCAGCCGTGGAATGATCAGATGAGGAGAAATGAGAAATTTGAATGGATACATGAATGTTCATCAATGCCTGCCCATTCTATTGCTGCATACAATTATCTGTGGGGACCACACAAATAAAAATGGGTTAGAGCAGGCTTTGCAGGCACTCCCAAGTCATGAATACCAGTTTGCCTATATTTCAGAAACAAAAAGAATGCAATCGGTGTTTATACCAGTACTAACAAGTGCGGTCAAAACTTGAAGGATTACAACAAAACTACAGAAGTAGTTAAGGATTGTTTTACGAGCAAAGCCAAAGAATAAAACTATTACATGCATAATATTAAAAGGCCCTTGAAGCAGTTTGGGCAAATTTTGTGGATGTGTAGGGTACAGCTCCAGTTAAACATTCACGCCACAATTGAAGTGAAGCGTCTCATATTAAGAGAGCTATCGATGATTACGTTATCCTCCTCCTCAGGCCTCTCCTCAATTCTCCTCAACTTATGTGGCAAGCGATCGAGGTTGTGCTCCACCTTCGCAAGTTCCGTGTCATGCTGTGACATCATGTCATCTACTTCCAGTGTCTTGGAGTCAGCGTGCGAAGCCTCTCCGCTAGCTGACTGGCTGTCGATCTAGAGTGAGAGCTATTCAAACAGTGTGAATTGAGAGCGTTCTGCTGCAGCACCGAGCGTGTCCGGTATTCCGGTAACCGCAGGTGAGCTGGGCATTTCGACGGATGGGCAGAGGCATAAGCTAAAGCCCCTCCATACAACTACCACTGTAACGAAGAGGGCTTTGGCAAAAGCACCGTGCAGCCGAGCGGCCTGCACGGTGCAGCCACCTGGTGGTGCAGAGCTTAGCCAGCCAAACACAGAGCTAACATTGCCTGTAACAAAGTGTAAAACATTTTAAACATTTAAAAAGACAATGTATTCACAATTGCGCTACTGCCGAAAATTTACACCAGCAGCAAAGTAGAATACAGTTGGTTACTGCTACATTAGCCCTGTGTTTGTCTTGTTGAGCTCCATGCCACCAAGTGGCTGCATCAATCTGGCAAAACAAGATGCTACACCTGCGTTTACCGGAATACCGGACATGCTAAAGCTCTTTATTGCAGCAGTAATCCTCTAACGTGAAGTGACGCGTGCAAATGAATAGATCCTGGTGCCAACTGGATATCAACAGCCTGATTCACTGCAGCCACTCCGCTCGTCAGAGGGACACGACTTTGCAACTTGACATGTCACCAACTGCTAGGTTTGCAGCCCACAACGAAACAAGGGCAATTCACAGTCCTCGTGAAAAAATATTTCGAGACTAAAGCTGACCGTAAAGCTTGTGTCAACGTGAAGCACGTTGTAACCCAAGCAGACAACACCTGCATTGTGCCAAAAGTGCTCGAGTGTAGTGATAAATTGTTGTTGTGTGTTCTCTTTGTTACTTATATTTTTTATAGAAACAAATTAACCAACATTCCAACAGGTACGAGCAACATCTGTTCATCATAAAGTTGGAAAAGTTATTGATGCCGCAACCTGGGTAGCCAATTGGATGGCTCGGCCAAGTGACATCATGTGTACGAGCTGCGTAGACTAACAGGGTGGCTGAAAACTCGGGGGATCGATGCTGCTGCGATCGTTAGCGATGCGCATTTCTAAAACCTTATAATAAATTACAGGCTTCACATGGAGTGCTTAAATGTGTCACTTAATGATCAGAAGGACCTACCCGAACGACTCAGTATGTTTGCAGAAAATGGTTAAAATCGTTTCAGGGTCCCTATAAGAGATAAGGGAATGGCAGTGTAATTTAGAAAGCAAGTATAATAGGTAGGTGATATTCTGGATTTATAATAAGTGAAAGAAGGGAGACTGGGAACATCATTAGGGTGATAGGCAAACATTGTTGCTGCCTGTGCCTTGCCTCACTCTCTCATCCAAGCAGTTCTTTCAACCACTGCTCTGACACGAGTCAAACTGGCACTTGTCTGGCTGCTGTGGTGCAGCTTCCCAACACGAAAGTGAGCCTACTGTCAACAGTGATTTATCGATCGCTTTTTGGCAATAACACACGCACTTTGGCAAAAAAGTGGCCAGCCGGCCGACACTAGTTTCACCCACCAGGGCGTCCAGGTCGCCCTTCTTGGCGACCCTGAAGATGGCGCGTATCCAGTGCGGCACCCTGGACAGCGGGGGTCGCTGCGCCGCGCGCCGAGGCGGCTGGCTTCGCAGGGAGAGCACCGAGCAGGCGTCGCCGCCGCTCTTGAGCTCGCTGTCGGACGCGTACTGGCGCGACCAGTCGCGCGGCGGCGGCGGCGCAGCCTGGCCCCCCGGGCGCCGGGCCGGCCGCCGGGACGCCGCCGAGGCGGGCAGCCACGGTTCGGCCTTGGCCGCAACGTCCCGGTGGTCCTGGGCGCCGCGGGCCAGCGCGCTCAGCGTGTCGATGATCGACACGGTGCGCAGGTGCGACGGCCGGCGACCCGCCGAGGCGCCTCCGACCCCGGCCTGCGCGGCGGCGGACCGGCGCGGCCGATGCTGCTGCTGCTGCTGCAGGGCGGAGGGCAGCTCGCACAGCCGCAGCAGGTCGCGGTCGTCGAGCACGAACTCCTCGAGCGCGCTGGCGTCCGGCGGCCGCATGGCTTGCGGGCCCGAGCTCAGCGCGCGCTCCCAGCCGGGCGCCGGCGGGGGTGCGCCGCGGGGCGTGCTGGTGCTGGGGCACAGCCGGGCCTTGGACGCCACGGCTCGCGGCTGGGCCAGTGGCTGCGAGGGTTTTACATCGGGCGGGACATGTCAGTGCTCATTCTCTAGATGATTGGACCGGCAGCGGCCGGAATGTGCGTCTCCGCATGCTAACGAGGCGTGAGATATGCATGGTAAACCGGTGCGCAAGAGCGTGGTCGTTTTCCGACGGCCCGGTTTCGCACCATGCCAGTGGAGGGAGATATCAATTTGAATCGCCCTGCCGGAAAGCAGCGCGGTAGCATTACACAGCCTTACTGGACTCCCTGTACGATGCGCAGTTACTATCGTCCCAATAAGTTCTTTCTTTGTTTCTGTGCTTTAAGGCAACCCGCACTTAAATAAACTATGCTTTTCACCGTAAGACACTGCGTTCACTTTCTCGCAGCCATGTAGACATGCGCCCAAAATCGGCGTGCACTATTGGTTATTACCGGAGAAAATCGATAACGCTTTCCTTGTTGAATTTCGTCCGGCCACAGCGGCCGCATTTCGATGGGGGCGAAATGCGAAAACACCCGTGTGCTTAGATTTAGGTGCACGCTAAAGAACCCCAGGTGGTCAACATTTCCGGCATCCTCCACTACGGCGTGCCTCATAATCAGAAAGTAGTTTTGGCACGTAAAACCCCATAATTTATTTTAATTTTGAATTTCGCGCCCTAGCCACTTCCCGACACGCTGTATTACGTCACGGTATTTCCGTACGGGCAATGTTAATGCGAATAGCATTATTTGCCTACTTCTTTATCTCCCTACATCTATCTATCTATCTATCTATCTATCTATCTATCTATCTATCTATCTATCTATCTATCTATCTATCTATCTATCTATCTATCTATCTATCTATCTATCCTCTTACCCAACCCAGTGGTCCAAATTCTTTGCCCATTAGGTATGTGCTCCTGGTTATGATGCCGTCGTGGTCGTTCCAGCGTCGTAGTTACAGCTTGGTGATCTTACCCTCGTCACGCCGTCGTTGTCACGCCTTCTACTCCGCATCCAGTGACCCAAGTTGTCTAATAGTATGAATCGCTAGGTACGGGCTCGTGGTCGTGATGCCATCGTGGTCGTTGCATCGTCGTCATTCAGCTTTGTCATCCGACTCTCGTCATACTGTAATCGTCACACCATCGCCGCCATACAGTCGTCATGCATGCCTTGTCACACCGCCACCGTGATGCCGTCGGGATCATTCAATCATCGTCAATTCAGCTTCGTGATCCGACTCTCGTCATTCTCTCGTCGTCATGCCTTCAACTCCAACCCAGTAGTACAAGTCGTCCACTTACTTGGGCCACTAGGTATATGCTCTTGGTCGTGACGCCTTTATGGTCGTTCCATCGTCGTCATTCCATCTTCGTGATCTTGCTCTCTCGTCATGCCGTCGTTGTCACACCTTCTACCCCGCACCCAGTGACCCAAGTTGTGTAATATTTCGGGCTCGCCGTCGTGATGCCATCATGGTTGTTGCATCGTCGTTATTCTAGCTTTGTCACAACTCTCGTCATGCCGTCGTCGTTGTCACGCCATCGCCGTCATAGAGTCGTCATGCATTCCTAATCACACAGCCATCGTGATGCTTTCGTGGTTGCTCAATCGTCGTTATTCCAGCCTCGTGATCTGACTCATAATGCGGTCGTCGTCATCCCTTCTACTCCGACCCAGTAGTCCAAGTTGTCTAATTCCTTGGGCCATAAAATATATGTGTTCGAAGTTGTAATGCCATCGTAGTCGTTGCATCGTCGTGATTCCAGCTTTGTCATCCGACACTGGTCATGCTGTCGTCACCGCGCCATCGTCGACACACAGTCGTCGTCATGCCGTCATCATCATACCACCTTCGTCGTTCCATCGACGTCAATCTTCGTCATTCTCACGTAATCATACTGTCGCCATTCGATCGTGATTATGTTGTCCTTGTCATGCCGTCATCGTCAGACAGTCGCTATTATGCATCCGTCGTCAGACCGTCGTCGTCATGCCGTCACTGTCACGGCAACGTCGCCGTACAGGTTTCATGATGAAGTTATTATTGCGCCATTGTCATCATACACTCGTCATCATCAAATTGCCCTGATATCGCCGTCACGCTATCGTCGTCATACAGTCGTCGTGATGCATTCGTTATTGTGCCTTCGTCGATCGTGATGCCGTCTCGGTCATTACATCGTCGTCAACGCAACTTTGACATCGGACTCTCGTCATGCCATCGTCGTCGTCATACCATTGCCATCAAGCCATCGTTATCACCTCAACCTCATCTCGTAGCCTTGATCCCGTCGTCATCATACCACCTTCGCCGATCCATCGACATCATTCCTTGTTCACCATTCTATCGTAATCCTGCTGTCGTCGCTAAATCGTGACCATGCTGCCGTTGTCATGTCATCGTCGTCATACAGACGCCATCAAGTATCCGTTGTCAGATCGTCGTCGTCATGCCATTGTCGTGACTCCAGCTTCTTCATCCGGTTGTGGTCATAATGTCGTCGCCGCGCCATCGTCATTGTCCTCACGTCGTTGTCACGCTGTATTCGTAACAATGTCCTCATAATTTAAGAATCGGCATCGCATTGTCGTCATACCCTCGTCGTTATACCGCCTATGTCGTCCCATCGATATCATTCCTTCTTCGTCATTTCATCGTCACTGCGTCGGCGTCATACAGTCTTCACGCCGCCATGCTCATGGGTGATCTCGGCAATACGGTCTGTCGCTACGGTGCTATTCGCATTACCGTCGACAGTAATTTTTTTCATTCAGAAGAAGTTCACAAAGCTCACTACAGGCTTAGTCCTTCGTTACTATAGAATGCAATGTAAATATTGTTTATAGCATTTAGCGAGCCATTATCCCAGCCGATGCCGTCAGACTCATTTACGTCTCTAGGAGAAAGCGCGGGAGTTCCAAGCACATCTCGAGTGCACATAATTCCGCAGCTGTTCGTATTCACTATACGCTTAGGTTTCCCTCCTATACTGGCAGCGTTACGTTTTCGGTTGGACACATAGTCAACATGTCAAAGTGGCCACTTCATCAGAACGAACCAGGACACGACTGGATAGTTCGCAGGACAAAGTACAGCATCTTCATGCACGCGAATGTGCAACCAGCCGGAGGGCGCACGACCCATTCCTAAGCGTGCACCTTATAGGCTGTTTCGTACCTGTTTGGTAATGCTCGATGTTGTCTTCGGGCGGCCACTGGTGCCGGCAGCTGGGCAGATCCTGCGGCAAGCCTCATGGTCAGGAACGGCGCGACGGTTTCGCCTCGTGGACAGCACACCGTGCAGGTTCGATGCTGCGGAGAGGGAAAAGAAAGGCTGTTACCTCTCCTGTCGACGGGTCACGCGCAAACGGTACGCTATAAGCGATCAACACTGCAGCGCTCGATCGTGGGCGCACAGTGTACAGTACACGCACAGTCCACGCGCATCGGCTAAGACTGGTAAAGCCGAACGCATAATCAACTGCGCAAGACAGATCGAGGGGCGAGCAATATGTCACGTGCATTATCCGTTTCGACATTCGTGAAAGGCTCGCCACGCATCACTTCACGAGGGCTCAAAGCCTGCGACGCTGAGTACGAGGCCGTGTGCGACGGAGCGCCAGCGCAGGAGTTCTTTACGCTGTTCATCTGGATGATCGCCCGTGTCAGAGACGCTCAATCCATGTCGCACAGGCTACGACAGCGATTTTCGGGAACATCAACCGACTTGCGTTGCCTTTATTTTGTATAGCGCAAACGCGCGGTTCTGTCGCGTCCCAACTGCGACGACTGAAACGGAAGTTCGTTACAAGCGATAAAGTCGTTACACGAGCTTCGTGTGTAGCTTGGGGATATGTAGTTGGTAGCAATTCATAATTGGTGCCTATCGCGAACAAAAGATAAGGAGGCGTGTTTGTCACCAATTCTAAAACGCCGGAACAGGGCTAAAACGACGGTTGTGTCTCTCGTCCAAGTTGCACCGATTTATAATTATAGCGACAGTTTCAATCAACTATAGTCAAAACATGAATTCTCAACGAGTGTCTGCGTTTGTTCCTTCTTACGCTCGTCCTTGATTTACCCTGAGCGAGGTTCGCAGAGAAGCTGGTCCTGCGTCATGTGACCCTGCAGCGCTAAGGATTCTGGTGAGGTTCCTATAGCCGCCGGATCGAAGCTTCCACACACTCTGGTTATACTCTGCACTGCGCCTCCGCTCGCCAGACGTAACCGATTACACCGTGGACAGCACTATAGAAATTTCTAGCTTCTCCGTAAATTCTTACCGTCTCTGGATTTCCTGGTTACCGGAGCCGTGGACGGCAGCGGCAAACCTGGTAGCGACATCTTGTGACGCTACAATGCGTTCGAAAAAAATTTCGAGTCGCGTGAGCGTTCTCATCGAAGGAAACAGCAAAAGGTTAACGATTGTGTCGCTGCCAACGCTTACACCAGTAATTAAGCTGAATACGGTAGGTCAGCGCGGTAGCTTCAGTATGATTTTTTTTCGTGGTCTCTGGTTAAGCTATGCGTCACTGACGCTACCAGCGCTGTTGTACACCTCTCGGTATACCGGTAACTAACAGCAGCTAACACTCTCTAATGTCCCCTGGTATATAGCGCAGTGCTCGTTTTTTCCTGTTGGAAGAAAAAGTGGTGCCCGCACGCAACGACGAGGACAGTTGTTTGCAGGTGCGACGCAGCACCGAGTCGACGCGTTACAGGAAGTACAGCGCCATTCAAACCAAGGCCTTCAGGCCCGCGCAAGTCACGATTCCCGGCGACGCCCATGCGGCTCACGTGAGTGAGTGAGTAAACTTTATTGCAGGTCCGGCGAGGACGCGAACTCTTCGCGCACCCGGCTAGTCCCCCGTCGGGACCGGCAGGTCTAGCCCACCGGCCCGGTCGCGGACACGCCGGACGGCCAGGATTTGCAAAAAGCGTTCCTTCACTTGTGGCAAGGCGACTGAATCTTCGCCATCCAGCTTCTGGTCAGGCAACTAACTGTAGGTCAAATAAAGACTGCGTCTGCTCAATGCGCTCAACGTCGTGAGAAAACACTAGAACGATAAAGGGCTCTATATCTTCGACTGGACTCCTCTCCGGTGTTACGAACTCAACAAGCGGGACTATACGAACGCTACGCGCGCAACGGCGTCGCAGTATATCAGTCACGTAACCTCGAAATATGTTTAGTGTGCACTGACTGGAAGGGTTCTGCGTCGTCACGCTATAGGCTCTATAAGACACGGACTAGTGCATGGGGGCCGCGGGCTCTGTAGCCTAATTTTCATTGCCTCGCGTTGTGCGCCGTGCATTATCCCTGCAGGTATACGCGAGTAATGTCGTATTTGCATTCCGTCTCCATCAGGATCCCCGTAATACCCGCAGATAGAGGTGTTATAGGGCAGAGCTAATGCATTTTTCGGCGACAATAATGCTGCTGTCGACGACAGTCGGAAGCGCGGAGCTCTCGAAAGCTTTCGCAAAGACCATGGCCACGTGATGCTTGCCTGAGTGACCGCGGCCCTGACTGCGCTTGCGAGTCCAGGCGCGTGTCGCTCGTTTTGCAACGAACGCGGCGCGCGGCCGTCGCACCCTGCAGGGCAGACCTGTCGTGCGCATCAGCGGGCGGACCGAGGGTCCCCCGCACTGGTGCGGGGCGGCGGCGGCAACGGGGGGGTCAAAAGTGACAGCACACCGGCCTCGGCACGCATGCTGTCGCCGCGGTCGTGAAGAAGATGCGTCACAAGTGGGGGGGGAGGGGGGAGGCTGCGGCAAGAAAAGCGGAAGAGAGCGCGCTTTTTTTGAAAAGCGAGCGCGAGCCAGATGAACGGCTGCCGCGATGCAATGGCTGAGGGCATGATCGGCACGGTCCGCCCGCGGGGCCGCTCGCCTCCCCCCCTCTCCCCCATCTCGCGGGCCCATCTCGGAGGAGAGTCCACGCGATACCGGCGAGATGCGCGCGCCGTCATTACCGCAGCGGCGGCGGCGGCGGCAGCAGCACGAGGCGGCTGCGAGAAGAGAGCATCGGCGGTCGGTCGGAGGCCCCTAGCGAGGCACGACCGCCCTCTCGGCGCCCTGGGGAGAGCGATGCGCTGCCCCAGGAATCTGCAATTACCATAATAGTGCCTCCAACGATGCCCAGGCCTGCGGCTCGGCATCCACTCCCAGTGATTAGAATTCCTTCGGTAAATATGGCCACCTCGGGGCAGGAGGAGGGAGAGCGGGACCGCGCGCCTCCTCGCCGACCTGCGCCGGCGAGGCCTCTGCGCACGTGGCACACATTGACTTGTAAACGCCAGCGCCCGCTGCTGCTGCCGCTGCGCGCTCGCACGCATTCGGCATGAACGCGTGCGCCGCCACGCTGTCGCGGACGATGCGATGGTGGCCCTCGGCGAGGCGCCGGTGTACGCAGGGGCACTTCCGTCGTCTGCACACTCGTTCGTGCCTCTTCCGAGCTGTTTTCGAGATTGTAATCCAGCTGACTAGCCGCCCAAATCAACGCCTTACTGAACTCGTCCGCGTGCGCGGTGACCAACTGCGTACGCGTACAGCCTCTGTTACATATGATTGACCAGAACACGCACGTTCCTTGCTTCTGCTGCAGAGATACATTGGCTATTTCTGGTTGGCGTACCTTGAATGTGCTAGCTAATTAATGCACCTTCTTTCCAAGGCATTCGATGTTTGCTCGTTACAGCCCGCGTTTGTTAATAAAGCCGCTAGAGATGTGTCTTCATTGTTCCGGTTAAGTCTGGCGGCGGCTGTAAGCCAGCGTGACTCGGCGTTGACGGGAGACGCAAGCGGAACACACCCTCGATGTGCAATCCGATTCGCCCGGACCGGTGTCAGTTCCGTGATGGTGCAGAACCGGTCCGGCACTTGATGCACGAACCCTGCACTGTATACCCCCATCCCGCAAATGCGGGGGAGTGCTACGAACGTGTTATGCGCGAAGCCTGCTCTGGGTAGAACGAATGGCGACGTTTAGAAGACGTCATGTTGCAGTGGTGTAAGCAACAGCAAGCAGAGGCACATTCTGCACTATAGTTTAGGAATCGCAAAAGAATGGGCGATGTATAAAAACATGGCGGCCATGACGTGTTTCCGGCTCCCGCAGTTAGTAAAAGCAAATACTTCGAGATTCACTTTTGTTATTCGGGCGGGGGGGGGGGGGTGGGGGGAAGGGGGTGGCTCCTGTAGGCAAACGGGAGCCATGAGGGTCCATCCCCCAATTATCCTTTTTCTGTACGGTATGCGAGTACCTACATTAGCGGACTGTTGAAAGTCATTCACCCGATTCTCGACCAAAAAAGTATTCGCGCGAGTCACTGTAGTCCAAACGAGTTGCAGTATGCAGTTAAAGGAACGCTCGTGCTACTTACTATACGTTTACTGTACGTTTGAGGTGCAAACAGCACGCGCAGAGAGAGGGAGAGTCACGCGACACGTGGTATTCGATGGTACCCCCCTCCCTCCACCTAAATGGGACAGCATAACCGTCGTCATTAAAGTTTAAGCAATTTACTAAGCATTTGTTACGCAGCTTACAGACTGTCGTTGTAGGTACTAGGCAGTTTGCATTCCTCACAATCCAAGTACCGAGACCGAGTGCGACCACACTGAGTTAAGTTAACAATGAACTGAAGAAACAGTCTGTCTTGTTCCAAAACTCTGTTTCGCATGCATGTTTACGAAGCGAGTGTGCACGCAAGAGCACACAATGAGACAGACAGACAGACGGAAAGACGGACGGACAGAGACAGACAGACAGAGACGGACGGACAGACAAGACAGACGGACGGAAGGACAGAGACAGACAGACGGACGGAAAGACGGACGGACAGAGACAGACGGACAGAGACAGACGGACGGACAGACAGACAGAGACAGACGGACGGAAAGACAGACGGACAGACGGACGGACAGACACAGACGGACGGACGGACGGACGGATTCAAGAATAGGGTAGGGAGGAAACAGAGCTCCTCCAAACATGTCAGTGTGATCTTGTGTTTCATTATTATTATTTTTTTCGCTATAAGCATTCGAAGATGTCATGCCGACAAAGCAGAACGTCAACTCCCCTTGTCAAGTTTATTTCTATATATGGGCTACTGGACTGTGCGAGAAACGGTAGTATATAACAATATCCAGCCCTCGAAGAGGCACTCGCTTCGGCCTCGCAGTTTCGTGGTGCAGGGATTGCGCTTTTACTAGCGGCGCAAACCGCGCAGGGCACCTTCGACACGTCCTTCTGCGCAGAGGGGACGACACACAAGAGGCCACAGACCCTCGGCATTCCTGCACACGCACCGGCCGCGGCCAACGGCCGACAGAAAATGAGCGACCTATACAGGGAGCGAGCGAGATGAACGGCGCGTGGCGTCATAGAACTATGCGAAATTAACCTGGACAACGGGCGCGTGGCGCTGCCGCGTTCGGGCGGAGAGAGGCGCACGCTCCCGAGTCGACGGCCCACGGGCGCGCACGCGAGTCGCTATTCGAGCGAACCCCACCACCCCGGGAACACGCCAAAAATCCATCCACGCGCAAGCACGCGCTTTTCTGCCTCCGGCACGCATCGGTCTCGAGACGATATCTGAGATAACAACAGCGCAGAGTCGACGGAACGACACCCTTCCTTCCCGAACAGCTGCGTAGATGGCCCGATCAGTTCGATCGTGATACGTAATTAGCGCCGAAGGAGTCGCGATTCGTGGCATGCGTGACCGTGAACTCTGCGGTGGCTGTCCTTCGTGCCTAGGTTTCTCGAAAATGACGGGTTTGAGGACTGCCGCTTTCGGAAATGGCGAGGCCCGCGCGCCGACTGCGAGGTGAACTTTTTTGTCTTTTCAGTGCGAAGCATTCTTTTTCCTCATCCCAGACACCTTTGCGGTATAGCTGTGTAGGCAGGTATAGGTATACGTTCCTGTCTCGCCTCGTTTCGAACCTCCTTAATACAAAGAAATGCGCTGCCGAAGGTGGTATCGATTCTCTGTCTCCCAGCACAGCAGCTTGGTGCTCTATAAATACTATGGGCCACGATCGCTCGTCTCCCGGCAGTCCAAAAACAACCGGCTCCCTGAGACGAAATTTGGCGCGTGCGCTGCACGCCAACGGGCTGTTTTAGAATAGGGGCCCCCAAAGATAAGGGGCCCCTAACGATTAGCGTCCCTCCAAAGCGCATGCACCGAACCCGAACGGTATCTTTGAGTTTGAGCTTTCGCGTGCCCCGAAAGCTAAATAATAATAATAGAAAAGTTGGTGCTCCAAACCTGCTTTGCATCGTCTCAACGTCGCCACGAACACACGCACACACACAAAATTTTTTAAAAATAAAACCGTGTCAACGCCTCCTCATCGAAAATAATAAATTCTCAGGTGTACTTTTCATCCTTTAAACTATTACGCATTGCATTAACTTTTCATTGTCTTTCCGTGCGCAGGAAGAGCGCTGCAATCGCGTGAAGATAACGCAAGCCGGCGACGCTATCGTAAAGCATCTTCCCGTATGGGACAGACCGCGAACACAAAGCGCTCTCTTGCAGGCGCGCCCCAAGCTCTAGACCCGTATTCTAAATCCTCAGGGGCAGCTAGCGCTTTGGTACACGCCGTGTTAGACATGCACAGCCTTCGGGATCGGCCCATATTCCACAGTTCTCATCTCGCAGCAGCTAACGCCGCGTAGAAGCTGTGCGACATTGTACAGTCTTCGTGATCGGCCCAGGTCAAAATGGTTTTAACGTTTCTTTGCCGGTATACGAATGGCCTTGAAGTCTGTCTTCTTCTTCTTTTTTTTTTTTTGAGAACTTTCATTCTGGAAAACTCCGTATGGGTTTGCTTTTGTAGCTTCGTGCTATACACAGTCGGGTGGATGATAATTTTTTTTCCCTTTCGCATAGTTGAGACTTTGCCCCAGGTGACGTCACAATTCATGTTTCACTTACGCCCGTCCTGTACTCAAATGTAGAACCCAACAATCGGCATGTCGCAAGCTCGCGTCGAACGGACATATATAGTTTAAACACCATTGCCGTCGTACGATCGCAGTCACCGCCGTCGTCTTGCTTCTGTCGCAACACAATCACACACACAAACACACACACACACACACACACACACACACACACACACACACACACACACACACACACACACACACACACACACACACACACACACACACACACACACACACACACACACACACACACACACACACACACACACCTGCTCGACCTGCTCAAACGCGTTTGCCCAGAAGGTGCCGCTTTGCGGAACTCCAAACTAGAGTTACTGTATATGCTACCAAAGGTAGCATATAAAGTAACTCTACCCCGAACGGTGCTGGATATCCAGCTATCCTGTAAACTGCTTCGCATGTAACATCTATTCCCACAGTGTGTGCGATGCGCAGTAAATATTTATTGAATCGTTCTGTTGCATTCAAGCCTGAACGAGGCTGCCGCTCCTGTTAACAACCAGCCAGCGTGTTTACGGGCATTTACTTTTCACATGCGTTCATAAATGTGATTGTCAGTGTAGTATACACTTATCAGACTTAAATATAAACAAACACTGTTCGCTTGTACTTCTGCGCTACAAGTTTCAGTACGTTTCACATATATTACAACACGTAAACGAATATATGTAAAATTTGTAATGCAGTCATTTCTTTACTTTTTGCAATATAACGATTAGATTTTACAAAACAACGATTGCCCAAATGAGCATATAGCGTACAACATATATGCATCTAATAAACGTAATCTTATTGTGTAATATGAGTAAAGGACTGAACAAATACAGATTCTTGCCCTATGCTATATACAATGTTTAAACGAGAAGAAAGGGGAGGGGGTTAACCGAAGGGCCCGATCTTTATTAGTCATATCATAAGAAGCCAACAAACACTGACAGCAAGGACAACATAGGGGAAATTACTTGTGCTTAATAAATGAAATAAAGAAACGATGAAATAATGGAAATAAAAGTGGATGAAAAAACAACTTGCTGCAGGTGGGAACCGAACCCACAACCTTCGCTTCGCTTCGCTTCGGGTTCGGTTCCCACCTGCAGCAAGTTGTTTTTTCATCCACTTTAATTTCCATTATTTCATCGTTTCTTTATTTCATTTATTAAGCACAAGTAATTTCTCCTATGTTGTCCTTGGTGTCAGTGTTTTTTGGCTTCTTATATATACAATGTTTAACAAATGCGTCTTCTCATAGTCCGTATCCTGTCGTCCACAGCTTGTTCTCGCGATACCCACTGCCCCGTATTCTTTGCATTAATTGTAGCGTGGTTTGCGGCGAGACTGATCATCGCCTCATTCGAGAAGCACGACTTGCGCGTTGCTCCTAAAATCGGTACAACTTTTCTTTTTTTTTTTGCGCTTGCGGCTGATCCGTTTTGAAATTTTTCAGAAAGATCACATTTTATAGTACGGATCGTTCGATGTTACACTTGGTACAGTTACCTGCCTTTCTTTCAGGGGGGATGCGAAGTTGCTTTCGTATATATATATATATATATATATATATACGTGGACGCTATAGCTGCTGCGAAGGCAACGCTATAGCATAAACTTGTGTCGCCACCTGTCGGCAGCCGCGGAAAGTAGCCGTTCCAGGTCGGTGTCACGTGTTCCAGAGGATCGGGCAACACGCAACGCAGTTCCTACGCGATATGCTTTCGCTGTCTCGCAACCAAGCTTCCTATTTGTTTACCAGCCGCAATGTATCCAGTGGTTATACCGCGCTCCATCCACTGCTGGACACGAGGTAGCGGGTCCGATTCCCAGCTGCCGCGTTTCGGTGGGAGCGGGGAGCAAAGATAGCGCACGGAGCATTACGAGGTGCACTTTAAGGAACACTGAAGGTCAAGGCTAATGCGCACAGCGCGTACACTGCATGCATACGGTGTCGCCAGCTTTATTTTTTCTTTCTTTGTAAAACCCCACCAATTATTGTTGTTATTAATTATTATTATTATTTGCTATTAGTGGCGGCATACATGCACCCTCTCAGTTATCACTAAACACTGTTGATGTTCAAGTGCACTCTGGGAACGCTATTTCAAGTACACAATTTGCGCTGTATGTATATATATGCGCACGAGTACATAATCTGTGTACTTGTTGCAGTGTGCTTGTGACTTTAGAAGCAGACGTAGATCTTTAGATTTAGTGGCACACACCCACTCTGGAGGACTGGCGAAGGAGCGGGTAGTTCACAATGAAATAATAAATGAGGAGAACAACATTTTAGAATACGTAGGTTGGAATCAAAATAGATAGATTGGAGAGATAATGATATTATAGAAACGTATAATTAAATGAAAAAAGAAATCAAAGTAAAACAATTTAAGGTCAATTTGGTGGAAAGAAAAATGTAACTGAATTTAGACATTATGTCTCACTGACCCAACAAGAAAATCTTGAACGGCAGCGCAAACCCTCCCGTCGCTGCGCCCAAAGTCGAGGAACCCAAGGATGGTAAATTTGGAACAGTTAAATCTACGTTAATCGGTGTAGCGCTTGTTGTTGTTCCTCCATAGCAGCCACATACCGGTCAAGAATCGGGCAACTGTGCGTTCAGTTAAGCCTTTTTTCTTATTGAAAAAAAACAAAAACGAGACACTCTAAAAAGGCGTAACTGCGAATAAAAGAGTTTTGTGTAATTGTGTGTTTGTTGATGTTTTCTTCTCTATATTTTTTTCTCTCCCCTCTTCACTCATGCCTGGGTAATGTATTCGGGAAAGACGGCTCTGAAGATGCCCCACCTTGTATTTTCTTTTTCTTCTACATATCTAAGACGAGTAAATAAAGCGACAAAATACATTCAAGACCGACTCGTGCCAGTGGCCCGCCACTTCTATAGCCGTTGTTGCGTTTCGCCTGCGACACGTGGTTTTGCCGGCGCGACTGCGGCGGGGCGGCAGACATTTTGGCCCGATCGTCGTCGCCGCAACGCTCATCGGCAGGTGTTTCCAGGCGCGACTGCGGCGATGCGACCGCAAAGGATCACCCTCTCATTCCAGTCATTGTGCCCGAACCAGGCGAAGCGAAAGCAGGGATCATCCTCTCATTACAGTCATTGTGCCCGACCGGCAGCGCTACGACAGGGTGCTACGAGATCGTGCTCGACATGGTGCTACGGCAGCGCTACGACAGTGTGCGTCACCATTAGCCCATTGTACATTCACGTGCTCGTCTTTTGAGGGGTTCCTTCTTGCCCTCAACTGCGAGAGTATAAAAACAGCTGCCCCCGGACGCCAAAAGGAGGGCTCCGATTTCTTCTGTTGAGTGAAGTGCTCTCCCGTCTCTCTACTTCGGTCAAACCTGACCGCCAACTCTTTGCGATGTTAAAATAAACAAGTTGTTTCGTTGTTACCAGTCGACTCATGCTTTGCCGGGACCTTCGGATGCTTCCAGTTGTACCCCAGGCCGCCAGGCCAACGCTACCCTTGGGGCTTGCGACCCAGGTACAACCACGGGCGTCAGCGCCGAGTTCCCAACAGATCGTACCAGCGGTGCGATCCAAACATCTGGTTGGCAGCGGTGAGATCGCCTCCGACTTCAAACAACTGTCTGCCAGCGGTGAGATCGCGACAACGGAGGCCAGCAGCGAAGAGATGCAGTTGACTGTATGCTGAGCAGCTCATCGACGATCCGGGAGCAGTGCAACGAGCCCTGTGTGATGACTGGTTGCCTGCAGCGGAACGACTGCGCGGAATTCCTGCCTGCGAGGTTTGGTGAGTGCGGGACTTTCTTCTTCTGAGCTTTGCCAGGCTTTTGTTAGTGTCAGAAACGGAGCTGGTAATTGTGGTTGTCGTTGCTGCCGGGTTAGTTTGCGGCAAGACAATAGTAAGCAGTAGAGAAAGCAGCATTCAGAGCAGCCATGGATTTGAAGTCGCTGCGCAAACCGAAATTGTTGGAGCTTGCAAGAGAGTTGGGTCTGGATGTCTCAGACAAACTAAGAAAACCTGAACTGCTAAGGACTATTCTTGAGTTAGAGGCTGAGGATGACGAGCTGTCGGAATGCCTTGAGACTATTGAGGAGAGGTCAAAAAGACAGGAGCGCGAACTTAAAGAGCAAAAAGAGAAACAGGAGCGCGAACTTAAAGAGCAAAAAGAGAAACAGGAGCGCGAACTTAAAGAGCAGAAAGAAAAAGAAGAGCGTGACCGTCAACACGCTTTGGAAATGAAGCGTCTTGAGGTAGAGATGGAACGCGCTCGTAATGGAAGTCAGGCACACGGTGCAGGAGAACGAGTATTGTTCAAAATGACTGACCTGATGCGGCCGTTTAAGCTTGGAGAGGACATTGGTTTGTTCCTGGTTAACTTTGAGCGAACGTGCGAGAAGCAGGGGTTCTCTCGGGAAACGTGGCCACAGCGCTTGCTCACTTTGTTACCCGGCGAGGCGGCCGACGTAGTCGCTCGCTTGGATAGAGAGGAAGCAGAGGATTTCGACAAAGTAAAATCGAGTCTGCTAAAAAAGTACCGGCTGTCTGCGGAGGCGTTCCGTCGGAAGTTTCGGGAAAATGAGAAAGGCAGAAGTGAGTCATATACAGAGTTTGCGTATAGGCTTATGTCGAACATGCAGGAGTGGCTCAAAGAAGAGAAAGCGTTTGGTGACCACGATAAAGTTCTGCAGTGTTTCGGGCTAGAACAGTTTTATAGTCGGTTACCGGAGAACGTGCGATACTGGGTCTTGGATAGGCCAGACGTTTGTACGGTGGCTAAAGCCGCTGAGCTAGCCGAGGAGTTTGTGACGCGTCGGGCTCGCGGAGCTAAGGACGGTCAAAAGGGTGAATTTGGCTCCCAGTTTGAGAGGCCAAGGTTCACGCCCATGAGATTTAAGGGGGACACGCGTAGTGAGGATGCGAGTGAAAGCAGTCCGACCAAACGTAAAGAGACGGCGGCAGCCAAACGCAGAAAGCGGTTCGAGATGAGGCGAGCGCGCTTGTGTTATACGTGCCAGAAGTCGGGTCACTTTTCGGCGCAGTGTCCGGAAACAACACCAAAAGTTGTGTTTTTTTCAATAGGCAGCACTGACGAGAACATGAAGCTTCTCGAGCCTTACATGCGAGACCTCCTCGTGAACGGGAAAGAGTGCCGAGTGCTTCGCGATTCCGCAGCTACGATGGATGTAGTTCACCCGTCTTACGTAGAACCCCATATGTTCACGGGCGAGTGCGCATGGATCAAGCAAGCCGTGGAAGCTCATAGCGTGTGTCTGCCGGTAGCAAAAGTGCTTATTGAAGGACCTTTCGGAGCGCTTGAGACGGAGGCGGCAGTGTCATCTATGCTGCCACCCCAGTACCCGTACCTATTTTCAAACAGGTCCGATCACCTCCTGCGCGAGAAGGGGCTTTTGTTTGGTGAAGCTAGTGTTCAGGCCTTAACCAGATCGAAGGTTCGGGAGCTCGCTGCAAAGGCGGTAGTTGCGGGGCCGACGTTATCAAACAACGAAAAAGGGTCAGAGGCGCAGCAAGCTGATATTCAGAGCACGCCCGAACAGAATAAAATTGAGTCTGTAGCGTTGAAGGCGCCAGATACTGGAGAGGAAACGCCCGACACGGGAAAGTTAGAAGAGCTATCTACTGATTTGCTCATCGCGCCTACGTCAGACGGACTTGATAGGTTGCTAAAAGTCAGCCGGTCGGCTTTGTTAGCCGAGCAAAAAAAGGATGGCAGCCTGGAAAACATACGCTGCAATGTTAAGGAAGGTATCGCCAGGAAAAATGCGCGTTTTGTGGAAAGAGGTGGAGTCCTGTACCGGAAGTATCTAGACCGCAGAGGAGTGGAGTTCGATCAGCTGGTCGTGCCTCAATGCTATCGTCAGGATCTGTTGCGCTTGTCACACGGGGGTTCGTGGTCCGGACACCTAGGAGTTAAGAAAACTAAGGACCGTCTCTTGCAAGAGTACTATTGGCCAGGGTGTTTTCGGGACGCAGACCATTTCGTGAGGACATGTGACACTTGTCAGCGGGTGGGCAAACCAGGGGACAAATCGAGGGCGCCGTTGAAATTGGTACCTATCATTACGGAGCCTTTTAGACGGCTCGTTATTGATACTGTGGGACCTCTGCCGGTAACAGCCACGGGGTACAGACACATTTTGACTGTGATCTGCCCAGCGACCAAGTTCCCTGAAGCAGTGCCGCTTAAAGAACTCAGCTCAGTTGAGATAGTTAATGCACTACTGTCCATATTTGCGCGAGTTGGTTTCCCTGCGGAAATCCAATCAGATCAGGGCACAGTGTTTACTAGCGCTTTGACGACAACTTTTCTCGAAAGGTGTGGGGTAAAGCTGTTACACAGCTCAGTGTACCACCCACAGTCGAATTCCGTTGAGAAGCTCCACTCCGTCATGAAGCGCGTGTTGAGAGCGTTGTGTTTTGAACATCGAACTGACTGGGAGCTGTGTCTGCCTGGGGTGATGTTTGCTTTAAGGACCGCGCCGCATGCGGCTACGGGGTTTTCGCCAGCTGAACTGGTGTACGGTCGCTCGCTTCGATCTCCGCTTCGCATGCTTCGAGAATCGTGGGAAGGTAGGGGCGACGACCCAGTCGTGGTGGAGTACGTACTTAAGCTCCTCGAACGCTTAAGAAGGGCACAGGAGTTGTCAGGTGAAGCAATGACAAAGGCCCAGCAGAGGGCCAAGGTTTATTATGATCGGACAGCCAGGGCCCGTTGTTTTGAGGTGGGCGATGAGGTCATGATATTGCGCGCATCGCTAAACAACAAACTAGACGTGCAGTGGGAGGGCCCAGCACGAATTGTTCAGAAACTGTCGGACGTTAACTACGTGGTAAGTCTGCCAGGAAAGCGGAAAGCACAGCAAGTTTACCACTGTAATCTGCTCAAACCTTATAGACAAAGGGAAGCAGTGGTGTGCATGATGGTAAACGTTCCTGAAGAGCTTCCGGTCGAGCTTCCGGGACTAGGCTCAGTGACGAACAGGGAAGACACCGGTCAAGTCATTAGTGACCTTATCAGTAAAGCACCGCTGTCGCCCGAGCAGAAAACCGAACTACACCAGCTATTACAAGAGTTTCAAGGTCTGTTCTCTGAGAGGCCTGGTAGGACTTCTGTACTTACTCATGATATAGAACTTACCTCCACAGAGCCAGTACGATCCAAGGCGTATCGGGTGTCACCCCGCCAGAGCGAGATTATGGAGGCTGAGGTAAAGAAAATGCTACAGCTCGGTGTTATTGAGGCAGGTGAGAGTGATTATACCTCCCCTTTGATTTTAGTTGAGGTACCGGGCAAGGAACCTCGTCCTTGCGTCGACTACCGCAGGCTTAATTCCATCACTAAGGATCAAATTTATCCGATCCCTAACATCGAGGAGCGCCTTGAGAAAGTTAGTAGCGCTCAGTTTATTTCCACCCTAGATCTTGTCAGGGGTTATTGGCAGGTTCCACTTACAGAAGAGGCTAGTAGGTATGCGGCGTTCATTTCACCAATGGGAACATTCCGTCCTAAAGTGTTGAGTTTTGGTTTGAAGAACGCGCCATACTGTTTTTCAAGTCTCATGGATAAAGTGTTGCGGGGACAGCAAGAATTCGCTTTACCGTATCTAGACGACGTAGCGATGTTCTCCGCATCCTGGTCTGAGCATATGACACACTTGCGGGCAGTGCTAACCCGCCTGCGCGAAGCGGGCTTGACAGTCAAGGCTCCTAAGTGCCAGTTAGCACAGGCCGAGGTTGTCTACCTCGGTCACGTGGTTGGTCAGGGTCGTCGCCGCCCCTCTGAAATAAAAGTGGCCGCTGTGCGAGACTTTCCGCAACCGCTCACCAAGACCGATATTCGGTCGTTCTTGGGTGTCGCCGGCTACTATCAGAGGTACATCCCTAGGTACTCTGATATCGCGGCTCCCCTGACGGATGCTCTAAGAAAGTCAGAGCCTCAAACAGTCGTCTGGGACGAGACAAAGGAAAGAGCTTTTAGCGCCCTAAAGAGTGCCCTAACAAGCCAGCCTGTGCTACGATCGCCAGACTATACAAAAGGGTTCATTGTTCAGTGCGATGCTAGTGAGCGAGGCATGGGCGTTGTACTGTGCCAACGGGAAAAGGGAGAAGTAGAACACCCCGTCCTGTATGCTAGTCGTAAGCTGACCAGTCGTGAGCAGGCGTATAGCGCCACCGAGAAAGAGTGTGCATGTCTCGTGTGGGCCGTTCAGAAATTGTCATGCTATCTAGCCGGCTCGAGGTTTATCATTGAGACGGATCACTGCCCTCTCCAATGGCTGCAGACCATCTCTCCCAAAAATGGCCGCCTCCTGCGCTGGAGCCTCGCTTTACAACAATATTCCTTTGAGGTGCGTTACAAAAAGGGGAGTCTCAACGGTAACGCCGATGGCTTAAGTCGAAGCCCCTAACGTAGGAATCAGCCTCAAAATTGTTTGTTACTGATGTTTTTCTTCCTGAGGCAGGATTTTTTTTAACATATTGCTTTTGTTTAGTGTTTCAAAGTGATGATATGCTTTCTAGTGCAATTTTTCAATTTGTGGACGCGTTCTGAGTGATGCTAGACTACTGTAAGGAACTAGGCAGTGGTATAAAAAGGGGAAAGAGCCTGGCAGGGCTTAGTGAGGGTTGTGCCGTGCTTGCTGACTGAGCGGTTGAGTTTCAGCGTAGTTCTAACGCTTGCCGGGAACGAGAACAAAAATGTGAACTCTCCCGAAGTCACTTTGCAGTGTCCCGTGCGAACCTGAACGAGAGAACGAGGCCTTCTCTGTGCGCTGCGCTCAAGAAACGTCGAGGGACGCCCGACTTCGGTTATGAGCATCATCGAGCGACATCCCTCCGGACAGCGGATGCAGTCCCCTGTCCATCGGGATCTCCTTCCCCCGGCGGGGCGGTCTGTTGCGTTTCGCCTGCGACACGTGGTTTTGCCGGCGCGACTGCGGCGGGGCGGCAGACATTTTGGCCCGATCGTCGTCGCCGCAACGCTCATCGGCAGGTGTTTCCAGGCGCGACTGCGGCGATGCGACCGCAAAGGATCACCCTCTCATTCCAGTCATTGTGCCCGAACCAGGCGATGCGAAAGCAGGGATCATCCTCTCATTACAGTCATTGTGCCCGACCGGCAGCGCTACGACAGGGTGCTACGAGATCGTGCTCGACATGGTGCTACGGCATCGCTACGACAGGGTGCTACGAGATCGTGCTCGACATGGTGCTACGGCAGCGCTACGACAGTGTGCGTCACCATTAGCCCATTGTACATTCACGTGCTCGTCTTTTGAGGGGTTCCTTCTTGCCCTCAACTGCGAGAGTATAAAAACAGCTGCCCCCGGACGCCAAAAGGAGGGCTCCGATTTCTTCTGTTGAGTGAAGTGCTCTCCCGTCTCTCTACTTCGGTCAAACCTGACCGCCAACTCTTTGCGATGTTAAAATAAACAAGTTGTTTCGTTGTTACCAGTCGACTCATGCTTTGCCGGGACCTTCGGATGCTTCCAGTTGTACCCCAGGCCGCCAGGCCAACGCTACCCTTGGGGCTTGCGACCCAGGTACAACCACGGGCGTCAGCGCCGAGTTCCCAACAGATCGTACCAGCGGTGCGATCCAAACACCGTGTACAGTGGATTACACGCCCTTAAGGCGGCTCGACGACGAATTAGCTCGCATCCGATGTCGCGTATCTATATAAACAGGAAGCCGCATCGAAAGGTCCACCGACGAAGACGACACCGTTCAGTCGGCACGGCGACCGCACGTGTGAAACCGGTTTCGGAAGAAGTGAAACTTTGTCTAAAACAGCACCGGCGGGTCTCGCGAGATACGCTCACAGATAGTTTGCGAACAGGGCAGCTGCGCTGGTTCGGCATTCCGAAAAAAAAAAAAGAAAAAAAAAGGCGCGTGTCGAAGGCAACAAGTTTAAGGGGACACCGAGCACAGACACTCTAAATTAGTTTCCACTGATAAGGTGTTCTTTCGGAAACTCGTTAACCCGTGGAAACTCGTTAAATGACGTCGAGAAAAACTAGAAAAAAAAAAAAAAGAACTTGTTCACCTGTACTTCTGGGCGCGGAGTTTACGTCTGCTACGAACAAAGAAATATTGCTTCAGTTAAAACTTAATTAGTGGTGCAGTGAGCGCAAAGTGTGGACTTCACTGTTCTCGCACGTACACAAGCATGTAATCCACTCTTCGTCTTCACGTTCGGTCGTTCACGCCTTTAAGAAAAAAAAAAAAAAAAGCGCTCGGTCGTCCTCAGTTTCTCATAGTAAGCGACGAATTGACAATTGGTTTGCCGAACTATCCACAACTGCAAAACTCGCTCTACCACAAATGCTTACTATAGGCTGAACATTAAGTCTCCCTGTGCTTTCTAGGCTTACATGAGCACTCCGTGACAGTTTCAACTTCTCATTTGTTTGAATTAATTAATACACGGCGCCATATGTGGCGCAGCGCTGCTGAGCTCGTGGTCGCGGGTTCGATCCGGGACGCATTTCGAAGAGGGCGAAATGCAAAAAAGAAAAAAAAAAAAGCTCGTATACTCAAGATTTAGTGCACGTTAAAGCACCTCAGGCGGTAAAAATTAATCCCGAGTCCCCCACTACAGCGTGCTTCATAACCAGATCGTGGTTTGGCACAGAAACCCCACAATTAAATTAACACTTTCTAAATCTCAGAAGAAAAAACTACTTGCAAGCGTCAGAACGCTCTAAATAATTTACCATAACACTTCTTTCTATGCGCACGTAGCGGTAGTGGTTAGTCATGACGTCACGACGTCACCGGCTCGCCCCAATTCCGCGTACGCGGCGGTTGCCTGTGCGAGGGCGACCAAAAGAAACGCTCGCAGTACTTTTGTTTATTACTTTGCGAGCAATGGTCACCGCACCTATAGCCTTATTGCCACACGAGGTCAGCAAGCTTTTGCCTGTGTAACGACGTCACACCAATGTCGACGACGCAGGTTTGGCATATCGAGACCAACTATTTAGCGTCGAATTAAAGCACCTTATAAGTCTTTCACAACCTTCGTGCTCGATAAGCACGGTCATTTTATGTGCGGCAAACGCGTGGCACAGGGTTTCCAAGGCTTGGAACGCATATTAAGCGTCAAAAGTAATTAAACAATGCTAGATTCGCATCGCCACTCGTCAGAGTGACCCTCCGCCGTCGCCGCGGTCTCCTTCACAGCTTGTGCGTATCGCGACATTCCTGACCTAATAGGCGAGAAGAAAGGGGATTAACCGAGGGGCGCGAAATGCGAAGGTTGTGGGATCGTTCCCCACCTGGGGTGAGTTGTTTTTTCATCCACTTTCGTTTCCATTATTTTATCGTTTCTTTATTTCATTTATTAAGCCCAAGTAATTTCTCCTACGTTTTCCTCGGCGTCAATGTTTGTTGCCTTCTGATGATACGATCTAGTAGGGTCACATTCGGTGCTGCCGACGACGATAGGGGGCACCAGCAGTCAGGGCGACCCTAGCAGTCAGGGCGACCCTAGCGATATTGTTACAACGTAACAATATCGCGAAGAGAAATACGACGGCGAGAGGAACGCCTACGACAAGCAGAAGGCAACTAGATTTCCTGAATGTAATTCGTCACACAGTTGACCACACTGTGCACCTCGTGAAAGGGGCTGCGCGGGTGCAGCGTGCGCGCGCGTCCGAGTAAAACGCGGAGGAAATAAAGAACGACTCTCGTGCATACGCGTCGGACCGGTTTCGTGCACGATCGTGAAGCCCTCGGCCAAGTGTTGCCGGACTGCGCCATTCTGCGCCGCTCGCGAATTCATCACACAGATTCTACAGCTCTTTTCCACAGTACATATACATCCCGCAGTCAAGAGCTCCCGGTACCATACATTGCGTGCGCGCATTATGAGAACAAGCCACTTGGCGCTGCCAACGGCTGAGGAGGACCACAGCGAGAGGGGAAAGGGTCTACGTAGACCTTTCCGTCAGAGCAAGGCAACACCTCCCGGCTGGTGTGCTGCGAAGAGTACGCGGTACCGCTGTCCCTGGTATATATACTTTTCAGCAGATCTGCTCACGTGGGCTCCCAACAGTAGATAGCGTTAAGTTCATATACAGACCGCGTCAGGAGGGGGAGGAGAAAACCCTGCACATGCGCAGTTTCGTGGACAATAAGTGGTCGGCATAACTACGAGGATATGCGGCTTCGAAAAGGCATCGGAAGTGGACACGCGAAGCGTCCTGTCTGTACAGCGTGGGCCCAGTGGTTACGCGGCGTTCTGCTTCTGACCACGAGGTCGTCTGTTTGGTCGCTAGAATTATTTCGCCAGCGAATTTCGCTTTATCGTTTTCAAGGAAACTCGCTCATTTTAAATCGAGCGTTTCGAGGCTCTGTTACTCTCAAGGCAGCTTTTTTCGCAGAAGTTCATGCTTCACCACAGCGGGGTTGGGGGGGGGGGGGAAGAGGAATGCAGCCGATCTCACGAGAACGCTCACTTTCTATACGGTGACGCACGGTGCACATTACAACGAGGCGAGCTCGGCTGCCTCCGTTCGCTATATATATATAGGACGGCATAGACTTGAAAGAGCAATCACGCGGTTGATGGTCTCGCAGCGACGGATATGCATAATGCATGCAACACATACATAATCAACGTAGACAACTTTCCATCTTCCCGGCAGGCACCGAGGTAGAAGCGGGCGAAGCGCATAATGGCGTCACAAGAACAATCGGGCCTCTTGCATGCCAAAGGCAAGTTTGTAAAGGTCGCGGGTCCCCGGGACGTCGTTTGGCTCGGCGCAGGGCACGGTCTCTACACCACTGCAGCCAGCCTAGGTCGACACGGCTCTCGGCAAATTGAATGTGGCGTCCGAAGCAAGCTTGAACGACGCGCTGCAGCACAGCACGAGTACGACACACACACACACACACACACACACACACACACACACACACACACACACACACACACACACACACACACACACACACACACACACACGCGCGCGCGCGCGCGCGCGCGCGCGCGCGTATCATCAGCAGAAGCTGAAACGCGAACAACGGAGCGCAACGCCTGTGACGCGTAATTGCATGGAAGTGCGACGCGTAATCACTCGGTAGCCAGTTTTTAGACATGGAATGGTCTCTAGTGTACGTTTTGAAGTCTGAATTAAGCCACTGCTTCACCTGCAAGTAAACTTCGAAACTGAGTCGGAAGCATAGTTAGGAATTGTTAACATTGGAATTTGTGCTGATAGTATACATACCTGCGTACATACATACATACATACATACATCATTCCGATGCGCACTGTCGCACGCACGCGCGCACACACACACACACACACACACACACACACACACACACACACACACACACACACACACACACACACACACACACACACACACATATATATACATATATATATATACACACACCACAACGAAGTGGGCGCGTGTGATATCATTACCGCAGATGTTTCACGAAGCGCAAGAAGAGAGAGTGAGACAATACAGAGCCACGAACATTACGTTACCGCCAGTACTTTCACGTCAACAGCTCGGCAGAACATAATCGGTCATTGCAATATAGTTCAGCGAGCTCCGATCGAACTCATCGTCGAATGATGTCGCCACCAGCGGTGATGCTCGCGTCTACGTCACCGATATTCTGCGAACAGGTAATACGCATATGTCTGTATGGAACGACGCTCTATCTCAGACGCGGTGAAATATGGCGGCAGCGTTTTCAACCGTTTTAAGGAAAACAGAGCCTGCGCGCGCGATCTCGTAGATAAGTCACGAACAAAGCGGCAAGAACGCTTACCTCAATGAGCAACTATGCGTTACTTATTTCGACATGTGTATACGTAGGCACGGTCCGATTTCTGTCTCCGCCGTGACGAGCAACACCTGACCGTCTCCGCTGCGTTATGGTTCAACACAGCGTCGCCGGATGTCGCCACCGGAGTACATGTCCCGAGTCGCCGGGGGCGCTGTACTGGACACAGGCTCCGTCATGCTTGCGTTTTCAGCCAATCAGAAAATTCCGCCTTGTGAGCCAATCATAGGTGACAGTATGGTGAGCTTGACAATATGGCGGAATCTGATTGTCACCAGGCAGGGCTTAGTTTATTATTTTAATTACTTTATTTTAGTTTAATTCTATATTGCCCTAGCGAAGCCCGTTATACTTAGTGGAAAGGGCATGGGCACATTACTTTCTTTGAAATTAGGTTTTATTTTATTTGTACTTATCCACACAATAATATCCGGCCAGAATAGCACCCCGGCATCTCGATGACACGGTAACGAGCTAGGTGCTGCAGCTTTTCTATTTAAACGACCAAACGAGCTGTCTATAAGGGCTTTGAACAGTTACAGCAACACGCGCGCGCTATAGTTGGACTTCTGGCTTTTATTTTTTTTTATCGGCATACACAAGCATGGGTATAACGATATGGTGCCAAAAAAGAAAAGGCATTCCGTGAACTGCCGAAGACGGAACTTTTTTAGAAGAGTATGTAAAGGTATTGCATGACCCACGTACACAACAAAGCAACTAGTCGGTTGGACAGAAAGGCAGCGTTGGGGCTCTGATCATCACCATCATCATTTTTATTTACGTTCCGCGCAGAACGAATGTCCCTCCTGACCCTGTTATGCGTGGGCTCACTCCCATATATCACATGCCTGCACATATTCTGATATTATCGCACCACGTTATCATTTGCCGTCCGCATGGCTGCGTCTCCCTTATCCAGGCGTCGATTCCGTTACCTTATCAACGGTATTAGACGTATGCAACACGCATAACTTATGCAATACATACAGGAAGGTGCACTATAACATGAAATTGAAAAATCACCGCTCAAGCACTCCGTACAGACGGATAACCAGCGAAGCTGAAATGTGCGGCCCCTGTGTTTATCACTGGGTTAATCCCGACGGTTCATTAAACGACGCCTTGGTAGGCTGCCGGACCCTCGGTACGCAGTTGCTGCTTGGGCTCAACTGCACGAGCCTGTTCTTGTGCCCAGGCTGAAGCGTTGGAGTGGGTAGACGAGCTCGTTCCCGGTTTTGCTCGCGGCATTGCTGATCGAATGCTGCCTGCTCCTAAGGAGTACGTATGAAGCGTAGCCTAGCCATTTCGGAGCCGAAGAGAAACTGATGCGTGCGCGCTCGGCTGCGACGGAGACCAACTACGTCACCACTGGCGCAGCTAATCCAGATAGCACAGGTCGTTTCCACTCTCATCCATAACGTCATATTACCGGGCCCAACTATCACAAAATCTAATGGGGGAATGCTCCCGAATAGACAACAGTGATTTTGACGTCACCGTTTTCATCATGCCAGCCTTCTCAATGGAAATTTCGGGCCAAGTAGCGTGACGTCATGGATCGGAGTAAACAGGCCTTGTGCGATGTAGGCGGTGTTGGCTAATCGCGCGCCTATCTCTCTCTCTCTCTTTTTTTTCTCGCGCATGTGGTTGCGTCGGAGGAGTTTTCGGCGTACAGGCGACCGACCGACGGACGAATCGGCTAGCCCCCCCCCCCCCCCCCATACACAGCTTCGCTGTAAAAAAAAAAAGAAAGAAAGAAGAGAAAGAAATGTCATCTGCCTGAGAATATAACAAAGCGTATAAAGGAAGCCCATACGGGTTCCCCAGAAAGAAAGTTTCGACGATTATAGGGTAATTTGTAATTGCCCGGGTATCCAACCCGGCAACAGCACCTTCCCGCGACGCTTTCCTTTGTGACTGCGTTCTACCTTCAAGTGTACTGGACTAGTGAGATAAAACAGATTCGTGCACAACTTCTGCACACACGCCGTGACAGCGCGTCTGAGAATGAATTATACACCGCTGTCGTATATACGATGGTAAACCGTGGAAAGCCACACATTAATTCTGATTTGCCTTAACTCATAATCGTTGTAATTACGCCGAAATCTCTACATAGATAGATAGATAGATAGATAGATAGATAGATAGATAGATAGATAGATAGATAGATAGATAGATAGATAGATAGATAGATAGATAGATAGATAGATAGATAGAGAACATCAGCCTATTTCATGGTCGACGCTTTAACACGACGATGACACGATGCCCAAGCGGAGCAACCGGTCGGTTCGGCCTTCCCCAACGTCAAGACCTCGACGCGGGTCGTGTTCACTACGGCACCTCAATACCACGTCCTGGCACCGAGGCAGCCTAAACTGCCCACGGTACCGCCCGTATACGCACGCGGCCAAAGTCTCTGGGCGCCCGAATGTGAGCCCATGCAAGCCGGCCTTCGCGGACACGTGAACAATGGGCGCGCGCAGCAAGTCGACACGCGGTAGACAGAACTGCTCGGAGAGGGCTGCCAGTCCTCCGCGGTCGACCTTTCGAGCCGCCAGCTTTGCCCAACGCTCCAGAACGATGAACTCGGGCCAGTGGGGGTTGGCGCACGCAAACGCCGTTGCGAGGAGAAGACGAGGAGGTTGATAAGAGGGCGACAAACGGTATTTTTTTCGCTAGACCGCAGCTCCAGTGGCGAACTTGAGAGAGCGTACTCGGGCGTACGAGGTCGAACAGCGTCGGCGCACACGCGCGTTTCGCGTGAGGCCGATTGCAAAACAACGGCGCCGGACAAAGGCGGGTCGGGAGTCAATCGGGGCGCGGTGGCGCAGAGGTTGACCGGTCGGCCGGCCTGCCTCGCGCTCGCCGCCTGAAGAACTCGCCGGCCGACGCCGCACATCGCAGGGTTCGGCGCGCCCAAGGAAAGCCATAGCGAACGACTGCCGGCACAAAAGATGGGCGCGTGGCAGCTCGCGTCCTGCGCGCGCAGCTGCACTCCGGCCAACACAGGCGAGAGCGTTGCAACGCGCCAACCAACAACGCACACACGCAGGGCGCGCGCGCGGCCGCAACCGGACGTCGTGGGCCGCCTGCATTCCTGACGTGAGGGGGCGAAATGGCAGGCAGCACGCGCTCGCCGTCACCTCCGACCCGGGCGCACGCGACCTTTGAACTCGGCGCGCGGGAGGGGGAGGACGGCACCACGCCGCGGTCGGCCACCGATCAAGCGCCCCCACCGCCTCCCTGAGCGCTGCGGCTCGCGGGCGCGCGCGCGCGCGTTGCCCGCACGTTATCGCGGCGCCGGGCCGCGCTTGCATTCCGAGCGCGCGCGCCTAGTTGCGTGCATCACGCGCCGAGGGCCGACCGCGCTGCGGCGGCACGTCGGGGCGTCGCGAGTGACCGTCGCACACGTAGCATTTTCTTTTTTTTCCTCGTTGTCTCTCTCTCTCCATAGCCGATCGAAATCGTTCTTCGCAAAGGGCGCTTCGAGCGTTGTTGTGGCGGCCTTCGAGCACCTATGACGAACTACTTCGCGGCACGTTTTTCGGGAGTACGCGAGCGTTCACATTCCGGGAAGTCACGTGCACCCACAGGCCGCACAGCCTCTGCGGCCCTTCCTGCGCGCAAGTACGAAATCATAGCGCGCGTTCCCACACGAGAAGGCACGAGGGGGGGGGGGGGGCTGAAAAAATAAAAAGAAAGAAGCTGCGTGTGTGCAAGGGGGATGCCATAATCACCTCGGCTGGCGAACCGTACGACACGGCGGCCGCGGCAGTGCTGCACGCCGCCCGCTCCTTCTTTATCATCTTTGCCGGCCCCCGAGAAGCCGGACGTCGAGCCGCGATAAGCAGCTCGCGTGCTGGAACGCGCTTGTTTGTACACACCGCGCGAACCGACAACGAACCTCCCCACCCGGGTGGGGGGGCAGCGGGGCGGATGTGGCGCCCACGTGTGGCGCCGCCGCGAATCGTGCTCCGTTGCTCACGCAACGAGCCGGCCAACAAAAGGGTCCAAGAACAAACGGTGCCTGCATAACAGAACAGAACCACCCCCCCTCCGCTAACTCTACGGCTCGCGCGTGAGCGCCCGTCTGTACGGCGTCGGCTAATGCACCGCCGAGGGCGACCCCACGGCTTGCACCGCGCGGCGAGAAATGTTCCTCACGCTCCGTGACCGGTGCCTGCGCGCAGGCCCGCCGTGCAGGCGCCGCAACAATGAGACAGACGACGCCGCGGAGCGCATACCGCCATTTCGTGGCCTCCGAAATTGCGCGCTCGAAACCTGCCGGCGCGCGCCATCTCGGAGGCCGCGGCCGTTTCGTCTAGAGCCATGGCGTGTTGTCCACGGCGGCGCCACGAACGCTGTAGTCCAAATAGTAAATGAATACTGGAAAGTCGCAGTTTCGAGACGGGACAAGCTAGTCCGGACACACAGGCGCTGCCGCACTGCTTCGAACGGGGGCCCCGGTTGTCGAATTTCTTAAGGCTTAACTGCACGCCTTTGCGTATACGCGCATGAGCTTCCATGGTATTCCACGGGGCCAATGAGAAAGTAATAAAAAGAAAAGGCGCAACAGAAACGGAATGGGGAATTGGATGAGTTGGCGCACTACATTCACGACGACGAAAAGCGTCGCGAAAACGCCGGACACGGCTGGACACCAGCGCTCGGACGTCCCCGTGTTCTCTCCCCGTGATCCTCGGGTCTTTTCGCCGCTTTTCGTACTTAGGAACCGAAAGTACACACAGAAGTGCTCGAGCGACGTAGAAAAAGAAACGAAAGCAAACTGAACGAGCGAAGACGCGCTTCGTTCGTCCGTGCAGCTTAAGATTGAACGTCGTTGCCGAAAAGTCGCAACCCAGCCGCTCTCGGTGCAACGAAGTATAATAATAGGAGGTGGGCGCATCGAGTCCACCACCCCCATTTCAATGAGGGCCGGCCCCACCATTCGCGGTCGTTTAGATCAACCCCGGACAACCAGCCGACCGACCGAGCAAAACCAGCGTCCGCCCACACACCAGCCCGCGCCCGGTCACGGGGTCAAGCGGCCCGCGAGGAGAAAGGCCCGATCGTATCTGCGGCGCGCTATTACGGCGGCGCCGCAGGTCCGGTATGGCGCGCGGACCTTTCGCTCGCATGCCTCCAAGCCGCCCTCGACGCGGAGTTGATGCTCCGGCTACGCCGCGCAACAAAGGAGTGGGGGTGGAAGGAGGGGGGGGAGGGTCGACCTCATCGCGGACTGCAGTCATTAGGTGCGCGCGCGCATCGCGGCTCGTCCAAGTGGAACAACCACGGCGGAATGTGGCGGCGGAGCTGCTCGGACGCTGCTGCTCCGAGAAGTTAAATCTCAGGGACTGTATTTGTAACAGGGCGACGGATTGTGCTCGTTGGTGTAGGCTAGGAGACAGGAGAGGTGGAGTGAGCTCGCCTTCAATCGTGCTCGCTTACACTCAGAAATTACATATAAGCTATGTGGCGCACGCATACGCGGAAATCATTAACGAAACTCTATGTAGGGGGAGCAAAAACAAATGTGAGGACGCGATCTGAAAGGCTCTACTTATTAGATACCCCACTTTCCTTATTTTTTTTTTCTCGCAGAGCCGCAATGCATCGTTGCGTTCCCAGTCTAATATGTGGTTTGATCTGGTAATAAACCACTCAATTGGTAGATTTGCGCGACCTTGATTTGCGCATGTTCGTGTCAGCTTGTGTTTGCCTTTTTTTCTTGGTCGGTGTTCCTTACGTCCCCGTTACTGCTCGTTTTACATAGCGGAAGAACAGTGAACTTCTTGGGGAGACTTGGCCGCTAGCGATACAAGATGCGCAACAGCTGAAACACCGGACAGCGAGTTCAATACGGCACGGGTGCGCATCGAGTGTTATTCAGCATCGAGCATAAGTCCGCCCGCGTCGTTGGCAAGGGTAAAGTCAACGAGTTCTCTTTCTTTTTCTTTTAAAAATCAAATAGAACTGGATAAGTAGCATTTTGTTTCCTCTTATAATGCAATACAATTATCTTTTTTATTGCGAGTGGTTGAGTACTAGTGACAGAATTGTAATGAGTGCCTTCGTCACTCGCCGATAGTATACTTGAATGCCCCGGGGGAGGCTGTAATCTTATCCTCCATTTACCTCAATTTCACGATTACTAAAGCTCTGTTCGCGATAACGTTGACGCCTTAGACGTTCTCGAGCACTAATCTATCACTTTTTAGCTTGACTTAATATTTGCCTTTAGCGTCCGTTTAAGGAACCCCAGACGGTAAGAACGAATCCGGAGTGCTCACCACCCCTCGCCTTTCCCGCTACAGCCTACCTCATAATCATATCGCGGTCTAATTTTGCACGTAAGACCCCAGAATTTAACTGTTTTAACAATTAAGAGTTGTTTATTTACATACTGCGCATACCGAGCAAGGAGTTGCAGGAAGGTGGAGACTTCGACTGTTCAGCAGTGCGCCAACATATAGGAAGTCCCAGTCGAAACACTGGCCCCCAGCAGCAGCGTCCCAGGCTCGATCAACCTACCGCACGACTGATCAAGCTTCCAGGCAGGCACTCGGAGCAACGGGCACGACGCGGATTTCAGCTCGAACGCATAACTCTGATTCGATCGATGCTCTCTCGCGATACCCACGTCATTCTGCAGGCTCACGGGTATGCACGCTCCGTCTCTATAAGCACGCATGGCTACGGCCCCGGAGTCACGCCTGGATTCAGATGCGGCGCACCGTTTTATACCGTGCGCTGCCTCCCCCCCCCCCCCCTGCTCACGGTATATCCGTTCTCGACCAAAGCGCGGCAAACATCTTCACTGGCCAGATAGCTCGTCCGATACCGGCCAGTTATATCTTCACGCAATGTGCAAGACGGGAACGACGGCGACCCGGGGCCATATGGCGCACTGCGCCGGCCGGCTCGTATCTCGGCAGGGAATCAGCGGCTCGCGGCGGCCGCGCTGTTCTCTCTCGGCACTCGAGGAGGAGGCACACGCTATTTCGCAGCGAGGGTCGATCCCCCACCTCCGCCGCCAAGCACGCTTCTCCAACGCCGAGGCCTCCCTGTTATTACGTGTTTCTCTGCGTTCCTCCGGGGGGGCATTAATAACAGCAACGCGTAACGCACTCGCATATGACCACGCATCATCGCCGCGAGAGAGGCTGGGAGGGGGGCGGCGGCGCGCCCAGCACGCGCCGTCGATGCCTTCGCATCGGACGCACCACTTCTCCCCCCCCCCCTCGAGAGTACATCTGCTGCACCCCTGTTTCGCTACCCCCCACCCCTACACACCTCGCCCAGCACTACACCGCCTCCCCCCCCCCCTCCGCATTCCACGGCAGGCACACGCCAGCAGAGTGCGCTTTCGTGCGCTGGAAAGCGCAGTTGCGAGCTGCGCAGTGGAGGCATTTTTCTTGCGTTCTTCTTGGCACGTGGTATACGACGATCACGCAGACGGAGGAATTTCGAATTTGTTGTTATTATTATTATTTCTTCCTCCGCTGAGTACAGACAAGGACGCTGCGATTATTTAATTCTCTCTCTCTCTCAATGCGAGGTCGGGGGCGGACGGGTCGGGCTTCGGTACTTTATTACGAAACGTCACCTGACTGGTTTTAAACGACGAACTTCCTTCTGCTTATTATTTCTCTTCTGAACATAATTTCTCGTGCTTCTTTCTATTGGGCTGTACCTGTGCAAGACCCTCGGTGCATGATTTTCGTCCTATTCCGGGGCAGTTACCGAAAGGCGAAGCATAATAAAAGGCATGCGTTAGCTGTCCCTCACCGCTCGGTACCAGACACCGTCATGGCTAGAGCATTAAGGGTGTGTGTGTGTGTGTTTGTGTGTGTGTGTGTGTGTGTGTGTGTGTGTGTGTGTGTGTGTGTGTGTGTGTGTGTGTGTGTGTGTGTGTGTGTGTGTGTGTGTGTGTGTGTGTGTGTGTGTGCGCGTGCGAGAGAGAGAGAGAGAGAGAGAGATGGTGGTGGTGGTGGTGAAAAGGGCAGGTAGATTAAGGCACTTCCATAGGATGTGTTTTGAACCGGCGGTGCGCGCTACGGATACAGGAGGGAGGACTCTCTGCCCTGATGGCTGATCAAGGCTTGTCAGTTTCAACAACCAGCAGTGCCAGCACTATTACGTCTGAAGCACCGCTTCGACGATGCGCAGGCCGTGGACTGTACGCAGTATACTCCCAAAAGAGGGGTAAGGAGAGCTCTGTGCTTAAGATGAACATTTGCTTTCCTCCAGGACCGAAGCTTACATGGCTGAGTCATCCAAACGAACAGTCTTTCTAATGTGCTGGGCTAAGGGGGCCCGCCATGTTTGTTTCGGGAGTTCAAAGCGAGTGATGCATTCGCTCCATGACTGGGGTCGGTTTGGGAAGGCAGAGGACATGTCGTGTAGTGTAGGCCCGATGCGTGAGCAAGCCCGTGCACAGCCGACGCACTCCGTAGGATAAACCCCGGCAGTGAACTCTCCGAGCTCCACCGACACCTTTCGGTGCAGAAAAATAAAGTCTCTCTCTCTCTCTCTCTCTCTTGAGCAAGAGGAACAGCAATGACCCGCAAGAAACCGCCCATTCACGCGAATTTCGCCTAGCGCAAGTCTTGTATGCAAGCATGCGCGCACCGAAGAATTAGGTTGGTTCACAGCTTCTTTGACGTCTAGCCTAATGCTTCCGAAACTCTGGAACCCTGCCACCGTGCCTACGACTCATGAGAGAGAGAGAGAAAGAGAGAGAGAGAGAGAACGTGCACATCCCACGCACTGTGGGAATCGATGTAAGCGGAGCTATCTGTGCTGTTTGTGTTCATTGACGATATTAGATTTGGCGTTGATTTCGACGGCACGCGACAGCGATGGCGTGGTGCTGACGGTATACATCGCGTGCACCCCTTGCGTTTGTCTAAGCAGTGGACAGAGCGCGCAGCGAGAACGCGTTTGTGCT
Organism: Dermacentor variabilis; assembly: GCF_050947875.1. Classification (NCBI taxonomy): domain Eukaryota; kingdom Metazoa; phylum Arthropoda; class Arachnida; order Ixodida; family Ixodidae; genus Dermacentor; species Dermacentor variabilis. The sequence continues at coordinate 144,522,849 of NC_134572.1, forward strand.
CGAGGCGCTGTTGTGCGCCGCTTTCCGTAGCCATGCGAGAACGTATAAGCACTGACATTCCCTCACATGGCGCATCGCATCGTTGCTGACAGAGAGAGAGAGAGATCAGCCATCTTATTGAAGCCTTAGTAGAAATAGCAGGCAAATCCCATGCCCGACGAACCAGCGCCCGCTGGCCACCCTGGCTTCCGTCACGCCGCACGGCAACCCTGTGTTGCAGAGTTGGGACAACGAGGCTGAAGTGTTCATTTACTAGACCACGCGTTGCCGTTGTGACGTTGCAGTGTTCAAATGCGGCTTTGCGTTTGCACGCCCTGCGTCAGTTGTCGACATCGACAAACTTGCACTGTGTTGATTGTTCAGAAACGTGCCATACCATACCTTCAATTATTATTATTATTATTGTTATTATTATTATTACCTTAAGTTTGTCCGCAACTGTCGCCACGTGTATGTATAGCAGCATTTCGTATTCTCTGTCTGCCATACTATCGCGATCTCTTCTCTGGGCTGTTGCGCGTGAGTATACATAGGTAAGCGCTGCAGCTTCTGCAATACATTTGCGGGGGGCTCACGCGTTATTACAGCCTTTCAGAGGGTACTGTGGCGACGCCCCCGAAGTTCATTGGAACGGCATCCCACGCTTCTGCCACGTACAAACACGTTCTCAACCGCCCCCTGACGCGGGGTGCAAGACAGCAGCATTGGAAAAGTCGAAGGAAGAGGCAAAGGAAAGCTTCGCCTCAAAGAAAGCGTCCCGCGGCAAAGCCCCTTCGCGCGCGCCAGGATACGGACGGGGCACGCGCGATGGAAGCTCCGCACCGCGCAAACGAAAGACGACGACCGGCGCAACGTTACGAAACAGGAAGCGAACGGTGTGAATATTACGCGCCAAATGGAGGTAGCGGATATTCTAGTCGATACCAGGACCAAGAAATAGAGTCCGGCAGGCCACGCAATGCGTCGGGCAGATAACCAGTGGTCTGTTAGGGCCGAACGTACTACCCGTACGCTTGCCGGCGCGCGAAAGCTACCGACCGCGCGCCCTGCTTTTGCCGCGACTCGCGAGGAATGGCGTTTCGTACCTACAAGACGCGCGCCGGCGGGCGCGTCTTGTAGCGACTGTTTTTGCCTCGGTAGACGTCATTTGGTATTTTCGTGAGGCAGCCAGAGCACCGATATCTGTCCGGGGAGGACATTTGGACTCGCGCCGCGCTTCGACGCGCGCGATCTGTCCTGCACCATCTGCGCATGCGCGACAGTGACGCGCGTGGTCACGAACTTGCGCGCGCAGGCACACGTACGTGTTGTTTCGCCTCGAGAGTTACCCAATGGGTGCCAAGTGAAAGGAAGTTCAGTCGAGGACGGCAGAGCTAGGACTCGGCGGCGTGGTGAAACCGTGAAGAAACCAGCTAAAGTTGAATGCTAATTTATCAATGAATGGAAAATGAGCGTTCGGTTCCCATCTGCGACAAGTTGTCTTTTCGTGCACTTTCGTTTCCCCAGTGCCTCCTTATTATTTCTACATTTGAATTAAACGTAACACACTTCCCCTACGCTTTTCTCTCGCACCACTGTCTGTTACTTCGAATGGTACACGCCGGTTAGGACACGCGGACAAATTCTACGGCGACCCGCCATTGCGCGCAGTCTGCTGACCCGCGCACCGTAGACGCTCGAGCGCGAAAGTCAAGCCCTTTCTCTAACCTGTGACAAGAGCGAGAGAGAGGAGTCCGTCCCTCTCCTCCTCGAACTCATCGCGGGCGGCACACACACACACACGTGGTGGCGGCGGCTCGGTTGACACCCCCCCCCCCTACCCCCCGCCCTCGAGCAGCGTATAACCATTAACCAGCGGGCCAGAATGGCTTTTTAACGCGCCCCTGGGACACGCGCCAAAATTGATTCTTCTTCTGCTACTGCTGCTGCCTACCCTCCTTTCACTTCCAACTTTTCAGCGCCGGCCCCTCCTCTCGCCTTGTTTTTTTTTTTATCCCTTTTCATTATTTCTTTCATTATTTTCTTCACAGAGTGGATGTGGGGACGCAGTGCGGCCTCTTTTGCTTTGCGGTCTATATACCCATTTGCCGGGCTCACTCACTATCTCCTGTTCGACTCCGGTTGAATGTCGTGTTTGGGCCATTACTGAATAGTAGAATAGTAGAACAGCAGAATAAAATTCAGTAATGGCCCAAACACGACATTCAGCCGGGGTCGAACGAGAGATGGCGCCAATGTTTGGGCAAGGGGGACTCGTCGCGGTCACTTGTCTCCCGACGAAGACAACTTTCCTTCGCCGAAGCTTTGGCTCCGTCTCATGTTCGATCGCTGTCTATTACCTCGTGATGCAACTTCCGAGTCAAATTTTTTCACGTTGTACTACAGCCACGAACAGTCTTTGGGATCAGCAGTTGTGTGTGCGGAGGTGCAAGGGAGTAGTGGGCGGGTTTCGGATTCTCTCCACCTGAGGTTCTTTCAAGCGTACCCAAAACGCCGTGCGCCAGCGCTTCTTTTTCGTCTTCTTCACGTCCGCCCGCAATGGAAGGCGACCTGGCCGATCGAACCCGCGACCTCGTGCGCAGCGACAGAAAGCCGGCCGTGGCTGGCATGCCGTCGTGGTATAGTCTTGCCACTCGTGAGTTCGTAACAGAGGTGATCATACTCGACTCAGTTCTTCCTACGGTAGGCTCGCACTAAGTGGCCGTGCGAGCAAGCTGTGGTGTGACTCGGTGGCTACACGCGGTGCTCCGCTGCCGAGAGCCAGGTCGGCGGGTTCGATCCATGGCGCAAGCACGCAGTGGCAAGCCCACAACGAGTGCCGCCTCTGATATGGCAGTGTCTCTCGAGGGATGTTAAATCCCGCGATCCAACTAGCGACGGTGGCGCCAGTACACGGAAGATGGCTTCATAGCTCATGCGCCCAATCTATAGAGAGCTCATCGGAGCTGCAGCAACGTTTAGCTCCTGCAGGAGCGCCTCTCACCGGCTGCTGTGAGAATTATACAGCGCGCGGGGCGGGACGGCCCGAGCTCTGGTACACGCGCGCGATCGGAAAGCCCAGCTTGTCGGAGCTGCTGGCTTGGCTTCGCCGGATTTAACCTTTGCTGTTTTGTCGTGTCGGTGTCTTTCTTGGGGGGACACGGCCGAGCCCGGGAACATGCGTCATCACAACTGGCGTGCAAATGACGTGGAAAAAGACACGAAAATATGTCGAAGAAACTACCGGACAGCCAAGAGCGTCGACACATTTGCCTGTGCGCACCGTGGTTCCTGCACGTGAGAGCCCAGCTTTGCTAGTATGCGCACACTGGGGAAGGGCAGATGCCTTGGAATGTTCAGCAAGGAGGAGTGGGACTCGCTTCTGCGTAGCCTCGCCCTATATAGACAAGCAAATCCTGGCTGTCCGGCGTGCCCGCGACTGGAACAGTGTGCTAGACCTGCCGGTCCCGACGTAGGAGCTAGCCGGGTGGGAGACGAGTTCGCTTCCTCGCCGGACCCCCAATAAATTTATTATTTCACTCACTTGGCATGTGAGTTAATGGAGGCATATTACACCAGAAAGAAACGATACATTTTTTTCTCGGCGATCACCCGCCTGTGAACCTGCGCAGCAATGAACATTAATTATTCGCGTGTACGACAGAATAAAGTATATATTCTGTCAATTCCATCTTCATCAACGCTTTCATTGCGATAGCAATTATATGGACGCTCCACGCGCATTTCTGTTGTCGGCGTCGCCGTGAGGTTCCGTATTCTTTTCGATTCGGTCGTTTTTTCGGTTTCGCGTGTTTCCCGCCACAGGAGGTAGGGACCAACTAGCCCAAGTAAAGTTCTGGGGTTTTACGTGCCGAAATCACGATCCGATTGTGAGGCGCGCCGTAGTGGAGGGACTCGGGAATAATTTTGACCCCCTGGGGCTCTTTAACGTGCGACCAATGCACGATACACGGGCGTTTTAGAGTTTCGCCCCATCCGGCCGCTGTGGCCCGGATTCGATCCCGCGGTGCGCCTCGTGCTTAACAAAGTAACTCCAAAGCCACTGAGAAACTACGGCGGGTGCCAACTAGCCCAGCAACAAGTGGGGACAGTAATGTTAACCTTCAAGTAGCAACCACTTTCTGCAAAACAAACGAGCGATAGTAGAAAAGAAGCGACTGATACGAGGCGATCGAGCAGAGAGCGGCTGCGTGGCAGGCCCTGAGGCCGAGCCTAAAAGTATGCACGTACACGACACATGTCACCCACGGGCGTTAATCGAGCGCTGACTCGCAGCCCGCGGTCTTCGCTGTGCATGAATATCGGCGACGCCCCCCCCCCCCCCCCCCACTTCAACCACCACTTCCACACAAGCGGCACCGGCTCCATTTCGGCGCACCGGAAAGTCGCGACAGCAACCACGCCCACACAGTAAACATGCAACTTTCACGGGAGCGCTGCATACGTCGTGAGAAATGTGGATACTGTCGAAAGACGCGTCTCGGAAATATTTTTTCGTGCGCACAGGGTAGAGGATCGAGACGGCTAGTTGTCCGGTTTTGTAAAGTGCATAGCGATCGTATACAGTCGCTGTCCTACTTAACCCGATCACGCGTCAAGCACCTCTTTACTTCGTCTGCGGAGGTATGTGTTGGATATCTCTGGTTGCGGCGCGTGACACAAAGGACGTGGCCGGAACGCCACAAAAGACACCGCGACGACGCGCGACTTGGAGAGTTTTCGCAAATACGAGACGTGGTAAGCCAGCGGCATCAAAGAAAGCACCACGAAGCGGCGCCATTGGATCAAGCGCACAGAGACCTCGCGAACCGGCGCAATGCTGGACGCCAGTCAGCCCCGACTTCCGAGAGAGAAAGATATAATAAAAAGAGAACAGGTGTTTCACGGTGAAACAAGGCACTGCACTTTATAAAGGCAATCGATGAAGCGTAACGCGCGCGCAGACTGTCAGTGCTTTGACAAAAACGAAGCCCTCGCACTTGTCATTCCCGGAGAATCGCGGGGCGCCCTTGTACCGCAATGTAACGCCAAATATACGCCCTTCTCGCGAGCACCCTGGTTAAGGTCCCATGGCGCGCACACCGTCGGACGCTGGTGTTTCGGAGCTTTCGTCCACATAAGACGCACACGGACGGCACGCTGAGATAAAGAATTAATTCGTGAGAGAGAGTGAGGGGTTCCCAACGTCCCATCATCTTCTCATCAGGGTCCTCGACCTTTCAGGGCTGCTGGTGGGTGCACACTTACCACAGGGAAGATGCTGTTGCCACGGCTGGTAGAACAGTCCCTGTTCCACGGCTGTTGCTGGTGGGGCAGCGGCGGATACACGGAAAGGTGGAGCGCCCGCGCTCTGGAAGCGTTACATCCCCGATCTCGAACCACGCGTAACCCGTATCCGCAGCGGCGGCGAGGAAGACACAGCGCGCAACACCATACAGGAGCACTCCGGTGGACGACGGCAACTCAGCGGCACGTCAGGATGGGAGAGGACGAGAGGCCGCGATCGCCGGAACGCACGCACACGCGTCCGCACACGTTCGCTGCTGCGTCCGCGACTACAAGGACGGCGTGGCTACCACTACGCGCGCGCGCACACAACGCCGAGGTACTCTCACTCGGTCCGGCAGGCTGGTCGTGGGAGAGAGAGAGAGAAAGAGAGAGAAGGGGGACGGAGGGTAAGAAGTGGAGGGGGGGAGTCGTTGGATGCCCTCCTTTGGCAGCCGCCACAGTCGCCGTCGCCAAGGGGCGCCCCCGTCGGCTTCTATGACAAATACACATGGCCTCCGAAATTGCCGCAACGGAGTCCCCCTTTCCCTCGAAGGTTCAACGATCTCGGAGGCGATTAGGTATGTGCAGAGAGCGCGCATGGCCGGCCGCTGGCCTACAGACCTTTCTCCAAGGACGCCTCGGTAAAAGCGCGCCGCTTGTCTTGTTTACGAGCGAGCGCGCTGACGAGCTGAAGTGAACGGGGGCTGCGTTCCTGCTTAAATAAAAATAAAAAAGAAGAAAAAATCGGCCGTTCTTGAATAGGAATAAGTCTTCGGCACGTAGTTTATCGGCAGGAATTTTCGAAAGCCGCTGAGTCGGCTTTCCGGCAATGCATGGTTGCTTGAATTAAGGCGGTCGACACATCGATAACACGGCGATCAACGCGTCCGGTGCCTTATTCCACGGAAGTGCGCGAAGGGAAGAGCGATGGCTCGACGGTAACTCGAACAAGTTGGCGCGACACCGAGCACCGCTAAAGATTGTTGTTCAAGCCCTTACGCTTAAGTTTCCCGTCACTCACGTTGCCGTGGAACAGCCGCGAACTTCCTATTTAATGCGTCCTCATCAGGCGATGAGATTTATAAACCAAAACTAAAACAAGAAGGTGCACCACGACGCATCAATAAGCAAGTAGGTTACCAGGCGTATAAATAATAATAATAATAATAATAATAATAATAATAATAATAATAATAATAATAATAATAATAATAATAATAATAAAGCCGCAATACCGATACAGAGGGATTCAAAGCGATCTTCCAAACTGTAAAGCGAACTTTCCGGCAGCGCACTCTGCCAACCTAATGGCGACCCGTTAGAAAAACGCCAAGCCGGCTTTCCTGCAATTATAAAAAAAAAAAAAAAAACATCGAGGTCAGTACATCGGAAATACGGTCATTGCTGTGCAATTCGCAGGACTTTTATTGTTTATCTGCATTATATGTTATACGAACAAGCACACAAAAGCAGGCAAAAGGCTCTAGTCATAAATAAGCAGCACTTTAACGATGCGTCAACTGCCACATTTTGGGAAATGTGCACCGCCGGAAAGTCAGTTTGGGACTTTACTGCAATATCCACGAATTCGTGCGAATCCGAGGGGTTTCGTAAATCAGAAGATGTCGACGTGGCTGCGCGGGGACGTCCCTGAAGTGGAACTACGACGTACAGCCACCGTCATACTTAACGCGAACTCGACTAACAGCCTTTTCTTGCTTCTCCCGCGGAAGATACCGGCGATTTCTCGCTGCGGTACGTACCTTGAATGTGCTATATCTTAGAAGGACTTCCTTCGAAAGCATCCGACGTTTGCTCCGCAAAGCAAGTGTAAAATAACTTTAATCTGCTAGAAATGCATCCTCGCTGTACGCGTTAAGTACGGCGGCAGCTGGGCCTGCGCGCGTAGCTTTGCGCTGCGTCTCCATATCAGCGGTGGACAACTGCGTGGTTTTCAGTCTAGCACACACGCCACGTGGGGAAACTAGCTTTACAATTCAGAACAAAAAAAAAAAAGGAAAACCTCGGATTGGGGAGCAGAAAGCGATCACGTAAAGTCCTCAAAAAAAAAGGGGGGGGGGGGCTATGCGCTCGGTGCCAGCTTTATTTTTCAAGCACCCGACTCGTGCTTTAGGGCAGCGTAACTCCGTTAATAATGGATGGCCGGGCGAAGCCTCGCGACGAGCAGACGATTTGTCATACTCGACGAAGGGACGATATGAACGGGGATGGGACAACGGAAACGGATCGACGACAGATACCGGGGCAGTCGCGTCGTAGCAGCTCCTCTTTAGAAAAAAAAAAAAAAGAGACAGGTCGAATAGTCATGCCGGCGCTTCACTCCCCCCCTTGGCACTTAGCTCGCTATACCGTAGACCCACATTTTGCGGCGGACGCCAAAAAAAGCACGGCCCTACCAGGATAGCGCGGCGGCGGTGTACCGGACCGTACACCCATACGCGTCTTGTCCACCATACACTCGAGCCGCGCTTCTATACGCAGGCGTTTCGATACGCTTCGCCGTCGTTTCCCGAAGCTTGCCGAAGATGCGGCCCGCGAAATCAAGCAGTAGGCTCACGTAGCGGTCGACACGATTGCCGCGCGCGTTACAAGGACCGGCGTTTCGATTGAGAACCGCCGCCCGAAAAAAAAGAAAAAAAAAAGGAAATGTGCCACTGTAGGATAGGGGGACACGGATTCTTCCGCAAGTGTGCGGGGCGAAAAGGCGCCGCCACGGTGGTGCGACGTAAAGATAAAAGGGTGGGCGATCCTCCCGCCGCGCTATCTTCTCGCACCGCGGGATCGACGCGCGAAAACGAAACCGACCGACGACGGAGCGAGGGCGGGAAAACACCCGGCCTGCGGGGACTGGAATGCGCCTGGCCGGCCGTCGTCGAGAGGGCTTTCGTGAGCAGTTGTGAGCGGTCGGGGGGGGGGAGGGGGGAAGGGAAGGAGAGGAGGACCGGAGCGGCCCGGGGAAACGACGCGTCGGCATCGCGAGAGGGGGAGCGGAGCGCGCGCGCGCGCGACCCACTACTATCGGCATTCCACAAAGCGGCGACCGCGCCAGGGTTGCCCGAGACGCTGACCGCTGCGCAGCGCTGGACAGGGCTGGCAGCAGGAAGGTTTGCAGCACGACGGCCATTGCACGCGTCGCAAAACACCGCTGTCCACCTTCGACGACAACGCGTGTAATTGATGCGCCGTCCAATTGCTAAGCTCGCTCATTTTGCATCACGTGATGGCGCGGAGCCAACTTGTAGGCTGAATGTTTCGAAGCGCGGATGCGCAAAAGCGAACGCGAAATTCGATATTTTTTTTTTTAGGGGGGGGGGGGGGGGGCGAGATGGTGTGTACGGAATTAATTGAGAATGTTCAAATTCGTGCGCGGCGTCGTCTCGGGCTGTTGCGCGAACGGTTCCTGGGTTTCGTGCGCAGTGACACGTCAGACAACGTGACCATGCGTGAAACGCTGAACGCTTCCGTACAATCATTTTCGTCCGTAGGAATCGACTGTACAGGGTACCGTGCACTTAGCGGTTACAGACAGATAAACGGCGGCGTTAACAGCACAAGACGGTGGCACTCGAGCGCCTCTGTAAAATGCATGACACGCGCGACGGACACGTGCGCCGTGAACATGCTATACGCGCACTGCGACGTCCCGTGGCAACGCATCCCAACGAGTGATCCCGATCACCACGCGACCCGCCGTGGTTGCTCAGTGGCTATGGTGTTGGGCTGCTGAGCACGAGGTCGCGGGATCGAATCCCGGCCACGGCGGCCGCATTTCGATGGGGGCGAAATGCGAAAACACCCGTGTGCTTAGATTTAGGTGCACGTTAAAGAACCCCAGGTGGTCAAAATTTCCGGAGTCCTCCACTACGGCGTGCCTCATAATCAGAAAGTGGTTTTGGCAAGTAAAACCCCAAATATTATATTATCACCACGCGCTCGAGTGAAACGCGTGCGCGTGGGAGGTGGCACTCCAAGCGTGCTCGCGTGCGAATGCGTGGGAGTAAGGATATTCCGGGGCAAGCACCGGCCTTTATGGCGGTGTTGGTGTCCTTCTACGACTGGGTCCAGCCACGGGCTAAAAACCCAAAGATACACTTAGCAACACACTGGGGCTTCCCATGATACGTAAGCTCGATCGATTCCGTGATGAGCCCTGCCTATAAGCGCGCTTAATTAGCCCGATATGTCAGTCCGCGCCTTACCCATTTCTCTAAACATGCGTCGAGCCGTCGTTTAACATTTTTTTTTTAATGTGATTCGCAAACGGCGACGGAACGCGATCACTGCGCCATCGGGCGTGACGTCGATTAGCACGGTGCGTGCGTTAACTCTCAGCGCACGCGCTGACCGTACTACTGATTCACACAATGCGTGTCTGGTTTCGAACCTATATAGAGGACCGCATTGACAGTCGTTTCGCAAATAACTCTTTGCCGCATTAGACTGCACCTTCTTTCGCTGTGATTTCGTATATTGGTCGACGCCCTGTTCTATTAGTATTATTATTAGAGGCAGGTTAGCACAATGTAAAAAGTCAGTACGCAAGACGGTGTGCGTGCGTGCGTGCGTGCGTGCGTGTGTGTGTGTGTGTGTGTGTGTGTGTGTGTGTGTGTGTGTGTGTGTGTGTGTGTGTGTGTGTGTGTGTGTGTGTGTGTGTGTGTGTGTGTGTGTGTGTGTGTGTGTGTGTGTGTGTGTGTGTGTGTGTGTGCGTGCGTGCAAGCATTGTAGCCGCGGCAATGCCAGATCGATGCCAACTGGAGTCGCTGCTCAAGGCAGGTCCGCACGCAGTGTGCGAGCATCGAGGGCACGCTTTCAATCCGCGCGGCCTACCGCACGTGCGCGGACGCGCGAGAAACTGCACTTGTTGCGCACAGGTGCACAAAATAACTTTGGTTTAGACTGAGTCGGCACGAGCAGCGCGCACCGAAATTTGTCCGTCTGCGTGCGACACGTGCATATGTTTAAGCACGTCCGCACTCGTGCGGTAGACCGTGCTGAGTGAGTGCGAGTCGGCCCTAAGGGGCACTGGCCCAGGGACTTGTGTCGCCCACTGCTTCGGGGACAACAAATACGAAAACCGCTGCCGCCGGAGAGCGACGGCAGCGCCGAGGGAGCAAGTAACGGAAACCAGGAGACGTGCCCCAGACGACCAAGGCATGCCTGTAACTGCCGCGGGAACAAAAGGAAGCTAAACAGATACGACGGGGGAAGAAAACGAAAAGGAAACAAGCAAGGAACGCGGGAAAAGGCCTGGGACGAAGGAGGAGGAGGAGAAAAGAAAAACCATCGACGGACACGGCGCGCAAGTGCAAAAGAAAATGCGAAGGGACGCGGAAGCCCCCCCGAATAACTTTGCGAATGAGAAGAAAGGGAGACGAGCCGATGCCAGGTGGTGGGCCGCCGCCAAGCAGAGCGAAGGTTGCGAGGAGTCAACTTCCCTCCCCGTCCACCTCCTCGTCTTCGCTCTGACGGCTGTCACACAATGAGAAAAAGAGAACCGCCGAAAAGAGGAGAAGCGCGACGGCCGCAGTTCACGGTCCCCACGCGCGGCCAGAAAGGAGGAGGGGAATAGACGCGAGGAATGCGAGAGGCGACACCCGGGCGCTAATTCTAGGTTAGGCCCGGCTACCGCGAGAAGCGGCTGGCGGCGGCCAAATGGCCGGGTAGCCCTGACAGGGTGATGGGCTCTCTGTCTCGTCGTGGGATACTGTCGCGTGACGGGACGATGTTTGCGTTTGGCAACGTTGAGAAAAAGGCCGCTCCGCGTGTGTGTGTGTGCGTGCGTGCGCGCGCGCGCACAGGCGCGCGAGCGCCTGTAATCAAGCACGACCGCTGTTGCTGGCCGCGGAGCCGCAACAACTGGACTCTCCCGATGCTTCACCAGGCCCCGAAATCACAGTGCGCGACAACCAGGCGATCCGCAATATCGAAGATCGCTCGCTCGCGCGCGCGCGCGCGCGCCAGCGAGCGAGGGGCCGCATTCCGCGCGGCTGACGTCTCGCCCCCTCCCTCCCGACGGCGGCAGATGGCCCGGCTGTCAGAGGCGCTCATCAAGAGAGACCTCTCGGCGCTCGGGGCTAGCGAGCCCTGCCGACGAGGCGGCGTCCCGCCACCGTTTACGCCCGATTTACGCTCAAACCGCCCATGGCCGCACGCCGCACCGCAAGCCAGCGGTCCGCCAATAATGGCCGACGTGACGTCATGAGAGGCGGTCGTGAACTTTTGCCTCCGTGCGGTGTCCGCACAAACATGGCGCTGGTTCGAAGCGAAGCGGGGCGCAAGGCCTAGACCCCTAGGCAGCAGCGGCAGTTTGTTTTTTGTGTGGTTTATTGTGATGATTGCAAGAGCTATTCAGCACCTGCAAAGCTATTTGTCTAACGCAACAAGCAGCTGTACTCTTTCTGACAGTCTTCAGTACGTGCGATCGCCAAAGGAAACAGACGGATGTGTGTTGTGTTTACGCGAGGATCGGAAGGAATGAAGCCGCCGATTTCGTGTGTTTTAGGCCGTTTTTTTGCATGTGCATTACAAACGTGAAGGCCATCGCACAAACCTGCATTCTAAGCATGACACTAGTTCGGTACGCGCCAAAAAGAAAAGATTTGCGATCGCCCACATCAGCATATAGTGTTCGTGGGTGTTGTGTGTGCGCGCTTCATCGATACGAAGATTGCACGTTTGTGCAGTGCTGGTTTGTGTTTCAGAAGTGATGACACGATGTGTAGCGATGAGCTTCATTGTCGTTTCATTGCAGGCAATCGTGATGTGCTGTTTGTGTCTTGCTTCGTGTGAGCTGTTTTGCCGGCTGCGATGCGCACCGGTGACCGCGAACACGTACAGAATGTTCGAGCGCTAGCGTTCTTACTTTTACGAAGCGTAAGTGTACTGTGATATGTACGTGCAATGTGTCGCAGTGGTGCTAGGCGTATAAGTGTTCGTTTCATGCAATATGCACATATTCTGAAGTGAACAGTGCATAAGCGTTGCGGGCGAGTTTTGGTTCCGGCCCTTTCTGCCTCGTTCACGTATCTTGTGTGTTTTTCAGAAGTTATTTCTGTGCTATGAAGGTATTTATAGTCGCTGAGGGCAATATAAGGAACAGCTTTAAAGTTACATGAGTACATGCGCGCTGTCGTGAAATGTGGACGCACGGATGCACTGTTCTCATGAACGCAAATTTCGGGCACTCTTCATTTTTGTCATGGGGACATTGGTGTAAACAGCAGAAATCCTGAGGCGTATTTCTAGATTAAGCAAAGTATACATTCTTATACTGAGAGATGTGAGCGCCTTGCATGTGCAAGAAATTCAGCTGCTTGTTTCTTGTTAGTGTCTGAGTACACACTGTTAGTGCCAACACCAGTGGCTCAGCATGATAAGCATATAATGTGTGAAAACTAGATACTTCATTTTGATTCTTGACAATTTGCATTTTTTGATAAAAAGCCATATGCATATTTTAACAAAGCATGAAGATGGCAACACAACTGGTATGGTCAATATATGATTCGAGGATTGTAGCAGAACTTAAAGAATGCAGGCACAGAAGGAACGACTATAGTCGGATACAACTTTAGAAAAAAGGGGAGGCCCCGCCCAGATGACCAAAGCGCGATGTCCGATTGCCTTCGTGACTAAAATAATTCCACTAAAAAAATCATGCTTCTGAAACGCGCAATTCTAGGTATAAATAAAGACTTTTGTATTTTGATAACTGGTTTAGTAGAGCTCTCGTGCTACAGCACATGCCGGATCGCGACCGAAAAATAACCCCTTGCCTTCCACAACGCTGCCCGTCGTCTGCTCTTTAGCTTCATGCAAGTGACAAAAGTATAAAGAGAAGCTCTAGCTTTGCGCTTGTTTGCATGTACACGGCACATTTACTACTCCTGTTCCGAGCTTCAAATGAATCAGTTGCCATTGAACAAGTACTTATATAAAACAATGCATTTATCGCAACCATTACAAACTCAAGATGCTCGGTGTCAGCGAAAGCACAGTGTTCAAGGTTAGGAGGGAGGTCAAAGCTTCGCATATTTCGGGTGGCAAACTGTCGACGCCCTCGCGAAAGTGCCCACGAAATGCGGAGAAAAGAAGATGCAGCACGAAGTATGACACGTTGTGCACACCGAGGTCGTGTGCACGATTTCTTTCGCCACAACGAGATACGGACGGTTGAGAAGATCACTAACGAGTTCTCGAAGCGTATATGGTGTTATGTTTGTGCCCTGGGATTTGTCTGACGGAAGGCCAGTGCTATGGTGTGTCGACTGTGGAGGCAGCATTCGTCCCCGCATGGTCCCTGCTTCGGGCACACGACTACGTGCACGGCTCGGGTTTCCCCGTGGCTGCACTGCATCCACAACGGAAGCGGCCACCGGACCACGGACTGCTATGACTCTGCTATGCTCTGACTCTGCATGAAGTGGGGTCCAGACCTCCTGCCAGCCACACATACCTCGACACACGCAACAATGGATCTCCCATCACTGAAGCGGTGCACTGTGCATCGCCTGCTTGTTGAGATCTGATTCAAGCACGAGAAGAGGAGAGGCAATTCGCTGCTGACCGAACGGGATGACATCGCTGAATGGCAGAATCGCTACCTTCGTGACGTGGAGCGCTACGGGCAGAAGGCCAAAAGATCTTTTTCCTGGACGAGACATGGGTGACGGCGGTACACACTGGGTTGATCGTGTGGACAGACATCGTGGTGCAGAAGCGCGGACACCTATACGCTCGAGCAAATGTCCTGTCAATGGGTCTGGAACAACCTTCTGGAAAAGGCCAGCGCCTGATTGTGACGCACATTGGCAGCAAGGATGGCTTCGTCAACGGCTGCTTAGATATATTCTGAGGCCAAAAAACAAGCGGCTACCACGAAGAAATGGACGGCAATCACTTCGAGGGATGGCTTAACGACGTTCTGCAGAAGTTGCCTGCTGGTAGCATCATTGTTTTGGCTAATGCATCTTACCATTCCTGGCGAGAAGAGAAATTGCCGTCAACAGCTTGGAAGAAGGAAAAAATACAGGAATGACTCAAAAGCAAAAACATCACCTACAACGAAAGGGTGGTTAAAAAGCAGCTGCTTGAGTTGGTAGCATCTGTAAAGCCACACTTCTGAGCTACATCGTAGACAATGCAGCTGAAAGGGCCGATTGCATCGTACTCGGGCTCCCACCATACCACTGCAAATTTAATCCTATCGGGCTCGTGTGGGCAAAGGTAAAAAAGTGGCATAGCTGAGGACAACAGAGGCGTCAAGCTGTCCACGGTCAAAGACGGCTTGAGGGAAAAAATCAAGCACGTAACGGTGGAAGACTGGAGGAAAAAACTTCACCATGTGATGGACCTGAAGGCAAAGTTCAGGCTTGATACATCTGGAAGTGACCATGTGCAACCCATCATCATCCAACTGGGTGAAGGTGACAGTGAAGAAAGCGACTCCGACTGCGAGCTGTCCGGCATTGAGCCACTCGATGAAGCATAATGGCTTCTTTTTAATGAAAGAACAGCCCTTATTAGGGCTACCAAAATATTGCCGGTGGGTTCGCAGCAGCCAAGCATTCTGCCGTGACCTCTCAAATAAATAAGCAGTTCATTTGGTGACATATTCCTTTTAATGGAAGCCCAATTCTGAAAAAGCAACGTCCTGCACAGATCGTGCTCAATATAAGTATTGGCATGGAAACGTGCTGAAATGCTGGAAAATCTGAATGCAAATACAGTTGTTAACCCTGAATAACTATGCGGGGCCCAAAATGCTCATTCGGGTAGCCACTGTCCAGCTTCACACGAAAAAGCAGTAGTCAACGTGAAAGTGACAGCCACACCAATGTGCACGCCAAAGCACATTGTGCTTTGCGTGCAGTTGTGCTGCCCCTACTGTTATTTCCAGCCCACTGAGATGACTAATGGCAATGTCCGAAGGCCCAAAATACTCTATTGGGCAGCCACCTACGAGCATGACGGGCCCTGTGATGAGATAACAGTCGTCAGGGCATGCTTGAAAGGCACCTTTAGCATCTGCACTTCAAAGCGCAGCCATGTCGTAGACATTGTAGGTGAAACAGCAGCAGTCAACGCGAAATTGACCACCACTTTAGCAGTTTGCATGCAAAAGCACATTCATGTGGTCGCATTCTTTATTTTGGTTATATGGCTCAGGCAAGTAATATGGACAAGAGAACAATTATGAAACATCATTAGCTTAGTGAGGACCAAAATACTAATTTGGGTAACTATTAATAGCAGTAGTCGAGAGCACGCTTGAAAGGCACCATTAGCAGTCTGCACGTCGAAGCACAGTCAAGTTGTCGCCACTGTCGGTGAAACGGCAGCAATCAACGCAAAAAGGACAGCCACTGTTGGCAACTTGCATGCAAACACACATTAATGTGGTGGCATTGTTTATTTTGGCTACCTGGCCCAGGCAAGTAATGCGAATAAGAGAACAATTATCAAACATCAATAGCTTAGTTAGGCCCAAAATACTCAGTCGGGTAGGTATTAATAGCAGTAGTCAAGGGCGTGCTTGAAAGGCACCATTTGCAATCTGCACATCAAATCACAGTCATGCCGCAGCCATTGTTGTATTTGTTTATCTGACCGGGCAAGTAACACCAATGTAAGCACAATTATTCACCCTAAATAGCTCTGCTAACATTGTTTGTACTAAAAAATGCTGAGTGAAGTTGAATGTGTTTTATTGAGGCAATTATTTAATTCACAAGCCATCGGCATAGCGATCGATGGCCAGGTTCAGACAATGACATTTGTGAAGTAATAAATGGTGAAAGTTGCAAAAGCTCTCAGTGCACTGCTTTGCCGGGCTCCATTCACTGAAAAATGTCTTTGCAACGACGAAAGCATCAGACAGGAAATGATACCCCACTGCACAATGTTATTCATATTGAATATTTTTACCATCATATGTGATGGGCAGCGAAACCGTCTGTTTACTAAGACTGAATGCATGAAAAGTGCAACAGCATAGCAAGGTGTTGTTTTGCAATATGCAGCCTTTCATGTGCACTTTGGCAAGCTACCACATGCACTGATGCATAAACATGAACAGAGGTAAAAGGCAAAGTACTGTGCAACCCACATGACGCTTTTAAGAAAATGTATTTCTAAACCTTTCTGTTTTCATAGGCGACCAAAATTTGTTTTGAGCAAGTTGGTTAATCACATTGCAGCAACAACACAAGAAGCAAGGACAGAAACACAGCAAGTAGGCAGATTGAAAAGACGAGGTAGACCAGTGAGACAGGTTTTAATGAGATGGAAGAGGCCAGCCCTGCAGTGTACAGGAGTTAGTGCTTTGAATGAGACTGGTTAATGAAAATGTGTAAAGATTTGCTAAAAAAAAACTAGCAAAAACAAATGCTAATATAAAATAAAAGGACAGAAATAAGAGTAAGCACAAACACGCATGGTAGCAGGCATGTGTTCACACACATGCGAAAACTAAGAAAGCTTTGAATAGAAAGAAATGTGGGAAATTAAAAAAAATTGACAAACGCAAGAAAACACATTTACGAACAGACGCGGGTAGAGGTATTATAGGAGTGGGTTCACAAGCTGCTTTACCTACCTTCTTGTATGTTTTTTTTTTTTAACCGCTCTCTTAACACTGTCTTGGGAATTTTTAATTGCAACATATCACGAGAATCGAAAAGCAGCGTGAAGCTATGTTGTGGGAAACCATATCGAGCGCTGGCAGCACAACTTATGCGTGACTGTGCCACAGCACACATTCTACAGCTTGCGCGCATGGTGAGCACTGGTGGAAAGCAATCAATCAACGGTGCTACACAATGCTCGAACACCACCGTTAGACGCTCGGCTATCTCACTGCTGACAATGATCGTTCATGCTAAGTTGATGGCGAGAAATCTTTGCTTTGGAGGCTTCTTTTGCAAATAATGTCTGTTGAGACGCTCGTAAGTTTGTTTCATGCGCACACGCTTTTCTCATTTCTCCTGAGAATGGTCTTGCTCCATCGCTTCACCCCGTCCAACGAGAAACGCAGAGACACTACACGAACACACGCCGCTGACAGTAGGCACCAGACTTTGGCAAACTTTTCTTGTCGTAACTCGTAATTTCATGAAGTACAAGTCCTGAAAAGGAACGACGATAGGCTAACTCGGGAGATCCTTGAGGCATTCGAGATAAGTAAAACAGGAGCGTAATGTGTAAGTACACCGTCAGTGGCCTTGACAAGAAAGGAAGTCGCCTTTTTGAGACAGCCTCAGATGCATAAGAGAAGAGATATGGCGATGAAATAAATAATAGTGGGAATTTCAATAAAGAAATCAGTTGACAGTGCAGCTGCGTATTCGTCTAGTCGTTCCTTCTGTGTCCATGTTCCTTAAGTTTTGCTGCTACAATCCTCAAAGAATAACCAAGTAGCCCAGTTAAACACCCTTTTGTCAATATATGATATTCTGTTGGCTGCTGGAGCATGTAGTGTGTATGTAAGTGTCGAAACCATTATTTTAAGCTGTTGTATTGCATAAGGATGTGTCAATATTTGCAACTTTGTAATTATGCATCGAATAGTGCCCTATTCGATTCGGTGGTCACCTTTTGTAAATGTGAATATTTTTTTCATACGTTTCGGGTATTTCAAAATGCCAACTGCACCCACATAAACACTAAATTGCAGAAAAGTACGGTAAATTTTCACCATGACAGGCGTGCTATAGCCATAAAACATGAGAACTTGCGTAGAGGAGCAGGCTAGGTTACTCAGGCAGCCACACTTTACAGGCTCTACAGTGATCATGCATGCGAATAAAGTACTTGTTTGCTCGTATGCTCAGTTTGGGGTGTTTTTCAAATACAATACTTAGTGAGGTACTATACTATTACAGAAATTTGCTAACTTCAAAAATACAGTGATATAAACATCAGTTTATGTTAATTATGATAATGGCTATTCATTTTTAGAAAAGTGTTCGATTCAATTTGCTTCTGGCACTATACTATTCGGTCCCAAAAACCCTTATTTGCTCACCTGTAATATTGCATCTTTTTTGTGCTGTCTTTCACATGTGCATTGCAAACAAGACTCAAGTAAATGTGCACTCAGAGCATATTACATATAACTAAAAAAAAATTCCCAGTGGGCTAGTTGGTTTGACATAACACTGTTGCACAAAGTGACCAAGGGACAGGACTTAAGAGAGAAAAACAATGCACGACACCCAAGTGCAAACTAACAAGTGTTTTATTTTTGGAAAATGAGACCTTCATATAGCCTACTCGCATGTTCAAGGATGTTCTTCCCAGTCTAACCATGTCATCTATTGTCAGTCATTAAGCTAATCTCTTTGCTGACTGATATAGATGGCACATGGGGTCATCTTGATGTTGTAGGCTTCCATGACTTCTTTTTCTTTGGTTACTACATTTCAGCAAGATCCCCATCCTGTGGAAGATATGGCATGAAGCGCAGTGTATGGCAAGGCTTCTGGGTGCTTGTATCAGACTGTAGTTGTATAGGTGGTCGCACAGTCAATCATTTGCGCACCTGCCTGTTTGGCCCATGTAATCAGCCCCACGTGTCAAAGGTATCTTGTAGACCATGTCTATCGTGCATTCAGTCAATCCTTTAACGTGGTTTATAGTGCACGCATTCAGGGTATTCCTTTTGCTGGTCATTCCATTTACTTTTGAGCACATTTCCTTTAGCTTTTGTCGTGCTGAGAGGACCACTCGTTCGCTCGGTTAAACGGAGTGAACGAGTTCAGCAAAAGATGAGAGCGAAGGCAGCATGGGGCAGTGGGAGATTAAAAAATCGGCAAGTGAGAAGAGGCATGAGGAGGAAAGTGGATAGGAAGGTGCAGCATAACCATGAGGCAGAAAGGAGAGGAGTGTATGGCAAAAGTGTGCAAATAAAAGCGAAGTGCAGTGACGGTAGCTATGAGATGGTGCCAGAGTAGCACGCAATGTCTGGGAGGTTTGTTGGCGGTGGCTTCTGTGAACCACGCCCACGCGTCACGCATGTGCTGGCTCATGCGATCTCCAGATTGGCAAGGCAGTGGTGCCACACTTCGCTCCATTTGCAACATGCCACACGAGACCGATTGTCCATGCCAACAAAATGACAACACATGTAGAGCTGCACTCAAATTTCGTATTAGGGAGTATCGTAATCGTCTCTGATTTTTTTCTGTCAATTGCATGTGCTCTGCAGTAATAAACATTGCAGAAGCATCGCTGATCGTTTATGCTCTTATGCCTCTCAATATAGGTATTGTATCAAAGCAGATTCCTTGCTTTGTACATGTTTGTTTCCAGAGCTGTCTCTGCACATTTTACACTTTATGAAGAGGGGAGGCTAGGGAACAACTTAGAAGTTATATCACTGCTCCACGTATTACAATCATTCATATTGTGCTAGGTGTCATGTGCTGTAATGTAAGCTATGCAAATGCTCCTTATGCAATTTTTTGCACATGTGGCGACACAGCAAAACACCTTCTCTGCCACTGCCCAACTGTCGCATATCTGTACACGTGTACATGTGTGATAGTTTCCCTTTCTGTCACGCGGGTCATATTGCGATCACATCAACCTCGCTCACTATGTGTATGTAATCATTGGCCGCCAAGCTGTGGTGTACTTTTTGTCCTTATATTCCTTGGCCGTCATTCTGCCACGTTAAGTTGCTGCCATTCAATAAAACATGTTTCAAGTTCAGTCTGCCTCTTTGTTCACGGAAGCCCTGGAACACGACACCAACCTTTCACGCTAACAATGTGTTCTGTGAGCTGTACTCCATCTCAGTAGTTCCTTGCCGCACTGGGGAAGCTGCAGGGATCCCTAGTTAATAGGAAGGCTGAATGCCCCTCAAGGTGTCTTCATTGCACCGCACCGTCTGCTCGGTGTCTGCTTTCCGTCCTGTCAGTACATGCTCCATTGTTGGAGGATTGATGAAAAAAATGTTTTGATGCCATAACCAGAAGCTTTGTTTACGTGCATGCGACAGCAGAGCTTCGCTTCACCTGTACACTTTCCCTCCATTTACCTTGCAGCCACCTTAATAAACAGCAAGTATGAATGCCCCCATAAATGTTCACTTGCGGCGCAGCGTCTGCTCGGCGTCTACTTGCTGGAATGAAAGCAGTTTAGGAAATAATCTAAAGCTATATTTTACTGACTACAGCATTTATCATGGATGTGAAGAGGGTGTTGCGACAGAAAGCCTGTGGTGCAAATTCAAGGAAATTTACTAGGATGCTGATCAAAAATTTTATAGTTGTATAGTGCAAAACCACATTTACATACAGGAATGACATGACACTGGCCATAACTTAAAGCAACGGTTCATGGGGCCCACATGTATGGGCACATAAACATGATTCTCTATGCAAGTTTGCCAGTTGCAAGTTTGACTTGAAATGTTAGTCACTTTTTAGATGGAAGTGACATGATGACATACTGGTAATCAATGCCTGTTATTTCTTTATTCCCACAACGATCAGTTGTATAATACTTGTGCTCAGATACAATAACGCATCTCTGAATCACAGATATCACATCTTATCTGCCCTATGCAACTTTGCCACATGAAATGGGAAACTCGTTGATATAATCAGTTACGGATTATGCCAAAGTGTTGTGCTGTTTCTTGCAGTTTTGTCTTTCATGAGTATTTGCGTACTGTGAAAAATAGTACCCTGATGTTCTAAATGTTATGTATACTATATGACAATACTATTCTTTTTCCGTGATCAGAGGAGGCTTTTGTGTCAATATATAAATTGGAAGTTTTTTAACAAAGAATATGTGACAAGTACTTGCATGTGAACAAGCGTATGCAGCCTTCCAAAGGCAAGCACGGTTACGAATGTATCTTTTAGCCATATTGGCACAAAACTTTTCCATGGGCTTTTTTTTTGCCTAAAGCCAACCACCCATCTCAATCTAGCAGATTTATCTTTTATGTGACAAGTCTCTGCTGTTTTCCTTGCAGCAAGTCCTTTTACATGTGTCCGCAAAACATTGGCCCTTCATTATGTTTGTTTTTTCTACAACTTTCATGTTTTTTTGGAAACAATTTATTTTGCATTTTTGGAAGCTCTTCATACAGCAGCCATTATTTCTTGGAAAGCTTCTTTGCAACGAGGCTCTAAAGTTGTTGATACACATTTAAAGTATTTTTTTTATATAACATTAGTAGCCTTGCATTTAAAACTTATCCTTTGTCCCCAATAGTTAGCTCCATTTCGCACTAGTTGATTAAGATGTAGTACCTAAATATACGGAAATAAATATTGCTACTACAAGTACTCACGTCGTTGTGTCACTATTCAATATTTAACACTTACTATTTTTGTTCAATTTCTGTTTGAAAAAAATTAACATTCGCCCACCTCACAATGCATGAAGAGGCCCTCAAGCCATATTTGTTATGCAAAAAAGAGATGAGGCATGCAGGCAGGACACAAGAGTAGAAGTGGACTTCTCTACTCTTGTTTCCTGTCTGCACACCTCACCTCTTTTTTGCATAAAGTATCCTTACCAACTAGCTCAGCTTTCTGTCGTTCTAAGCCACATTTGTGCTTTCTGAAGTCTTACTTTGCTGCATATAATAGTGGCAAAAAGCAGCTTTTCAGAGAGAATTTGATTTTGTTGTTCTGCGTATTCTGTTCTTCTGCCATAAGTATAGTGAACTGATAACTATATCGCATACACACAGCCTCTCAATGGAACAGACATTTATTTGATACACATGAATTCGCACCCTGTTCATCTAGATTTCAAAATATGCTGATTGTGGCTAGCCTCTAGTATGTACAGAGGCATGTCTACGATGTGGTCTGAGGGTACATGTGCAGTGCTACTGTGAAGCTAGTTATAGTTCTCACAGCAATGCACCAAGTAAGGTTGTTGCTTCATTGTTACAAAGTAAGACAGCATCAGCTAGGCTGTAAGGGCGACGAAAATGATTTGTGCAATTCACCAAACATACAAACAGAATATAATATGACTATAATGCCATGTGCTAGTTAGTATACCAAGTGATCAAGAGAATGATGTAAGGGCTGTTTGGTTAATCTGGTTTAATTGTCGTGTTAAAACACAGGCTGTGAAGGTAACTTCAACATGTCGAGGTTGTCAACATGTCTAATTATTTACGAAATTGGGGAGGTGGCAGTGAGACTTCCTGGGAAAGCAATACCTCAGTTGTACTGATGGTATGGTTTGAATATATAATTTCATCATTGCTTGTTTAGAAATATGACGGTGGGTTAAAACCTATGAAATGCCACAACAGCAAGGCTGAACATCCATCCTTACTTCTCAGAGGCTTAAAGAATGATAAACAGTTATGCTTTAGAGCATATTTTGGTAACAAATATATGCCATCTTCATTTCAGTGGAATGGAAATAGGTGATTGAGCACAGCCATGCTATTGTAGCATGCGTGAAGGAATACAGGAGAGCCTGGGGGCTAATATATGTTAATAGAGTGAACGAGTAGCTGTGACTGGCAAGATTATTTTACTCCACAGAGGATGCTGCAGTAAGGTTTGTGCAACTGTAAGCAATACGAGAATTAGTGAAAGATTACTTGTACTATATGGATTTGTATGGCAGATGAGAATGTGCACCCGATTTGCCACTACGCATTTTTTCTATTTTATGTTCAGCACAGAGTGTGAGTCACTATGGCTTCTTAACTGGAAATTTCTGCGTTCCGTTTCACAGTGTTTATGGGGCTACCTGCATTCATTTGGCTACTTATGAAGTGATTGGATAATAGAACATGCCCACATTACAGATTTACACAGAACATAATATGAATTCATCATAAAGCTCCACCCAAGAAGCTGTCTGTTGGTTATGAAAACAAAAAAAGGCAACAAACATTCCCTTACTTTCTTGTGCTGCCCCGCACATGCTGCTAATTAACTAATGTCTACGATGCAGACATTCTGTTCTTTCATTAGGGGAAGGTGCAAGTTGCCCCAAAACAATGAACCTGCATTCATTGCCTACAAGCTACGGCATGTTGGAATTGGTGTTACAGCAGGCATAGCAAATGTTCTCCCCTACTTGTGTCTTGTGCACCATACGAGCCAGCATTTCATTTCATTGTCGTGTACCTGTTTAAGCTGTTACTGATTCAGAAAGGCAAATATAAAACGACTTACTACATCAACCATTTCGCATGCAAGATCACTGCACTCATTGCAAAGCTTATTAGAGAGTTTTAGATCAGGGGGATGCAATCGTTGAGGCTCGAAGTACTAGGGGGCCTCAATGCTTGCGTCCCCTTAATGGAGATCTCTATAGTCGCTTGATAATCTTGCTTTGCTTTGAGATGAAGTATACGTACTGTGCACCTGTTTGTTAGCCTATGCACTTCTCTTTCTTTTTAATGTGGTTGTGCATTAGCTAGCTAGGTTGTCACTACATGAATGAGATTAGGGCCATGCCCAACGCTATCAAATAACATTACTTTGCTATAGCTCACTGACTGTGCAAGCTTCTTTTTTATCTAGGGAAAAGAATAAAAAGAGAATGCATGCATAAATGATGTTGACAGCAGCAAACGGTCTCAAGGCAATCATCCTTGATTGTCACCATTGCTGAGAGAGCAAGCATGCCTGTATTCACTTTGACCACAGGCTGTACACTGTTTAAATGCTGATAGAGGTATGGATAAATAGTGAAGGGGCAGCAGATTGGCCACCCAGGCCTTTATGCATGGGCATTGCTGCCTTGTGTACCCTGTAAACCTCTGTCATCTCGTAAGGCATGAATGACATAACACTACTTCTATTGGCAGGGACATTTTTAGCACCAACAAGAAATGTAAACATTAGGTGAATTCATGCCTATATGTGGTGTCTTTTCAGCAATATGAATTAATATTTGTTTTCATGCAAACATTCTTCTCTTGAAAACATATCTGACAAGCATCTCTGCCTGAAGAAGTAACTGTGATATGTACATATCACTTTTATGTCTGTCATAATTGTAATCAATTGCTCAAGACGTACTGATGGCTAGTTGTTTAGTCATGACTTAACATGGCAGTGCACTTTGAAATAATGACGTAACATAGAATGAACAAATGCTAGCTCTGTGCGCTCCTGTACTTTCATTCGGTGTAACATCATTGTTCAGAAGTGCAATGCCATATTACATCATCTAAGTAATTGTAGGCTCACTATTAACTTGACAGCTACTAAAGAGACCTCAGCAGCAAAGTGCAACTAAATCAACAAGCCACTGTTGATGATTCACATGCGTGCTCGGTGACGAAGTGACTTGTCAATCAACACAGCTGTATTCCGTGATAATAGAACCATCTATATAGGAGTATGTTAATAGATAATGCTGCGGCGCTTCAGCGTGCTACGCTGTTGCTGTGACAGATCCCTTGCTCATTGGCTTAGATATAACTGTGTGTTCCTGTATGCGCGTTCTTCTAAGCTGTTACGTACAGGGTCTGGCCCTATCCGTGAAAGGGATGTGCATTGGTTGGTGGCAGAAAACAGACCGAGTTTATTTTCTACAACAGATGCAGATCAGAGCCGCATGTGTTTGAGGGGGCAAACTCTCGGTCCCTGTCTAGTGGCCGAGACACTGGGGGTGATGGAGAATTCTTGGAACTCGACTCGGGGCGGGATGGCTTCCTGTTTCGTCTGCACTGGTGCCTTATCCAGCCGAGGAGTGGTGGTGCATCGCTTGTACACTACACTTGCCTCCCTTCTCAGATGGAGTCGCCGTAGTGATCCGGAGGGTGTCGTTCCCGCTGCGGGCATGACTCTGCAGTTGTGTTTGGCACGGTCTCAGGGGCAGTGCCGATCTCTGGTTTGGTCACCGATGATTGCGAAGGCTCCAGGATTCCTGAGAGAGTGGCGTCTGACGACGTGGAGTTATCTGCTTTTATCCCAAGCATAAATGGGAGCGGGACACTGCTCGCGGTTAGCGTACAGCCCTTATTCTGTGTCGCCGAATCTTCTGTGGAGTATCTCAAAATACCAGGCTTGATGTGGTCACATTGTCATCGCACTAACCTGTGGGGGCCTTTAATGAGCCACGATCTGTGGCCTAGCTTTTCCAAAACCGTTCCCTCTGTCCAGATCGGATTCCCTCCAAAGTTTCAAAAGAAAACTGCTTGTCCGACTGCGAGTACTCTCGACTTTGTGTCCCTGTTGCAGTTGGTATGGATTTTGTTCGCTTTTGCTTGGGGCTGAGTGTACGTGAGGGCTGTATCCAGCTCACGCCCGAACACAAGTGCTTCTGGCATTTCACCCGTTGATGTGCAGATGGTGGTGTGTTGCTTTAGAAAAAGTGGGCCAGCCTACACACGAATGTTTCGTCCTTGTTTTTGGCTAATGCTCGTTTTGTTTCAAAAGCCATCCTTTCTGCTTGGCCATTTGTTGTAGGATGGTACGGTGTGCTTGTTACATGGATCACCCCATTCTTCTTTAGGAAGCTCTCAACTTCTACTGAAATGAAGGATGGCCTGTTATGCCTGCCTGCCCAACAAAAGTACCTTCGTGCACATGCCTTCATGACCACAATTATATGGTGGTTTGCAGGTGCGAGTTTAAGAAGGTAGTTTCTCGCCTCCGGAAGCCTCTAACAAGGCACCCTTCCTGTGCTGAAAGCTCAGTCTCCAGTTTCCGGCACGATGAAAACTGGTCTTTTGGCAGTTTATGAACTTCAGCATTTGAAACAGCCTCCATCACTTGGGACATAACTGAGTCCTCTCGAGTCATTCGTGCTATTTGACGCGGTGAAAGCTCGAAGCTGGGCATGGTAGCCAACATGAGCACGTCTCTTGGGGGATAAGGTTCATCTTGTGCCGGTAGTGGAAGTCAGCTTAGAGTGTCCGCATTTTGGTGCAGTAGGCCAGGCCTGTACAGCAACTTGTAATCGTACGTTGCTAGTTTAAGGCACCATCGCATAATCCTTGATGAAAAGACCCGGGATACTTGCTTTGTTTCACTCACGATTACAATCAATGCCTGGCAATCTGTTATGGTCACATGCCGGCCAGCTGTGTACTTATGAAAATGACTGATGCTGTAGATTACTGCTGCACTTTCTTTGTTGAGCTGGAAGTAGCTCTTTTCGGCACTTCCCAGTGTTCATGAACTGCATGCAATGGGTGCCTCTCGGCAAATAGCATCTTCCCGAGCGAGGACGGCATCAACGCCGCACGGCGATGCGTGCACAGACAAAAGAAGGGGCTTCGTCCCGTCGTAGTGAGTGAGCACTGTAGATGCACGAATCATCTCCTTAAGTGCCTCGAAATTGGCTTGATGCTTGCTCTTCCACTTCCAGGGTGTGTTTTTCTCTAGGAACCTATACAATTCCACCACGACCATTGCTCTGTTCTCCAAAACGCAGTCGTCAAATGAAATAAGGCCCAGAAAACCCCTTAGGGATGTCTTGTCAGATGGTTTGGGTGCTTGAAGTATAGCCTCAACCTTTTTCTCGGTGTTGCAAACACCATTGCCATCAATTCGATGTCTCAGAAACTAAACTGACGTAATTCCAAACCTGCACTTTTCTTTCTTGAGGCGTAAGCCTTTCTCAGTTGGTCTCGACAGAACCTGATTCAGATGCTCTGCGTGCTCATTGCACTATTCCCGTTGACAATGATATCGTCAAGAGGAACACTCACCCCTGCAATTCCAGGTATCTTTGTCTCCCTCAGGCACTGGAAGATAGCTGGTGCAGTGGAAATTCAGAACGGGAGGCATTCCACCCTGATTAGTCGTTTTGTGGTGTTCACTGTGAGCAGTGCTGCTGTTTTCTCATCAACTTTCAGTTGTTGATATGCTTGATAAAGATCCAACATTGAAAAGAGGGTTCCACCATGCAGGTTTGCAAACACTTCATCTAAAGTTGGTAGCGGGTAAGATGCCTTCTTTGCTGCTGCATTAACAGTAACAGTTTTAACAGTATTCCTGTAGTCACCACAGACATTGAGTGTACTGTCGGTCTTCTGAACAAGTACCAATGGGGTTGCCCATTTGGTATGCTGCGTTGGTTTTAGGATACCTTGGCGCCGTAGATGGTCAAGCTTATGTTCCATAAGTGCCTGCAGCGCCACTGAAATTGGACGAGCCTTGCAAAACATTGCTGTGGCACCGTCTTCGAGTTCCAGGTGAACTAAAGGACCTGTATAGCTTCCAATGCCTTCCTTGAAGACACCTGGGTGTCATCCCACGACCTCTGTAATTTCTAGTGCTGGCTCTCCAATGTGGTTGATTCCCTTCACCTGAATTTGAAGTGCCAAAAACCAATCTCTTCCTAGGAGGTTGCACCAGGTGCCCGTCATAACCAACAACGGCAGCAGATAGTCCTTTGATCTCAAAATCACATGAACTTGTGCGGAGCACAGGACGTGTAATTGTTTACCTGACCATGTGCACAAATCGAGCGGCTCGCATGAAAGCCACGGAGTGTTTTTCTTCCACCTTCTGTAGTTCGTGTCCTCGCTTATCAGGGAGCATGCTGTACCTGTGTCCACCTCAAACTGGACTGGCTTTCCCTCCACTATCAAAGTCCACGAGCAACTTGGGGCAGTGTGTACGTACACTATCTGTGTGCAGCTTGCAGCAGGATTTGCTGACAGGTGGTGGCTTGACACTGAGTGCCCATTGCTGCTAGTTGTCGGAGCGTGGTTCCGTGTTTTTCTTTTTCTTTGAGATGCAGGCATGCAAGACGTGACCTTCCTTGGAGCAGAAACGGCACTCGGCTGTCTTGAATTTGCATGTTTCAGGGTCGTGCAAGCCGTCGCATCGATAGCAATGACGCGCTGACGTATCCTTGCCTCCTGGCTTGATTTGCGACGTCCTGTTAATTTCCTCCGAGTTTGCCACTCCCTTGATATCTCGCTGATGCCTTGACGCACTTTCCGCTGACAAGGCTAAGTCCACAGCGCATTGAAATGTAAGGCTTTTTCTGCGAACAGTGTCTGCGGAAGATGTTCGTCCCAGACGCCGCGGACGAACCTGTCCCGCAGCATCACATCTTGGGGCGGCATAGTTGGGTTCGCCGCTGAAGCGGTCGTTTGGGTGTCAGGTGACGTCGTCGATATTGTAGCCGAAGGCAGCGCTCCGAAGTTGCAGTCGGCTGTCAAGGTTCCGAGGGCCGCAGCGTAGCTGATCGACTCGTCTGGCCGTTGGTCGGGTCTTTGAAACACGTACCGGCTCTAAAGCTCGGATGTCCTGGTGTCGAAGTGCCGCCTAAGAAGTGTCACTGAATCATTTAAGTTGACTTCTGCCGGGATCTTCGGCGCTATCAGCGCGCGCACACGGTGTTCGAAAGTGTCGGCTGCACAAAGCGTGAGGAGAAGTGCCCGCTTCTTCGCTGACGTCGCTCGCCACGAAGTAAAAGTCGAGGCGCTGGATCCACGATTCCCATGATTTGGCCGAGAAAGGCTCGACAGCGCCGTGCATTCGTCCTGTAGCCATGGCCTTAACTGCGAAAACTTATAGATATCTGCTTCGCAACTCCTGCCTCATCGCCAGTGTTACGTACGGGGTCTGGCCCCATCCGTGAAAGGAGTGCGCATCGGTTGGTGGCAGAAAACAGACTGCGTTTATTTTCTACAAAAGACGCAGGCGAGAGCTGCATGTGTTCGAGGGGGCAAACTCTCGGTCCCTGTCCGGTGGCCGAGGCGCTGAGGGCGACGGAGGATTCTCAGAACTCGACTCAGGATAATGTCGCTTCCCGTTTCTCCGCGCTGGTGCTTCGTCCAGCCGAGGAGTGATGGTGCGTCGCTTCTCCACAACACAAGCTTTCGCTAGCACAGCTACAAAAAGTGCGCCATCGCGCCGTACACAACCGAGCACATAGTGACGTATGTTGTCGCAACATTATGCGGTAGCAAGTAAATAAATAATACAAAAAGCGGCACAGGTGAGTCGACGGCACAGTGTTCTAAAGGTGGGTCACCACGTCAATGCCACACATGCAGCACAGAACATGACAGTGCAAGAGTCGCGTTTTCACCATGACGCGGAAGCTTCAACCTACATCGACAAAAATATGACAGTGTCGTCTGCTGTTGGCGATAGTTGCCGACTTCGAACAGTGTTGCTCTGCGCACTGCCGAATGTTTACCAGCTTTCAACAGACGTCGCGTCCCCAAACCGAAGTGTGGATGCAGGCGCATTCGAACCGCTAGAGCTAACTAATAAAAAATAACTAATAATACAGCAAACGTAATAATAATATCCAGGCACGATGCGAAATATTGCTGGTCGCCAGCACACGAGGCTGCCAACTCGCTGATGCATGTTGCCAGTTGCTGGTTACCTATTTGGACAACCAGAGGGCGCATGCGAACCGCACCGCATCATGCGGACTCAGCGTAAATGCAATTTTGTGACCGATCGCGACGACCGCCCGTTTTTCACGAACCGCATGCATGCGGTGCGGCGTGCGGCGATGGGCGGTTTGAGCGTAAATCGGCCCTTAGGGGGCCTCCGCGACGCCGCCAGGCGGCGCGCTGATGCACCGAGGCGACCCATGGCGGCCCACCCGGACTGCTGCGAGGCTGTGCACGTGGTGCCCGGAGATCGAGCCGACGAGAAGAAGGCCGTGGCAGAGGACTGCGATGCGGTCCTCGAGCGAGACGCCCGCGGGGCTAATCGACGAGAGGGAGGGGGGGGGGGGCCGCTAGCGGCTTCTTCTGCAACAAAACCCGGCCGTTGGTTTGTATAACAATGATTGAGGGACAGGGAAGAGAGACCGGCGTGACGAAAAATGCGCGAGGAGACGCGCGGCAAGCGCCCGCCGTTGTAGCAAAATGCCCTACTTCCATCGGCGTTTGCGCCCAACAGCTCGGGAACGTGACGCCCCCTTTCAGGTATTGATGCGCGTAGCCAAGAGGCCGCGTCGGCTGTCTCGAAGGTAGCCACACGCCCGCGGCTGGAATTCACTCAGCGTGAGCCCGGCGCACGGTTCAGCTATACGCCCGAATGGAAAGAGCGCGATACAAAGTTTCAATATCTCGTCGGCTCGGCTAGGTGAGAGATTTGAGATATATATGTATGCACGCGCACTGAAGAACACTATAGTGATGGTTACCAGCGCGAAAACGGTTCAATCAAATAGGCAAGAAAACACGGGGTGCATGCCTAGACGGTTGTCCCGTTCTTGGGGTGGAAGATGGCGATATACAGTAAACCAACAAGCACAACAACAGATTCATGAAAAAATAAATATATAAATAATAAACATAAAAATAAACATAATCGATTCCTTGTTCTAAAAGTCTGCTCAACTGAGTAAGCATAGGCCAGCAGCAACCGAGAAGTTTTCCACAAATATCCTCCTCCGAAAACAACAACAACAACAAAAAACAGCGTCAGGTTTTGCTTCCTTCCTTCGTTCCTTCCTTCCTTCCTCCCGCAACGCGTCTTCGTTGCTGTCCCATCGACTTTAGAAACAGAACCGCTCTTCCTCGAATGGACATCAATATTCTATCAATTTATTAGGTCACAACAAGCCGACAATAAAACCGCGTGTATTTCTTGTTTTCCTTTCAGTATGACCCGCAATCTTGAAAAGATAAAATGTTGGAGCACTTACTGCTCAGTGTGCCCTTAATCCTGGTCCGTGCGTTTGTTGCGCCCTAGTTTGAGCAGTACGTGCCAGTAACTACTCGTGACTCATTTGTTCTGGCGTTAATTGCGCACCGCAGCACAGGTGACCCTAATGCGCGCGTGCGCAGTCCGTGCATTTTGTATCACTTACCGCTGACTGCGCCAGTCAGACCTACACGAACCGCCTGGGGCGGTCGCGGACGTTTCTCATAATTACCATAGAGGAAAAGGACGGAGCTGGCGGTTCTGTCGTATACGCAAGGAAATGCTGAGAAGTGGCTTCGGATTGGCATCTTTCCCAGACGTGTCGGGACGCCTTGAAGACCTGACTGGCGACCAGTGTTCCGTCCGTCCCAACTTACTATCTGCTACAACGGTGTCTCGACCGCTAGCCTGAACAGTTAACTCAAACGTGAACAGTACTGGCGGCTAGCTGAAGGCAAACGAGAAGGTCAGATAGCGTGAAGGTTCGCGCCACACTGATGGTCGGCTTCAATCGTATTTCTCCCTTTACTCATTCTAACCTACGTGAGCAAACGTTAATGTAACATGCATTACGGGTGAACGAAGACACGTTATGAAGCTTTCATTTAGAGAAAGCTTAACCTGGGCAGCCATGACCGTGCACGACTTAACCTACATGGGCACGTTCAAGACTACCTGAAACTTCCATATCCCGGCATTACCGTGACATCGCGGCGTCCTGAACGACAAATTCGCGCGTACGGTGGCGTCAGAATCCCCTCTAGCCAGAGCTACATAATAAGCTCCACGGCAACAGCAGCCTCAAACTCACGTGAAGCATCAAGCCAAGGAATAAGGACGCATTTCACAGCGGGCCGCGGACTTTAGGTTGCTCAAAGAGCGAGCCTCGGCGACGCGTGAGCCTCAGCGGCACAAAATTTAGGCGACACATGAAAAGGTCCTTGGGGGCCACGCGCTTGAGACATCGTGAGCTTATAGACGCGAGCAGCTCGGAAGTATAGACAGAAAGGACAGCTATGACGGACGCGACGGCAAGCGAAGCACGGTTACATACAAGGCGAAAGTGCACAATCGCAAATTATACAATACAGGCCTGCACCGCTGCGCGGATGAGGCTATCAAGCGAGGTCAAGGTTCGTGGATAAAAGTCGCGGCGTCATTCACTGTTACTAATTGATTACACTGCACGTCAAAGTCGTATTTGGATAGTTGGGCTTCGTGTGGCCGCCCAACTTCCCATTTCTACGCAGCTACTACGCAACATCAAGTCGCAGTTGGCACGGGCACGCTGAACTTATCCGCACAAGTAGAATTGATAGCGACTCCGCTGAACACAGTCGACGCTCAACGGCAATTCAACGATCAAAAGAAACAGACGTTTCGGCGACGTACGCATAGCGCGGTGGGGAGGCATTAATCGGTGCAGAACTGGAGACACGAGATGCGACGCTACTTGTGGAGCGAGGGCGTTAAGGCAACAAGAACACTTGCGACGACACTACAAGAAAGTAAGGCAGGACTTTCACTTTCCCCGTGAAATGGGGTGTATAAGCAAAACCAGGCAAGCTGCTATATATATATATATATATATATATATATATATATATATATATATATATATATATATATAAAAAGAAAACTTCAAGCTGGCTTCACCGCGAAGGAAAGCTTTGTGCGGAAAAGCCAACTGCTTGCGCGGTTCGTTTTAATTTGTGGACACGCCGTTGCGGCTCAGCCAGCGGCCGCGGCGTTTATTCGGATGAACACTTCGGGTTAGATTCCCCGACTGCACCAGTCGAATTCCGATGTGGGCGGAACGCAGCAGCAACGATCGTGCAGCGAACTCCACGTGCACTTTGAAGTATACTCCAAGCAGAACTCCAAGAACTCCAGTTTTACTTCACGCCGCAATGACCGCATTTCATTATTTTTTTTTCGCCGACGGATTTACAGGCGCGGGAAGCGGTTCGCACTCGCAAGACAGGCGCGACAGAGAGCGAGAAGGAGAAAATAAGAGGCGTGTGGCTACTCACCGAGGGAGGTGGCCGACAGGATGTCCTCAACCGCCTCGAGGTCGTTCTGGGACACTCCCCAGGGAACCTGCCAGGCGGCCAAGAGAAAACACGTCGTCACGGGTCTGCCGGCGCCGCTGCGCGCGTCGCTGTTGACGCAGCGCATGCCGACAGAGGAGCACGCCGCGGCGGGACATCCCTCGAGCGAGCGCGCGCTTTCAGACGCGCTTGGCGGGCTCTACAGAGGGGGCACTCGAGTGCACCCCTCCCTTGCCCCACCTCCAATCATGCGCACAGGCGAGAGAGAGAGAGAGAGAGCGGGAGAAGAAAATTCGCCACCTGACTCTCCCCCTCCGATCAACTACGCGCCCTCCTGCTCGCCAATCGCAGCGGTACGCGAACAAAAAAATCGAGATGAGCGCCAATTCTCCCAACCGCGTTTCTCTCCGGCAATGGTCGCGCGATAGTGGCCTGCGAGCTTACCGAGCCGTTTTACTAGCCGTCACTCCCGTCGCCTCCTCTTTCAATGCTCTATATACAACTCTCGATTTCCTTTTCTTCTTCTTTTTTTCTTCGCTCGTTCTTGTACCTGTTGGGTCGCCAAACCAAACGCAGCAGCTACTGCGCGCGCTCCGGTCACGGGGCACGCAGTGTGTGTGTGTGTGTGAGCAGCATAACGCGAGACCAAATATAACGATGACAAATGGTCTTTTACCGCGCAAACGGGTATGACAGAAGCGGGTTAGTTTGCGTGGCGGAAAGAGAGTTACGGAGGCAGTGAGCTGCGACCTCTGCTGGCTGCAGGGGGAAGCTGTCCGCGTACGGTGACTCGACACCACTTATAGGGGGCGCCTGCGCAGCGCGACTCGACGCGGCTGAAATGATACCGAGCCATACTGAGGGCCGCGGTTCGTCTGATGTATATTGTAAACGTGATTAAAGTGCACATATACACTTAGTTTCCGGGACCCAATATATTTGTTAAAGGGTCCCAAATGGTACTCGCTGCAGTTGTCATCGAACACGTGTTCATCGCCAACCGTTTTTAACCTAGCGTATCGTCCATGTCCTGCAGTCCGCGCCAGTCGCCTCTGTTATTAATGCTCTTCCGAGCCTTTTCTATAGTTTCGGTTTCGTAAAATAGCATGTTCTTTCCTTTACTTCTAAGAATTCTCTTGAACTTATTCAATGTTTATTTACATCCACCTGAAAGTATTAAAGGGACGCTACGCAACGTACTGTATTAAACAAGTATTACAGTGACCTACAGACATACTGAAGTGATCAGTTATCGGATCCAGTTCTCGGGACACGTCCGCTAGGAACGGATATCCAAAG
Organism: Dermacentor variabilis; assembly: GCF_050947875.1. Classification (NCBI taxonomy): domain Eukaryota; kingdom Metazoa; phylum Arthropoda; class Arachnida; order Ixodida; family Ixodidae; genus Dermacentor; species Dermacentor variabilis. Next base: position 144,557,077 of record NC_134572.1, read on the forward strand.
CAGCATTAGATTTGAGATGAGCAGCGACAAACTTGTGCCAAAGTCCGCTGTTGACCATCTTGAAATGACCACCTTGAAAAGACCACCTTTGAAATGAAGCACCTTTATTTGGCAGTGCTGGGCGAAATTAATTCGAACGCCAACTGCATCCCGTCGCAGAATAATGGAACGCGTATGTCCCGACTTCTCACACGCTGTGGTTTCGCCAGGAGACGCGGTATGTCAGGTACAAGTTGCTGAGGCATGCGCCGGAACTACCTGTGCACCCACCCACCTGAACAACGGGCAACACGTTCGCGAACTCATTGTTGAAAATGTCTGCTCCACAAAAGGGTGCATGCTTCAATCTGCCGTCCCCTCCCTCCTTGCATTCTTGCTACGTAAGCGTTGCGTCAAATCCCCAGGAAAAGAAAGGAAAAAAAAAGGAAGAAGAACCTCTAAACTGTAGTACCAGCCTTAGAAATCCATTTAAAAGAATGCACGAGCCTCGTCCACTGACCGGTTTCAATTCGTGAATTATAACATGCGTGCCAAAGTGATTAATATAAAAAAAAACAATTCGGTGAATTTGTTAGTGAGTTGCAGATTTTGGTTTCCCGGCCAAGTAACTTCCGTCTCTTTCAGTAATGCAACTCGAGCAGTACACTTTTGCCTGTCTATCTGCCATACGCAATTATCAAAAATAACTCTGTTAAGATTTAGACAAAAAAATATTCTCTATCCCGACGCAATTTTCGAGGAACAGGATTTCATCGTTCGCTTCAGCCACGCAGCACGACGTCATTCGTTTTCGGACGACTGTACGCATCGGGCACTTATGTAATAATACCCGGTGCACCTGGGAACACATGATGACGGATTTTCTGTAAGTCGTCAACGATACCTTGAGACAAGAATTTGAACAATCTGCGCCAAATCTCGTAGGCTGTTTGTGTTTCACGGCTGCTTTCACCAAAAACGGAAAGAAAAAGAACTGTCCAGCCGCGAAACCGCCGAGAGAGAGAGAGAGAGAGAGAGAGAGAGAGAGAGGAGGGAGAGGGGGGCAAGAGAAGCAAGCATCCCTCACCGGCACGCCCTGTATGGTGGTGGGCGGTGGTCGGGCCCGCATGGCGCTGCTGGGGCAGCGACGCGGAGGAGCCCTCGTTCAGCTCCGGTTCGCAGCAGCAGCAGCAGTCCGGCACATGGCGGACCAGCAGCCCCGCGACGGGCACCGCCAGGGCACGCCACCTGCGTCGGGAACACAAGGGGACCGGCGTCAGCGACACGTATACAGACAAAAGACCAAACGGGCTACATAGCCACTGCGACGACGAACGAGGGCACAAGAATAGTTGCGTCTGAACATTGCGTGTGTTCTTCTTTCGTCTGTACAATGCCTTTAGCGCTGCCCCCTCCCCCCCCTTATCGTGCCCCTAAAGCTTGCGTTATAGGCATGCGTGCCTTTCGACCATTTGTCCAACAACAGTACGTCCGCCATAGGCCACCACGTCCTGTATAGGAGGTCAGGTTCGACACTGCGCGTGATTAGTAAACTTTTTGGTCTGATTGATTGATTGATTGATCTTATTTGACGTCCAAAGAAACAGGCAAGGCTGCGAGAGGCGTCGTGGTTGAGGGGATAAGTTTTCGGAACTCGCTGTACGCGAACGCCTTCCTAATCCGACCCCATCGCCGTACACAGAGCAACATCGTACGCTTAAACGTCGACGACCCGCGCAGGCGTTTACACAAATACAACGTATAACGTTATCACCACAGTTAAACGGTTCCCACGGAATCAACATACACATTTTCTATATCGCGAATTTCAGGCTCTGGTCTGTAGTGTGAATTATGGTAATACTAATATTTTTGCGAATTGTACATAGTTCTACGTTTTGTATGACGCGCACGTTAATTGTGTTTCGTATTTGGAATTAACCCATCCGTATTACTTTCAATGCCGCTTGCTCGCGAACAAAAGTATACCATAAATATTTTCATTTTCTTCGTTGTTTTATTTTTCTCGATGCGCGTACACGCCTTACCGAAATGCAAGAAGATGCGCTCGTTGTACTATTTTTCTTCAAATTAAATATTACTATAACGCTTGCTCAACCTTGTGTACGCCTACACCTAATTTTGACTCACCTGCCTTATAATGTAATTAACTCACACATTTACCGATAGGAGGTCACCCTGGCAGTTTCATTTCGAGACCAGCTCTTATAGCACTTGGACAGCAACTTAATTCTGTACTTGTGTGCTGTGTTCATAAACTTCAATGTTCACAAGAGATACGAACAAAAAAACAACCAAAAACAAAACAAAGGTTCCCAATGCAACGCGGCCAATCAGGGCCTGTTATAGCAATGTAACGTTACAATTCAGTTGCTGCTTTTCCTTTATAATAGTCCGTTCGTAAGAACATGTGTCCCATCTCGGCTCCCTCCACGGTGGCCTTCGAGCCACGTGCTGGCCAATGACGAAGGGCAAAGGAAATGAGCAAACAGAGAGAGAGAGAGAGAGAGAGAGAGAGAACCGAAATGGAATGACCGAAAATACGGCCCCGTCAAGTCGCACGGACACATTCATATACGAGTCCTTTCGTTCGCTTATCAGCCGTAGCATAGGTTGGAAGAACACCGCGGAGGCTATTCTTGCCTCTCCGAGATGCGCGCCCTCTCTCCCTCTTGTGGTTTCAAGGCGGAGCCATCAAATAATTATTACGGCCAGCGCGTGACAGCAGGCGAAAATACACAAGGAGACGAGGACGGACTCAACTCGCCCTAAGCGACATCAAAGAAAGCTCGCGAGATGGATTCGAAACAAACAAAAGCGTCGACATATTGCGACAGTTTGCGCCTTGAAAACTCGTCAGTAAACATCCTCCCTCGACGAGTACAGATAAGAGAGAAAGCCAGCGGCAGAGGCAAGCGCGAGAGAGAACGAAAGCGCGCGCGCGCGAGAGAGAGAGAGGCCAAGGTGACAACGGAAATAAGAAGGGCGCGCTTATTAAAGCGCCGCCGCATCCACTACGCTCGCTCGCCGGGTATAGTGTAACCTGCGAGTTTGCCTTTCCCTTTCGACACAGCGCTCGTAGACTCTCTCGTGCGGCGAAGGAGTCGCGCAGGAAAAGGGTTAGGAGAAGGATAATGGTTGGCAGGAACGGAACGACGAAGGAAAGGGTTGAGGGAGGGGAGATAATCGGGGGATCCCAAACTGGTTATGCATTAACTATAGCAAGAAGGGGAGGGGGGGGGACTAAGTGGAGAACCGGGGAACGTGGTGCGCCCAGTCTACCATAATATACCATGGCGGGCGCGCTGCACCACGTACTCAATCAGAACGACGAGGAGGAAAAGGGGCCTGATGAGGCCGCAGCAGCAGCAACAAGAAAAAATGTAAAGAAAGAAACGAGAGTAATAAAAATGGTTTGTCCCCCGTCTACAGACGGCCCAGCGTGTTTTATTATGCGGGCCGATGTCGCCGCAGTTTGGGTCGCGATGAGCGAGTGACTCCCGCTAACCCCCCGCCCCCCTCCCCGTTCCCCCTTATTTCACGGTTTTCTGCGACCAGAGGAGGCAGCGTAACAGCAAGAAAGGGAAAGAATCACGAACAAGGCCACAAGCATAAAATTAACGAGCGTGGCTGATTCCTTTCTCTCATTATCTTTCGGTAGCCTTCATTTTCAAATGTTTAGCCTATTTTCGGCGGATTTCCTTGCTTCTCCCCTCACCCATCCCCTCGCCCCTCCTCGAAGCTTTCTTTCCTGTTGACGTTTCGTAGTACAAGTCCCAAGCACGAAAAAAATAAAAGGAAATAAAGCAACCAAGAAAACAGAATGGAGGCTGCGAGAACGTCGGCGGCGAGAGACGGCGGGCCAGGAAATGGGACAGTTTGGGCGGCGCACGAGCGTGCCACGCCACCGAAGCCGATCGGGCGCTTATCTCTCCTCCTCCTCCTCGGGAGCCGCGACGCTTTAATTTGGCCCGCTCGATCACTGTTCTGTCGAAACCGTTGCGCACGCCGGGGCAGCGCCGCCACCGCTTTGGAAAAAGAATGCGGCGGCTGTCCGCGCGGTGGCACGACAAGGCCGGAGCGCGCGAAAAAAAGCGCGTTTCGCGCAAGAGCGGCCCCCAGTGTGATTTTTTTTCTTTCTCTTCGCTTTCTTTTCTTTGGGGGAGGAGGTTGTTCGGTTTCGTTCCTGGCTCGTTTATTTCTTCGGTTTACTCCCGCGACACAGCGTGCGTACCACCTTGGTGGGCGTGCGCGGGATCTACGCTTCAAACGAGCAAAGGTTACATACAACATCCAATGCGCGCATGCACTGAGAAATCCTCGCCTTTTTTTTTTTTCTTTTCAGGAATGTATACACGCTCGGCCACGTTTAGAAAAAGCACTCCAATATGCTGTACTGATGCAAAAATAAGCATCATTGGCATTAGTATACAAGAACTCATGGCGGCTGAGGTAGGATGCGGGTTGAGCCTGGCGTGCACTGGGCCGGCAATTGTCATACGCCCGAGCATCGCTTATATGTTGGTGACGGAGACGCTTCGCCCGACGTTCCCCAATTCGGGCCCTCGAAGGAAGGCGATCGACGGACGAATCATTTCCCGATCATTAGGGAAACACCACGCCTTCCCGCAAGAGCTTCTTACGTCCACGAAAAAAAAACAAGAAAAAGAAAGCTGTTCACGATTTTATAGCCAGTTGCCCCGTTACCGTGTACACACTTGCGCTGCATGTAAACTCAACGTAGCGCTTCGTGCATAGAACAGTGTATACACGTCGCGCACCTTGTGTAAGTCGAAGCGCCCGATGAAAGGGACGAGCGGAGCGCTACCTAGATTTTCAGCACGCCGTTCTAATATAAATAGAGTATGCACGAGATTACAATGCCATTACTAAATTTTCACTATTCATTTATCACTCCTTGTTTATATCGCGAAAGGGTGCAAAGATACCTTTGCAAGGGAAAAGCTGAATGACGTCCTTCCATTCCAGAGGCCGACTGACAATGTGCCACTCCAGGATGGGGTCACCCACGGCCTGCACCTAACACCTCAGTACGACGCCGAACCCCCAGACGTCAAATCAAGGACACAGAGCGGCGGACCAAGCAGTCGAAAAGCTCGAGCTTTGTACAAGGATAGGGTCACAATGTCACACACACTCCCTGAAACGGGTGCAGAAGTATTCACGTAAACATGATGGGGAAGAAACTACCACCAACCAGCCAACCAGCGAATCAAACAAACAATGCTGGGGCCTAAGATGCGCGCATCCGATAGGGCACACCGTACACGCTCGCACGCGATTCCTCGAGGTGGGCTGGAAGTTGAGAGAGAGAGAGAATCGTGTACGAAGAGAAGATGCAGCCTCCGTTGCGCCTTCCCTTTTCTTCCGTGTCATCATCATTACTGCTGCGCGTCCAACCAACAATCGCGCCCAAGAACGCGACGACGCTTCGCGGCGCAGATACGTCCGAATCGGCGGGCGCTCTCTCGAGTGGAATGCAGCGCGCGGCGCTCCCACATGCGTGCCAGCCTGTATCCACACTCCCGAGTGTTGCAGCCAAGTCAGCCATCGGTGCACGCTGCGGCCACAAGACGAATGCCAGCGCCGAGGGAGTATCAGCGGCCGTCGCAGGCAAGCAGGAACACGGGGAGAGGGGTGGGGTAGGATTCGAAGACGGGAGGAGGTCGGCGGGCAGCGAGTACGGCACCGACGCGAGGAGGAGAGAGCGCGTCGGGTGCCCCGCACCCCCTCCCCCCATCGCGCACCGGGGGCCCAGCCGGGCCCACGTAACGCAGCCACGCAAACACCATCGACGCGAGCGAGCGGTTCCCGCTGCCACTGAAGAAGAGGAGACGATACCTGGTCCGTGGCGATCGGTGGGTGTTAAGGAAGGCGGCGGGAATGCAACGATGGCGCGCAAGGAGCGAAGGAGAAGCAGAGATAAAAAGAAAGCACGATAGCGTGACCGCGAAAGAAGACAAAGCGCCACCACGGTGCGTACCGGATGGCGCGGCGACGTTCTGCTGGCGTGTGGCTCTATTGTACGCACACGCGGTCCACACGCGAGCACGTGGTGTGAAGTAATAAAACGGCGAGCGAGACCCAAGAGGGCGCTCAGACACAAAATGCTATCGCGCATAAAAAAAAAAGAGAGAATCAGGGGGAACAAGAAGAAGGAAGAAAGTAGAAACACAGGACGGCCGAGCAGTGAGAATAGCAAGGAAGAGATGCAACGAGGGGAAGCCAACGAAAGGGACGAGAAGAGGGAGTTCACCGCAAGTGGCGCCTGCGATGAAGAACGAAGCTCGAGAGAGAGGACTGCCGAGGAATCTGAGAAGAAAAAAGAAATAGGAGAAACGAGAAATGCGCCCGACTAAGATCGACCACGCGCACGCGCGGGCAAACACATAGGCCGAACGACGCCGCAAGAGCTGCGAGGACGCAGGCAAAGTCAAGAGGAGGACCGCGAGAGAAGGGAAAGGGCGGCCGGGGAAAAAAGAAAAAGGTGAGGGCGCAACGTGGGGCCTCGAGAGAGTGAATAGGTGAACGGACAAAAAAATAGAATATAGGAAGAAACTGAGGGAGAGCTTTAATGCTACTTCCCCTCCTCTCACACGGCCTTCCTCGTCGAAAACAGAGAAGGCGAGGGGGGGGGGGGGGGCAAGGGGACAGCCAAAGGAATTTGCAAGCATCTGCCAGTCGCAGAAATATGAAAGGGACGAGCAGCCAACAGCCAGTGGGACGAAGACGGGGTGGAGAGGCATCACCGAAAGGCACTGTGTGTGAGTGTGTATGTGCGTGCACGGGGGAGAGGCTAAAGGGGGGGGGGAATGGGGCATCACCGAATTCCAGCCCTCTTCGTCTCTCACCGAGCAAGGTGGGAGAGCCCCCCGTTGGGGCACGCCAGTGGTGGAGGATGTGCCGTTTCTCCACCGCCGAAGGAAATGCCCGCTTCTCTCTCCCGCCCCGTTCGCCCCCCGACCGGCTGCAGCTCGAAGGGTCTTTCTTGGGCCCCGAGACTGCCGCGCACCTGGGGGCCGCTAGCCGCGTCGCTCATGCTACCCCCACCGTGCGTTCCAGCCCGAGCGAGTCCAGGAAGGGGCGCCGCTTCCAGACCGACCTGTCCCTTTTGGGGCAGCCGGCCGGGCAGATGCGATGGAAGTCGGTGGCAAAGGGGGGGGGGGGGGATGTGGGAAGGGGCAGCGTTAATAGCTGCGAAGGATAAGAAGAGAAAAAAAAAAAGGAGGTGCGTGAAAGCCATGCACGAGTATCGATGAGCTGGCACTCTCTCTCTCGCCCCCCTCTGTATTCCGCACCTCGCATTCCTTGCTTCATTTGGCACGTGACACCAGCTACGCACACGGTGGCCAACTTTTCCTCACACCGCGCGAGCTGGTTTTATCCCCGACCAGGTTGTTCGCAAGGTGTTCGCCGACGACCAGAAAGCGCAGCGGGGGAGGAAGGACGCGGACAAAACCCGTACTGCCGCCTCCTTCCGTGTCGACGCCCGTTCTCCGTCGCGTACGTACACGGTGCGTGGCTTCTTACGAAGCCAATGGGATTGCTAGCGAACACAGCGCCCGACTGGCCACGGTTGCGCTGACTAGGCGGTTTTGTTTAAAGCGCTGTACCCTTTGGCCCTTCCTCGACCCCGGTCTGCGTGGACGGCTGTCTGGCCGAGGAAAGTGGGCCGATCACGGCGACAGTGAAATTTAAAGCCGGGCCGATCGAAGGTGGTGACTCGGTCGGCCGACCCTGATGCCTGCGCACGATGCGTGTCCTCGCGACGGTTTTATAACGTCCTTTGCAACGCGGGCCAATCCCGAAGGCAGTGCGACGTCACGGCACCCGCACGCCTCGTATCATTTAAGTAATACAGCTAATCAACAAGTGTCCCCAGCCGCACGTCTCAGCAGTTCTGCCAAGAAGTTGTCGCCTGACGTTGACAATAACCTCAACTCACCTCAATTTTATTTTTATTTTATTATTGTTTTAATTTTTTTATGCTGCCTAACAAGTGAGGATGGGCGCATATATAGTGGTCACGTGTCCATCGAAGAAACGCTAGTCGGAAGTAGCGTTCCCGGTCGTCGCCATGTGTTCTGCGTCTTAATTTGCAGTTTTTTTTTGCCTGGCCACGCCAGTACTGCGTGTGATGTGGTTTGTCAACGCGCCTGCCTGCGCTGTTCTGCAGGACGCATAATCTAGCATTTCGAGGCCCGCACCGTGATCTTGCTGCTGCATAACAGATCGCCGGCAGTCGAACGAGTTGACTCTGTCTGCCTTCCCCAAACCATTCAGAAAAGCTATAGTGCTTATTACTTGTGTAATGTGTATGAGTAGGTCATATAATGCATCACCAACCCCACCCAAAGTAGCATGGCAGGCGCATGGCAAGACAATATCTCCCAGCACTCATCAAAAAATCTATCTCTCTCTCTCTCAACTCGGGAAGGATATCGGATAAATGAATATATTGAGCATCCGTTTTGAAACGAGGTGGTGGCTCATGCCGCTACGCTCCTATTTCAACCTTTCTTCTGCGCTTATGGGCCCTTAGGACCCATGATAGTTAGGACCCATAACATCATGGGTACTAACCATGGTTAGGACCCATGGCATGGGCCCTTAGGACCCACGGTTCGCGTTAAAAATGAAACTGAGTCACTACCCTGAAGACCAACGTATTTCCACTCTACCGGTTCAATGCTTTTGGGTTATCAATACTCCAGCTGTCTCTTGCTGCTACTCTGCCGCAGATGCGTCAAAGTTTCCTCCATTATCCTTGAGGCCCAAGGACTCGCGCCGTAAACTTGATCGCAGCGCAGCAACTCGACTAAAGTGGTCACTGCGCTTTCTTCAATGACAACGCTCCACGACAATTCCTGAGCGAAAATTTTGTAAAGAGGCTGTCTATAGATGCAGTGTTGGTAACGTTATTGAAGAATGCCACCAGGTCGCAGCGCAAAAAGCACTTTCTTTGGAGAGAAAAGTCAATAAGTGATGATGATGGTGGTAACCATGATGGGAATTTCGTTACTTTCTTTTTTTTTTTCCTTTAATTGTTCCCAAACCTGTCCCAAACCAAAGTGTCATATCTCAAGATTGTGCTTCGCCAATCAAAAAACAGCTTTCATGCACCAAGACGGCTCACCGCAATAAGTTATTCGGAATGTTTTTACAAGTAGCGATAAATGGGGACGACGTACAGAACCAATAGTCAAAGTCCTTTGAGGAATTTCACAGGGGTAATCTACCGGCTATTAGCGTCTATAAAGAACAGCCAAGAAAAAAAAAAGATTCCGTTAAGATGGCTACAAAAGCTCGATAAATTTAGCGGCTTTCTCGCTAAGTTACCAACACTGTCTCAAAGTGAGAGTGATTTAAGGTTCTCTTTTAACGAGCAATTAACTTCTCGTCGTTTATCAGCGACAAGAGTTATCCAAGTCGTCTTCAGCGGAGTGTTTTAACTTTTATTTCTTTTTTGTCCCGTTAGCGTACGCTGTTTTTGTTGGAAAAGATAAGTCCCCCTGCCGAAACACTGGTTCCAATTTCGAGGTCGGCTGACGCTTGCCTCGTTCGCCCACTACAAATTTACTGGCGCCAGCTATACACGGTGGCGATCATCTACGTTTTGAATACGGCCTAAGTGCCTTTTTATTTTTATTTTTTTCAAGCGCGCAAACGTCACCGAGGAGTGAGGCGAGAGATAAAAGCAAAGCAAGCACAGGGAGGTTAACCACGGATATCTCCGGCTGGCTACCCAGCATCGAGGAAAAGAGGTACCAACGATGGCATAAAAAGAAGGGAAGAAGGCTGCTTGAGAAACATGGAGGGGGGGGGGGGGGGGGGGGGTTAACACGGGCTAAATCTTTAACGTCCTCAGTTCCGAGAAACAGTTCAACGACATAATCCGTTTCTAAGTCGGTTCTTATTACTGAATGGTAGGTGACGGTCGCGAACAATCTATCTTTATGCGAAGCATACTAGCCGCACAACCACGCTCTTCCTTGCCGCGCCGAGCGCGGCCGCGTAGCTACCATATGACGTCATAACAGCTGCAAAAGCGGAGGCTCAACGCGTGCGCTCGCTTGCGGCCGCGTAGCTACATAGCCGGGTCTCAGCTCGTGCGCTCGCCTGCATGAGTTGTTTCTTCGTCTAGCCGAACCAAATATAGCCAAGCAACAGCAGTTCACCAGGCTAAACAGTGGTTCAACAACTAAAATAAAGGCTAGTATGCTTCGCATCCTGGGCTTAACCTTAGCTAAGCCACAGCCATTTTTTTGTTTATATACCACGGTTAAACGCTCAAGGCAGCATCTTCACGTATATATGTACACGTAGATAAAGTGACTGTTCTCCTCATCTTTGTTTCATTCATTCAGATTTATTTAAAAAAGATTGTATGAAATATTGAAAAGCTTACATACACAGTAGGAGGTCTCATAGTTCACGGACCGTAGTCGGACCACAGGCGAAGTCGTCGTAACGACCGCGCTTTTCACAGAATAAACAAAGCGATGAGGGCGCAAGATCACGTGGCAGGTTGGCATGTTGATGCAACGTCGCGAATTTCTGCCAAACTCGCGCTTTCCGAAACGCCATTCGCGTACGCTTTTCGTCACTTGCGGACAAAGCGGCGGCCCGAAGAGGGTTAAAAAAAAAAGGCAATGCGCCTCATCAATACATGCGCAAGGGGTCACGTTAGCCGGCTCATACATGAAAAGACAGATTCTCGAACGAAGGAAAGGCCGAAACAAGAAGAAAGGACGCGATCGCACAGTACAATTCGCTAAAATTCGAGAGATCGCGCGCTCCCAGGTTCAAGCCGCGAGTCCCGCGTCGCAACCGACGGGCCCTCGACGACGTGAGTGAGTGAGTGAGCGAGCGAGCGTCCGCTTGCCGCGCACCAGAATTGGCGCGCGCGATCGCCCTGGGGCGGGCGGGCCAAAACAACGCGAAATGCGGGGCTCGCGCGGAATTCGCCATTACACGTCCGTTTGGTGGGCTACGCACGTGCCTTCAAAGTGTGTCTCTCTCTCGGCCTCGCGAGTAATCACACGCACGCCGGCGCAACGCGACGCATACACAAACAGACCACAGGAGAAATAAAAAATAAGAACGTAAAATGGAACGCCGAGCTGAGAAAAAAAAAAAAAAAGAAGGCAAGAATGCTATAGAGGAATCGGGCTTCGCCTTTCCACCCTCGGGAAAAGAAAAAAAAGAAAACGCTTCTTCTCGGACTCGTCGCCACTCGAGCGGTGTTTTCTTATCATTTTTTTTTTTTTTCATTGCTCTCAAACTAAACAGCGGCAATCGGAAGGAGCAGCAACAGCGCGACTCCGAAGAAAGAGCGTGCGGGACAATTTTTCGTCTCCCTCCCCCCCTCGGGGTCATCGGCGCGCACAAACACACACCCAACAACAACACGCGCGCAGCAGCCGCAGCTGCATCGCGCGTTCCTGCAATCCGAGGACCCCGAAAAGCGGCGCGGCACAAAATCGATGGCAGCAGCAGCCGCTCGAGTAATCGGTGCCGCTGCAGCGGCCGTGCGCAATTAGCTCCCTTGCCGTCCCAGCAGAGGAGCGAGCGAAGAAGACTACGGTCCGACGCCAGATTCATTTCCACTGCCAGCGAGACGCGGTGGAGCACCCCTCCCGCCTGTTAAAAATGACATCCACGCCCCGAGCCTAACGAAACGGGCGACCATGTCAATTAAATGTGAGACGAGTAGCCCCCCTCCCCCACCCACCCGTCCGCTCTCTCGCAGAAACGGGGGAAGCAGAGCCGTGAGAAGAAGCACTAAAGATGAAAAACAACGAGTCGGGGCGAGAGGGGGGCCCAGTTATTCGCAGGTGACCAACGTCCTATAGGCCCTCTCTCCCGGCCGATGCAACCAACGCAGTCATCCGATGGGCCCAGCCACTTTCGCCTTGGGACATCGCTGCCAGCACTGCGGTCCACGGGCGAAGCGAATTCTCGGCCAAAGCATGGGTTCACGCGTGGTCTCACTCGCACCACACGTGGTCCCACTCGAGCGTGCTGCGTTAAAATTTCGTTTGGCGAAACTTATTTATGCCAAATGTCGACATGTCGTCGCAGCTAAATGACAGCTCTGTGTATTAGGATGGTGTTGCCGCAGTTTTATTTGACATTAACATTACTACGACTAGTTTGGTTGTTGCTGGCTGCTATACTGTATTGCATTGCTCTTGCATCGTTACGCATGCTTGAATAGGCGTTACTTCGCGAATGTAACATTCGAAGTAATGATGCGTAAGCTTCTGATCATTTATATACTCGCATACGAAATATACGGCAGGAATTACCGAATCCTGAATTGGGAGCTTAGCACTGTCGTTGAAATGAAAAGTGTGCAATCATTGCATTCTATTGGAGCTGACATACAGGGCAGGAACTTGGAGGTTAACAAGGAAGCTCGAGAACAATTTACGGATCGTGCAAAGACCGATGGAACGGGAAATGTCAGGCGCAACGTCCAGAGACAGGAACAGAGCGTTGCGGATCAGAGAGCAAACGGGAATAGCCGATATTATGGTTGACATTAAGAGAAATAGCGGAGTTGTGCAGGCCATGTAATGCGTAGGGCAGATAACCGGTGGAGCATTAGAGAGAGAGGGAGAGAGAGTTATTATGGTAGAAAAACTGAGAGGTCGGCCTGAATCAAAGCTCTGAGCTGGACCATTAGAGTTACGGAACGGCCGGGCGCCAAGGGAGGGAAGCGCAGTTGAGGACGGCATAAAATTAGGTGGCATTATGAAATTAGGAAATTCGCAGGGGCAAGTTGGAATCAGCAAGCGCAAGACAGGGGCAGTTGGAGATCGCTTGGGAGAGGCTTTCGTCTTGCCCCCAGTGGACATAAACATAGCTTGATGATGATAATGATGATGAGTGCCCATACCACAGAAACGTTCACCTCAGATCCCGCGGTCTGTTAAGTTTTTCGGGAGAATGCACATTACAGGGCAGCCCTCGGTGTTCGTGCCGATTCTACAGCACGTACTGAACATATTCTGCTCGCGTCGCCCGTCCAACTGATTAGCCAAAGACTCGCCGCCAGTCTTGAACCGAGGCCTGTGTTGCGAGAGCCCGTCAGAAGGCGAACAAGGGCGGGTACATGCGAAGGGTGTTGCGGTACTGTAAACACCTATGCATATGAATTATGTGTACAGTCTGTCACAATTCTGACTAGAGCACTGAATCAACTACAGCGCGCTTCGATGCGAAAGAAATTTATATGTGTGCGTTGTCGGCCGGTTTGAAAATGCTTGTGGCCAGAAGGAGGCTCCGGTGAGATGGTATTCAGTCCCGTGCCTTTAAATAATGAGCAGATGCTGCGCTATTATTCTATCTGTGCTTTGCAGCTAGCCACACGGTCGAGCGTTCTATATAGAAGTGTAAGCGTTTGTGCCTGACCGAAGTCATTGAGAACGGATTTCAAGTTCAAGCGCGCTCGCTAAAGAGTCCCTGCCTGGACTGCATGAGGGGATATCTAAATAAGCACAACGCGTCATTTTCTTGTACATAGCTTGTCTTCTTTGCCACGTAAAACAAAACACAAACAAAGGAAAGGTAAGGAAACAATCGTTTTTCTTTTGTTTAAGTATGGGGGGGGGGGGGGTGCGTATACCCGCATCAACACGCCCAACAACCCCGAACGCCTTCCAGGAATGGCCTTCTTCTCCAAGACTGCGGCCGGCTTCGTGCCGTCAGTTCTGATCAACAGAGGAAGGCCCGCCAGTTCGTTCCAGGAATGCATACGCGTGCGGAAACCACACAATCACAGCCCACGCTTCAACGCGGAACCAGTTGGGTCGACGAGCTAGCACCCCGAACAGAGGCGTGTGCTTCTCCGCCCCTGTATTAACCGGTAACCCAATATTCTTGGCTTTCTTTCTTTCGCTGTCCTTTCCGTTCTTGCGGTAAACAATGAGGACGAGAGCCTGCGTAGGCTTCTCGACCTAAACCACACATGCGTCACCTGAACTTGTTTTTCACTGAGCCCACTTTCATCGCGAGAAACGTGAAAATCCTACACGAACATACGATCACAGCAAATATATATATATAATGATGTATAGAAATAATAATAACAATGTAGAGAGAGAAGAAACGGCATTTATGAAACGGCGTGCAGTTTCTTTCTCTCTGCCACATCTCCTTTGCAAAGACAACAGAGCGCATCGGGACACCTAGCCGTGACATTAGAATGCGCCAACCGAGCAACGGTGGCGTCAGATTTCCCTTCCGGATAAAGTTGTGCGTGTCAAACGTGCTTGTTCACTTGTTATAGTGCTCCGAAAGATAGTGTAATGGTTGCCGTAGGCCTAGAAAAGAGCATTTTCAAACACACACACACACACACACACACACACACACACACACACACACACACACACACACACACACACACACACACACACACACACACACACACACACACACACACACACACACACACACAAACGCTATACACGCCACGCAACACATGACTACTGTTCGTGAGCAACTCGAAAGAAATATGTTCGGGTCTGTAACGCGGGCTCGGAAACGCGACACTGACCCAAGAAGTCCCTATGGACGCCGGTTTTCTCCGTACAATTTCCGAATATCAAAAATATTGAAACAGAAAAAAGAAAGAGAAAAAAATTGCAACAAAACAACGTAGAAACAAAGTAGAAATAGGAGAAGAAAAAAAAAAAAACACTGACATGTCGTGGAAGCAATAAAGGGAAAAGTAACTTTTCCTAATTGTCTTTCTAGACCAAAACTAAAGAAAGAAAAAGTGGAAAACACCGCCCCATTTCGGTTTCTCCTCCCCCTTTTATGGTTTCCCGGGAAAGGCATGCGTGCACGCCCCCAGCGGTTCACAGAACAGATGCTACTGTTGCCGCCCAAACCTAACGCCTCCGTGTAAGAACACTCCAACGCGTAGAACAGAGCCGCGCCTCAAGATAACATAGAAAGGCGCAAGCATGAAATGAGCAAGAAAACTATAGCTGCGAGCACCAGGGGGGGGGGGGGGGAGCAGGGCAGTAGCCAGATCAGGAATAAAAGCGCACTACAGAGGGCGCGAGAAGATGGAACACGACGACAGGAGGAGGAGGAGGAATGTTTACGAGGCTTGCAAAGAGAGGGCACCGGCCCACCTAATACCGTGCAGTGTCGTAGAAGCCTCGTGGAGCTGGCGTTGGCCAATCAGCGATCCGACCTCGCGAATTCTGTTTCATAATTCGCTTACCCGTATGAGCGCGCCCCTGCTTGCTTATCAGACGAAAGAGAATATGTTGGAACTGGTCGCTCTAATCAATCAATCAATCAATCAATCAATCAATCAATCAATCAATCAATCAATCAATCAATCAATCAATCAATCAATCAGTCAGTCAATCAATCAATCAATCAATCAATCAGGTTACTACGCTATAGCGAGGTTTAGCGTTGAGCTTGAACTGCTCTGACGGTGTTCTAGCTTTATGCGGGTCCGACTATAACACGGACGCGACATACGCAAGTGCGACAAAATTGCTGGCGCCCAAGGGCCTGTAATGGCATCGCACAGACGCCACTACGCTGTCCGCCAGGAGCCGTGCCAGTAAATTTGCATCACTTTAATGTTTGAAGCACTGGTATTGTTTTGCGCTTATAATATTTCATAGTCTGAGGAGATTTTATATTAAAGTCATGTGCTGTGAATGTTGTGTTTAATAAATTTGTGCGTGCGCACGCGCGCGCGCGCGCGCGTGTGTGTGTGTGTGTGTGTGTGTGTTGACGTTCTCAAAATTCTGAGGAATAATTTAGTGAAGAATGTGAGAATTTGTATGAGCAACCTTAGTGATTGAATAGTGCAGCAATATGACCCCCACATACGGCATGGATAAGCACCGCTCGTTCGTAAGTTCTCGTTGTCATTGGCCGGGCCCCTTCACTAATAGTATGTCCAGCAGCAGGATATGCAAGAATTTGCTCTCACGAACAATTCCACCATGTGTGTTTTTATGAGTACGGGGCCCAAAGCACTTCTGCAGTCTATGAAAAAACCAATCCACGTGACATCTGAAGCCGAATTCACAAAGCTTTTCGTTCCTAACTGGTGCATGTTTGCCACTGGCCGGCGTCTGTTCTGACGAACAACTTTAGCGTTAGGAACGAGAACCTAACCTAACCCTCTCTTTCAGAGGGTTCAGAGTTCTCCCTTTCAATGTTCAGAGTTCTCCCTTTGAGAACTCTGAACATTGGCCATATAAGAAAGGCCGCTTCCATCAAGTTTTCAACACGCCCCCTCTCCTACAAACTTCAGTACAGCAAAAATACAACGCACTGTGATGAAAAAAAATGTAATAGAATTCGTGAATGCAAACAAAGGAGAGAGAGAGAGAGAGAGAGAGAGAGAGAGAGAGAGAGAGAGAGAGAGAGACATTTCATGGCATCACGTAAAACGACGAGTTTGCAATGAGCAGTTCATGATTGTGCCAGAAGATCCGGCGATTTGTAACACACTCTATACTACGATATGCTACGATATGCTACGATATGCTAAGACACGGCAGACAGCGCGTCGTCCAATCAGAGATTACACGTTTCTGTTGTTGTTTTTTGCGTTTACGAAAGAGCCCTCGCGAAGCGCTTTCCCGCGCGCCGAGCGGTTTTCAAGTCCAGTGAAGTCGGCTCGCGCCAGCTCTCGTCCTCACCGCGCTGCGCCGTTTTAGTGGGGGAGGGGGAGATGCTTTCTCTTGGGAAGAAGCCCAAGAGAACAGAGGAGCCGGCGAGACCTTAGCGCGAACGGTAGCCGCGTAAAAAGGGGCGGGGCAGTACCCCGCGACGAACAGCTCGAGGGAGAAGTGAGAGAGAGAGAGAGTGCGGCGCTGGTGCTGGAAAGCCTGGTGCTGCGGTCGCGAGCGCCATCTGCCGCGTATTTGAACTGGAGCGCGCGCGCACACACACACGCACACAAGCTCGCGCTCCCAAACGCAACCACGCACTCCACCGAGAGGGGGGGGGGGGGGGAAGCGCAAACAGAAGTGCCGCATTCTTTCGCGGAAAAAAAGCGACAGCAGTAGCAGCACGCAAGGCCGGCAAGCCCAGCGGACGACTGTTTCTCGCAGTTTTATTTACGGCAAGTTCCAATCGCGGGCAGCAGCAACCAAACAGAGCACCGCCGAGGCGAGTCGCGCGTTGTTGTCAATCTTGCGCGCCGCTAGACAAACGACGCTATACGTCAGTAACACCCCCCCCCCCCTCACATTCCCGTGCCCCGAGCCGGCCCTGGAACAATCGCTCGCGTTCCTTTTCTGTGTGCGCGCAAACTGGTTTCTTTTCGCCCCCTCTCGGCCCTAAAGTTCGTAATTTGTATACACTCTCTCAAAAAGAAAAAAATACAGAGACAAGAAAGAATTAAAAAAAGAAAACGGACCGAGTGGGGCAAGGGCTGCTAGAGGTCCCTGGCCAACTCGAACGGTTCCCGGAGGCCACGCACGTTCGGCACGCCGTTAGCGGCGAACAACTACTCGTCGACTTTCTGCAGCAAAACGGAAGAGAAGGAAAGCTGCGCTCCGCGTGCGAAGGCGCGGTGGGGGAGGGGGCTGCACTGAACGACGCGTGTCCCTCTTGAGCCCTTCAGCGCGCGGTGGCCTCGAAATGCCCAGAAAGTTTCACGGAATCAATGAGCGCGCGTGGCAGCGCCTTCGTAATTTCATTGGCGTCCTTCTATATGCAGGATGTTTCAGCGAACAGTTTCGAAAATTCTTACATGTTTGCCTGTGGCACATCGCACAATTCTAGATCATGAGTGGTTTACTCGAAGCGGCACACACACGAAGAAATGAATAGGTGACTAATTAATAAAAGTTCACTAATTAAGTTTCCCACTATTTACGTTGTGGCTCGTATTGCAATTTACAAATTCTAGCCGCGGAGTTCACAAGGCGGATCCACTTCGAACGAATTCTCAGGGTGACACCAGTTTCGAGATATCAATTCCCGAACTTTGCGGAGAAATGCATAGCGTTCACTTACTTTTGTGCTTCACTGCATAAAACGACGCTTTGTTAAGAGTAGGCCAGCTCATATATACCAACAGGCGAATTGACGAGCATACAGCATAAAATAAACGCGCAAGCAGAAAGAGACACCCCTTCCATTAGTGCTAAAATAATACAATAGTACCGAGCGTGCAAATATTGCCATGGCAAAAGCGTTACCTGGGAAATGATTTGAAGAGCGGTCTTCTGCAGAATTTAATTTTCCTTACTCGGAAACAATATTCTTTTATAAAATAATACCTATATAAAAAAATAGAACTCGACCTGTTTTTTTTTTTATTTTCTTTGCTAAGGTATACTAACAGCCAGCCCTTTGCATACGTCACTTCAGTATGGGCACAGAATGCCTCGGACCATGCAATGCGTAACGTTGGCGTGTGCTCGAAGGCCCCAATTTGGTGCTTTAATGAGCGGGCCCGAGTCCAGTCTGGCGCCGTGGCTACAAGCCTGGGCTCGGCCCGGGCCTGCGACCGCATGCCGGGCCGGGTCCCCCTAAAAACGCTTAGGACGGCCCGGATAGGGCCCGTGCAGTGCTCTAGTGTAGCGTCCCCGTGTCCGAACGCCCCCATTTTTTTCTTTTTCGCCTGCTGCAGCCTGTCCACCCACCCTATTGGTAACAAAATGGCTTGTGGAAGGGTACTTGCACACGTTCAAAAAAATAAAAAAGAGAAGAGAAGGAAAAGACCTGGCTACAGCCCTGCTTCGAGGTCAGACAGCTATATAACCGAATTGGGGAGTGCGGCGTGGACGGGCCACGCAAAACAAATGCTATCGCATCCAAGCCCTGCCCGATACCGAATGGCGATTCGCCTTTGAGGAATCGGGCCGCTCCGATTGGCCATCGCGCTATCGCCCTAGCCGGCTGTGCGCGCGGGCCTCGACTACACATAGAACTACTGCAGTTAATACATCGACTGGGACAGCTCGGGAAAGGAATGCCGCGGGGCAGCCGCGGGGATGTCGGAAAAAGGCGCTGGCATTATGGTGCCCCAGGAAGAAGAGCAGCTGCCGGGGCTTCTATACGGCAGCCGATCCTCTGCGCATCGCATGCCGTGCGGTTGACAAACACAAACACACACACCAACGTCAGCGCCTCTCGAAAGAAAGCATCGCGGCCGCGCTCTTTCGAAGAGCAGCTCGGCGGCGCAATCAACCTAGCGCACAGGGTCGCCGATCGCCTCGAACTCATTAGTGTTTTTCATCGCCGGGCCGCCAAAAAGGGATTGATTTTGTTCTCTGGCTTTGCTTTTTTTTTCTTCTATCGTTTTTCCAGCTCCTGCCTGCCCTTAGCGTCTACGGAGATTTTTCTTCCGCCTGGGGACAAGCAAACAGTCGCTGCGAGAACTAGAAAGGAAGCAACGAGGTGCCATTTGTTCCAGGCTCGTTTTCTTCGCGTTTGCTTGTTTCTTCATCGTCGTCCCCCCGTGCCGCGCCAAAGCGAGATGAGAGGAACCCGAGCGCTCGCGCCGCCACCGAAAAAAAAGAAAAAGGGCTCTATCTCTCAAACCGCATTCTTTTGCCGCGCCGATGCGCGTAACATGCGCTCTCCTCGTCGCTACACACACACAAGAGCCAGAGTGGCAGCGGACAAGTTGCCGCGGCGGTGGCCCACTTGGAGCGACTAGAGTGCGCGCCTAAAGAAAGAAAACCAAACAAATCGCCAACGGAATAAAAACAAGGAGCAAAGGAAAGGAGGAAGGTGGCAGAGAGAGAAAGAAAGCGCGTGTGTATCGGGTCCGTTGTTGGGTGAAACAAATGCGTCCCCCGCGAAGCCGCCTCGGAGGAGAGTGAAAAATAGTCCCGGTTGTCTCTCCGGGAAACTCCATAAATCGTGAAGGTGCGCGTGCGCGCCCACACACACACACACACACACAAACACACACACACACACACACACACACACACACACACACACACGCATTCATGCGCCCTCCCTCCATTTCTCACTCGCGTTCTCCACCTCCTCTCCCGTGCACTGCAGCAGCAGCTGCCGCCAGAAAAAGACGGGTTCGCCCCAACGCGAGCTTTGAGTGAGCGACGCGAGACCGCTACCGATGCACCACCGTTCGAGCGCTTTCCCTTGCGAGATTGCTGCAGCGACTAAGAAAGAAAGAAACAAAGAAGGAAATAAATAAAGAACGAACGAAAGCAAACTTGTGATCTAAAATCGGCATGGGGAAACGTGTGCCAACACAAGATGCAACTTCCCTCCCGTCGCCGTTAAAGGGCCCGTCACCAGGCCTGGCCGTATTGAGCTGACAAGCGCATAGCATGACATGTGCGCTAACGATCCTGTCTGCTAAGTAGCACGTCCCTACGTGCCGCAGAAAGAGCTTAAATTTCAAACCGAACGCCGTTCGCCCTTTTCCTCGCGGGCGCTGTCCTCCCAGCCGGAGCGTCGACGTCAATCGAAGAAGCGGAAGTTCGGTTCGACACAGTCGCACTGCGGCTCTCTAGCACTTTTTTTTCTTTTTCGATGTTTTGTCAACCAGAATTGTCGAAGACGTCGGACCACTCGCCAAGATACCTTCCCTACCGGATGTCGGGGGGACCTTCGCCTCCCGCCGCTTCGACAGGAGCCTGCAGAAGAGCCCGATCTGGTTGCAGAGAGAGCTCCGTCATTACACTACGGCTGACCTGACACTGGACCAGAGGCAACCGACTGACTCTGAGAGCAACGGTGAATGTAAACGATATCTGGCTAAAGAAACAGACGACGCGTCTGCGTTTATTGAGGATTGTGATATAGTTGGCATCACAGATCTGGACGATGAAGACTTGAGGCTTGTGCGTCACCACAAAGAGAGGACCGTCGGAATTCCAGTGATAACTGCACCTGTCACACAAGTATCTGACCCGAAAAAAGTAAAATCCCCCTTGCTCTGTCTACGGACATTGAAGATATTTTTGGCGCGCATCGCAGTTAGGAGCCGATTTACTGCTCAAGTGGCGCTGCTTCTAGACGTCCAGACAGAAGAGCACGTCTCAGTTGCAAGTAAGTCTCAAGGATTGCAATCTCAGCATGAGTGCCCAATTCTTATCCGTAAAACACTTGTTTTATTAGAGGATCGATTGCCAAAGAAGTGGTACACTGACGAGGAACTGTTGGACTACCTAAAACCACCAAGGGTTTATCGTGCAAGGAGAGTCACGCGACGCGCACGAAGTTATGAACCCGAATGCGAGTCCATACGAACCAACACCATGGTTCTGACGTTCATTCTAAACACAGACCTAACAGAGAAGATAAACTTTGGGTTCACAAGACATGAGACCATTGACTACGTTGAGGCACCACCTCGGTGCTTCAAGTGTCAGTGCTATGGACACGTGGCCAAGTACTGCCGTGAGGAGCAGCGGTGAAAGAGATGCGGAGGAGGAGGAGGAAACGACTTTATTTAAGAGAATTTTCAGGGCTTTGTAGGTGGCCGCTTGTTTTCGGCGACCTCGTCTGCCCAGGCAATGATTGCTTTTTGCATTTTTAACGTGAAAGCGTTAAGAGCCCCGTGCCGCAGAAAATCAGCGTCGGACGTCGCTACGACAAAAAGAATTTCGAACCAAATGTTAAACCACGCATACTCAACCACTCTTCTACCACCAAAGTTGCTCACGCCTTGTCTTTCATTATTTACAAAGCTACTTCTAGTAATCTTGAGAACGGCAGCCCACAAACAAATGTAATGAAAAAAAAAAACGACAGCGCATACCTTTTATGTTAGTTATTCTGAGACTGAAATATTAAATATGCGAAACAATAACATGAGATCGGCCCACGCAAGAGGCCGCGTTTCTACCAGAAAGCTTACCTTCATGCATAGCATTCGCCGCAAGCGTTTCCCGGTAAACGTTACGGTTACATAAGCTGCAGTTGCCGGGAAGCATGAAAAGCAGTCAGGGGTCTTTGAATGCTATCGCGTTCCACTCTTAAATTTTTTCTTCGGGGGACCGTATGAGGGCCTCCCATGTCGTTTCTGAGGGAGCTGGCAGCTAGAAGCTCCCTGGGTGGGGGCAAGGCCCTCACATTCTCAGAGGATGTGGCCGGACCGCATGATTTCAAAACGAGGGAACTTTCGTTGTGGGAACTTTCGTTGCAGCGGGAACTTTCGTTGTGCAAATTGTAGTGGTGACCCCCCCCCTCCCTCTAGCTAGTTATAGCAAGTGCCCTACGCAGGCAGGGGCGATAAAGCGATAGAAAGCGTAGGATCAAAGGCAAAGGATTAGAAGAATAAGACGAAGAAAAATACAGGGAGTCGCAGACAGTCAGACATCACAGCAAGCTTAAAGAATATGAAAGCTCAGAAAGCTTAAAGCACAGAAAGCTTAAAGAGCACACCATGGTGCCATCGCACAGCGGACCGGCTAAATCGGTCAAATCACTGAATAGAGGACACTGCTGCGCAACCGGAACAGTGAAGTTACGTGTCTGCACTGCAGCCGTGTCTGCACTGCACGTTGCGGTGAACCAACACTACCACAGGAGGACTGTCAACAGGTGCTACGCGGCCTCTTCAATGCCCTGCGATCACACATAGAGAAGGTGCCGGCGAGCTCGATGAAGGCCACGCTAGAAGCAGTCCTGGCTCTTGAGTCGGTCATTCTCTTAGGTCTGCCTCCTCTTAAAGCACCTAGCAGCATGGACGCGGTCAGGACACAATGTTCCCCGTCTCGCCCAAAGGCGAGGCGGTGCAATGGGACTGCGGGTCTTGCGTGTCATTTACCTGTAACTTTCGCTCTTCTTACACGACATGCCTGCGCCAATATTGGCCCTGTCCGAGGCTGGCCTTCCAAGTTCCAGATCAACTGCTGGTTACGTCGCACATGGAAACCAAAGTATTCCGACGTGTCCGAATGGAAGCGTCATGCTTATGCTTACGTCGGAGGTGAAATACCACATCTCGTCCTACCAGTTCAAGACCTCTGTAGGCGTGCTTTGGGGGTCACTGCTTTAAGAGTGCGGTTCGGAAACCGAAGCCTCAACGTGGCGTCAGTATATGTGAGCTCTCGTCAGAAGGTCTCGATGGGAGAAATCGTAAGAGACCTTCGCGGCCGTTGCCCTTTTCCCCGAGGATTGTATGAGGGGACTTTGAAGCGCACCATACTGTCTGGCGTGACAAGATGATTGATGCTAGTGGAAAGCAAATTGTCAGTGCTTTAGATACTGAGGGACTCTGTGTGGCGAATGACAGACAGTCAACGTTTTTCCGACCACCGGCCTCTTACAGGCCAGTAGTTGGAAAAGCAAACTTGACATCGCACTCTGCGGACATCCTCGCACCATCAACGACGTACAGAGATAGAAGGCGCAGCGACTATATTTTTCTGTCTTCGCTAGAGTTGCTGGATTTCCAACCACCGGCCGAAGATCCTGTCCTGTGACGCATTGGAAAACGTAAAGGGACGGACTAAGCGAATCTTCTGGAGACCTGTTCGCGGATATGCTACGTGGAAAGAGGTTAGCTGCCACTGAGCTGAAGCAACCCGACCATTTCCCCGCTCCGGACTCCGAAGTTCAAAAATCTACGCGCTGCCCGTAGAAGAGGGGAACGACGGCTCATGAGGACGAAGGGCGACCCACCAATGAAGATTATATATAGCAGAATTAATGCAGTGATTCGCCGTCACATAAGGAAACCACGAAGAGATCAATGGGCAGGATTTTGTGCAAGCCTATCGCTCTTTACGCCAGTGCCAAGGATATGGTGGGTCGTTAATAACCTTGCCGGAAACTTTCGACCAAACCAGCCATTTGAAGCCCTAGCATTGATAGGCATGTCGCTTGCTCGTCTTGCGAGTGCCTTTGCTAAAGTATACTCTTTCGGCAGGTCGGCCGGAACAACCAAACCGCCTCAGCCACTATCGTCGTCTCTGATGGATGCTCCTTTCACACTGAAAGAGTTGGAACTAGCTATGAGCAGCCTCCAACGTACCTGTGCGGTGGGACCTGACCTTATCAGTAATCAGATGCTGACTAATCTACCGGTTGAGAGATGACGTGATTTGCTGAAATTTTTTAGCCAAGTGTTGGCCAGAGGGGATATCCCACTCTTATGGAAGGTAGCGGTTTATGATACCGGTTCTGAAGCCTGGAAAGAATCCTGTACCTATGGGCTTGTACAGACGGTATCGCTGGCCTCCTGTGCAGCGACGCTAATGGAGAAGATGGCGTGCACAAGACTCACTTGGTACGTCGAGCAGGGTCGGAAACTACCGTCGTGCATGACTGGGTTTCGGCAACGTCTAAGTGCTCAGGACAATGTGCTGGAGCTGCTAAGACACAGAACATTACAGTACGGATGGCCTGTCGACACTTGCTGTTTTTATGGATGTTTCCAAAGACGCGTACCAAACAGCCATCATCAGCCAGTTAAGTTCTAGGCGTCAGGGGTCATTTCTTGCACTTCATACATACGTTTCTCAATGATCGCCGCATCAGAGTTCGTCTTGGCGATATGAAATAGGTATATTTCGCGGTATAAAATAGGGGAATGTTTTATCTCCCTTGTTATGTAGCATCGCAATGGATAGTCTCCCAAGAACACTAAACCATTGAACACCAGTGAAGATGCCTATATATGCCGTGATATCTGCATATGGGTCTCCGGCTACGTACCAGCATCGTCGCCTAGCACGAATAGCCCAGGGAGCAGTAAATGTCTTCCAGGGCTAGTTGGCAACGCTTGGCTTATCGCTATCGGCAGGGAAATCCTCATTCATACTATTTGCTAAAATTAAAAGAACATTTTGATGCTTGAAGCATCAAAATTTGGACGGATGCAAGATTCGACAAGTCACCTCGGCATTACCATGGACCACAGGCTACTCTGGCACCGCGCTGTTGGCCACATTGTGGCGTCATCATCACAGAGGCTACATGTGCTCAAGCGAGTCGCTGGCTTAATTACGCTGGGGCAACCACTCGACGTCGATGCAACGGCTACGAACAGCGTTGGTTAACAGTCGGATCCTATACCAGCTACCTCCTATGTCGCTCTCAGACAGTCAAGACGAGCGCTTAGAAGTCACACACATAAATGGTATTTCTGTGCTTGGGAGTCCCTGAGGCGGCCTCGAACAAGAAAGTGCTCTACGAAGCTAAGTCACGCCCTCTGCGATTTCGGGCATCCCAGACTCTCATGACCCAACTACTACTGCGTTTGACTGAGTCTTCACCCGGCAAAGCCCTCTGAAGATATATAGGTAACAGGACGTGCTCACATTTTTATGCAGCACTCAACACGCTTCGCATCTTTGGATTGCGATGCTCGAGACAGAGGGAAACGGTAGACCCGCCCTGGACACGCGAAGGTATCACATGCAACTTAGGTGTACCAAGATTGCAATCAAAGAGCTGCATTTCATCTGCAGAAGCCAAGTCTCTATAGTCCTGAAACATTCGAACACGACTTACCCGAATCAACAACAATGTACACAGATGGATCTGTCAAAGTAGACGAAGATCACTGTGGAGCTGCATTCTATATTCCCTCTCTGAGGTATGGGTGGTCCGGCCGTGTGGACTGTATAGCCTATAGTCGACAGTTGTCAAAGGCGTGGTAATAGCTGTTGCTCTGCACAAACTAAAAGACTTTGTCTCCATAGAACGCGGCTGTCCTAACGGACTCAAAGGCCGCGTTGCAACAACTCTACTGTGGTCCTTCCATCATGCGCCCTACCGTCTATCAACTACCCGGACAAGTACGTAGCCCTCGTGAAAGAACTCGGCAACAAAGGCTTCGCAGTAAAGTTTCAGTGGATTCCCTCCCACATTGGTATCGCTGGCAACGAAAAAGCTGATGCACTTGCATACGCAGCGCTCCATCATACTCCCTAAGTCAATTTTCCAAAGAGTAACCAAATTAAAGAATCTGACATTCGAAATCACTTTGGGTCACTTTGGATTCCACTGCACATGCCATGCGTAACCAAGAGATTTCGTCGAGAGGAAGCCTCACTTCTATATGGAATAAGGGCAGGATCTGCTAGTACACCAGCATAGTTATTTAAGACGGAAGGTGGGGGGGGGGGGGTCAATTCTCCGAACTGCACGGCATGCGACGAGACAGGAGACTGAACACTTTCTGTGGTCGTGCCCGAAATTTCAAGATGAAAGGGACGCTCTCCTGTCGAATATGCAATAGAAAAGAACCTTCTGCATGCGTGCCTGCAACATCTTGTGTTCCCCGAAGAATCAGTTATAGCCCACGAAGAAGCTTCCTCTCCATATGGCATTCTTAAGAGAGACTGGTTTGTTCGACATGTAGTGAAACGCCGCAGTCATGTTGTAAGGGACGCTCGGTTGGAGCAATTGCCGGCCTTGATCGCCGGGCTAAACCCGCCTGTTGCTACAGCCCAACACCATGCACCATGCACCGTCACCACCATCGACGTCAATCGCGCCTACGTTACATGGTAGCGCTGTGACGTCAAACGTATACTGACAGGTGACTTCGAGAATTATCCAATGTAATGTCAGTTATTTGTTTGATCTGTTGCTTCAATAGACGAATTAAAGTTTAGAGAAAGAATAAAACATCTAAACCGAATGTCTGCGTGCTTTTCTTCTACTTCGTAGCGAGCAAGAGAGATTTACTTTCGTTTCGGCTGCTCGTTCCCAGGTAGTGCAGGAGCGAGAGCCGTGAACGAAACTACAGATATGCATTTTCTACCGTGTTCATGCGCGACGATCATGCGGTTTCATCCCCTCACGCCTGCCTGCCTTAGTGCTCGTGATTGTGGCACTGACTTATACCGATAACCAGGTGTTCTCGTGCAGAGCGTGTCAGGATTGGGGGCTCAATCCCATCGCTCGTGATCCGTTGATCAAGATTGGAGTCGGGCATGAATTAGAAGGTAGCTGGCCCGTGCCGTCGTCCAACTTATCCACGCTGAGGACGTTGATGAAGAGAAGTACTGCTTCTCATCGATAACGAGGAATATGGGTTTATTTACTGTATTTACATGCAGTTCATCAGTCTAGCATGACTGCGTAAGAAAGTGTCTCAGTCTAACACGACTGCTTGAGAGAGTGTCTCAGTTCAACATAACTGCTTAAGAAAAATGTGTCGATCGTCCGCACAGCAGCCGTTTATAAACACTCGGTCCTCCCCCGATTCCAGGGTGGCGGAAACGTTCGTCCAGTCATCGTAAACACGCCGCCTCTCCGCGGGACGGTTTACACACACACACGCACGCACACACGCACACGCACGCACACAGGTGCACGGTCCGGAGCCGACGTCAGAGGGACTTCGTAGAACTCGAAGCTGACCCGGGTAGCGCGCCCGCGTGGCCATTGTCTTGCGTCTTGGTCGGCGCATGGGAAGGGGTCTCCGACGAGGTTCCCGCGGCAACCCCCCCCCCCACCCCCACTCATAGCAGATCAGGTCCGCGTTGGTGGGTTCGGTAACAATAGATGGCCCGCCGAACTCATTCAGTCACAATGGCGACGAGGCTAGAGCGTAACGGTGGCGTTTCTTGAAAGTTGACGCCGCCATCGTCGCAACTAGCTGGCAACACTTGCACCTCAGCTCGGCCGTTCTTAACAAGCGCGCAATATCGTCCGCTGCGCGGAGACCAGACAAACGCAACAGCTCGCGCGCGAGATCGTCACCGGAAGTGCGCCCATCGGCAAGAACGCGAGAGAGAGAGAGAGAAAAAAAAAGGAAGTTGGCGCCCGTGACGTATTCGTCACGCGATACTCCGGCTCCGGTACGGGAGAACGCAGGAAAGGAATTTCCCTTGCGGAGGCTAGGCGGAGCAAGTGGTGAGAGTGTCTGTGTTGGCGGTGACGCTCGCCTCCTGAAATCAAGAGTTCGGGGCATTTCAAATATTTCAATCTCTGCTATTAATCAGCTAATTTGAAAAAGAAGAATTCGTGCGGCAGAACACTCCTAAGAGGGCACAAAACAACTTCGAGCGTAAATCAAAATTTGCTATGTGTCCAGGAGAGGGGCCCTTTGCCATATACGCACTGTGGCGTACAATACAG
Source organism: Dermacentor variabilis (assembly GCF_050947875.1). Taxonomy (NCBI): domain Eukaryota; kingdom Metazoa; phylum Arthropoda; class Arachnida; order Ixodida; family Ixodidae; genus Dermacentor; species Dermacentor variabilis. The sequence goes on from NC_134572.1 coordinate 144,585,130, forward strand.
TATGACGACGAACACGCAAATTTCCATCGGCAGCATCGGGGAGCTTCAGCATGTCGCTACCACTCTACCGTCGAAGTCTCCGCAACCTGCCAGCTATGGGCGCGTTATGGCTAATAATGCGCGGCGTGTGGCTTAGCCACAGCACCTGAAACATGTCACAGCGGTGGCCGGTATGCTATCCCCATTCACCTCAAGTTTCGCACGAAGATAACAGTGAGTTGAATTGAATTCTGGGGTTTTACGTGCCAAAACCGCAATTTGATTACGAGGTGCGCCGTAGTGGGGGACTCCGGATTAATTTTGACCACCAGGGGACCCCCATGCAGGATAACAAGTGTTCAACGGGAAGGCTGTCTGGTAAACATTTACGGGCTAGGTGCTAACTCATACGTAGGAAAAGATTTTAAAAAATCGCGCCGAAACTCCTCTAGTAGTTGTCTAAGTACGCGTAAGCATTGTGCCACTTGCTCATCTCCACAAAGCCCGGTGTCATTATCAACGTTATGGAACTTGATCCGACCAGCATAAACCCTTAAACGGACCCTGAGACGATTTTGACGATTTTCCACAAACGTACTGAGTCGTTAGAGTAGGTCCTTCTGATCATTAATTGGCGCATCTAAGTGCTCTGCGTAAAGCGTGTAATTTATTATGAGGTTTTAAAAATGCACATCGCTGCCGATCGCAGCACACTGCGCGGCGGAATTTTAAGCCGCCCCTACCCATATGACGCAAATCACCCATGTGACGTCAGTGGGGCGAGCTACCCGATTGGCTGACCAGGGCGCGTGATCGAGAATTTTTCCAACTTTATGGTAAACAAATGATGTTCGTAATAGTTGAAATGTTAGTTAATTTGTTTTTATAAAAAGAAAGTAACAGGAAGGGAACGCACAAGAACAATTTTTCTGTACACTTAAGCACTTCCGGCACACGGCAAGTGTCGTCTGCTTGTGTTACAACGTGCTCCGTCTTTGACGAGAGCTCCGCCGTCAGTATCGGTCTGTCTTTTCGCGAGCAGTATGATTCGACCTTGTTGCGTTGTGGACTGCAAACCTAGCGACTGGCACTATGTCAAGCTGCGACATCGTGTCCCTCTGCAAGCCAGTAGACGAGCGGACTGGCTGCAGCGCATCGGACTGCCGCTATCCGATCGGCGCCAGGATTTGCGCGATTGCGGCCGTCACTTTACACTGGAAGATTACTGACGCAATAGCGCTTCGCGAGTCCAGTATTAGAGAGTTTTCGCCCAGCGGGTTTACGGCCAGCGGAGCGGAGCGGGCGAGCGGAGACACGACTGCGCATGCGCACAACGCTGAGGCGGCCAGCGGTTTTACGGAGCAGCGTTTACGCCCGCTGGAAAGCACTCCCCAGCGGAGGGTATAGGCCTCGTGACCGTTTTTTCGTAGGCGCCGCCATATTGTGAGCTCAGTGGCGCCGCCTATGAGCAGCGCCATACTGGATTGGGTGAAAGCGGTCTTTTGCATGGCAGGTATACGCTCGGCGGTCGGTTCTGTCGTTTGTTTTCGCGGTCGTGCGCTCTGTTTAGTATGACTTGCGTATCCTACGTGGTAAACGGTTCTGTGAGACGTGCTGAAATGGTTTAAGGCGTTATGGCCGGAATTTCTGCTTGCGTTGAGGTGGACGGAACACGCAGCGCGATGTGTGCGCGCATATTTGAGCCTACAATCAGCCTCGGAGATCAATTGTGTATTTCTGAATGTTCTAGTCATTAATGTGACCTTATTGCAGTATTATCCTCTAATTCTAAGCTGCGGTTTAGGAGCCATGAAACACGCGACGATCGTAACAGCGTGGGTACCGTTCTGCTACGATAGGAGCTGTGATGTTATTGGCCTCGAGCTCCACCACTGGAAAAGCTGGCGCCACCGTCGGCGTGACGTGCTAGGAGGGATCACGTGGACATAGCGGCCGCGTCGGCTGCTTCGGGCGCGCCGAAGCGAGCTGAAAACGCTGCGCTGCGGTCCTCATTTATTGGCGAGATTTTCCCGCTTCGAGGGTCTCCTTTACAACGCTTGAAAGCACTACAATAGGTAGTGGCTGCCTTTGAAGGCGCACAACATGGTAGGCTACTGCTCGGTGCCGCAATGCCGGACGCACGCAACGGAGCACGGTGTCAGCATGGTGTCAGCCTTATTCACACGTAGCCGCAGGACAAGAAGCTGTGTGAAGCTTGGCTCGCGAAACATAAAACCGGCAAACAGTCATCGGCTACAACTCGGGTATGCAGCAAGCACAGACGCGAGGAAGATTTCTGCTACGGCGCCCGGTCTGCGATGTTCTGAAAACGCGCACTGAGACGCTCGCCCCAGTCCGCTGCCCGACTAATGTCATGACGGTTTGGTCTATGAACTTGTCGATGCTATAGAAACTGGCAAGTTCAGTGGAGTGGAAGGGCAGCGGTAAGAAGCACATTTAAAAAAAAGCATGGCATATGGTCATATTTGTGTTATGAATTAATGCACTGGATTACAAAAAAGGAGCAGCGGGGAATTGCACGCTGAGAACACCGATAAACATACAGTGTGACGCAACTCGAGAAATAGTATTGAAAGGCCAAAGAATTTAGAAGAAAAAAAATAGATTGACTCGTCACGACGGCACATCACAGTCCCCGTAGGCGTCGAAGTCTCTACGATGAAATTATTTTTGAACAGCTCTGATAGTGCCCACGCAACAATGGTTGCTTGTATACTGGCAAATGCTCATATTCTGCGGCCTAAAGTTCATGGCATGGTGCGAAAACGCGCGCGCGGAGAAAGCGAAACAGTGCTCGGACAAGCATGCAGACGCGCAGTCGGTCGCTGCGAATCTGCGCGATCGCTGCATTGAGGCTTCATTCTATTACGCTCCATTTAGTTATAAAAACACTATAAGAACATATTTCAGATAGTTTTCTCTGAGCGTTTACCTACCTTTCACGCAAGAAGCCGGTTCGGGAGACTCCATCGCGGCGACCGCGCACAGTGGCGTTCACTGTACGTATTCGATAAAGAGATAGCGTCTGTAAAAGATTGTGTGCTTTCAGTTTGCCCAAGATTATTATTTAGACAGTAAGAAACTTCTCTCGTTTCGAAAGTACTTACAGATATGTCCGGGAGAGCTCGCGCGTGGTGTTTTCAGTGAGCGCTGACAGCAAAACCTATGAGGAGCGCGCCACGTGATCCCTCATACTACGCCAGCGAGGCGCTTCCGATAGATGGCGACTCCGTAACTCCTCGCCGCCAATACTTTGACAAGCGTTCAAACTGTTCGCTGCAGGTTACATTGCGTGACTACTTGGTTCGATGGATGAGGTTTTTGCCCCTGAATAAAATAGTTTTGGCAAGTAATAGCAGCATACCTTACAGTCTGAATAAGGCTTGTCCAGCAAAGGGACTGTTTACGAACTGCGCGAGCGTCCTAAGCAGTGGTAGGTGCTGGATTACATATATCTGTGTTCTATATGCCGCATGGTCCAAGCATATGGCATCAGCGGTTATATATTTATAAACGTTGTGCGGCGTGACTATGCGAGGTCCTATTGCGGCGTTAGCCTGTTTTCTCTTGCTCTTTAAAGATGATAACCGATTTTTTTTTTTCGGTTGTGTTCGTTCCCTTCTCTACGACGCACTCACACGTATTACGGAAATTTTGTCCTCAAAAATAGGCATCGCATTCTTTTTATGCGATCCCTCTCATATATTATGGCTGTATGCAGGCCAAAAAGGCAATGCCGAAGCGCAAAGCTTACATATGTATCGTGCTGGTTCACCAACCGCAGTGATCGCTGTGCTGAGCAGCGCCATCGGCCTCATGCAGGAAGTCTAGCGTAGACATATGGTAATTTGAAGCCTACTAGACTTGAAATGCGCGAAAACAATGCCGGCGCACCACAAATATTTGATAGCGCCTGCCGCTTAGATGTTTCGTGGTTGCCTTGGCCGTGCACGAGCATGCGCTCTTATGCTTTATGTTTTACTCCCTACGCCAAGCGATCAGATATTGAGCAGATTTACCATTTCATGCTGCTAATAAAGAGACACCGGTTTTCTTTGCTGAGTTAAAACCGATATGAGCAAAATAGTTCACAACACATACACACACCGCGACTGATAATGTGCGTACACCGCGGCTGATAAAACGCGTCACATTTTCGCGCCCCCAAAAGATATTTCCGCCTATTGTAGTTACCGATGCCCCGAAAGGCTTCCCTGACGACCTTATATGAATGGACACGGCGTAAATTTCACAGAGTACGATCTAAAACATCAAGAAATCGTTCCGCAGCACGCGACAGCAATACTTTCCAAGTTGCGCCGCGCCGGATCGCCCAAGCCAGAGAGGAGGAAAGGCTCTCCGCGCGCCCTATCCTCCTCGCCCGATGAAACGGTCTATAGAGGCGCCACTGATAGCCACCTAGCGGGCGCTTCCAACAATACGCGCGGGAGCAGTAGCAGACGACAACGCTTTGCAGCAAGGGTGACTGAAGTTCGCGGCTGCGATTTGTCCTTTGTTCGGGCGCCAGACTGCTTCTTCTGCGGCGACAGCTGTAGGGAAGACGCAGACCTCTGTGGGAGCGGGTATGAACAAGCTGTTACCGGTGTTTGGGGAAACATGGTCCACATACGCGCCAGGTGCGTCCCGCAGACAAACGCCATGAAGACCATTTACATGAAGCGGAGCTCATGTAAACTAGCCGACAAATTTTGTTGACTAATGCGATCTCTCGACCGTGTTTCTTTTTTACTTCTACCCTTGCCGTAATGCTGCTTCTGTACCTCAATAATAAGCACCCGTCGTTAGTGCCGACTTAGATAACAAATCCGCACAGTGCGATGTCTGCATATGCCGTTGTGATTTTTCTGCCCATGAATACATGTGACGCCGCCGAATAAGTGTAGTGAAAGTCGCCTGAAGAAGAATAATTGCGAATTTATTGATAGAAACGCGTACACTATAGTCAACGAAGCCACCAAACGCACGGGTTAATAAAAGCGCGTGTTAGCGCTGTACCGCCGATGAACTGCCGTTCGCGCTGCAGTTTTTGCAATTTTAAATTCCCTAAGGGAGCTGCTTGGAAACGTACAAAGTTATAGTCTAACGTTGCAGCACTTTTTTTAAATGTTACTAGAGAGAGGTGCCACATGATATATTTAAAGGCAGAGCAGCGCCAGTCAAATTAGATACAGCGCTGGCGGCAAGGCCGGGTTTAGTCCTTTGCGGCGTAAGCATAATAAGAAATAATTCAGTTGAGTACAAAATTCACTTGCATGAAGCGACTACGTTGTGAAACAAACAAATCACTCGGCGTGTTAAGTCTGCTCAGACAGCATCAAGGTGTGATGACTTACCAAACGTGACGCGAACTATTCAGCGAAAAATGGATCAGCGAAAAATGGAACAAAATACCATATGCAGCAACTATTAGCAATTCTCGCCCTGAACTACCTATTTTCTAAGCACATTTCCCAAAAAACCACGATATCTAAGATGCCCTCGGGCGAAATGAATAAAGCTGTTAAGGAAGCACTTGCTTGGTGTCATTCCGATAAGACACAGCGTGATTTATACCCTTTACAAACGAGGCAGGGTGAAAACCTCGCAGCTCAAAAGAATCAAGAGTTATGCATGAAGCAACTAGCAACAGTTAAACATGTGCGAAGCCACGCATAAAATAGATGTAAAAACATGAAGTGCGCGACAGCTGGTGCGAGGATTTACCGGGCCACATAAAACTAACAATTTCAGTTCTTGCAAACTTCTGTAGCTTTAACATACAACACAATGCGCTCATACAGTCGTGCTGCCTAGCTAGCCCAACGCGGTAAAGAGAGAGAGAGAGAGAGAGGAAAGGGGAAAGGCAGGGAGGTTAACCAGAGAAAAAGATCCGGTTGGCTACCCTACACTGGGGAGAGAGGGGAGGGGGAGGTAAAGTGGTAACAAAGTAGAGATAAGGAAAGGAAGGAGCCTAGACGCACAGTCACCATCGGTCACTGGCACCGAATACTGTCATCGCACAGCACAGTGACACTTGCCACACTATCAACATTTGTTCAGGCTACAGCCGCCTGTCCAATCCTGTCGCCCTCAAAAGTCTTTCGATTACCGAATTGGATGGGCCGACGACGCCACGTGTGAGGACTGTGGTAACGAGGAGACTTTTCAACACCTTCTTTGTGACTGTCCTCGATATAATTTACAGAGACAATCACTCGCAACCGCGATAGCGCGCTTTGAACGCGGTAAAGAAGCGGAAAACAATATAAGCGGCAAACGGCATTCCGAACTTTAGCGAAATGCCTTTAAACCACATGCTGCACTGCAGAAGGACTTCGTCGCTTACGCGTCTAACTACAATCGAGTAAAAAAATAATAATAAAAAAGCAAAAAAACCGAAGCGACGAAGGAAAGGATGAGAACAAGAAATTTCGCGCCGAAGCGACGATCCATTGCCACCGTTGCTCCTGCTGATGAGGCTTTGCGGGGAATAATTAGAACCCTATCGCCGGCACGTTTTCGCCGGTATTTGAGCCCCCCACCCTGCAACAATTCTTCTTCGACATTCTTCGGAAGCTTTGGCCATCCCACACATGCGAAGGGTGTTGCCTATTTTGCTCTCAAAACACAAATAAGACGGAGAAGCACTATCAGCGACGCAACAAACTACGGCGTGCTACGGCACGCGGCTCGCTCCTCTCCCGTGCGTTCCGCGCAAGGCCGCCACCAGTAGCGCGGCCATCGGCGTGCACGCAACCTATACGCAGCGCGCGAGCGTGCGTAAGCGCGCGCGGGCGTGTATGGGAAATGCAAGATGGCAGCCGCGAACATGAACCCCGCAGCATAGTTTCCTACAAGGAAACTCTATGCCCCGCAGTTCTGCATCGACGACGGCGACTGCGGCGCTGACCCGTACATTAGTACTCAGTATATTAATAACAAATAATGTACTGAGAACATGTAATATATCCTTATTCAACATTTCTTGCATTATAAAAGCAAGCGTAATTCAAATTCATTTCTCAGTAACTCCTATTCGGACCACTAGGTGGGGAAGCAGAGCGCCCCGCTCGAGCGGGTGAGTGATCCGCCGGGCTAAAATTCTTTTTTCGCGAGCCGCTCCGCTGGCGCAACGGTGGAGACCGCGAGCGGAGCGAAACGTAAACCCGCTGAGCTAAAACTCTCTATTATGGTAAACGCACGCACAAAGGGACAGGCCGCGCCTGGCCGTGTCCCCTTGCGTGTGGTTTCGTGGGATGAACAGAAGCGCAAATGTGAATTGTCTGCACGGTGCAGCCACCTGGTGGCACAGAGCTCAACCAGACACAGTAGCAGTAACAAAATGTACTCTTCTTTGCTGCTGGTGTAAATGTTTTGCAGGCATGTAATCGTTAACACGTCGTTTTTGTAACTGTTTAAAATGTTTTACACTTCGTTAGGGCAATATTAGCTCTTTCTTTGTCTGGTTAAGCTCTGCGCCAACGGGTGGCTGGACCGTGGAGACCGATCAGTCAGCTCACGTACGTCTACGCTAATGTTCCTTCATCAGCTTGAGTTTATGCTTCCACCGTTCAGTCGAAACGTTCCGCCAGTGTGTGGTTAACGGAATACCAGACACGTTCGGCGCTGCGACAGAATGCTCGCAACGCGCGCTGCTTCGATAGCTCTCGCTTGCGGTCGACGGCCAAGCGGCTAGCGGAGAGGTTTCGCGCGGGCGGGGGCGGGCTCCAAAACAAACGGAAGTGGAAGATGTGACGTCGCATCGTGACGCAGAACCAGTGAAGGCGGAGCTTAGCTCCGATGGCTCGGCGAACGAGTTGAGGAGGAAAAGCATGGCTAGGGAGGAGGGTAACCTGTAATCGCTTGTAGCTACATTAATACTTTACACTTCACTTAAATTCTGGTGCGAATTTTCTACTTAAATTGTACCCTACGCGTCTACAAAATTTGTCCGAACCGTTTCAGGGGCCTTTTAACCATCGGTCGTTCGCTTATTATGTTCGATAGCGAACGTGATAATGCACGTTTAATTAAGATAGACTTCATTACGGCACTCGAACCCACTACCATTGGAGTTGGGGTGAATTACCCGCAGTTAATTAAAACATAGTTAATTAAGGCACTCGAACTAACGACCTTTGGTGCGAGTCGAACCTTTGATGATAATTAAGGTGAACTAAGGTTAATTTAGCGAAGCTGTTGCAAAACCACCACTGTCCTTGCCGAGGAGGGTATGCAGTGCTTTAGTGATGGTTCGGATGCTTGTTTTGAGATTGTTCTTTATTGAAACGTATGCTGTTATGCGTTATGCGACTGATTTCAATTAACGTATGCACTGTTCGCTTCACTTTGCTGAGCAATGTAGCCTCTGCCTTACGTGGGTATGAGCCATAGCAATTTTGCTTACGGGGGTACGAGCCGTTCAGTGCCTTACGTGACGGACACAGTTCTCACTGGCTATAGGCCTAGAAATGCTTACGCATTTTAAAGAATTGGCTGTTCGGCTTCGGTTATACACAGACATCTCCTTGTAAGTTGTGTATTGCCTCTTCTCTATTGAAACAGGCGTCATGGTGCCACCATTCGATTTAATAAAATGAATGGATGAATGAATGAATGAATGAATGAATGAATGAATGAATGAATGAATGAATTAATTAATGCTAACGGTTGTGTAGCTTATCCCGCGTGTCCTTCGTAATAACATCCCGAGCGCCTGCAACCCACGTACGGTTGTGGTTATAAGCAATAAACAGTGGGCGAACGGCCCTTGCATGCGTTTCGCAGGAAGGCGTGTCACCCCGATCAGACTTGACGACTTCACTCAACCCCCTTTTGTGAGGTTGAAGTGCCTCCGGAGACTTCCGCCCGACTTTCAGCAGCCGCCGCTAGCCACCTCGTCTTGGCCTCATCGTAATCGTTTAGTTGAGCTTGACGGTCAGGTACACAATTTCAACGTCATTTCGTGAGTTGGAAACGTCCGGAGTTCGCAAATCCCGGGTAACGGAGTGTCGAACCGTTGTCGTCGCTACTGCTGCTTTGTAGGAAATACCGTGCACCGAAACCATAGCGCCCGATCGAAGAATCTCGCAGTTTGGTCTTACAAAGAAAGAAACATAGCGGTGCGCCTGTACACGCGATAATCAAGGCCGTGAAGCCACAGTTCGATACGCTCGCTCTCGCCAAGCGTTACAGTAATCCGAGCGCAAGATCCAAATGTAGAACGCCTATGTGACGAAACACTTGTTAGCGACACTTGCTGCCTTGATGTCATGGCAGACCACGGACGTAAGTTATGCACGCTATGCACATGCAGCAAACACAGACACGAAGCTCGTGCGGGAACGAAAGTACCATGGTTGCATAGTGCCAGCCGTGGCATATACTATATGCCATGGCTGGAAGAAGGGATTCAACCGCAATGGCACTTTCCAGTACTAAGCGAAGAACAGTGCTCTCGGCGGCCTCGTAGAACAGCGAAATACAGAACAGTGCGACATGCATGTCATGGGTCCCCGCGGATCGGTGTCCGAAGCACAACGAATGAAAGGAGAGAGAGAGAGAGAAAGCGCGACGCTTCGCCCGCGGTTGTGCCACGCTCAGCTACGGTAACCGCCCTGGAGCGACTCGTCGAACGTCGTGCTTTTTCTTTTCTTTCTTTTTTTTTCCTCTCTCGCTGAACTGCGCGCGATGCCGAGATCCCACCCAGGGGGGCGGCGTGCCAAGCCCGCGCCGCCGTTCGGTGGTGTCATCAACGCGTGCAGCAGCAGCAGCAGCAGCAGCGAGACACTCCCAAATACGATGGCGCCCTCCTCCTCCTCCTCCTCCTCGCAGCGGCAAGTGGCATCGGCGCGAGCACCACCTCGGGTGTTCTCTGCCAGTTTCCTCGCGGGGACAGCGCGGAGAGATTGAGCAGCGGCGGGGGCCAGCACCAGGCGTCGTCGTCGTCCTGCGGGCGGTAAACAAAGTGGCGCTCTTCTGCTGATCGATTTCGACAAGGGCCGCGGCGGCCAGCGAGCCTCGAAGCGGCGGCGTGCCTTGGGAGTGGCCGCATCACCGCGGGCAGGCGCAGGGCGACAGCGCGGCTCGCGGGAGTGGCATTCCTCCTGGGGGGACTCGTTCCGCCCCCCCCCCCCTCGATCCTCCGCTGCTGCTGCTGCTGCTGCCCGGCGTGCGTCGAGCCGCTCGGGCTGCCGCTCGCTATGGGGACGCGCGCGGCGGGGCTCAAAAGCGCGCGCGCGCGCGAAGCTCGCTCGACGCAGAAGCAGTTCCCTTTGCGGCACCCTGGAATTACGGACGGAGGCCCTGTCCGCGCGACGTGCGCGCGGAATATTACGTGTATGTGCCGGGCGCACGTGCGCGTTTGTGCGTGCGTTACGGTGTGCGCACCGACCGGAGTGTTGTATGTATGTATGTATGTATGTATGTATGTATGTATGTATGTATGTATGTATGTATGTATGTATGTATGTATGTATGTATGTATGTATGTATTTGCGCGTGCGTGCAGTTTGTACGTGCGTGTGCCAACGCCAAACAACATTACTGCCCCAAAAGGTAATGTCCCCCTACGCTCTGTTGTGAAAAACACCCCAGTGGTCCTCTACTGTTCTTCACCGCCAGATTTATTCACCTTTCCTCTACATTCTTTAGCAGGGTAGCTACCAGGGTGGGTTGATCCAGAAATAAGGTTCTCATCAATTTTAGAAATAGACAACATTGGTTATTCTCGTGGAAATTTACATCATTGGAAAGATGAAGCTTGGCTCTATTTTTCTACATAATCGCCATCTTTTTCTACGCATTTTTTGTAGACCGTGCTCCAATTTCTGTATCCCAATGTCGCAAAACTCCGCCGCCAATCCGCTGAGGAAGCGTTTCACTTGTTCTTTGACTTCATTGTCACTCCGGAAGCGTTGGCCATTCAAATGTTCATTTAACTTGGGGAACAAGTGAATATCACTAGGCGCGAGTTATGTCTGTCAAGAAGGGTGGGTGGGGCATGATAGTCCACCCAAAGTTTGTCAAAAGTTTCTGGGTTTGACGGGAGACGTGAGGTCGGGCGTTGTCGTGAAGCAGCGTTACACCGGCTGACAGTCATCCTCGCCAGCGGTTCTGGATAGCTCGCCTGAGTTTTCTTAGTGTTGCACAATAACTGTCTGAGTTTATTGTTGTCCCACGTTCCATGAAATCGATCAGCAGTATCCCCTTACGATCCCAAAAAAACACTGGCCATGACTTCGCCAGCAGAAGGAGTTTGTTTGAACTTCTTTGCGACTGGTGACTCTGGGTGACGCCACTGTTTAGATTTTTGTTTCGTTTCGGGAGTGAAATGAAACACCCACGTTTCATCTCCCGTAACAATGGAGTCCAACAATCCTTCCTTAACTTCTTGACACTTTTGAAGAAACTGGCAAGCACAGTCAAGGCGTTTCTCCTTGTGGTCTGACGTCAATAGCCGCGGTACTCATCGAGCACAACCTTTGTGATGCCCCAATTTTTGAATCAAAGCTCTTTCCACTGTACCGTACGAAAGCCCAGGAATCTAAGCAACAAGTTCAAGGGCGGTGATCCTCCTGTTTTGAAACACTTCGCGTTGGACCATCTCGATAACCGCCTCCGAAACTGACGGTCTTCCACTCCATTCTTCATTGTGGACTTCCTTCCGACCGCCACTAACCTCTCTGCACCACTTTCGGACGTGTTGAACGGGCATACAGTTGTCGCCATACACCCCTGTCAACTGACGATGAATATCCACGGGTGGAGTCCCTTGGCGTGCAGAAACCGAATTACGGAACGAATCTCGCACTTGGCGGGATCAACAATCGGAACCTCCATATCGGACGGCTGCTGCGCGCAGCAGTGCTGCCGGATTTCACCTCGCACCTTCCCGTGTAGCTGGAGCTCCTTGGGAACTTTATTTCTGGATTAACCCTCGTACATACACCCTCACTCAACTCTGGATAAGCGAGGACGAAAGCGCGTGCGTTTGCTCCAAAGTCCAGCATCGCCGAGCAGCTTCAGGAGGAGTCGATCGACACCTTACCCGCCCCTTGCCTCTCCAAGTGGACCCAGGGGCCCTGCAGAAGCACACCGAGTCGGCCACAGCAATCGCGCGCAGCGATGCTTTCGGCTTCAGCCTCCTCTCGTACGTGCGCTACCCGATCCGCAAAAGCGGCGCCTTAACGAAAGCCACACAAACAGTCTTTCCCGTTCGTTTTTCACTCAAACAGACCGCAAATACTTTTACTGCGACAAAACACGCACGAAACCTGGCCCTGCAGGGAGTAGAAACACTGCGCACGACCCAGCCAGATGGAGCGACTGATGCCAAAACGTCGCGATGTTCTGCTCCCACGTGACCACTTTCTGCGGCATGATGACGTCACACGCACGCACCTAGTGTGAAAAAAAAAAAGCCGAAACTAAACCCGCATTCACAAAAAGCTCTTACGCCAGAACTGTTCGCGCGAGGAAAAAAGATTCCTGCCGATCTCGAGGACATTGCCACATATTTAGCGAAGGCGACCGGCCAATGGCAAATAGTACTCACGAATAAAATGTTTCGTGAATTCGGTCCTGAATAGTCCGCACGACAGTTATTATAATAAATACCGCTTTCCGTCAGGTGAGTGTTGTCGACCCTACCAAGCGAGGTGGAGAAACGCTGTTCTCCACGCACTCGAAGCGAGAACGCGCGAAGGTCCCATCATAAGATAGTAGACTGCTAATCGCATCATCGCATTCGTCTCCGATATTTATCATCTCCATCTCTTAATTTTTGTCAAGGGACACTAAAGGAAAATATTAAGCTGAGTTCGATCGATAGCTTATCTGTCGAGAAGTCTACTTAATCGTTTCCTGCGCGCCAATATCGTAGCGTAGAAAATTTGCCACCAAAAGTCCACGCAATCGCCTTTTTGCTGCCAACACAAATGATCGCGCCGATGAGAAATAAGTAGACAATGGTGAATGCCACTACGACTCACAGATCGTGCATTATTGCAGATGCAACAAGACGAAATGAAAATCGCACCGCCTTTCCGGCTGCCCCGGAAAGGCGGTGGTCCCGGGTTCGAGTCCCGGACCAGGACGAATTTTTCTTCAACTCTGAGGCTTTTCTTTCGAGGAACCCGTATGGGTTTCCTTTGTAGCAATTGCTACGAACGGGTGGATGTCTGATTTTCCCTTTATTCATTACTTCTCTCCACCTTGCGGGTTTCCGCAGAACTACTACGTCAAATGCGGAGCTGCATAGGTGGGTACCTGGAGGACAATAGGGGTCACTGCACGTTCTTTGGACACCTAATCGCTCTTCAGTGAACCTGCAGGATGGCTGTAACTGTGATTATACCTTTCATAGTCATTGCGCGTCCGCTAATCTTTCACTGCCTCGTCTAGCCCCGAATTCAACTGCAGCCATAAGACTCTAATGCATTCTTTCTAGCTATCTCTACTTTTTCCCCGTTCTGATTCTTTTTTTTTAAGAAGAATTTTACTTTCGTCAATTAGGTTGATGGTTGGGAAAGGGAGCACACCTCGATCGCGGTTTTCAAGTAAGGTTGAAATCTGCCCGCTTGCGTCGCCTCTGTCACGGATCCACTAATAGCAGTGTCGCACGCGTACACTTCTGGTCGCGATTGCGGCCGATCCGGATCAAGCTCCTCATGTTTCTTGATCTAGCGCAGTATTATGAAAATGCTAAAAACAGAAAGCAAATGCAGCTCAATAATATTTAAAAAATTCACCGACGATTACGATACTTCCTATTGCAAAATTTGAGCGCATCCGTATACGTGCTTTTTTTTCCGTTACATTGGCTGGCGCGAACAATCTATCTCGTTCAACACGTTGCCAACGGAGCGAAGTGTGGATCGACTGCCTCGCTAATCATGACGCGCGGGAACGATTCACAGCAGCCACCGCAGACAGACCTCCGCTTATGTAGCGCTTTGTTTCCATAGAGACGACGCGCGCTACTCTGGCGCCATCTCGTAGCCATCGTCGCCGCAAAGCCCGTCGTGCGCGGCACTGCGCTTTCTTATCACGCTTTCGCCATACCCTTCTCTTTTGCTTTCCTCCTCCCGCTCTCTTCGCTATCGCCGTCTTTCATCCGCGCGCTTTGCGCTCGCTCTTCTTTTTCTGTTGTCGTTCGCTCGGCTACGAGGTCGCCGAGGGAAGACGCCAACGCTCGGCGCCGGGGAGGGCGCATAAGAGTTGCGCTCTAAAACGTTTAAAAACCTTTTCATCAGCAATAGTAAGCTGTAAAACTTAAATATTGTCGAAACGTAAATATATCTTGCAAATCTGCATTTGTAGCCAAAGCAATATGCAGTTCTTAGAGTTGACGATATTAACTCGATCCTGATCGCTGGACCGTGTGGCCGCGACCATTCTCGATCGCGATCATGAAATCCTATCCGGATCGGCCCCGATCGCGATCAGAAGAGCACGTGTGACAGAGCGGTATAACATGCTAAACAGCAGGGGCCGAATTCGTAAGTGCTCTTTGCCAGTGGCTAGCCGCCTTCGCACTAGTAACACGTCCAGAATCAAGGCGGGCTGGAATTTTCTCTTACGCAGAGTTCTAGGCTACGAAGATTTCTGTGAATGCGCGGACCCAGTTTCCGATTGCCTTTTGCAAATGCGCACGGAATACCCAAGTCACACCGTGTACTTGCGATCGCGATCGAAATGCTCGACCACGATTGCCTCACTTCCGCAGCTTACGCAAAACAAGCAATACTGATCGACGAATTCGACCCCACTCGGTTTCGATCGAAATCGAAAGTGCGACCGTGTGACACCCGTATAACATAATTTCGTTTTGTACAATTTCTAAATCCGCCATCTTTGTAACGCCGAATCGGCTTCGAGAGCAACAAAATGAAAGGAAATTTGGCGCTCATCCATGCGCTCCCGTTATGCGCACTTCTTTCTTACGCTGCATCAGGGTGACCCTACAGAAGCGCGTCGAGTCGGCTTGGTGTCGGGCTGAACTTGCGCCAGCCGGGATCTTATATGTAAGCGGTATCCAGTATAGGGTGGAGACAGCATCGATCGGGTCGATTTGAATCAGACCGACCTGCTGTAAGTGGCCGGTCGACTCGCCTTGAAGCGTTAGACAAGGCGCATTCAAGCGCTGTCACGTCGGCTCGGCTGTTCCCCAGCCAACGGGGAAACCGAAGCTCGGTTCCCAAACCCTGTTACGTCGCGTCGACGCAGACGCTCAGATCGCAGCACGCCCACATTGGCTCCCGGGAAAATAGCCTTACAGGACCCCTCACCAGGTATGGTCATTGTAAACAGACAAGCGCAGTGCGTAGATTACGCGCCGACAATAGTGTACGCGATGTATCAAAACGCTGCGAGACGCGAAAGCAGCTGAAATTTCAAATGAAAGCCCGCGCACTCCCCCTCCCGATGGAATCCGGCTCCCTGCCGGAGAATCAGCATCGCACGCATAAACGCCTCTACGTCAGACGCACTGCTCGCAACGCAATCGATTATGTCACGTGGCGTCCAATGCTAAAACGCGCAAAACTACCACTGCAAGTGCCGTCGCACATCACAACAGGAAGAGAAGGAATGAAAAAAAAAAAAAAGAAGTGAGGTGGGGCCCGTGACGTAAGCGTTACGCGCCCCTTCGTTCCGGTATGGGAGAAAGCAGGGATCGATTTAGCGCGACCGGTATTCCAGTATACGCAATGGCGTTTGCGTAATAGCAGGTTTACCGGAAGCCGGTAGCGACATCTTGTGGCGCTTCGTCAAACTACTGTGCATTATGGACACGCTTTCGTGTTTCACGAGTCTTCTTATAAAAAAGATCATTTCAAAAGGCAACGTATTCACGATTACGTAACTGCCGAAAATTTGCAACAGCAGCGAAGTAGAATACACTCGGTCACTGCAATGGCTCTATGTTTGTCTGGTCGAGGTTTGTGCCACCAGGTGGCGCCACCAACACGGCCACTCACGTTTACGCCTCCGGTAGCCCGGTACTTCGCAAAACAACGCTGCGTGCTCCGGAATAGCGGGCACGCCGAAACTCTCTAATGTCGCTTGCGGACGCTGTAAGGGGTATAGTCATTTTTTTTTAAGTTTTCTGGAATTTTTAAGGATAGCCTATTGTAAATAACATAACGCTAGACCTTGACCTTGATTATTCAAAGAGGCAGACATTACTTGCACGAGAAATAAAAGATACATATTCATTTTTTATATAAGAAATGCTAAGTAACTTCTTAATTAATTACTCTGCAGCACATATTGCCATTTACGAATTGTAGCCCGCGAGATTCAAGGCGTATTGACTTGGAATGAATTTCCAGAATGACACCAGTTTGGAAATATGCGCCATCAAACTCGCTGTAAATAAAAATGTGCTGTTGTGCATTTACACGTTTTTAAATGCTGTCGTTTAACAAGAGGCTCTTGTAACGACTGAAGGACAAAAGTAACTGAAACGCCTAAGAATATCGTCCCGCACTTTGGGAAATAGTATCTCGAAACTGACGTCATCCTGCAGATTAACGTCAAGTGGATACCTCTTGCAAACTCACCGGCTACAATTTGTAAATTGCAATATGTGCCGTAACTAATTATTCAGGAAGTTAATCAGCGATTTTGTAATTAGCTGAATATGTGTTTCGATTTCTCGCGCGAGCAATGTACGCCTCTTCGAATAATCCAGCTCAAGGAGAAGAATTATGCTATCTGCCATATAGGCAATTTTTTTACACCGAAGCTGTTTATGGCTAGGGTTCCGTGGATTTTTCGTGTCTGTCAACGAATCTGCGTGTGCAAAAACTCAGCTCCCGAATATGATGCAAAATCGCTTTTTTATATGCAAAAGCCGGATATGCCTCACTCGGATATGCATTTTCAGTATCAATAGACACCATTTTCAAGATCAGTAGACTCTCAGGTAGATAACAGTTTTTTTTTTTTCTTGCTCGCTTACCGGGGTATGAGCCATTGCTTACAGGGGTATGTATCATTGCTTAAGGGGGTATGAGCCATTCATTCTCTCACACGACGGACAAATTTCTCGTTGGGTAGGCATAAAAAATGATTACGCATTTAATGACAGAGGTGATGTGAGAATGTGCGTTATCATCAGGATGACCACCGATCAGGAGAACGAATATGTTCGTACATTTGTTCATAATTCTGTGTCACCTCTGTGTCGTGTGCTAAACAGCTTCGCTGGTCGTCCATCTTGTATCTTCACATAGTGTAATGGCTCATGTTTTTTGTTTTTTTTTAATTCCGGAAAGCTTGAAAACGATCAACGCGTAGAGTCGAGGCAAAGGGAAAGTATCTATGGATGCATGGGCAGATAGATGAAAGCTATGAGCGTCCCGTTTAGAACGGCGGTGGGTTGCACCACCAAGCTCTTGTTATATTATTGCCTGTCTTACCTGCGATAAAAAAAAAGAAAGAAAGATGTTCATATTGAAGCGTGCCTCCTGGCAGCACGACGAAGCAACACATTTCAATTTCTCATATGTTCGTTAATTAATAACGAACCAACTTGAGAAATTCCCTGCGGCTAAATGCTCCACAGATGGCGCTTCACAACATCCAGTGCATAACCAAATTTCCTGTGTGGTGAGGGGCCCTTTAAAGGCCAACTGAAACGAAATGTCACTTCGGCAAAATCGCTTACGAGTAGTGCACACCATTTAAGCCATCTCGACAAAGTTGCAGGGTTGGTAATTGTCTAATTAGCGCCCGCAACCAATTAACACCCGTTAACCGCCTTTAAGTAGCATCTCAGGAAGGCGACGCATCCGCCTGGTGCTTAGCGGATGTGACGCAAGTCCTCCACCATGGAATCCGAGATTTTCAGCGCACCGCATCTCCCAATTTCTGAGTTCATGCCGAGGAGCTGCGCTGGTTCTGAAAGTTGGTGTCGTCGTGCATCATTTCAAGCCAGTAGTGATGGCGGCTTCTCCCACCCCCTCTCGGCGGCAAAAAAAAAAAAAGAAAAAGAAAAAAGGAACGCGCTTTTCGTGACGCATGCATTCCCATTTCTAAACGCAAGATTTTGTACGAAGGCCTGCTTCATATGTACACTATCAGAAACAGGGTCTATACGCGGTGCGAAATTTTGTTGCCGTTGGCCTTTAAGGATAAACACACAGCAGTCACGGCTTCACGTGCTAAACGACGGGCGTGCTAATGGTGAATATAAGGACCTAATCTAGACGACGCAGTGCGCTCATCCCGTACGTGCACGCATGCGCGAACAAACGTCTGTCATGGATTCCCTCGAGGCTAAAGGCGCTGTCCCGGCCTCTGCCGGATCGAAGCGAGCGACTCGTTATAATAGTCGTCCTCAGGAACGTGCACTGTAAAATCGCACCTGCGGTGAGAGAAATGAAGACGGAGAAAGAGAGATGACGCAAGTCTCTCCTGGGCTACGCTTCGCAGAGAGAGACTGAAGACACAGGCCAGTCTGGTCGTGGCATATATATGCATGTTTCCGGTCTTAACCAACGGTGAACGAGCGAGAAAAAAAAAGGAGATAAAAAAGTAAGAAAGAAAGAAACCGCGCGAGAAAGAAAACGAGCGCAGCGTCACTGCTCGGGGTCGGGCGCTGTCACTCCAAGCAGGGAAGGCCTTTTCGGCGCCCGCTCTATAAATCAGGAACCATTTGCAAACATGTTAGGTTAGGTTAGCGCTGAAGGTATACGCGCCACGGTGGGCAGGCAGCCGCAGCGGCGCGCGGCGGCAGCGGGGAGAACTTCACCTACTCCAAGTCGAGAGACGTACCGTTGCTGTGGCAGAAAGAGAGAAAGAGAGAGAGAGAGAGGGTGAGCGTGCCGCTGAACGCAAAGGAGCTCACGGGTGAGGCCCCCATCGCGGCGCCGTCTGCGGCGGCGCGCGAGCGAGTATTGCGACTCTGACTCCGCCGCGATCCGGAATCGTGCGGCGAGGGTGGAGAGCGTGGCGCTGGTAATGATGGACCCGGCGTGACTCTCGGTCGAGGCGCCGGGAACCCCGACTGCCCTCTCACACCCCCTTCTTCCTCCTCGTCCTTCCATTGTGGCGCGCGGGAAGCAGGCGGCCAAAGCCAAGCCATGAAATACGATGCCCGTTCCGCCTCGGCCCGTCAAAGTCCCCCTCCATTCGCGTTCGTTCGTGAGGGGACCGATCGTAATGAGCGCGTCGTGAGGCGGCCCCCGCGATATCCTCCTCGCCAGCCATCCCCCATGCAGCACAGCGCGTTCCTCCAAGATCACCCCCCCCCCCCCACCCAGTCTCTCTCAACCCCAGCCGCCTCCTCTGTCGCATGTCTTGGCGCGAGATCGCAAACGGCGCCGTGATCGCGACTGATCACCTCGGCTATACCAGCGAAGAACGCCGCGCAGCCCGTAACAATTTCCGCCCGGAGGGACTGTTTCGCCGCTGCGCACGTCAGGGTCAGACACGTCAGGGTGGCGGGGGCGCTGTCCGTTCGTCCACGCTGAAAAATGTACTCCATGCACTGGTGCGCATCGACGATCTTTCGGCACCTGCCCCCCCCCCCCTCACCCCCCAAACACACACCATTCTTTCTTCCTGTTCCTCACAGTGGGATTTTATGCCCACAAAACACTTGTCCTCGAGCTAGCATATAATCAAAAACGAACAAGGCGCTCTTAAAAGATTATAAACATATTGGAGTGACCATAAGCACAAGAAACTCGAAGAAGAGGCAACTGGTCAGAACGCCTGTTACACGTTCGTAACATTCAGCGCTCGAACAGCAGCGCTGGAACGCTGCAGTTGCGAGCGTTTGAGTGCACGCGACCGTGCCGAATGGCAGTTGCCATTCCTCCGCAGCCGGTTTCTAAGGGCGTTGTGGTCCCGAATATAGTACGCGAAATACAAGAACAAGCGGACGTTACAGAACTCCAGGTGGCCAAAATCAATCAGGAGTGCCCCCCCCCCCCCCTACCCGCCCCTCCTACGGCGTGCCGCATAATATCGTGGTTTTGTCACGTAAAGCCCCGTAATCTAATTAACTAATTTTAACGAATTCATGCTGAAAGTGTTTCTTTCGCGGGATTTCTTTAATGCCCGTTATGTTCCCGCCGGGAAAGCGATATGCGAGATTCAGTGTCTGTCCATGGCGCTTCTGAGAGGCAAGCGCAGGGACTTGCGGCCCCGATATGCTCACTTACAAGGTTTTCTGTAGAAATTTTAGTCAATCTGCAGACACTTCGTTGTCACCGACGCGCATGTTCACTGCCGTCTCACGTATTTATGACTGCTGGCGACGAGGGAAAAATGTTTGGGCTTGTCTCAACTGCAGTAAAACGGAAAAGTGGCGCAATCGAGATCCGATAACCGATCAAAGTTCTGGTAACGTTCAAGCAAAATCGTGAATTTGCCGCGTAGCATTGACGCAAAGAACAAGCCACTCCGACATGAGGCAATCGCAAACACTGCGACATATAGATAGCTTATGCTGGTGTTTGCAAAGACAAACGCTAAACCAGTTTGGACATATCAAGTATTCTTTCAGAATTCTATGACTGTTAGTTTTTATGGTAATATGTTGATCATCGGAAGAGAAAAATATTAAAGGTCAAAGTTGGCCAGTTTTCGAATTTCGCGCGTTAACCCTAGCGCTGGCGCGTCAGTGTGACGTCACGGATTTCAAGGTATTTACTGTCGCATTCGGGCCGTTGTGACTGCGTAAACGTTCTTAAAACCCGCTATTTTCAGCATTTGACTCTTTTGGAATACAATGTAGTCTATCTTTACCAATAAATAATTAGCTAGGCTCGAGCAAATACCGTCAAAATCTATGACGTCACGGCGAACATGCTGCGGGAACTTCAAGGTGGCGTCGTCACGACTTTCATTTTAGCGTCTTTTTTGGCTTACCAAAGCTTTTCTCACGACAAGAATGGCGTTTTCTTTAATGCGAACCAGCGTTTTTAGATCTCTTTCAGTTTGAAAGCTCCGGCGCGCGGAGTGTCGCCTTTCTCTTTCTTGCCGCGCGGTGGCGCTCGCCACAGTGTTTGCCCGACCGGCCCGGTCCATCCCTATCGTCGCCGCCGCTGCAGCCGCCTCGTCCAAGTAGCAAGCAGTGGTTTTTTTCACGTGTGCGTGTTTACGCTGTGTGGTACAGTCGTGAATTTCACACAAATATTCCGACTGCTTAGTCTGTACACACCTATAAAGACCGGTCTTCGTGGAAGTGTGGAGGGTGCACCGAGTGCTGTGCTTGTAGGTGTTCAAGACACACTGAAGAAATCGAGAGAAGCACACCGCTGTAAGCAAGCACACCTGCATGACCTGATTGAATCCAGAATTCTTGAGTTAGCCTCTGAACCTAATGACTTGCCCCAGCACAGTGGCAGTGACCACATTTACTCCAAGGGAGAAGTAGATGAAAGCACCTCCTACTACTTTTCGGGCTATGTGGTGCATAAGCTCAGCAAGAGTACAACATGCCCTTCCTGCATAGAGGATATCAGCTCTCCAGTGCCAGTTGTTGGCAGTCACTCATACCTCACGGTGTACAGGAGCTTCAAGCAAGGCTGCCTAAAGCACCTTACCAAAAAGATGTTAGAGTTTACAAATATTGTAAACAGAGCAGTTTCAATTTCATTGAAAGAAGGCCCACTTTCCGCGGATATGTTTTGGGAGGTGTTGGACGAGTTGGAATTGAGAAACCTTGCGCGGCTTGGATGTGCAGAGCATATGGCCTCTTTTACATGCCAGGTGTTGAATTTTGTCATAGTTACACACGCAAGCACTTTTACACGAGAGATGTGAATCGCCGGCTGGAAAGCAGAGAAAAAGTCACTACTGCAAATAAAAAAGCTCGTCTTCTGTAGGCATTCCTTCCGTGTTTCACATCAGGTGTGTCTGCATTCAGTGTTTGTTTGTGTGCACTTGAATAAATGCTCAAAGTGAACGTGAAAAACCCTGCTCTCTGTGCTGTGCTCCGTACGTCGGTAACAGAGCGCAGAATTTCGTGACTGTTCTAGAAACAGAACGGAACATGGCTATTTTAAATCGTCTTTTATGGTTCGTGAACTATTCACAAGAACTATTGATAGCGTTACGCCAACAGGCACTAAACTATCCAGGATAAACATCGCAAATACGATGCGATAGATAAAGCGCGAAGCAAGTAAACGATCGCAGTTTTTCGCGATCTTGCTTCAGCCTGCTCTTTATCTCACCCTTACTGCTCAGGCCAAACAGTTATTTAACCATGAGACTGAATTCAGTTTCTACGTGACAACTAAAAAAAGGCCAACAAATTTGAATTGTGCGCATCCGGCGGAGATGGCTGCCGCAGCCGCTGCCGAGCGCGAGCTCTCCGGGCCGACAGTGACCGCAGCGCCGCATGGTGAGCGGAAACGGAAGGGGGCCGCTTTCTCGTGCGCGGCTCGTTGGGAGCTTGCAAACTGAAAGAGATCTAAAAACGTTGATGCGAACAGCATTCTTTGCTTACTTCAACCGTTTTGAGCCTATCTATCTATCTAACTATCTATCTATCTATCTATCTATCTATCTATCTATCTATCTATCTATCTATCTATCTATCTATCTATCTATCTATCTATCTATCTTCCAACGCCGAACCAGTGGCACAAGTTGTCTACCTGCTTGGGCCACTATGTATGTGCTCCTCGTTGTGATACTATCGTGACCGTTCCATTGTCGTCATACCAGCTTCGTGATCTCGTCATGCGGTCGCCGTCGAGCCTTCTACATTGACCCAGTGAGCCAAGTTGTCAAACAGCTTGGGCCCCTAGTTCTACGCATGGAGTCGTGGTCGTGATCCGTCGTGCTCTTGACGCTCGTCATGGCGGCGGCGTCACGCCACCGTCGTCACACAGTCCACATCCATTCGTTGTCACACCCCTTAGTGACGCCATCACGGTCGTTCAATTGTCGTCCTTCCAGTTTTGTGATCTGACGTCTCGGCATGCTGTCGTCGTCGCGCCTACTACTCCGACCCAGCGGTCCAAGTCTTAATAGCTTGCTCCACTAGGTATGTGTTTGGAGTCGCAATGCCGTGGTGGAATTTGCTTCGCCGTCATTCCGGCTTTGTCATCATTCACTCGCCATTCGTTGTCACACCGCCTTAGTGAAGCTGAGGTGGTCGTTCAATCGTCCTCCTTCCAGCTTCATGATCCGACGCTGTAGTTGTCGCGCCTACACCGACACAGTAGTCCAAGTTGTCTAATAGTTTGCGCTACTAGATATGTTGTCGTGGTTGTTGCACCGTCGTCATTACAGCTTATGCCAAAGCTGCAATGCCTTCGTCGTTCCACCGACATCAACGTTCGTCATCTTATTGTAATCATACTGTCGTCATTCAATCGTCATTACGCTGAGCTTGTCATGGCGTCATCGTCATACAGCCATTATCATTCTTCCATTGTCAGACCGCCGTCCCAATGCCGTCGCGGTCGTGTTATGATCGTCAGTCCCGCTTCAGGATCCAATTCTCGCGATGCTAAGCCGTCGTCACGCCATCGTCGCTATACAGGTTTCCTGATACAGCCATTGTCACGCCATTGCCATCAAACATTCGTCAGCCCACTGTCGTCACTGTATCGTCGCCGTGCTTTCGTTGTCATGCCATCGTCTTCATCATGACTTCGGTATCGTCATCCCGTGGTGGTCACGCCATCGTCGTCATACCGCATTCGTCAATACATCGGCGTCATTCGTAGTTCTTCATTCTATCGCAGTTGTGCTGTCGTCCTTCAACCGCGGTTTTTTGCCGCCGTTGTCACGCCATCGTCATCATTGCGTTGTCGTCACACAGACGCTATCATACATCCATTGTCATGCCTTCGCTGTGCCATCGTCGTGATTTCCGCTTTGTCATCCGTTTGCTGTCACGCCGTCCTCAGCGTCTTCTTACAGTCTCGTTGTCCTCGTGCCGTCGTTGTCACGTTCTAGTCGTTATACCATCGTCGTAATTTAGGAATCGACATCTCATTATCACCACGCCTTTGTCGTTATACGACTTTGCAGTTCCATCGATATCATTCGTTCTTCGTCATTCCATCGTCACTGAGTCGGCGTCATGCCTCCTTGCTCATGGGCGACGTTGGCAAGATAGTGAAATATATCAAAGTGGGACGATATAGGTGAATGTGGAATATAGCCGAAGCAACGAAAGTCTCAGCATTAACACTACAGATATTACATAAACGTGACTTCCGAAATATTGCCTGTCGCTACATTGCTCGATGGCTATTCGCATTGCCATCGACAGTCCTCGCGAGATGTGTTCTGCCATAATTTTCTTTCCTTTATATTTTTGGTTTCGTAAAAGAGTAATTTGCTACTACAGTTCAAATAATTGTCCCGTTTAGTGCTTCTTTAAGAAAATCAATGCCATTATCACAGCCGTGTGTATTTGTGCCGCTCTAACCTACTGAGGCGAGGCCATACGACAGTGCCACAACGATGGCCACGGATACGAAATGCGACGACAATCATTGCTGCCACGATAATCAATATCAGCATATCCCATGTCCCGTGCAGAAGGGTCGCATCTGCCGGCGATTTCAAATCGCTCTTGTCTTGCGTGGGCCGACTCTTTTCTATGCATGCAAATACATCTAACCGTCTTCGATTGCGTTTTGCCCTGCTTTCGCGTTACTCTATAGCACACCATGCATTGCCTGCACTATACCCCCGCCCAACTCCAGCTCAACTTGGAACATCAGTTCCTCGTCAGTTGTTGGGGGCGAGGACTTACGGAGTCGCCATCTGTCGGAAGCGCTTCCCTTGCGTAGTATGAGGGATCACGCGGCGCGCTCCTCACAGGTTTTGCTTACGGTGCTCAATAAAAACACTACGCGGCAGCCCTCCTGGACATTTCTGTAAGTGCTCGCAAAAGAGGGAAGTTTTTTGCTGTCGAAAGAATAATCATGGGCAAACTAAAAGCGGAGAATCGTTTACAGACGCCATCTCTTTGCCGAATACGTAAAGTGAATGCCACTGCGCGTGGTCGCCGCGATGGAGCCTTCCGAACCGGCTTCTTGCGTGAAAGGTAGGTAAACGCTGAGAGATAGCCATGTTAAATATGTTCTTTTAATGGGCTGTCTGTATACCTAAATCGAGTATAACAGAATGAGGCCTCAGTGCAGCGATCCCACGGGGTCGCGGTGACCGACTGCGCGCCTGCATCCATGTACGCGCACAATGTTTCCTTTTCGCTGCAAACGCGTTTTCGCATCGTGCTGCGAGCTTTACGCAGCAGCATATGAGCATATGACAGCACGCGAGCAACAAGTTTCGCGTGGAAACTATTAGAGCTGTTCAAAAATAATTTCGTCATAACTACGGACTCGACAACTACCGTCTTGGTATGTCCCGTTACGATGATAGAATCTTTTTTTTTTCTTCTAAGGTCTTGGACGTTTAAATACCATTATTTCTCAAATTGCCTCGCACTGTATGTTTATCGGTCTTCTCAGCGAGCAATTACCCACTGCTTCGTTTATTTAATGCAATACATCTCATTGTTTGGTGGTACACAAGCGTGAGCATGTCATGCCTCCCTTTATGTGCTTTTTATGGTTCTCTTTCCATTACTGTGAACTTGCCAGTATCTAGCATCAACAAGTTCATAGACCAAAACTTCATAACGTTAGCCGGGAAGCGCGCGGGCGAGCGTCTCAGTGCGCGATTTGTGCTACTCACGGAACATCGCAGCCCTGACGCCGTAGCAGAAATCTTCCTCGCGTGTGTGCTTGCTGCACACTCGAGTTGTAGCCGATGGGTGTCCGTCGGTTCTAAGTTTCGCGAGCCAAGCTACACGCAGCTTCTTGTCCTGCGGCTACGTCTGAATAAGGCTGACACCGGGCTCCGTTGCGTACGTCCGGCACTGCGGCATCGAGCAGTAGTCTACCATGCTGCATGCCTCCAAAGGCATGTGCTTTTGCCTATTATAGTGCTTTCAAATGTCGTCAACCAGGCACCCAAGGCCGGAAAGCTTCACCGTTTAATCAGAGCCGCAGCCAAGGTGCGACATTAAACTTATGTTTTCAGTTCGCTTCGGCGCTTCCGAAGCAGCCGACGCGGCTGCTGTGTCCACGTGATCACTCATGCCACGTCACGCCGACGGTGGCGCCAGCTTTTCCAGTGGTGGAGCTCGCCCCCAATAGCGCTGTCATCAAAATACGAACCAGTACCAACTCGCCCAATTTACCCATCTTTTTTTTTTGAACGTCGGCTACGATCACTAGCTCTGTAATTGATTCTGCCCCGTTCCTGACCCCTTAGCATTTCGGACGGTAAGGGTTCCAGTATCACTACCTGGCGTCAGCCTTTTCAAACTACCATTTCTCCACTGCCCAAGGAGTACTACAACTCGCTCGTTTGTGACCGCTGTTAGTTCATGTTGACAGCCTCATCGCAGAGTAGATTCGGCTCATGGGCGCAGTCACCCTGGGCATAGAGTTTCATGCAATTACTAGAGGGAACTGT